>NC_068558.1:39683409-40296590 GCF_022201045.2 Citrus sinensis | reverse complement strand
ACAACACTAGAATCGGAGGCCATTCTGGAGTCTTGCGTACTTATAAGAGGTTGGCACAACAGTTCTATTGGCCGGCCATGTTTCGTACGGTACAGCAATACGTTAATAATTGTGAGACTTGCCAACGCACAAAAGCCACCACTCTCAGCCCAGCCGGGCTACTTCAGCCACTGCCCATACCGTGCCAAGTTTGGGATGACATTACGTTGGATTTTATTGAAGGGTTACCGATGTCACAAGGCAAGAACACCATCTTCGTTGTCGTCGATAGACTCAGCAAGTCAGCACACTTCATGTCTTTGTCTCACCCCTTCTCAGCAAAAATAGTGGCCGAACGGTTCATAGAAGGCATATTCAAGTTGCATGGCATGCCAAAATCTATTGTGAGTGATCGAGATCCAATCTTCATCAGCAAATTTTGGCAGGAGTTTTTCAAAATGTCAGGTACAAAACTCAGCATGAGTTCGGCTTATCACCCACAATCCGACGGCCAGACCGAGGTAATTAACCGATGTCTCGAGCAGTACCTACGGAGTTTTGTTCACCAGTGGCCGCGTAAGTGGCATGAATATCTACCTTGGGCTGAATATTGGTATAACACGACATATCACATATCCACGGGCATGACACCTTTCAAGGCACTGTATGGCCGGGACCCTCCCACAGTTCCGCAATATCATGTGGGCACCTCACCGGTCAACGAGGTTGATAAAGCACTGTTGACCAGAGATGAGTTACTAGCCCAGCTCAAGCGTAATTTGGCGATTGCCACCAATCGCATGAAACAAACAGCAGATAAACACCGTAGAGATGTGCAGTTTCACAAAGATGATTTGGTGTTTTTAAAACTTCACCCGTATCGACAAACCTCTGTGTTTAAGCGGGCGCATCAAAAGTTAGCAAGCAAGTTTTTTGGGCCCTATCGTGTTTTGGAAAAAATCGGGACCGTCGCCTACAAACTACAGTTGCCTGCCGGTGCCCGTGTTCATCCCGTGTTCCATGTGTCCTTGCTCAAAAAAGCCATGGGAGACTTATCCGAGAATAGCAGCGACATTCCTCCAATTGATGATGAGGGTGTGCTAATGCTTGAACCTGCTGAAATTTTAGACACACGATGGTTAAAACGTGGCGGGAAATTCATTGAACAGAGTCTAGTACGTTGGAACAAATTGCCGACAGAGGAGGCTACGTGGGAAGATTTAACCGTGATCCAGCAGCAGTTTCCATCTATGACCCTTGAGGACAAGGGTTCTCTTCCTGGCGGGGGCATTGTTAGACAACCAAGGAGGTCAGCTAGAGTTTCAAAGCCTAGCAGCAAGCTTGTGGACTTTGTTTGACCATGCAAACCATGCCCATGCAAACCATGCAATCATTCTCCCACGTAACTCTTTCATGCGAGTTAGTTGGAACAAGAGCACGGGAGGAATTGATATTGGAGTAAAAGTCTACGTCCAAGTTGTTGCGGAAAAGTTAGTTTATTTTTCTGTTTTGTTTTTATCTAGTTGTTAATAAGGATTTGATGTGGCTGGAGCTAAGATTTTGGGCTACAAGTTAGTAGTATCCTTTATGTTTTTCTGTATAAATAAGTAGCAACCAAGACGAATAAAGGGAGAAAAAAATTAGTTAAACAAATACTGGTTGTTCATACCATAAACTGAACAAATATCAGGCATTGCTTTTCTGTATTTGATCGGGACCTATCACAATATGTATCTCCAAAGTGGTCAAACGAGATAAATTCTTCAATTCATCGAGGCTAGCATTACTTCTCTCAATGTTGAGTCCTAGAACCTCCCATTTAATGCAGCAGGTAGCCATGTACAATTCTTCCAGTTGAGATAAGTTTGATAGAACATTTGGTGCAATCACTTTCAATTCGAAACAATAGCTCAAATCTAACAACTTTAGCTGAGTCAATTGGCCTATTTCCCGAGGTAAGTGCTCAATATCACAACCTTGCAAGCTAAGAATTTCTAGCTCCTTCAGCTCTCCAATAATTCTAATGTCTTCCAATTTGCAGCCATCCAGACACAATGTTCGAAGGTCTGTTAGGAGACGAATCGATGACGGCAATGATAATAACCTCATTCTAATAAAAAGTAAAACTTTGAGCTTTGGCATCCCCATGAAAATGTTGTCCGGGATTTTCAGAGGAGAATCTTCGGGGGCAAAAATGTAGAAAAACTCAAGCTGAGGGCATTCCCACCCTTGAGGAATTTCACTAATATTATTGCCATGCAATGATATAGTTGAGCACTTCTTTAGCAAATACTTATCTGCCCATTTCCTCGGATCGACTTCGTTTCTCATTGTAAATACACGACGGTCTCTAGATGCAATTGATATGGCAACATCACGAACAACGTCGTGCATAGAAAACCAATCGCTATTTTCACCATCAAGCAACAAACAAGCATCTTTGAGTTCTTGGACCGATGTACATACTTTATCCCGCGCTTCTTCGACTGTATCGATGCCTTCCAATCTACCCAAACCTATTTCATATTTCAGCAAGTCTTGAATGCAAGCTTCTTGGGGATATCCTATTAGACTGCATTGAAAGAATATTTTCCTGAGCTCCTCGTCTCTTAAATATTTGATACTCAACTCTATAGCTGAATACGTCTTCGCTAGCACTCCATCAAAGTTCCCTGGGGAAGGCCTTTTCAATTGCCGCAAGGCATCCTTCCAGGCAGAAACACAGCTCTTGTTTCTCAATGCTTTTGCCAATGTAACGATGGCAATGGGCAAACCTCCACATTCTTTAGTTATATCAATTGCTACAAAGTTTAATTCACCCTTTTCTGCACAGTCACCTGTCATCTTCTTGAATAAAGTCCACGCTTCTTCTTCATTTAAAACATCAATCTGAAAAGTCTTGGACCCAATACTCCCCAACACATGACGATCTCTTGCTGTCAGCAAGACTTTACATCCCCTCCAATCATTTCCAGAAGGGACCCCTACTTTTTCCAGATCAAGATCTTCCCAAATGTTGTCTAAAATTACAAGGATCTTGTTCTCCTTCTGCAACCGTGCATATAGCTTCCTAGCTCTTCCAGGTACATCACTCTCCTGACTAAATTTCATACCTCGCTGATCCGCAATTTCCCCTTGACTAAATTTCATACCTAGCTGATCAGCAAGTTCCCCTTGAATCTTTCCGATATCAGGAGTCTCAGATACTTCTGCAAAAACTACCTCGTCAAATAGCATGTCTTTTTTAGCTCGCCTAGCCACTTCCTTCACTAGGGTCGTCTTCCCAACGCCCCCCATCCCATACATCCCAATGATGCTGATATCAGGATCAAGTAATGCGTTTTGCACATTCTTTAAAGTCGACATTCTTGATTCAAAGGCCTCGTAACCTTTGCCAGACCTCAGCCAAGGCTCTTCTGGAACAGTAGGGTAGGAAATTTGAGCAAATTTCTCAGCTTCTTCCTCGAGCTCAGCGATGCTCTTCTCCTTTATGGCTGCTTTCTCGCTAAGTTGATAGCGTTTCTTCAAATTAGGACAGAGCCCCTTGAAACATTTCTTATTTGCATTTTCTTCTCCTCCAGTTAACGTGTCCGCCTCAGCAATGATCGTGTCGACACTAATCAGCCATCTCTCAACTCTTTTGCATACTGTCTCTTGCATCGGTCAACTTCTCAGTTTCTTTCTTGAGATTCTCAAGGTTGGCTTTGTACTTACGCACATAATGTAACTGGCGCCTGATCGGAGGGAACAAGCACTTGGCAACTTCTAAAGCAACGGTAACAAGAGCATCAACCATTTTCAACCTTTTTTTTTTTCTTTTAAAGTTTTGAGAAACGGATGCAAAGGAAACCAAAGGGAAATAAAACAGAGTAGCAAATCTACAGAACAGAACACCAGGTCACAACAGCTAACAGCAACAAAAGCAAAGTGGTCGTGAGATCAGAAGTTGAAGAAAAGCGGAGGTGTTTTATTTAATATGAATAAAGAGAGTGGAGAAAATCAGAGGGAAACTACAATGATAAGTGGATACGGTACAGAGAAATAAGAGAGGGAAAGGGGCATGAAGATGAACAGCAAAACACCAACGACAACAAAGGAAAGGGTGGATAGAATCAGATGGCAAAAAAGATGTGATTTGGGAGGAAGAAATTAAGGATGGACAGAAACCAAATTTCAAACAACAGTTACGACTCACGGGATGGACCACCAGGGTGCACTTGAGATAAAAAAGCTGAAAACAAGACGAAGGTAACCTGAGATGATGGCTTCAGAGAACTTGAGATGATGAAGAGATGCAGTGAATGCACAAAACCACTAATGAAGTCACTGAGATCATCATGTTTCATCCACAAGTCTAGGAGACGACTCAAGTCAACGTAAAGTTTCACCCAAAAATTTCGGATGGCTTTTCTATTGTGTTTTAAAATGGTGCTTTTGTGTTTGTTTTATTGCAAAGAAGTAATTAATTTTTTGTAAATTAAGAAATATGTTTAATAGTTTTATTTTAAAAAGAGTTTATCAAAATAAAAAGGTAGAAATATAAAAAATAATGTGTAGGAGAAAAACTGTTGTATTTATATAAATTTAATAAAAGAATAGTCTCAATGTCCCAGTAATAATTATTATATGTTATATTATTTGTACGTAAAATGAAGATTGGTAGTTTCTCCCTACTCAAATAAACATATACTACTTACTTTTTTGTTGTTTTTATAATATCTAATAACTCCCTCAATGCAAAAATTTTGAAAGAAAAAAAAAAGGAGAAATGAGTCATTTATTTGATATTAGACGTTAGGAATATAAAGTAAACATTTATCAAGAGAAAAAAAAGTTTATAAAAACAACAAAAATATTTTTTTATTAATATAAAAATAATACTGTAAAATTATAATATCAACAAATTATTGAATATTATAGAAAAATGTAAAGACTAACTGGTCCGCAAGTAATATAAAGTGAACAGCATTTGTATAATGCCGACGACTTCCAAACACGTTTCTTTTGTTATCTGTTTTTTGCAAAATGTAAAATAAGTAGTCAAAGGTAATAACAATTAGACCATACAAGAATTTGAACGTATAAACTTAGGATTAATGAATGATACGTACATGTAAAACATGGAGGGCAAAAATAGAGACGAAAGTGATAAAAGACTAGAAAATTTAAAAACAACTAATTCATATCTCTAATTTTGTACGTGTATCATTTTTTTTCAAACTTAAAATAAATAATATATGTCACTACTCACTAGGCTTAACTTAAAAAATTACAAATAATTAAATCTTAATTATATACTAACATTAAAAGACAAGTAGCACAAGATCTTTAAAAGGGATTCTAATAGTTGAGTCCTAATATAATAAATTTCATAACTTATAAAATTATTTAGTTATCATCTAATAAATAAATGTTACATTAGTTAGGATTCAAATTCAGATTTAGATATTTTATTATCTCATATTATTCCTTTAAAAACTTAAGAGAATTGAGAGAAAATCATAATTGATTTGCAGAACGTATGAATGATTGACTGTCATAATTTTATATGCTTACCTTTAGTTTAAAAAAAGAAAAAAAAATTACATCTTTTGATCTAGGATTTAGAATCTCTCCTAATCTAATTTTTTTCTAATCTTTATAGAAGATTTGAACACGTAGCATTTAAAAAATCGCAAGGCTAAAATTAAATTGTATGAAAGAGATAAAAATTATCCTAGTTTTTTCTAAAACATTTTTTAAGATTATTGCGTGAAAGAAAGAGGAGAAAGAAGATACTGCATGAAATTAATTTCTGTTAGTTAGCAATTTTTATGAGTCTTAAAAACATCATATTTTTGGTGTCAAATAAGGAAAATTGTAAGTAAATTAAATTCTGACCTTAGAATTTCTTAAATGTCGTATGTCAAAATCTCTTTGGAAAAACTGAGTATTCAAATCCTCTGATCTAATAGTCTTTGGCCAAGTTTCCTTGAATTTAATCGGCTTTCCTCTTTTGAAAAGTAAACGTGAAAATGAAAGATGGAGCCTGTGGTGGCACCGACACTGTGGTAGGACCTCGATGTCTTTCGAGCATTAATCATTCATCAAACATTTGATAAATAGGTAGAAAGCACGAGGAGTCCTGCGTGTTCTTCGTCAAACGCTGCCGCACTTGTCAACAGATTCATGATAAGAAGACACAAACCCAACACAAAAAATATTGAGACACAAACTCAATATAAAAAAATAAACTAATTACTAATAATCTAATAAATGTTTTATACATACACACAGTGAGTCCAAAATATTAAACATTACCACTCTTAAAGTTTTAATTATTTATATGTAAATAATATTATATACCAATATCATCGTATGTAAATAATATTATATAAATATATATGCAAACTTGATTGAATGGTCGTAGTTTCTCCATGTCTATCTTTTCTTGATTATAAACGATTGCATGTTTGGATTCTGCAGGTCACCAATGGAGGAAATGGTGCACTTTTGCTTCTTTTTGGCATTGCCGTAATATTGGGGATTCGGCATTAGATGCTAGATGGTGTCATCTGCAATGCATAAAGCAATTAATGTTGACACTTTTCATGTATAGAAGAAAATTAACAATCCGTCCAATGGAGCTTACTTTATCAATCTTTCTTCAGAGCTCTCTCTTCTCGTCTCTATTCAAAGTTCTAAGGAGTGACCTCATGTGATATCATTTTTTTTTTTCAATCTACAAGTTGTTTGCTAATGTTTGTTTGATACAAGTTGAAGTCACTATATATTTTAATTGGTAAATGTGATCTTAAATTTAACATTTTCTAAAGAATTTCTTTTTAATTTTTCTGCAGGATAAGCAATTGGGCATGGCTTTCTGTTTTCCCTGTCAAAATGCTATATCTGAATTGTTTAACTACAACTGTGACCTGCGAACTGCATACAATATTATAATTATGAATTCTGATAGGGTGAATTTGTTGGTATTTCTATCCAACTTTTAAGATTTAGGAGCAAAATTGGTGTAAAGAATTTTGATGGGATTATTGAGCTGTGATGAAATGATAAAACTAAGAGGATGACAAATCATGTTAATTCAATAGCAGATCTGCTATTTTTCTGCATTTACATTCACAGTCAACATAGTCTTGATTCATTGTTTCTTTCATTCATTATTACTTGAATGCTAAATTTATTACTCATTCAATATGGTTCCCAGAAGATTTTCATCCTTAGACTCTATTTAATCAGGACAATGTATTTCAAATGCATTGGAGAAAAGCATAAAAGAACCAAGAATAGTCACAACCCAGTCTTGATACAAGGACTTTCAAAGCGGAGAAAACTATAAGGATCATTGGGCATCATTTCGGATACAATTCAAAAACTGATAACAATCAAAAGAATGATCGACACCAGAAGTATGCTCCCAAGCAATCTACTTCCTGCTGCTTCTCTGGTTGTGCATCAAAGTCTTGACCTCCACCATTACAGTCATCTCCAAGAAAATTTGATACAACTCCAACAAGCTTTTCTTAATCTCTATGTCCGTGCCACGCCTATCCGGAATCTCCACCATAACAGATGGTTTTCTCAATTGTATCCTCATTTGAGATCTCTCCAGTCACATTAAATTACCTTTTTCTCAACAGATATACTTGGTCATCATTTTCCGCCCCAGTCCTTGGAACTCCATCGGAAGCTTCTTTAATTTTTCCCCCCCAAGCCATTAGTAACAGAAAAGGGAGTCCTGTAAATTGGGGTTCCTTCTCTGCAGCCTGAGGGAGTGAGGTGCTTATTTGCTGCATTGGTGCGGTCCCTTTCTTCAGCTGAGACCTAATAGTCCTGGCCGTCCTGAGTGCAGCAAAATATTTTTCAGTCATTGGCTTCTCGGAAGCTGCCTAATCTCTCGCAGATTTCTCCATTTCTTCACATTCTCAGCTTCTAGAAATAGGTTGAGGTTTTGGTCCTGGTGTTTTCTGAGCTTGACATTTCGAAATAAGTGTCAGGACAGCTTTGAGATCTTTCATGGCCTATATTTTAAGGTCGACATAGCTGGTAAAAGTTTTTTTTTTTTTTTCATTATTCATCTTTGAAACTTGGAAAAGTCCTTTACCCGACAGAAATGAACCAAAAAGGAATGACTTAGCTGTTCTTTGCAGTTTGAAAATTCTATCTGTAAATTTATCTAGTAGAATGATAAAGTATGAAAAAGGACTCAAATTGAAATATGTAAAATGCTTTGAACTTTGAAACGCCTCCACTACAGGGACCTAAATTCTTGGTAGTAACTAACTAGTAAGCTATTGACTTTCACATAGAAAATCAAACATACCAAAACACTAAAATAAAATAAGATAAACAATGATAAAAAGCAAATATATATGTATTAGCTTTTGAATTCTGAAACCCTCGCTCAGGGACAAACTGAAGAGCTAGCCAATGAATCATTTCTCTTTGCCGTTTTCAACAAAGCTAAAAGAGCAAAAGCCAAGGAAAAAATAAGAACAGTTTATTAATTTTACCAAAAATCGATCCATCTGAACAATAAAGAGTACAAAAAACATTGTAACTCCATCAGAATGGGTACTACTCAAAACACTTTGCAACTCTGTCAGATTCATAAAATTGAATAAAAAAGCAAAAGGATCAACTCTCTTGTGTTGTTTGAACCGAATGTTAAATAGGAAACAAAAACTAAATGTACAGAACAGGAATGGCCTACCTTCTTCAATGAAGTTAAAAAGAGGCTGCTTATCACAAGCTGAAAGAACTTCGGCAATAGCAACATCTCAGGTGCCTTGCCGATGTAGGCCTTGAAAAGGAAATCAATCTCATCTCAGTGAGAAATTGTTTTACAAACTCTATATAAGTAAAGGAATAAGGGACCATCTATCCAGATCGCTACCATTCAACTTCACCATTAACTAGACCAAACTACGGCCAGGAACTTTGAGGGCATTCCTCTCATCCATGACTCTCCTCAACCTCTCGGCATCTCCATACCTCCCAACCCCAGCAAGGATGTTATACATAAGCACATAGTCCCTCCATATCCTCTCTCCATTTCCAATGTCTTCCTTGTCACCCTCTCACCCATCTCCACATTACCGTGAAAGCTACAAGCACCCAAAAGGGTCCTTGTAACACCTCAAATCTAACATGTGCGGAGCACGTGAAGAAGGAGGTTATTCACAAATCATAATCTTTGCTCATAAGTTTCAAATTTAAATACCTCCAATTCTTATTCAAATAAATCCATAAATTCAAACGTCTAATACTAAATAATCTCTCCCGAGGACATAAAAAAATAATAATAAAAGTCTCAAACTCCAAATTACACGTTCATAATAGAAATAACTAAATAGAAACACGAGTCTATTCCTCCTCTTATTCAATGGCAAACGGAAACTGGAAAAATTACTAACTCCAAAGCTAAGCGCACCTCTCAAAAGAAACTTAATCTGCAAAAAGTAATGACGAGGGGTGAGCCGTCAACTCGGTAAGTAAAATCATTCCTAACACACTAGGCCTATCGATACCAAAAAATATTGCAAGCCTTCTTTTAATTAAAACATATATCATAATCCATAATTTTCATAAAACGATATATCATGATAACATAAGATAAATTCTTAATAATTCAGAATATTCAAAAGCATATTTACTTGCAAAGCAAATCATGTAATACGTATACAGAAAACACAAAGTTAGCTCATGTCACATAGTGTCACCTATAGTCCCGGTGACCCGGCCAGAAACAGAATCAGAATATCGTGTGCACACTCAGAACATAAACCCAGTACTGGTCCAGACAGATATATCGTATATTACGATCAGAATCAGAATCAGAATCAGAATAACTATGGACAATGAGCCAAAACATTAGGAATCTCATACAATCACCAATAATTGAAATCAAACATGGGTACAAAACATTCGTATTAGATTCATAAAAGTCCATATCAATAATTTAGGCTTGCATAACATTTTAAAGATAAAATCATAAAAGTAGGCATGTAACAAAATAACTTACATATTCAAAAGCATTTATAAAATACTTTGTTAAAAAGAATTTAGCTTTAAAACATTTACATAAAACTAATTTTATTATCAAAATCAAGTAGTATAAAAACATTTATACTTATAATAATAATATCAAAATACTTATACATATCCAGTATACTAGGAATAAAGTTACTTACCTCGACAAATGAACTTGAATTAACCCACCTCTAAGCTTCTAAGAGCCTCAATCACCTTCAACTCCTTAAACAAATACAAGATATGACAATTAATGACTTATTCTAAGAATCTGATTTTCTAATTCATACCCGTACAGGTCTGATTCTCAGAATTTTAACTCTTAATCTAAAACTCAGAATGATATAATATCCTCTGGAACTATTCTGGACATCCATGAGTACCCCATGTAAAATTTACAAAAGGATCCGATATCAAAAACATTTTAAAAACTATTTACTACTCAGCAAACTCGAAACTGTTTTCACATAATCTAAACCAAACAGAACGGGTTCCGTGATTTTTATAAAATAAAATACTAACCAGAAAATTATAAAATTAAAACTGGGAATCCTAGACACATATATTAACCTACATATAAACTTTCAGAATTTTCCGAGTTCATTTGATCGTACAAATAGTCTTGTGAATCCGATCACAATGCTGGAATCGCAGTTTTCCAGTGCAGTGGTTTCTATTTCGAAAATAGATATAAAATTCAAAACGAAGTCAAATTCAATGAAATAAAATTTAATCAAGAAGCCCTACATGTCTAGTTCCCAGAAATATAAATTTTATAAGAAAATTCGTTAAGAAAATATAGCTTTAAATTCGAGATACTCATGCTGTCCAGAATTATCCTGTGCTTAATACGTCAAGAATTGATTAACTAAACTCATAATAAATCAAAACCCTAAACAAGGCCTAAATATATTCTAAACCATGCATTATGATCTACAACCATTAGAATCGTGCCAATATAAACCCTAGCTAGATAGAGTGATTAGAAATCTGTTGAGAACATGGAGAATAACTTACCCGTCGCTTGATTCTTTCCTAAACAAAGGTTTGAATCCTAGGATTTGGGTAAGAGCGTAAAGAGCAGCAGGGAAGAAGAATAAACGTTGTGAATTTAGGGTTATGGGAGAGAAAAAGTATGAATTTATAAGGAGTCTTAAAAAACCCTATTTAATTAGAAAAAATAATCATTTCCCCAAAATTATCTCATAAATAACCTCTTAATAAGGGTTATGGGCCACCCATAATTCTCAATGAAAGCCCAATTTCCATAACTTAATATATATGAGAATTTGTGGCGTTACAGTCCTCCAAACAACAACATTAGTAATCTGACTCGGTATCCCCGAAGCAACCTCCTCCGCTTGTTCTAACCTCCCAGCCCTTTCCAATATGTCTATTAAACACCCATAATGCTTTATATCTGGCAAAACTTCACACTCCTCAACCATCTTATCAAAAAACTTGAGCCCCTCCTCGCCAATCCTCCATGACTACAAGCATTCAAAACACTCAAGAATGTTACTCTGTTTGGTTTCAAACCAACTTTCTGCATCCTCTCAAAATTTTCTACTGCTTCTTTCCCCATCCCGTGCATTGCAAACCCAGATATTATCGTTGTCCAAGACACCAAATTTTTCCTATCAACTGATGTATCCTCAAAGAGTTTTGAGGCACTAAATATGCACCCACATTTTGCATAAGTATCGATCAAACAATTTGAGACATGTATATCAAATGCATTAAACCCCCTTTTCTCACCATACCCATGAATCAATTGACAATTCCTAACTTCCCCATTTTTCCAAATAGCCGGTAAAACAGCCAAAATAGTTATCTCGCTAGGTTCTGTATATTCGCACGCAGCCATTCTTCGAAATAAAGCTAACGCCTCATTAGACCGATTCATCCTGCTGTAACCATCTATAATCCCTGTCTACGACACAACATTCCTGCAAGGCATCTCTTGAAAGAGAGAACGCGCATATTCTAGCTCACCCATTTCACTAAACCAGTGATTATAACATTCCACGTAACCAAATTTCTCTCCGGCAATTCATCGAACAGTTTGGAACTGTCCTTCAAAAACCCTAAAGAGACATACATATCACCTAAAGCGGTGTTTACATAAACATGAGATTGAAAGCCCACTTTTGAAAAAACAGCATGAAGCTGGGTACCCAAGTTAGGATAGCTTAAAGTAACGCAGGTCCTTATAAGGAAAGAGTAAGTGAAGCTGTCAAAGAGAGGGGGCAATGGAGAGTGAGAGTGTATGTAAATTTGTTGAAGTTGTTTGTAGACCAAGAAAGCTGTTTGAGGTGAGTCAGCGAGCGAGTAGAAGTGAAGAAGAGTGTTGAAGAGTAGTGAGTGGTGCGGTAGTGGGTGGTAATGTTGGTTGACGATGGGCTGTTTTGTAGGATAGACAACAAGTGTTTTTGCGTTGTGAATTGAAGATGGGTTTGTTGGGAAACAAAAGAAAAGTACTCCGGTTTTAATTTTGTTGCTTTTGTGTTTGCTAAGTAGATTCTGGCAGCTGTTGTTAGCTTCAACATTGTATTGAGAGCCTAATGTGTTTTTCCGAAGAAAAAGAGAAGACAACATTTTATTAGCAAAATGGTGATTTTTGATGACTTGGTGGAAACATAATGGTTCACAAATGGCTTAACTCATTGACCTCTCATATGGTGGTCATGCCTTGATCCGTTAAAGTGTTAGCTAAAATGTATATAGGGAAGTGTTAATTAAAATGTATTTATGCGTTTAATATAAATCTTCAATTCCCTTCTCGAATTATATAAGCATAAACTACTTCGGATATATATACAAATAGGGTGCTCAGATGCTTATGTCTAAATTTGACAAAATTTGACAAAATTCAGATTTGAATTAAGATAAGATTATATGATACTTAGAAGTATGTTCCGTATATGGAGGATGCTTTGCAATATTCATTGTAAAGTTCATGTCTATGAGTTGTTTCATTACAGCTTCTTGAAATAAATTTATCAGCAAGACCATCATTACTCCAACAATACCTTCGGAAGATTTTCCTTTTGACTTGGATCATTTCCGTTCACAAAAGTTTTAGCTTTAGATTCGCGCTTACTTTAATTCCAAAATCCAAATCTAACCTCTGCCTCTGAGAATTCATTGTCCCAAAACTTTTATAGGTCTTTACTGCCGCAAGCATTGTGTCCCCACGGGTTTTTCTAACAATAGCAGCAAGACCACCGGACCAGCGCACTACCGCAACCAGAAGAAAATGATTAATGCTGATTAAGGGCCTTTCGACCATTGAATCTCAAACTATTACATGAAGGAAATGTAATGACACTTTCAGAAGAGCAACACAGAAAATGAAGATTCTTAAATGATAAACTCATAAACATGTCATAGAAAAAATGGCCTTATTCCGGATTCTGAATTGAAAGTTGACCCGAATCTTCTTCGAAACTTTGAACACTCCGCAATCACAAAGAGCATCAGATTTATGATGAATGCACAAACTCAAAAGATATGAAACTTAGTTCACTTCTGCTCTAAATTGCTCAGACTAGCTTCTGCAACATTTTATGACACGAACTAATGGTTTTATAGAAAATTTAACATTTCTAATGAGACTTAAGGACACGTTTTGTTGTCGTACTAGGATTGGACTAGATTCCGACTAACATCTCGTGTATTGTATGTATGTAATCTTAACATTAAATAAATTAAAATTAAACAAATAAATGGACTAAATGTTGGATCACCAAAGTTTTTTGACAATCATATTTTGTCACCTAGTGTTTCAACACTTAGCATTTTACTACCAAAATCTTAACAGTGTTAAAAAAAATTGCTGAGATCACAAAGGTATTTGAGTAGCTTCAAGCTAAAGTTGTTTTCCTAGATTTTTATCTTTTTCTTAACATCCGACTTATGAGCTTTTTCTTCTTTATTTCAATTATTAGAATTTTATTATATTAAAATGTCTCTAAAATAGAATTCTACGTCTTTTGATAGAGTGATGTTAAATGAAAATTTATTACGCATCCAAAAATAAATTAATTCATGATATTATGTTCACTTGTACAAATAAATCTCACTATATTAAGCTCAATTATAATTAGATTAATTAAATATAAAAATATATGAAATAGTGCCTCTAAATCATATATTTAGAGAAAAAGATAAAATAAAAAAAGAATTAAAAAAATTAGAAAATAACTTTAACTTGAAATTCCTCATATACCCTTATAACTTTCAATATTTTTTTGATAATGTTAAAGTTTTGGTAGTAAAATTACATCCACCAAAATATTAGGTAGGATTGTACATAAAATGTAGTCGTGAGAAGACCCCAAAAGGTCATCAACGTTGGCCGTGATATGCTGATGTTTATGGATGAGCTGGCAGATATGGGACCCACCTGCAGGATTAGTTAAAAACTGTTACAAACTTATACAACAGCAATAAAATCAATAAAGCAAGGGTGAGTTTAATGCAGTTTCGACTTTTGTGTTGAGATTCTAAAATGTTGCTAAATTGTTAAGTACTAATGCACTGTGATATCAAATAAAAGAACGGAAAAAGAAATTATGATATGGATTAATGATCGACTTACAGAAGCGAAGCAAACCAGAGCAAAATAAAGCTAAGAGAACAATGGTACATCAGTTTTCGGAAGAAACATATTGTTAAGATCAGAAAAGGGTTTGTCGATCAAGTAAAATGTACAACACTGGAGCCCTTTCTTGAATGAGCTTCCATAATTTTCCTACATGACTGTCTTCAGTTAGTGTTAAGCCGACAGCACAAAATACGCACCGCAGATGACAGACCACACCACCCCAGAGGCCACAGTCTACAGAGTCGAAATGAAAACCCCCACCATTTGAATTCACAACATCAAGCAGCTTATGGATCAATTCTGGGCCCTGGGAATGAAGCTTTGTTTCGACCCCGAAGCAAAACCAATGCAAACCGTTTTAGCACCTCTATCTCAAACCTCTTGTCTTTCGCCACCAGTGCCTCAAATCGCTTAGCCATTTCCACATCGCTACGAGTGTGATCCATACGGTTAGCCAAGCCTTATCTGCGAATAACAATCCAAAGCATTATGGCTCTGAATCTCCTGCTCAATGCGATTTGCCAATACTTACAGTTTACTGCATGATTCTAATCAGAACCAGTGTATCCCGTGATTTCTGATTCAGAGGAGAAGGAATCAACTAGTAAACAAGGTTGCTTGAACCACAAGCAACAGTAATCCATGTTAATGAGGAACCATTTATGTGGGTTCCTGCTCATAGAACACAATATATACAAGTTGCACGCAAAGGCAGAGTTCAACTATAACCCCTTAATTAAGGTACTTAAATTGTCTTTTGGGTGCATGCAAATCTCACATAATACAACAACCAAAAAACTATTAATGACCGTTCAACCATTGAATCTAAATTGATTACATAGAAGAAATGTAAGTTCTATAATAACCCCTTCAGAACAGCAACACAAAAGTTAAGAGAGACAAAGAAGAACAATAAAGATAGAAACACAAGGGCTCTGTCTGCATCTGACTTCAATACAAGGAAATGATCTTCAATGAAAAACTCATAATTGTAAACATCATAGAGAAACATCATAGACCT
Source organism: Citrus sinensis (assembly GCF_022201045.2). Classification (NCBI taxonomy): domain Eukaryota; kingdom Viridiplantae; phylum Streptophyta; class Magnoliopsida; order Sapindales; family Rutaceae; genus Citrus; species Citrus sinensis. The sequence goes on along the minus strand of NC_068558.1, from coordinate 40,280,952 downwards.
AATGACCAATCAAATAAACAAGTTGGAGTTGATGTTCACTCAAAAAATTCCAAAGAAGAATATAATTATGGATTGTTATAACTAAAATAAAATAAATGTTGAAAAAAACAAAGCATAACTTATAGAAAGGAGACTCGTACCTTTTCAACCAATAACAGGGGCTGTTGCTCTGGCACTGGCACATCAATAAATTGACTCTCCTCATCATTTTAGCGGAGGCTATACAATTCTGAAGAGAAACTTTCTAGTTTGTCACAAAAACGCACTTCCAATTTAGTCAACATGGGACATTCCAAAGTGTGTACTCTAGGATAGAAAGCTCTAAGTTCTGGTAGGTAGCTGAGTTGCAGGATTGTTAAGCGGGGAAAGACAAAAGATGCATCCGCTTCCACTCCACCTTCCTTGCCAACAATTTCCTCCAAAAGTGGGCACCCGGCTATCTGAAGGTGTTGAAGCTGCCCAAGTCTTTTAGCTGTAGAATATGAAAACACGTATTTTAATTTGCGGCAGCCCCACAAGACCAAGCTTGTTAAATTTTGAATGTTACGAGGCATTTCTGAAAGTTGGTCGTGCCATAGCTTTGCAACATTAATACCCCACAGTCCCAAGACCTCCATGTTAGGGAGCACAAGCTGCAATTAGAGTTGTTGTCTCGATATGAGTTCTTGTGGTAGCAGTAGTAGTAATAATATAAGAGAAAGAGGTTTGTTCACCTACCTTTTCATTGAAAAGTGAGGGAGGTTCTGAAGAGAAACTTTCTAGTTTGTGACAAAAAGATACTTCCAACTTAGTTAAAATGGGACATTCCAAAGTGTGTATTCCAGGATAGAAAGCTCTAAGTTCTGGTAGTGAGCTGAGTTTCAGGATTGTTAACTGTGGAAAGACAAAAGAAGGATCCGCTTCCACTCCACCTTCCTTGCCAACAATTTCCTCCAGAAGTGGGCACCTGGATATCACTAGGTGTTTAAGCTGCCCAAGTCTTTTAGCTGTAGAATATGAAAACACGTATCTTAATTTGTGGCAGTCCAACACGACCAAGCGTGTTAAATTTTGAACGTTACAAGACATTGCTGCTGAAAATTGGTTGTGCCAAATCTTTGCAACATTAAGATCCCGCACTTCCAAGACCTCCAAGTTAGGAAGCACAAGCTGCACACAGAGTTTTTGTGTCAATACGAGTTCTTGTGGTAGCAGTAGTATTAATAAAATAAGAGAATGACCTACCTTTACATTAAACAGTGACGAAGGAGTATGAAGTTGGCTCTCGTTCTCCAAAATGATTTCATTGTGCTTTGCTTCCACAGTAGAAGTTGTCTTGACAAAGGCGGAGAAGCTTGCGAGCAGTGGAAGAGTTCTAAGAATCAAGGAGCGTACTTGCGCCAATGCAATCTCACCGATCGCCTCTTCATTGCTAGAAACAAATATCTCTTCTACAATTTTGCACTCAGTCACTTCAATTGTTTTAAGTTGGGGAAGGAATTTGGCAATGGAGAATGAGAACAAATTTTTCAATTTATGACAACTTCCCACTTTTATTGTTTTCAAATTGCAGAAAGATTCTGCTCGGAGCTGACCGTGACATATTCTCTCCAAATTAATCAAATTCTGAAGAACCAGGGACTCTAACATTGGGAAGGCACCGCAACGTACTTGTAGCGGATCAACTATACATAGAAAATTGGAATTATTTTTGACATTCAGATGTTTCAGCTCTGCAAAACCCTCCCCGTCCAAATCATGAAGAACATTCGTCAAACCCGGCAATTCGTCTAAACGTAAGTATTCCACGTTCTTCATGCCCCGCCACTCCTCCAAGCAAATGCGAGAGTTGAGCTTGAGTTTCAAAGTTCTCCGAGTCTTATATTTATCAAACGGGGCCCACTGAAACCCCACAACAATTCTGTACCTCTTCAGCTTTCTTGAGAAGAAGCCACTCGGTAGAATCCCTGCATCAAGAATATTGATCTCTAAAGAGGTCAAACGAGATAAATTCTTCAATTCATCGAGGCTGGCATTACTTCTCTCAATGCCGGGTCCTAGATGCTCCCATTCAATAGAGCAATTAGCCATGTACAATTCTTCCAGTTGAGATAAGTTTGACAGAACATTTGGAGCAATCACTTTTAATTTGGAACAATTGCTCAAATCCAACAACTTTAGCTGAGTCAATTGGCCTATCTCCCTAGGCAATTGCTCAATTTTAGAACCTTGCAAGCTAAGAATTTCTAGATCCTTCAGCTCTCCAATAACTCTAATGTCTTCCAATTCGCAACCATCCAGACACAATGTTCGAAGGTCTGTTAGGAGATGAATCGACGACGGTAATGACAGCAACCTCATTCTAGTAAAATCTAAAACTTTGAGCTTTGGCGTCCCGATGAAAATGTTGTCGGGGATTTTGAGAGGAGAATCTTTGTGGGCAAAAATATAGAAAAACTCAAGCCGAGGCCATTCCCACCCTTGAGGAATTTCACTAATATTATTATCATATAATGATATTCTTGAGCACTTCTTATCTGGCCACTGCCTCGGATCAACTTCGTTTCTCATTGAAAATACATGATAGTCTCTAGATGCAATTGATATCGCAACATCACGAACAACGTCATGCATGGAGAAACAATCGTTAGTGCCGTCAAGCAATAAACAAGCATCTCTGAGTTGATCGACCAACGTATTTACTTTATCTCGTGCTTCTTCCACTGTACCGACGCCTTTCACTATACCCAAACCTATTGCATATTTCAACAAGTTTAGCGTGGAAGCCTGTGGGGATCCCATTAGACTACATTGCAAAAACAGTTTCTTGAGCTCCTCCTCTCTTAAATACTTGTAACTCAATTCTATAGCTGAATATGTCTTCGCTAGCACTCCTTCAAAGTTCCGATGGGAAGGCCTTTTCAATTGCCTCAAGGCATCTTTCCATGTAGAGACACTAGTCTTGTTTCTTAATGCTTTTGCCAGTGTAACGATGGCAATAGGCAAACCTCCACATTCTTTAGCCACATCAGTTGCTATAGATTTTAATTCCCCCTTCTCTGCACAGTCACCTGTCATCTTCTTGAATAGAGTCCACGCTTCTTCGTCATTCAAAACATCAATCCTTAAAGTCTTGGATCCAATACTCTCCAACACATGACGATCTCTTGCTGTCAGCAAGACTTTACATCCCCTACAATCATTTCCAGAAGGAACTCCTACTTTTTCCAGATCAAGATCTTCCCAAATGTTGTCTAAAATTATGAGGATCTTGTTCTCCTTCTGCAACCGTGCATATAGCTTCCTTGCTCTTCCAGGTACATCACTCTCCTCATCAAATTGCATGCCTAGCTGATCTGCAAGTTCCCCTTGAACCTTTTTGATATCTGGAGTATCAGATACCTCTGCAAAAACTACCTCGTCAAAATGCTTGTCTTTTTTGACTTGTCTAGCTACTTCCTTCACTAGGGTCGTCTTCCCAAGGCCACCCATCCCATACACCCCGGTGATGGTGACATCAGGATCAAGTAATGCGTTTTGCAAACTCTTTAAAGTCGACATTCTTGATTCGAAGGCCTCGTAACCTTTGCCAGAGCTAAGCCATGGCTCTTCTGGAACAGTACGATAGGAAATTTGGGCAAAGTCCGCAGCTTCTTTCTTGATCTCGGCGATGCTTTTCCCCTTTATGGCCGCTTTCTCGCTGAGTTGATAGCGTTTCTTCAAATTAGGACAGAGCCCCTTGAAACATTTCTTATTTGCATTTTCTTCTTCTCCAGTTAACGTGTCCGCCTCAGCAACGATCTTGTCGGCACTAATCAGCCAACTCTCAACTCTTTTGTTAATCTCTTCCCCATTCCTTCTAGCATCATCAACCTTTTTCTGCATACTATCACTTGCATCGGTCAACTTCTCAGTTTCTTTCTTGAGATTCTCAAGGTTGGCTTTGTAATTACGCACATAACTTAACTGGCGCCCGATCGGAGGGAACAAGCACTTGGCAACTTCTAAAGCAACGGTAACAAGAGCATCAACCATTTTCAACCTTTTTTTTTTTCTTTTAAAGTTTTGAGAAACGGATGCAAAGGAAAATAAAGGGAAATAAAACAGAGTAGCAAATCTACAGAACAGAACAGAACACCAGGTCACAACGGCTAGCAGCAACAAAAGCAAAGTGGTCGTGAGATCAAAAGTTGAATATAAGTGGAGGTGTTTTATCTAATATGAATAAAGAGAGTGGAGAAAGTCAGAGGGAAATGAGAGAGGGAAAGGGACATGAAGATGAGCAACAAAACACCAATGACAACAAAGAAAAGGGTGGATAGAATCAGATTGCAAAATAAGATGTGATTTGGGAGGAAGAAATTTAAGGATGGACAGAAACCAAATTTCAAACAACAGTTGCAACTCACAGGATGGACAAAAAGCAAATTTCAAACAACAGTTACAACATTTCTTAAGGTGCTCTTGGGATTAAAAAGCTGAAAACAAGACAAGGGTAACCTGAGATGATGGCTTCAGAGAACTTGAGATGATGAAGATTGAGATCATTCAGTCATACATAATGTTTCATCCAAAAGTCTAAGAGACGACTGAAGTCAACGTCGAGATTCACTCGGAAATTTCGGATGCCTTTTTTTTTTTTTAATTGTTTCTAAAAATGGTGTTTGTGTCTGTTTTATAGTAAAGAAATAACTAATTATTAGTAACTTTAGAAATATGTTTATTAGTTTAATTTTTAAAATAATTGTAATTATTTATTCTTTAAACAAAAAATTATTATATATTATATCATTTATGCATAAAGTAAATATCGTCAATTTTTTTTATTGAAATTACTCGCTTATTATTATTATTATTATTATTATTTTTTTTTTTTTTATAAAAACCCAATTGCTTCCCTCTCTTAAAAAATAAATTTGATAGATAGGCGCACCATTCTGCATTTGCCGAGCACGAAGATTCCTGCATGTTTCTTGGCCAAACGCTGCCACAGTTTTCAACAGATTCATGATTCGAAGACCCCTTACGCTTTGATTTAAGTTTTAGATATTTTATTTTTTAACACTTAAATCTTTGCCAAATAAATATAGATATTTAAGTTTTATAGCCCCTCTCCCAACATCCTCTGGAATTACTTTAGAAATCTAAATTTGATTTTTAAGTGTTTAAAAATAATTATAAAGTTAAGTCCATATAGCAAAAACAAACTTCAAAGGTATCTATTATGGGACTGATAAGAATCAAACAATATTTATAGAAACAAAACAATTAATAAAATCAATCAATTGAATGCTTGCCTTCATCTTAATTATTGATCAAGAGAAGATGGACTGTAAATCAACATAAAAATTAATTGATTCAATCTTTTCTAATCAATCAATATTCTTAAATAATGTTAATTGTATCTTTTTTTTTTTTGTTTCAAATTCTTATATAAATTGAACTTTTGTGCTCATAAATTAATAAAAGTAAAATTTATATTCTTTCCGTATATCCCCACAACACCACACTCCTCACGTGGCTTATCTATGTCATCAAAATTTCCAAAACCATCATCTGGGTATTCTTTATTTGTGGTGAAAAACTCAGAGATAGGTTTTTTTTTTTTTTTTGACAGAACACTGATTTTTTTTTTTTTTTTTTTTTTGTGGGTTCAGGATTGTTGTTTTTGAGGGAAAAAAAAAAAGGGTTGTTTTGCTGGGTTTTAGACAAAAGAGAGAGATTGGTTTTTTGGGTCGGTTTAGGGTTTGCAGAGGAAGGCGGGTTTGAAAGAGGGCAGATATTGGCGGTGCTTGTGGTTGCCATTGCCATTAATGGTTTGCTCCAAAGCTCTTACTTGTGGAGGGAAACAGTGAAAGTAGAAAGCACTCATTCTACGTTTTTGAATTTGTGAGGGAATCTTTATTTATTCTTTTTTTAAAAACCAAATATATGATATATCTGTTATATTTAGGGAGCGAATGGTACCGTAGTTTTTTATTTGTTGTTTTCCTTCTTTATATATATATATATATAATTTGTGTGGTGGACTCATTTCTTTAGAAAATATGAAAAATAAATCATTTCTGTTCTTTAAACTTTACAAAGCAAATCAGAGAACACATATTGCTGTTCTTTAATTTTTATTTTTTTGTCGAGAGGTCTCACAATCTGATTTTATAACAACTTTTGCTAATAAAGGTATGGGTCTAACAAATGTATTGTTGAAAATATATATAAAACAAATTTACATCCTCCCAACTAATATTAACAAATATATAAAAATTATAAAATAATTATATATTCTTTCAAATATTGTTATGTTATAAATAAAATTTATTTACATAATTAAAATGCAGTATTATTTTAAAACACACAATAGGAACGATTTTTTAAAAATAAAAATAAATTTCTTAAAATAAAAAATTACTTACATATATTTAGAATTGATTATAAAATACAATTAATCATCATATTTTAATTAAAAATTTTATATCATAACTTTTTTTTCGCTCTACCATATTGGATTATGCTATTTAGACTATTTAATTTTGTATTTTATTCTATAAAATAATGTTTAGAATAATAGCAGACATTTTAAAATAAAACAATTACACTTAATGATAATAACTCACATAGAAAATATAATGCAACTATTAAAATTTATTAAATAATAAATAATTCTTTACTCTCTCTTATTATACTCACTTTTTCACATAAATAACCAAACATATCTTCACTAATTTCATTTTTTATATACTATTTTAAAACAAACTACCAAAACATATTTTAACTTTTAAAAACATTACATCAAAAACATCATTTCCCTTCTCTAAAATAAGAATAAAATACACTAAATCAAAAAACCTTGAATCTGTTATAAATTCCTTTCGAACTTTGTAGATTAGAGTTAAGGAGGCTAATTGAACAAACTGAATCTCATCAATCAACTCATATTTGTTTCATATTCGTTTACACCATCTCTTCAATAGCAAAAATTTCTTCCGTCTTCCTGCACTCGACCACCTCGATTGTTTAATAGCCTAATATCATGTAAAATTAGCAGGTTCATACAGCCTCCCTGCTCTTCCAGCTTTTGCAACATCGAAATATTCATAAACCCCATTTGACATTCAGTTCTATTCTTCTAGAATACAAGAAATTAAGAATTTTAATAGCACAAAAAAGATGCTACAGAAAAAAAAAGTTTCCTCGATGTTTTCCCAATGTCACTGTGAAGAGTGCACTAAAATTTCCCGAGTCTTTTGCAACCTTCTGGAACTTTTGTAAAAATGCTGTTAACAAGTCCATTGACGTGCTTTTATATGGAGTGATCTTCAGCAGGGCTCAGCAGAAAGGTCTTCAGCTTCCCAATTTGGACTGACCATGGACATGTTTATATCCTAGATTCATCGGTACAATGGTGAGGGTGACTGCCACCTTTATAGGTTTGAATCCTTTATCTGGTAGGACTGACTTGTTAATGGAACCAGGTTATAGGGTACACAACGGTATACTCCATGTCTGTGATGGTCCACACTTCATAGAAAGATATGGCATTTTCCAGATGATGCAATGCAAGTACCTAAAGAAACGCAAAAGAAATAGGTGTATCAGTTTTGGCCAAGTTCTCTTTTTTTATATTTAGAACTGATACAAGGCAAATCACTAGTAGCATAAACCAGAAATTATACCAAGTCACCAAGACTAAGTAAAGTTTGTCCACGCTGCAATTTACTCAACAGAGAAGCACCAATCATGGATAAACAAAAGCCCTACACTTAGTGGATTTTGGTAGAAGCTTGCTGAGGAACTTGAGAAGGTAATATTTAATGATGTACTAACCATGAAAGTGGCAGTTAAAAGAGCTTCCTCCTGTTGAAGCAGATATTTAACTTGGTTTCGCAGCTGCAGGATTCCTCCCAAACTGGATGATCATTGGTTTCCCCTTGAAAACATATCCATTCACTAGATTCTGCAACCAGTCAAGATTGCAAACAAACAATGCTTCACAATTACTTTAGAGGTTAAAATATAAAAGCGAAAATTCACTTGTAGGAGCAAAACTGCATGCCAAATCTACTACATATGCAAAAGCTGACATGCTCTGGAAATTTGAGAATTGGCACATCAAATAGCTTAGTGTACAAAACATACCAAAGCACGATGAGCAAGTTCAACCGATGGAAATGTCACAAAGGCCTGGCCCCTCATTCTTCCCTCCTACAATTGGTAGCTTTCAGAATCAGGAACAATCTCATTAAAAAACAAAAGGAGTTTTGGTTTGCTCTACTGATTAACCCGCCCTTCCACTCAATAGAAGATGCGTGCTTAGTCCAACAATATTATTATGAGTAAAAATATTGTATAAGAAAGTAATTTTATTATCCAGAAACTCAAATAGAATGTGAAGCCTATGAAATTTGCGGCTTCATTATTCTAAAGTAAAGATTTATTTTTTCAAGCTCCATATTCACATTAAACTAGTATAGGTGAATGTGTAGATGTACGTGTATGCCTGTATGTTTTTGTCCATGCATCAAATCTCACCTGCATTAGCTTTACAATAAGCCCAGATTTAGCTGCATCAATGCTTCCAAACAATGATCCTACAACACAATGTAAGCAAAATAATTATAATTATTCCAAACTGTCTATTTATGACAATTTGTGAAGTAACAGAAACATTCTGATTTCTCAAACCAAATGGAATCAAGTAAGATCCTCTTTGACATACGATCACAGAACCAGTTAAGTCTTTTGTGTAATTAGTGTCTAACTTTATAAGCAATTAATGCACTAGAAAGGTACTATAGGCAAAAAGACAGAAAACTTCAGGAGCAGTAAGCAGCAAGATTTGTGATCTTACCAAATACGAAGAAAAAATCATCTGGGACGACATCCTTTGCTAAGTTCTTAATGTACAATACGGATGCAGGATTCCCAGCTGTGTAGTTCTGCAAGGTTCATGAAGAGTAACTAATTTTTCCGTGTGTACATAATTCGTAGATTTATTTACCCTCTAGATAAGTATCTCTCATATTTATTTTCTTATAGCTATAATATCGGACAAATATGTCATTCATGTTATAACCATTATACATCAACATAAAAGACTTCCAAAGAAGCCAAAAAATACTGGATTTTGCTGATCAGTCAATTGTTTTTGTAATTGCTCCATGTTTATTTTACTACTAAAAAACTAGTTACAGCAATTCTCATACCTTAAACATTGGGAGTGACAAAATTTCCTCTGGAGGCAACTTCCCCATCTCCAATTCTTCTGGGGTTGCAAAAGGTTTAACATCAGAATCCTCTTTGTTGGGCTCCTCTAATTCTTTGACTATACCATCGTCTTTATCCTCAGTCTGACTTGCTTTAGGGGTAATTTTGATCTGTGAGAAGACCAAGAAAGAATGTCAAGAATTTGAAACAGGAAAATCACAATAAATTCTTTCAGATACGAACATAACCTGTAACACAGGGTTCTTCTTTTTAATCACTGGAATTTCTTTTCGAGTTAAGGTGGCAGGTTTCACTCCAACGGCCTCATGAGCCACATCCTTATCAATTGCTGGGCCAACAATAGATTCTCGCCTGGCACGCTTTCTTCCAGGCTTTGCTACTTCTGAATTTCCAAAGGAATTGCCCTTGTCATTATCCTGCTAGGAAATTGTACCCACAAAACAATCCGCATCTTCTAAATTAGGACAAAATGGAAAAAAAAAGTGGAACAGTTATAAGAGAGAACAAAATTATACGAGGAAAAAAGATGGCCAGCAGCACAGAGACACTATTTTTTTCTTCCAAATAACGGCAAACAAAAAGTTAAAAATTACACTCCCATTCAAAAGGTTCAAAATGCAGAAGACTTATATCTCTCTAGTATCATGTGATATGTGACTCAGAAATAAAATCTCTCTAGAAAGACATTACCTCATCTGAGAATTCCATTTCTGACTCACTGCTTGACAGATCGGCTATAGGAGGAGGTGTTGGTTGTACAGGCACTGAACGTGGAACAGGTGGTGGTTGTGGTGCTGATGCTGCAGGCACTGGAGGTGGAAGAGGTGGTGTGGGGAGAGCCATACGGAATGGAGCTGGAATATTCATTTTGTTCATCAAGTGCAGCACCTAATATCAAAGCGTCAAGTTGTAAGATAATATTACCAGAATATAATAAAAGTGTACTTACCAAATACAATAATCCCCTTTACCATATAAAATAAACTAGCCTCTACTTTCAAAACTTAAATTCATAGCATGAGTTCTGTAAGTACAGTAGCGGTAAGTGAAGTTTTGATGAAAGGGCATGAGAATGATTTTCACCATCAAATTATAACAAGAACCAGAGAATAGAAGCCTTTTTCTTAAGATTAAAAAAAACCTGAGTATAAAAGCGAGGAACGGCAATGAGTGCATTAACAATATTGGTTAGGATATTTCCATCAACTGGAGGATAAGCATATCTGCAATACAGGCAGGTCAGATAACCAGAACAAAATAAAACAACATTATCTTTGTCGTGTGCTGAAATTGATTTAGAATAAACAACAGAATAAAGAAAATAGAAAAATAAAAATTTCTTTCATTTAGTAAACGAGTACACATATTATGCACAAAGATCTTAGATAGCTGCTATCAAATTTTAAGCAAAAGAAGAATCTGAAAGGCTGAACCTTCTCCTATCCATTCCATCATGTAATATTTAATAAGATTCTACTTGTAGATATACTTCACATTTTGGTCTATACAACCAAATTCTAGTATGAACACCCTATTAATACAAGGAAAAAATCGGGGGGGGGGGGGGGGGGGGGGGGACGGAACTCAATGAACATGAGTTCTTGAAACTAGTGCTATAGCCCGGGCATAAAGTGAAGAAGCAGAACAGAACACAGACAATAATGGTTACCATCTGATGGAGAATAAGCATATATATGAGACTGACACAGGCAGCTTATTTAACTAGATGAGATATCATCTTATATCAGACAAAGATAAAAATGTACAGGGCAAAAGATAATGAGATAGCCATTATTAAATTCTATAACAAAAGAAATCTAAAAGGCCAGGCTTCTCTCACACATTCCATCAAATCATAAATGCCAGAGGTTCACATGTAAAATCATTCATATTTTAACTGAAACAACCAAGTTATAATCTCAAATATGAGACAAGCAAAACAAGAACTATCTGACAGTGAATCACAGGCAATGTACTGTATATTTCATTGAACGTATGATGTAGTATGTAGTTACAATCTAATAAACCCTGAATCCATTTTGTAATTGCAATCTTGAAGATCAGAAATAAAAATTCAGGCCAATAAATTGGATCATATTTGGATTGTCTCCAAATCAGTCAGACTGGAGATTTCCTTTAATTAATCAACAAGTTCATCTAAGCCGACATGGCCAAAGCACTTTCCGGTTATAACTGAAGTAAGATTATAGAATACTGGCATGTTAAATACCAACTCTTTTGGACAATCCTTTGTAAAGGGTAGCATGATGCACGCACGTGAGTGTTTAAGAAGAAGAAGAAGAAGAAGAAATTTCATTCCCTCACAATCACATAAGTTTGAAGACTTAATTCAGGTGGCATTAATTAATGGGATTAAAGGAAGAGGTTGACAGTATGCATATAAAGGAGCCTGCTGCCATACAGCTTTGTAATATATACATCAAGAAGCTTCATCGAAAGAGAAAAGTTGAGGGAGATGAAAGAAAAGGCATACTCAAGGTGAGGAGGAAATGGATAGTCTACACCAAGTCTTGGAGCAATTGGCTCACCAGCAGGTACAGATCCTGAGTTCAAGCCTTCACGCTGATTTCTGGTCACAGCAGCCTCCTTCATCGAAGATATGGATTGAGCTTCAAAATGTTTATGTTTATTTTCCTCATTCGGCTTACTAGCTCTTTCCACTGAAAGGACTTTACCAAGAAATCTCAGCCTAACCAGAACCATAAGAAAAAAGTTTAATACCTATGTTTGACATGGGATTAACATCAATGCCAAGGTTGTAGGTGAAAAGGGAGGGAATATCCATAGGTTTCAAGAGAGCTAAACTAGCAAAATTGTCCAGCTAAATCGAACAAAATGAGTAAATTACCTAACAATTGTTACAATCAAAAGAATCTTCAAAAAAATATTAAAAATTATAAAAGAAGAAATACAGAGTGGGTAAAGAAAATAAACCCCTTTCAAGAGAAACATATGAAAAGAGAAATAAATCTCATAACAGTTTCCTGACCCTATCTTGTTCCAATATTCCACCAATGCATAAGATAGAAATTTACCCATTTAACTGCATTTGTGCTTGAGAAGCCAATGGTTCATTTCCGAAATCCACAAATACACAGTTTCTTAATCTGCATAAATAAAAGAAAGAACACATAGGATGCATTACAAGTGCAAAATAAAACAGAAGGCTCAGCTGTCCATGAAACAATACAAAGGAAAGTCATGTTCGCAAGTGGCTAAAGACAATGACAAGAAAATGCAGAAAAGAGTTCAATATCACATTGCACTTGGCAACAGCAAAACCAACAATGGCACATCAATTGGCAAAAATTGATTAATCAAGGTGTGGAAATTCACACAAGTAAGATTCAGGCAGTTGAAGATAATTATCCTTGGACATATTTGTCACAGTTGTACCTTTATTTAAATTTTGAAGCCATACAACAATTAAAGTAGCAATCACTTTTGGACGGCAGCTATCGTTAAAGCATAGAGTAACTGGTAATACAACTCCTCCCACCCTTGTGAGCAGGGTTCAACCTTCGATTGTACTTTACTAATGTGTGCCTAAAGACTAAAACAGGATATGAAATCTAAAACAGCATATGTCCCAAACACCAGCCAGTGAATAGGCACATAATCAAAATTTGGAATGCAAAATGTACCATATAGTTCATCATCAAAACGACCCTTCGACAAATTTGATTAAAATGAGAAATTTAGTGACGTGATATACCTTCCGGCGGAGCAAGGACGGACAGAAGAAGCACCGTAGTGGGAGAAGATTCGAGAAAGAGTGTCTTGAGGAATAGCATCAGGGAGGTGTTTGATCAAAAGGGTAACTAAATTTTCAGTTTCTTGTTTGTTTTGAGGCCCAGAATCAAAAGGAGCGGTCGCCATTCGCGGCTGCCAGTAACTCGGCAGTTTCTAGTTTCTACAAGAACACTGCGAAAATGCGTCGTTCAGCTTAAGAAAGAGGTGACCAGTTGAACTCAACAACTCTCTACTACTAACAGACCACAAATCGAAAACAGAAAATTCCTTTCTGGATTTTGTAAATCATTAAAAAAAAAAATGCATAAAAAGGATCCCACACGAGAAAAGAACTTGCTCGTTGGTTCTTCGAGTTGTCCGTAACAAAAACTCCTTATGGGCTTTGTGTGATGCGGCATGATCAAAGATGAAGGAGAAAGACGGGCTACTTACTGACCCATAATATCCTCACAGCCCCATCCTCCATCACAGCCTAGTAGATCGAATAATACTACTACTTTAATAATCTTATAATGGGCTGGGTTCTGTGAACGGGCTTTGAGACCAAAACAAAAAGATGGGTATTTGGGCCTCCAATAAGAATGCTGTAATGGGGGATCCGGCTGGGGAATTTGACCCAAATTTTTCAATCAAGGGGAGCATATTATGAATTTAGGATATTGTCATGCATGAATCTTCGATGAGTGACCCCCACTTCTCTCTGTCTCTCTCTCGCTGTGTGGTTTGTGAACCATGGGGACTATGATCTATCTTTACGTTTATTGGCTGAACTAAACGATCATATAAAAGACAATAATCATGAAGCGAAAAGATTTTTCTTTGAGACAATCACAGTCCTGACAAAGCTGCTAGAACAAAATAAAGGTCATGTAGTTCCATAATTGGCTAAACTGTTCAAACCAAATACAGATGGTGACACTCGGCGAATTGCTTGCCGAGTTCGATGAAATGCCGCATATATAATTAGGTCACGAATCTTTCTATCAACAGCCTTCCCTTTTAATTAGAAGCATTGATTAAATAATTAATTACATCAATCGTTATCTTGTTGAAAAATAAAATAAAATAATAATAAAATGGGGGCTTTAATCAGATGATGACGACTTCCTAGTTCCTAGAACTTGTTTTTCAAAATCCCATGTCACTTTTACACGTTTTTGAATTTTGATCAATCAATACGTTGTCCACATAAACCCCCCTGCATCTGTTTAGCCAAATTCTGTGGGTAATCAAATCGCAGGGCAAATTTAAGCCGCCCCCTTTCCCTCAGATTTGCTGGTTTAAATGGATGCAGATTCCTTCAATCTTGCAATTTGTCAATAACTTTTTTAGAAATCTTTTTATAAATTTTTCAAAATCCTAAAAGGGTAAGATGATTAGATGAGCCTCGATCGTCCGATAACATTATGCATTTTATTTATCACCGCTATCAGTGTGATATAGCAAAATATATGAAGAGAGGGCCAGGCTCAGGCTAGGCCTTGAAAAAATTTCTTTGAGGCCCATTAAGTTTTAGAGTTATTTTTTTTAACAACCTTAATATGACAAATAATATTGTATTGCTCCTTAACAAAAATCTTCATAATCCCAACAAAATAAGCACTGTTCATAAGGGTCCTTAAAAAAATCCTTTTTTTTATTACAAGATTATTTTGGTTTAATTTTGATTAAAATAAATTTTCTAGCTTTGTTTGCGTTTAATTTATTGCATAACATAAATTATTTACGTGTATATTATGAAAAAGAATAACTTCATAATAGTTCTTATAATAGCTTCAATAAATCAATTCAATTGTTGAAAAAATAATTTGGTGGGACACACAACAGGAGAGGAGATGATTTTGTGTTCACAAAATGTCAAAATAGGTTATGAGATCAAAAATGAAAAAAAAATAAAAATGAAAATGAAACAGCCATGATGACCATGCCACGTCAAACTCAGGTAAAAGATAAAGCGGGACCCGCCACGTCACCATCTTGGCGTGTGAGTTAGTGACAACGTGGCGGTCATCAAAGGGATATGGAATAAGATGACGGGGGACGACGCAAATCCGACAACGACAGATCGTTTGCTTGCATCGTAAATGTGGGGCGAGGAAGGAAAATTGAAGAAGCTTCGTTGTTCGTGCCAACAAACAAAACTGCCGCTGCTGGCTGCGATTCAGTACGGCCAGGCCCTCGGAAAAAACAATTACCAAAACCGTCGTAAACTATTTACGGCAATTCCTTTGGAAAATTTGTAACCTACCCCCAAATAAATTGACATTTTACACCGCGTCCTCAATAAATTTAACTTATTATACTGTACATCTAAAAAAATTGACATTTTTGCACCACGCCCCCAATTCCGTTATTTTCTCAGTTAAGTTTAACGGCTCCGTTTAACTTTTGATTGAATGACAAAAATGCCCCTCTATGTAAAAAAAACAAAATTTTTAGGTCATTTAATTTTTTAAGGTTTTTTTTTCAATTGCAATAAAAAAAAAACAATTCTTCTTATATGTTCATTGTCAGCACTATTATTTTTTCTTTAATTTTTTTAAGATTTTTTTTCAATTTTAATAAAAAAAATTCTTGTTACATGTACATTTGTCACCACTATTATTTTCCTTTAATTTTTTTAAAGATCTTTATTTCAATTGCAATAAAAAAAATTTCTTGTTACACGTACATTGTCACCACTATTATTTTTTCTTTAATTTTTTAAAGATTTTTATTTCAATTTTAATAAAAAAAATTCTTGTTACATGTACATTTATCACCACTATTATTTTCCTTTAATTTTTTAAAGATTTTTATTTTAATTGTAATAAAAAAATTTCTTGTTACATGTACATTGTCACCACTATTATTTTTCCTTTAATTTTTTAAAGATTTTTATTTTAATTACAATAAAGAGAATTCCCATTAAAATTAATTTAAGGAATAAACTTCCAATTTTACCCCTCCACCGTTAAACTTAATTGAGAAAATAACGGAATTGCGGGCGTGGTGCAAAAATGTCAATTTTTTTGGGTGCGCAGTGCAACAAGTCAAATTTGTTGGGGACGCGGTGCAAAATGTCAATTTATTTGGGGGTAGGTTACAAATTTCCCAATTCCTTTTGACTAAAATCTAAAACATACTAAAGTTAAAATATTTTATAATTGTAAAATTACTTGAATTTTTTACTTCAAAAATACAGTGTGATTGCATTGGACTAATTCGACTAAGGAGTTGTTGCTGTTGTTGATAATGAGTCTCTTTTTAGAAATAATTTTTAATAAAAGTTTTTTTAATATGCCTTGAGAATATAATTGGTACAAGAAAATGGAAGTGACACGTCTGTTCGGTATTATTTTGTAATTATTTTTTATAAAATAAAAATGAGAATGAAAATATAATTTTTAAAGCTATTTTTAAAATTCAACAATATATTCGGTATCATTTTCAAAAATAATCTTGACGATGAATAAAAGTAAAAAAAAAGTTAGTAAAAATATTTTAAAGAATTATTATTGAAATAATTTTCATAAATTTAATATTAAGTAATATATAATCATTTTATTATTCAATTACTTTATTAATTTAATTTTAACAATAAATTAGGTGATCTTGTTAATTTTTTAAAAGAAAAATGGTATACTCTACATATTTGATTTAATTAATATATAAAAACATAACTATGATAATGTATGTTTATAGCAAGAAAAGATTATTGTGAGAGAAATTGATTTTTTTGGGTATTATAAAATAATAATAATAATAATGTTGTTGTTGTTATTATTGTTGATATTATTATCATTTTCAGAGATGATAGAAGAAATTTGTTCATTTTGAAACATAATATTGTATTAAGAAACAAAGAAAACAAGAAAAAGTTGTTTTCTTGTTTTATTTGTTAAAAGTATAGAATGAATTTTATATTTTAAAAAATATTTTTAAAAAAATTTATTGAACACATATTTGATGTTTCCTGAATTCAAAAAATAGAAGATGGGATTTGAAAACAATATCGAACGCATTTGTCATGTCAGTGAATATCTTTTAAAGAATGAGATATATATGTCTCAAAACAATGTTATACTCTTGAAAATAAAAAATAAAAAGAAAAAACAATCCACTTGTTATATAATGGTCTCTTTTATATTCTTTTCAATTTAAAGCTATTGTGTCGCTTTAATTTTTAGCCCCCCCCCCCCCCCCCCTTTTTTTTCCACAAGGTTTTAACTTTTAACTTGAATCTAGCAAAAAGGGAACATGTGACACGGGCTCAATTTGTTGGAAAAAGGAAAGCGCAATGTGCAAACAATAACAAAATAAATAAATAAGGCATACTATTCTATCATACGTATATGTGTTGTAACATAGGTTAAAATTTAATTAATTTTTTTATACTTTTATTCAGTAACTATCAATTGTACTTTTAATTAAGCTAATTACCAAATTCTTTTCATTTTAATCTAATATTTTTTATCTGTTAAAAAAAGAAAAGAAAGAAACAATAATATTCTTGATGAATTAAATATCTAGAGAGAATCGAGATAAGTAAATGTACACGA
Source organism: Citrus sinensis (assembly GCF_022201045.2). Lineage (NCBI taxonomy): Eukaryota > Viridiplantae > Streptophyta > Magnoliopsida > Sapindales > Rutaceae > Citrus > Citrus sinensis. The sequence continues at coordinate 40,263,433 of NC_068558.1, read as the reverse complement.
TCGTTTGTGAATTACATCAACTTCAATTTAGAAAATGGGCCAAAATAAAAGTGTTGAAGTTTCAAAATAAGTGGTTAAAAGTAGTTAAAAGACCAGTTCAAATCATAAAGAAGGCATTAATGAAATCGTGAAGAGTCGAGTCCTAAAATTTGAATTATCTTAAAATGCTATATATACAATATTGAAGGTAGTGCCCACCACTTATCTAGTGAGTGGTTTACTATAATATTTAAATATTTAATCTTAAAATAGTGCTACACATTTGAAGTAAATATTCTAAGGAAGAAATTTATCAACGCTCCATGTAATTGTTATTTTTCGAAATTTATACCCCTTTACCGTTAGAAAATGTTATTTTTAACCCCTTTTTTGTTGTATAATCATTTACTAGTTCATCTCTTGATGTGGTAAAATCTACTATTCACTAAGAAAAAATTTATAGTGATGAATAGTAAAAGACAAACAGAAATTTTAATATTATTTTTTAGAAAAGCGGTTTTGAAACATAGAGCGATAGAAATGATATATTTGTTGAAACAACGTAACATGATGGTTTTGATTGTTCTCTTGTAATATAAGTGATTCCATTTTTAAGTAGCGTGATATTCATTTATTGAACGAACGAAACATCAAATAAGTAATTTAAGAGCCTCTGTTGAATTTGCATAAAATTATCATCTAATAAACAGATTAAGTCTCTTAAACTATTAAATACTCGATAAGTATATCTTAGTTAATTGATGTTAACGTAATCGTACCTGATCGATCGATTAAATGAAAAGTTAAAATAAAAAGTTGTTACTTTATAAAAGAATTAAATGTGAAATTTATTAATAAATAAATAAATATAAACGGTCATGCATGTACATTTCAACAAGAGGACACAAGCAAATCCTAACTTTTAATTAGATTCTATCCAAATGAACTTTTGAAAAAAAAAAGAAAGGAAACAGTTAATATTCTTGTCGAAAAGTCATAAAGCATTGCCCTTTTATTTAATGCACACTGTGCAGAAATATGTATGCATATCTAAAAAATAATTCAAATCATTGTAGCCGCTGATCACAATTATGAAAAAGGTTAAAAGAGAAAAATGACCAATCTTGTAAACTTCTAAGAAGTTTCCCATTTACTTAGAAAATTTCTAGTCTAGTCTTCTAAGTATGCATAAACTATTGTATGGCGTAGCTCGAGACATATCATACAACATCTAGAAGAAGGAATATTATTATTAAGTGGGAAATATCAATAATTACGGTATGATTTTCTTCTTCTTTTTTTTGTTGGTATTATTATTATTATTATTATTATAGGTCATGGTATACAACAACCCTTGAATTATCACAGAAAGACTACAAATTACAGTATGTGAAATAATTGAATTGTTATGGGTGACAACTCATGGGTCGGTTGTTATATTATATGCAAATATAATCTAATATTCTAACCTTATACTTTGAGTTAAGCATCTGTTTAGTCTCTATATTTAAAAAAAAAATACCTCAAAACACTCACACTATTAAAGACATGACAATTTCGCCCTTATTTTTCTTTTAACATTACTATAAAATTAATGAGCAAATTGATCAATAATTATCAATCTAAAAACCATGATTATTTTTTCGTGCCATTGCAACATTCTTTCTAATCATTATTTATAAATAAATTAGTACTAGCTAATTTAAAGCTATTTAATGCCCTGGTGTCTTGCTAATAATTATCTAAAAAAAAATTAAAGCTACCAAATTAACTTAAAAAGTAAAAAAAAAATATTTACTTTAATTTTTATTTTAGCGTTAAATAATAATAATAATAATTTGGTTAGCTGGGTTAAAGATTTAATTTAGATTAGAGGTCATTGTTTTGTAAAATTTCTCATGATTAATTTGCAGTGAAGGACTCATTCTTGATAGCAACTTAATTTGGTATGAGAATGATTAATACGTGTTTATTATACAATGAATAATAACATGTTTGTGGGTCATGATTCATGCACATATCATACAACTTTTCTAGTGATATCAAATTATAATTATTAAAAATGTATAGTTTTTAAAATTGATTTTCACGTTCTCTTTTATATTACAATTTTTCGTAATAAACAAATGTGAGTATTGGAACAATGGAACCAGTACAAATTTTTCTCGAGAGCTTGTCTAGATTAAAAGAACAATTGTAAAAATTAAGAATATGATTTTTTTTAAACAAAAAATGACTAAAAAGATAAATAAATAAATAAATAATCGTGGTTTTTAATACATTGATTATTTAACTCTTTATTTGAAGATTCCTTTTTTAAATATTTTTAGCAGTTTTTGTCTTCAAAGTTGCGTGTCTAGCTAGATTAAATGACTCAGAAGAGTAAGGTGGCGTTTGTTTTTTAACTTAATGACTTAAAGTGACTTAACTTAATTAATTAAGTTAATTAGAGGTGTTTGTTTTTATAACTTAATGAAACTTTTTAGATAATTTTGACTTAATAAAATAAGCAAATTTTTTTAGCTTTTTACTTAATGGAGAAATTTGAATTAAGTCAATTACTTACTAATGTCAAAAATATCCATGTTTTATAATTTATTTTTCATGTCTATCTCAAAACTCACCCATAGACATTTATCCCACAAAAATATCCTTGTTTTTCTTTCTTATATTATATACGATAAAATTTAAAATTTATGGTATTTTATATATAAAAATTCTAAAATAATTATGTATTCACTTGAATATAGTTTTACTTATAAATGTTAAAATATTGTGGTATTTAATATATTATTTATTTGACTTTTAAATTTAATAAGGATACAAAAGTAAAAGTACATATTTTCAGCTTTTTCAGTTGAAAAAAACAAACAACTTAATACTTATTTTCCGAGATTCAGACGAAAAAACAAACATGTTATTCAGATTCAGACATTCAGATCTATTCAGAATTCAGACTAATTCAGGTCTATTCAGATTTCAGACAAAAAAACAAACGCCACCTAAGTTTTAAAGATTAATTTTTTGTAGACTAATAATTCTACTAAAGAAATATATAATAAAAGAGATGTATATATATTTATATATATAACTAACCTTAGATAATTGGAGCTAACGAAGACAATCGATAGCCGATAAATTTGTTTTCCAGCTCCAAATAAAACCTTTAATTTGATACAAAGTCAAATACATATGATTTTTTTTGGGAAAAAATTATAGGAATCAATTAATTTTGTATTTATTGGAATGAATGGGAGGTAGTTTTTTTTTTTTTTTTTTTTTTTTATCAACGTTCAACCAAATCACCCGCTTCTCTATTGTCTATGCATTGTCAAATGATCAGAAAATTAAAAGAAATCAATAAAAACTGATCATTTAAAGGTGCTCCTCCAGTGCGGTAACTAGGGTATATTGTAGTCATCACAACTACTTTTTATGATAAGTATTCAATTTTCTAAAGCTTATCTTTTAAATATAAAGTAAAAAAAAAATTAAAAAAATAATTATGTGGGAAATTCATAAAGCTAAAAATAGTAATAAAAAATAAAAATGAGCTAATCTATTTCTTTTCTAATTAATCCTCGGTCAACTACTATGGATAAAGATTCAGATTGCTAGAAAAGATAAATAAAAAGATAAAAAAATAAGAATAATTCCAACCATTAATTCAGTACTCGACAAAAGCTTAACTCAATATTAAGTTTTAATTCCAACTGGTATACCCTAATACATAATCATGAATGTTAAATAGCTAGGTTGACGAGAGGACAAGGAACATTTTTTTGTAACTTTTTTTGTAAGGAATCAAATAGAATAATAAACATCATTGTTGTATCATAACTTTATCCCGAAGAATTAATAAAATATTTGTATTTAAAAAAAAGAAAGAAAGAAAAAAGAAAAAAAAAACTAGGCAGGCAGTAATTTACAAACATTACCAGAAGCAAAGGGAATTAATGAATAAAAGTGAATGGAAACGAAAAGTAAAAACCCGACTGACACATGCAGAGGGAGGAATATAATAATGATTGAGTGGAATTGTGGATGGGACAACTAGTCGGCGAACGCGGTGAGGAAGTAATTAATTAAACGCGGATTTGTAAAATTTTGTCTAAATTTGTAATGACAGTGAGGTGATGAAAACACAGCAGCAGCAGGCTGCAGCAGCAGCGAATGAAGCATTGTTTTCGTACGCGGCAGAAAACGCAAAACCAAAAAACGATAATAATCAAAGCGGTGGAGGCTGGCTATTGGCTGCTGCCGCCATGTTTTCATGCAACAAATCAGGGAAATTAGATTAGGAAGAATATATATGCTCGTGCTTTGTTTTCTCAGCTGCTTGTCATTTTAAAAATTATATATTTAAGTCTGGTTTAATTAATTAATTAATTAATTAATTATCATCAGTATCTTGTTGCAACATATTCCTTGCTGCAACAAAACATGGAGCCAAAAGGGTATGCCCATAAAAGGCGGTTGGCTTTCCTGCAAGTCTGAAAAAAAAAGAGAGGAAGCTTTGCTTTGAATAGAAAGTTCATAAATTTACTGCCAAACACACACACCACATATTCACATGATCTATCAATCAATCAAAAGAATAATTCAATTTCCATCCATTTCTTCTCTTACAATTACAATAACCGATCCCATTAACTCAGTGGCGTGTGCTTTTCCCTTCAACTTGCACCTATTTTGCTGTTTTCTGTTATCAGCTTTATTGGTTTTTTTATCTTTTTTATTTTCCTGTTTCCTTAAAAAATTAACCTCATTATTCAAATTCATCAAATTGATCAACAGCCACCATGGATAGACTGATATGGACCCGCCAACTTTCTATCATCACCAATCTCATCTCTAAACAATGATGTTTGTTATCATGATAAGAACTTTGCCCACAGTTGTTTGTTGTTCAAACCCTTTACCCTTTTGTTTGATTTACAATTGATATCCAATCTTATAAAATCATTCTATCTGGGTTCTGAAAATCATTCTCGGCTTCTGCAACGAAAGAGACTCCTTGCTGATACAAGCCAGCTTCAACTATGGCTTAATAGATATATGAATTCCTATTTTGTGATTTCTTTGGCATATATCTAGATCCGAGTTCATTAATTGTGGCAGCGGCAGCTTCTTCTGTACGAATTAAACATATATCTAGAAACATGTACTTGAATATGGCTAAAGCTTAGGCACATGTGAATATAACCAATTAAGTTTCTTCCGGACAGAAAATTAAGCCTTGTTCAAGAAACCTGGCTCGCTAGCTATGTCCCTGTTATTGTCACTTTGTCTAAAATACTTTGAATTAATTCTCAAAGAGAGAACGCAACGCATCTCTTCTCCATGGATTCAGGGAATGACGCACATGATTCATGATCCAATAGTTAATTAATCTCAACTAAGGAGGTTAACTCATTCGAGTGTACAATCCACTTTTCTTTAATACCAATTTTATTTTCGATAATTAATTCCTCTTGAACAAGAGAGGAGTACAAGAAACGGTTTATGTATACAATATGATTTTCTTTTTTTCCCCTTATCCCATATATCTTTTCACACTTTGGATAAATAATTATATTTTTCAAAATCATGAAGTTGATAGTATAGCTAACTTACTGACGAAATGGTAATAAAGCAAATTGCATGAAAAAATAGCAATAAAGAAATTAAACAAAAGAAAAAGAAGAAATTAGCAGTAATATATTATTAAGAAGAAGAAGAACTAACAGATGTACAGTGAGTGGTGTATACATATATGTATCTACTAAGTAATTAATCAATCAAATTGCAATCTGCAAATTTCTTGACACCATGCATGAATAATCTCTTTACAGGTATTAAGTTCAGAATCCAAACTATAGCACATAAATTGTGATCATCAATTAGCTAGCTAGCTAACTTAATTGAAACCATACATCCTAAAAATTTACGAAAAAACAGGAGAGCTGCTGCAAACTTAAATTAATTTTCCAAGTATCATCAGTAGTCCCAAAAGCTATCCAATTCAGCAATAGATGTCGCATCGAGGTCCTGATCATAAGACTTGTTATCTTGCTTCGAAACAACAGATGAAATTTCGGTAGTAGTGTTCATGTCAGTGCTGAGGCCGGTGTCTTGTGAGCGGCTGATCATGGATTGGTTAGATGAAAACTGCTCAACTTTGCAGTGGCTGCTGCTCTCCAAATTATGCTGCTGATGATGGTGAGATGTGCTTGCTAACGCTCTTAAAATGGCCTGATCATCACCATTTCCCTCAAAGCCGGCACCCATCAAGCTCGAGATTGCACCCGTGCTAGTCCGTATTGTTCCCTGGTGCAAGTAGCCTGGATTCGGGTTATTATTGTTTTGGTGATAGGAGAAGATTTGATTTTGGATTGGAATTTGATGAGGCTGAAGGAAATTTTGATTGTCTGCGGGGATATTGTAAGATCTTGATGAAGTGGATGCTGTGTTCATGGGTTTGAACTCATTTTGATGGCCACCATTTCCGAAGCTCGAAGAACCAGGAGGATCCATTAGTGGTGGAAGCGAAGCATAATTAGCAAAAAAGTCATCACCAAAAGATGAGTTCATTGGCAGCCCTGGAATTGGAATCTTTTTAATTCCTCCTCCTATGTTCTTGTGAAAAACCCTACAAACCACCCATTCATCCTGTAAAACAAACCGGAAAAAAAATTAGAAAGAAAAAGAAATACACATATATTCCTTAACGCAAAAAGAGGCCCCATGAAAGATCAATCTCAACCGACGGAAAAGGTAGAAAAAAGAAAATCAAGAAAAAAAAAAAAGAAGAAGTAAAAAGATGTTGAAAAGTTTAATAGTAATAATAGTAATCAAAGAAATAAGTAATTACCTTAGCAGCCTTGGGGAGATTGTAGTAAGAGAATTTGCCTTCAAGTCTATATTCGTGCATGACCCAATTGGTTTTTTCACCTTTAGGAGCTCTTCCTTTGTAAAAAACAAGAGTCTTCTTCATACCAACAAGGCCGCCACCACCGACGCCGCCTTTATTTCCTTTGTAAATCTCTTTATCTTTGCCGGTCGCCTTCCAGTATCCGGCCTCCGTTGCTCGGTTTGTTCTCATACCCGTTGGATATTTCCGGTCTCTCTGACAAAAGAAATAAAATTCCTTCTCCCCCATCTTCGCTTTACCTACATATACACACACACACACATACATATATATATATATATTCAGCAATAGAATTTACCTCATAAGAAAACAAGAAAATAGATTTTATAGAAAAGAAAGCAAGAAAGAAAAAGGGGTAGCCATAGCTAGCTTACTGGGCAAATCCCATGGCTCAGACTTGTTCAAATCAACTTCACCGATAGCGCATGCAGAGAAGCTTGTGTTCATGACCTTTTCCGTGAGATAATGAGTTATGATCTCTTCGTCCGTTGGGTGGAAGCGAAACCCGGGTGGCAAATCTATCACTCCTTGACGATGATTGTGGTGATCAACTACGGCTTCCTCCATTTCTTGAAACTAAAATAATTATAAATCCCCACACGGGACGGATGAAGGAGAAACAATTAATAAGCTAAGACTAGGAAAGCTGGTTAGCTGTAGCAAACTAGCAAGCCCTTGTAATATGTATTCACACAAGAGCTCAAAATATTAAAAGAACAAGAAGAAGGAGATAAGAGAAAGCAGTTAAAAGAAAGAAAAGCAAGGGGGAAAAAGAGGGCTTAAATAGAGGAGCTTATTGTAGAAGAACTAAGCTCGTTTTAATTTTTGCTTGTTGAAGATCCGTAGGCTGCAAGGCACTTCTGAGGGAAGCCTTCAGAGGGAAGAGAGAGAGAAATTATAGCGCCATAGGACAGAGACTTTCTTTCAATTATTAATTAAATTTTTATTTTATTGTATGGTTTTTATAATTGGTGTGGGGCTCCTTAGCTATATCCTATCTACCTGTTTGAAAATGAACGTGTGAGATAAAGAAAGGGCCAAAAAAATAAAATTAAAAAAAATTATGGTAAAAAGAAAAAGTTTCTATGCTGGCTTTGTGGACCCATGTTTTCATACTCTTTTCACATTAAAGTAATGACTTTTAATTTATCGGCTTATAAACCTAACACTTTTTTTTTAAAAAAAAAAAAAAATCAATTTCATTGCATGTTCTATGATTCCATCTTCCTGTAATTAATCTTCATTTTCACAATTTCTTTTTATTTTAATCAAGAGGCGTTTAACTTTACTAACTCGTTAAGATTTGATTAATAATAGTTCATTTTTCGCACAATCATTGTTGAATGGTTATTCACCATGTGCCTCGAATTTACTATTTTTGTCGTATATTTTTATTTTATTAGTTTTATAAAAACTTCTCATTCAAAGCCCTTGTTTGTTTTTTTTTTTAAAAAAAAAAAAAAGTTGACACTGTGCTACATGGATTTCAGTAATCCAAAGATGAATTTGGTCAATTTGGAATTCTATTAGTTCGGCAAGGGCAGCTAGCTACTTCATTTATAATTATGCATACTCAGTGGTTACAATTAATATTAATAAAAAAAATAAAAATAAAATATGTATGCACGCACCATTATACTATAAGTACATGACTCGGTATGCAATTGGAATTTGAATTAGATAATGGGGGGATAATTCTAGGCAAATGCAAAGTAGACGCTACAAATGAACGGAATTTATAGGAAACTGTTAGAAGCCCCCAAAAAGTCAAAAGGCAATGAAAAAAAAAGGGAGGAGAGAAATAAAAAAAAACCAAGTGAATTTTTCCAAATGAAGTTTTAGGCGAAAAAAATTGCCAGCTATAGCTCACTCGTTTTATTGCACATTCAGGTCTTCACTTTTGAAAAAAAAAAAAAAAAAAAGAAAGATCCGATATTCTGTTCGTTCGTTCCCATATCATTGAAAAAGTAGAAAACAAAAAAAAAGTGAATATTTGAGGTAAAATTTGGCGCATTGTTTACATCGATTTGAAAGACGGTCTCCTTTTTAACTACTTTTATTTGCCAAATAAATACATGTGACGGAGAGCAATTAGTGTTTTTTATGATGGGTTGGAAATATTTTGCATGTGCAATTCTTTGGCAGGTGCTTTGAATTTGATTTTTTCAAGCAACCATTTTATTGTCCAATATAAAATAATTAAAGTGTGCAATAAATGGTATAAATTTTCTCTCTCTCTTGATTTTTTTTTTTTTAAATTATGGTATCTTCCTTTGTTAGAAACTTTCGAGTGTCTTTTTTTTTTTTTTTTTTAGTTTCTTTTATTTAATATGTTGCAACCCCTCTGAAGTTTGTTGTCTTCAAAGTTCAAACCAAATCACTCTGCAAATTCTAATTCCTAAGATGCACCTCCAAGAGCGATTGATTATGATGCAAATATGAAAATTCAGTTGCATTAAATTTTCAATCAGACGTGTTAGCTCTCCTGAAATGATAGATTTCATAACATTTATATCGCCATGTTTATACTCGATTTTTTTTAGTCGTACATCATATTCCTTTTCACTAGTGTATTATTATTCCCTTATGCATTATGCAAGTCAATTTCTTCTTGCTAAATATTTAAAAATAAATCTAGCTTATTGTCTGTCTAAATATTTGAATGGGTATCATAAATTGAAATAAATATATTTATCATGGAAATTTGACTACTTTTAGTGCTTTGTATATTACACCACTAGCTAAAATCCTTATGAATGACAATATGGGGTTAGATCTGACCAACTGAGTCAAAACTTAAGGGAGGTAGGGGATTAAAACTTAGTCTTATCTTTAGCCCAAAAAAAAAAAAAAAATCTAATTCAATGAAATGGTGTCCAGCTTATGTATCCACTTGGATGATTTTATTTAGCTCATGTGACTGCTATATACAACACAATTAGTGGAGACTTAGATTCGTTTTCATACGCAGAAAGCAAGCAGTATATATAGAACAGCTAACTAATGGGTGGTTCCGATAATTCAAGATATAATCAGTACTAGAGGAAGCATGTATGGTGGCCAAACTGGTCACCGCAAAAAAAAAAAAAAAAAAAAAAAAATGTTGCATGTTTCCAAGTGAATGACGGACAAAACCAAACTAACGCGGAGGCAGTTGCAAAAAGTTAAAACATTCCGGCGCCGACTCGAAGAAAATCTTCGTTCAGTGTTTACTAACTCCCTGCCTCTCTGGTCTAATGGGCTTTTGCCCACAGAGCTGCGCCTAAAAATAAATTTGTACACACGGCTTCCCCGAATCAACAACAGATCGTCACCTAAACTAATCAAAAAATCAAGTCAGATGTTGTGAGGTGGTCCCCGCCCCACGTGTTGACATGTCAGGCGCCGCTGTGCTGACTCAGATCTTGCTTTTCGGCTCAGCTCATTCTACGTGTCAACATCACCGCGGTCCGATCCTTCCGCCTCACCATTTTCACTCCTTTTATTTTATTGAAGAGTGTAGAAATTGAACGTAATATACGGGGTTTAAAAAATACATCTGCCTAAAAAGGCCAAAAAAAAATAATTATTATTATAATAAGTAATAATTTTATTAATGCGGAATAACGCGTGGACCCCACTTGGGTGCCCGGGTGGGGGATCGAAATTGGAATGCTTCAGCTGGGGCAACACTTCTTCTTCCCCGTCCGCTTCTTCTCCTTCTTCTTCATCTTCCTAATTCTTTAACTTAATAACTGTTGACTTTCTGGCCAATATTTTTGAAACGAAACTGCCAAGCAAAGCAGAGCGAATCATATTGCTGGCTGACGGCTGGTGACGATAGGGGACGCCTCATCACGGCTTCTGCTGATGCTCTACTTTTATTGGTCTACCTACTTGCTTAATTTGTGTGCGCGATGCAGGCGATCACCTCCTTAATTTCCGGTTTATTTTTTAGAATATTTCCCAGGGACTTACAAGCAAAATCCATCTTAATAATGAATGGTTTTCGACTTTTTGCAAGATTAAATGAATTCGAATTATTTTTACTTTTTTTTATAAAAAAAAAATAGATAATTAGATATCAACTAAAATTTTAAGTCAGATTTTATGTAGATTGACTTCATGAATAACAATATCTCAATTTATTCAACTAGATCAACTAGGCTAGTATTTAAGTTTAAACGAAACTCGTCCGAATTATCGTAATAATTGAAATCAAACAAAATCAATCAATTTAAGTTAAATTATTGATTAGAATGATTTAGTTTAGTTTCCTCATACTAATCTTCATAAAGGGATAGTATCGTGATTATTTTTGATTTCTCATTTCCTTTTCTTGTTAAATTGACACTACATTCACATCAATTACATAAGCAATTATTTGAGACTACACTTGAATATTAGCCCATGAGATTCTTATTGAATACAAATCAATACATGCAAGAGTGTAGGAGGGGGCTATTGACGGCATATTTTAATTTTATGAGATAACAATCATTGCATTATTTTGCAATTAGTCGATATATCTCAAACCTTTATTTATGTTACAACTTGTTAAAAGGGTATGAAGTTGTAACTTGTAGGATCCCACGTTAATAATCTAGCCAATTAATTGATTAGTCAAATTAAAGTGCAAATTTGAGAATGAAAATAATATATAGTATTTCAATAATGAAAATGGCCTTTCGCAAGGGTACCGATTAATTTGAAATAATTTTTTAAAAGTGGTAATCAGACAAAAAAATGATGATTCTTTTCTTAGTTTTTAATTTAGTGGGGCTGGAACTACAAAGTGATCGAATCTCCCTCTCAATTTGAGCCATAAGATAAGATCAACACACCATGATGTCATATCAAAACTTTACCCATAATTCATGGCAATTTGGCAAATATTATAATCCCAAATTTCAGAGTATCGCCATCAATGGCTATCTTTTGAACCCATTTAAAACCCCTTTCTTTTTTTTCTTCATTGGCAAAACTTAAATCTTAATCTCTCCCTCCTTAATTAAATAATGCAAATTCATACTTTCTTCCAAATACAACCCGGGCTGTGCTATGGTGCAGTTGCAGCTGCATCGTTACATCCGTGCGCTTCCATAAAATGCGAAAAGGTTTATATTTTAACCCAAAAAAATTGAGAATTGTATAATAGAAAGTTCTACGAAATTAAATTGTATCATAGTTTATAAAAAAATGTTACATAAATAATAAAAAATTAGTAGTCGTATTACCATAGTTGGTTGTCCATAGAACGTTTGACATAGTATATTTTAAGTAGTTTTATTTAATTGGTCACTCAATTTCGAATCTTGAAGTTAGATATGAGATTGTAGTATTATAACTTCTAAATAATTAGAATATATATAAGAAAAAAGAAAAAGAAAATCATAGTGAGTGTATTGTATGATGTTGTAAAATAATCTAACTCATAGAGATTTTAATTTATGGACTACCAAGGCATTGTTTCATGGGTTGCGACAGTTGGCTGGCATTGAGACACATAATAGAAGGTGTAAGAGGCTGCGGTCACAGACTCACATGTCACCTTGATTAAGATAACCTTTTCTAATCTCATTTTTTAATTACTAATTTAATGAGTATGGGATTTGATTCATTAAAAGTCAATTACATTGACTTTTTCTTTAATGTTTGGTGGGGTTTTTGAATCAAGATCTCTTTCCAGGCTAACCTTCCCCAATTTCTCTCTGTCTCTTTTTTCTTTGAAATTTATTTTTAATGACATATATAATCCAATAAAATTATTACAACTAACTGCTCTAACCATAAATTAACAGACTTAACAGTAAGAGAAAGCAACCCAAATGGCCAATTAATGTGACGGGTGTGTCTTTGTCCTTATTACAACCCAAAAACCCAAAAAAAAAAAAAAAACGGAAATTCTGATAACTTGTCAAAGAAAATTTCCAAAGCCTATACTGAATTATTTCTTAATTTATAAGTTCATTTTCGTTTTTCTAGAACCTACAAAATAAGTCATGCACATTACATACATCATCTTAAATGTAATACGTTATGATGCGGTAATATGTAAAATTACATGCAGTAAAACACTTTTCTGAATGACCTTGATCACGAATTAATATGATTACACCTTTAAATATTAGTTGTTTACCTAAAACTCTAATGCTTTAAATCGGTATTAATTCAACCCCAATAATTTAAATAATATAATATTTGCTCTCAAATATATGCGCACTTGTTCAGTTTTGACGCTTAAAAGTATACCCTTATGACTTCCAACCCTCCAATTTTTCAATCGTGACTCTGTCCTTACTTTTGACAACCTTAATCTTACGATCTAATTCTATGTAAATTATGTGTATCATCTTGCATTTGGTCAAAATCGGTGTGTATTTTTTTTAATAATTATTATTGAAATGAATTTGAATGTGGATTTAGTTCGACTTAAATATGAGTTGAACAGCGACGCCCTTCAAATTTTTCTTGTAAAACTCCTTTTTAATTGAAATTACTTCAACAACTAAAGACAAACTAATTCATTTCTTATTTTAAATAGGAATTCAATTAAACACTTGAATGAAATTTCATTTTAAATTGTAGTTAAAAATATTTATTTTTGCAAACTTATGAGATTTACTATTATGGGTGTAATAAGAAATTTAGGAGGGTGTTAAAAGCTCCACTCCTTACATATAGCCAGCTGGTGATGATTTGTAAAAGGGCCAAGGCTCTTTCTGTTCTAAATAAAAATGTACCATCCAGTCCACAATTCCTCATATCATTTCTCTTCTGGGCCTTGGATTTAGCCTTTCCGGATTCATCATTGTTTGTTTTATATTGTGAGCATATTATATTTATACAACCATATGAAAACAAATCAAGATTCCAAAAAATGGTTTCTTCGCTTATGTTCCCCTTTCTCAGTTCCTCCGACCTTCAAATATTTAGATGTGTTAGTGTTTCATTACTTTTTAGAAGTTACAAGGTTTAAAGCAAAATTGTGAAGTTATAAGGTTTCAAGCAACAACAAAAAAAAAAAAAAAGGAATTGTTTTTCTGTCCGAAATTTCCAAAAATCCTTAAAGGTGGCTGATGATTTTCCAAAGCTGGTTGGTCCACTGACTCCCACAAAACAATCTTAGTGCCATCTTCAATACGTTGGTCCCCATGAAAAGCATCAGCACTGAGCTTAATATTATTCACCAATCACCATCTTTATTGTTGTGTCCACAAGGAACGTCACATCCTTTCCAGTTTCCATCACTTGGATCATACGGCTCCAGCCTCACCTGCATGCACCCACGAATTTGGCACTCCTTAAATGAACTAATTACTTTTAATTTCGACTTTTTAATTAAGTCAATTAGAGATGTTGTGAGTTATGAAGTGATCTTGCAGGTTCTGTGGGGCCTTTGCCGTGCTCCATGGCCATATTAGGAGCTTTGTTAACCAGAGCAAAGCAGGGACAGCACTCTGAATCCTTTCCTTTATTTTTGTGCTGTACTACCTCTCATCTTTGTACCACTGCCGCAGGCGAGTAACGTTACAATTCAATTATGTAACCTGAGCTCGAAAGATTAATGTGATGGAGTGAAATCAAACCCTTATTCTTAATGAACAAACAAACTGGGTCATATCTGATGAATCAGCGGGTGTGAGAATCACAGCCTTGTCTTTACCACCTAGAGAGAAACCAGGGCTCTTTCTTGCAAAAGATCTTACAAGTTGGTTTATTAGATGAGGTGTCATTGTGCTCAGGTTGATTATTTCCGCGACTGCTACCGTGGGTCCCATGCGACATCGGTGCTGCATTGTATCCGCTGCCGCCGCGTGTCCCCTCCAATGTCGGTCCTGCTTTGCATCCACAACAACAATGGGCCCCGTGCGACATCGGTCCTACACTGTATTTTCAACTATCGTGGGTCCCATGAGGCGTCGGTGCCGCACTATATCAGAAGTCGTCGTAGGCCGCATGCGAAGTTGGTCTTCCACTGTATTTGCCACTGTCGTGAGTCCCATGCGACACTAGTGGTGATCTGTATCCACCGCGACCGCGGCTAACATGCGATATCCACTGCGGATTCCATGCGATGTAGGTGGTGCATTGTATCCGCCACTGCCATCAGTCCCATCCTTATTGTTCTGTAACCATCCCCAAAGTCCTGGCTCTGTGTCCACAGCAATGTCACATCCTTTTCATCGCTTGGATCATATGGCTCCAGCCTGACCTGCACGCACAAACGAATTTGGAACTCCTTAAATGAATTAATTTACTTCAATTTCGACTTTTTAGTTGAAGTCACTTAGAGATGCTATGAAGTGATCTTACGGGTTCTGTGGGGCCTTTGCCGTGCTTCATGGCCATATTAGTAGCTTTGTTAACCATAGCAACGCGGGGGCAGCCTTCTGAATCCTTTACTTTTGTGCTGCACCTCTGATCTTTGTACCAATGCTGTTGAAGAGTAACGTTTTAACTCAGGACCTTGCTATGAAACCTGAGCTCTAAAGATTGATGTGATGCAGTGAAATAAAATCCTCATTCTTAATTAACAAACAAACAGGGTCATATCCGATGAATCAGCAGGGATCTTTGTTGCAAAAGATCTTACAAGTTGGTTTTATTAGATGAGGTGTTATTGTGTTTAGGTTGATTATTTCCATAATTGCTACCATGGGGTCTCATGCGATCGGTGCTGCGTTGTATCCGCTGCCGCCGCGTGTCCCATTCAATGTCGGTCCCGCATTATACCCGCCACGACAATGGGTTCCATGCGACATCATGAGTCCTACACTGTATTTGCCACTATCGTGGGTCCCAAGCGACGTTGGTGTTACACTATATCCGCGGCTATCATTCATGGCTCTAGTAGAGTTACACTGTATCCTCTACTAGAGTTGTATCCGTGACGAGTAGTCCCGTGGCCCACTGAATGGGGGTGGGCTGGTGCCCCTCCTCCATATTGAGAGGGGTGGACCCCGGGTGTTTCCACTGTCTTCATGGTACCACGATTGTGACTGGTCGTAGGGAGGGTGGCTGCTGCCATGGGATTGGTTTGATATTTTGACATCATCATCATCATGTCTGTATTTGTTTAAGTTCTCTAGCCTCAGTTGTAATCCACTGTAGTTTTTTTTTTTTTTTCTTTTTAAAAGAGTACTACTACTAGATGATTATTATAATAGAGAAATGTTTGATTTCTGAAATCTTCACTAGTTCAAGATTATTCTTCGGAGAGAAAGAGGTGAGCCGGAACCAAGAGATTGCAGTGGCTTCATGTAAATCAAGAAGAGTAAATTTAGCTTCCATCTGACCTTTTCTTTTTATAAATCTCAACTTGAACCCCCAAGTCACAACCTTGCCAAATCATTTGCTAGCTAACGAAGAATAAAAAAACTATGTAGACTTGTAGACAAAAAATCTTCGTAGACTTGTAGTACAGTCATTCGACAATACTACGTCCCATATTTCTGTATACACATCATTTATCGTAATCAATGACATTACAGCTTTTAAAAGGAAAACACATGTCATCGTGACCCGAATTCAGTGCATGCTATGGATGGCCATGAAAATCACATGGGAACACCTGGACTTAATCCATTAGTGGATTGGTATCACTTATCATACGCATTCATTATAATTCCACACCATAGATAATGAATAATGAAAGTAACAGTAGTTAATTAAGTTTTAATGACACATCAAGACGCTCACTCAATAGACGGAATACACGAACCACAGCGAGAATAAGCAGTGTGCCTCAACAGGTATCAACGAAAATCATCATGAACACAATACACAAACCACTCAATGGAGAATGGAAAACAATCCTCCTCAGTCCTCACATATACTTCTGCAAGCGCAATACAATACAGCTCCAATAGATGACAGTACCGATGCCACAATCCTGCACATATAACCATCAAAAGACCAAAAAAGAATTAAGAACAGTTCTGTGAGTTGATGGGACACTCGAAGCAGAGAAAGTAAGGCTTCATCTTCCCAAACTACATATACCTAGACTAATTTATATTGAAATTCCATTATTGGTTTTAAAAGTATCAAATGATGCAACCTGAAAATAAGAAAGATATGGTAGGAATTCTATATTTCTTTGTGTTTCGACTGATGAAAGACTTACAGTAGGGGACAATCCTCCATCGCTGGTTATCTCCCTTGTTCCATTCCCAAAGCACAATGGTGGTGCCATCACGGACACCACCAGATTTCTTATCACCATGAAAAGCATCTACATTCAGGCGAATGTTATTGACCATTCTTACAGCTCTGTAACCATCCCCTATGTCCTTGCTCTCTGTCCACAGTACAGACTCATCCAGAACATCTGGATTATAAGGTATCAGCTGCACCTGCAGACATATTATCAAAGTTTTATGTTGGCATATTAACATTATCTATAATTAAAAGAAACTAAATCAAATATCAAATAAATGAAGGGAAAAATCCTGATTGACAAGAAGGTAACCATGTCTAAAACGTGAAACCAACATGCAAAATTTGCCATTAAGATGCATATCTATTCCAGTTACATGTAGTATTGAATTGGAAATATCCTTGTTCCTCAAATGAGCTCGAAAATGCAAAGTTTAATTTGACTCGTTAGCAAGTCATTGAGTGGGCGTGAATTCCACAGAGATAGCCTTCCATTATAGTCTAAATGTTACCCTTATTCAGCCTTCTCTTCACCGGCATACCAGAACTAACATCTTACATTTCGGTCATGTAAGTTGTTTGGATTCTTTGCCAGTAGATATTGCCCATAGGTCATAAACAATATGCCTGGATGCAACAAATTGCTGCATCCTAATATTAAAATACAGATTCAGAAGAACATGCTAATTTTCAAACAAAACCAAATTAGCAGCAGCAGCGACATTTGAGTCAATACATGTTGATTTATATCAGTATGTGAAATTAACAACAAAGAAAGACATAATGCTTGAAATTTTACATCAAATAAACTTCCAATCACTTAAAAAATTTCATAGAATCCTTACAGGATGAGTGGCTCCAATGGAGTGCTTCACAGCCTGACCAGTAGCTTTGTTAACGAGAGCAAAGCAGGGAAAGCCCTCCTCATCCTTCACTCGAGTGCTGAGCCTCTCGTCCTTGTACCAGTGCTGCAACAACAACAAAAACCAAAGCAATAAACACATAAGACTAAGAGGCAAGAAACCCTGAAAACAGAGGGGGAAAAAAAAGTCCGTAGCACTAATGGCAGATTTAAGTGAAATTATTATTAAAACACAAGTGGGCAATAATATAATAAAATCATCTACAATATTCAATATTTCTTGGGGGAAAAAATAATTTTTAACTTTTTCAAAAAGGAAACAACAGAACCCAGATCAAGTTAAATACTTAGAGCAGCGCAACAACAACTGTAAACGGGTAAACAAAATAGAAAATAAATACTCACCTGAAACTGATCGGAGGGATCAGATGGAGCAAGAAGCACCTTCCCATTTCTAATGGTGAGCGAGAAATTAGGCTCGGCCTTACAAAAGAATCTAACAGTAGGCTTCCCAGAGAGAGCAGGGAAAGGGGCAGGGCCAGAGCCAGAGTGAGAGTGATGATGCAGAAAAGAATGGTGATGGCCAGTCTCAGTTTTCTCATGAGAAACATGGCTCACATGTACCGCTCCCGACGCTGCTGCTGGTGGCGGCGGCGGCGATTGCTGGTAGTTGAAAAAACCGAGTCCTTCTGGTTTATCATGACTAGCGTGATACACGTGGCGCACGTGTGTTGGCTCTGGTGGTGGTGGTTGCTGATAGTTGAAAGAGCCGAATCCTTCGGGCCGATCAGTGGAGTGATGCACGTGACTCACATGTGATTCTTGATGATACGGCCGGGGCGGAGGTGGTGGCGATGAAAATTCAGGTTCTTGATAGTATGGTGGCGGCACAGGGCGCGGTGGGGGTGGTGCAGCATACTCGTTTTCTTGATAATACGGCGGCGGCGGCGGCGGAGGCTGGCCGAAGTAAGGTGGCGGGCGTTCTCGTCGTTCATCTTCTTCAGGATCGCGACGGTGGTGGTGGCCGAAGGGGAACTCCATCGTCGCTGTTCTTTTTTTGGACTCTGCTTCTACTCTCAGTATCAGTAATTTGGGATTCTTTCTTGCTACAAACAATTATATGCTTGGAGCTTTTTCTTTCACCTTTTTCCTTCTTTTGGGTAAAATTACCTTTTAACCATTTTAAAACATCACAAATTTTCCGTAGCCTATTTCTTAATTTAAATTTTTGAAAACAAAATTTAAAAAATACAACAATAGAAAGTTTTATGATTAGATAATAACATTTGTTAAAACTGTGACTGTTTTAACTACATATATTTATTATAAGCAACCAATTAAATTCGTTTTGGTGCTACTACACTTAAATTTAGTTCGAGTAATGCTACACTTCTAAAGTATTGGTGCAAAAGGATTTTTTATATACCTTAGGAAGGGATAAATATATGATTTTATGAGTTATAAAGTTTTACATAAAAATTATTGAATTTATTATTATTATTATTATTATTATTATTATTATTATTATGACGACAACGACGAAGAAGAATTAACTCGAGAAAAAAAAGTAATAAAGTAAAAATACTAATTTTTAAATTTATCAATTGTCATATATGCATATGAAAATATTAAACATACATGTTTGCATATGCGTTGAAGTATATTTCCTTTGATATTATATATATTTTAGTCAATTGTATTCTAACAATATTTTAACAATTATATTTATCAAACACTAAACTGATATTTTTCACGATTGATTATATTACAATACAGCTGACGGTAACTATTTTAAAAGTTATAATATTACCAATTGATCCTATTTTAGTAAAATCTAGTAAGTGCTAGTTTAGAAGAATTGTTGCAACTTATAAAATATGTGTGTGTTTTTTGAAATTATCAGCACCATAATAATAATAATAATAATAATAACCTAATTTTCTCATACTCATTCAACAAGTTCGAACTCGTACCTTTAACTTATAAAATAGTTTGTTTTCGAAATAAAAATAATCAATTGTACAAAACGTATTTGATAAACAATGTTTTTGAAAATACTGTGAAATTAAAAAAAATAGAGCACCCATCAAACTTCTGCAATCTTTTTTTTCTTTTATGACTGATTAATTATTTTTTCTTAAATTATAATAAAATCATAATCCTAGGGACTATTTGGTGAGAATCAGAAGAAATAAGAAACCACCTCACTGGGAGTCGTGTAAGCATCTCTGATCTTTTAAATGCCATTTGGCAAACACCCACTCCATTAATCTCCCACGTGTCGTTTTCTCTCCAATTAATCTAACCCACCCACTCTTATTTTAACAACCGGGTCAGGGTGTGTGATGCTTCAATTAAAATAAATACACAAATTTAATATCAAATTTATTGATTAAATTTTTCAAAACTTGTATGGAGTCTATAAAATAATAAAACATGCAAACGATAAATGGAACCATGAGATCTTGTGGGCTGGCCCAAACAGCTGGCCCATACAATCTTGATAACACTCTCACAAGTCTCTACCGTAAATCAGTTGCTCATGTTACGTAAAACGAATTTGATTCTTCAATCTTTCTTATTTGTCGATAGTATTACTATAATAATTAGTTTGATTTCATATATAATTTGGTTGTGTCACGAATTAAAATCAAAATGATAGTCAAGACTTATTTATTCTCTTGACTGAAGTCTGAATGGGTCTTAATATAAAAATTTGAATGACATATTTATCTTCTTTTTTTTTTAATATTGTCATGTCGAAATGTAAATGGCATTTTGTTTGATTTTATAAATGAAACATATTTTAAATATTTTTATTTGACATGTATGTCTTTATGTTTCAAAACGAATAAAATGATTAAATTTTATAATTTAGAAAATAAGTATATTTATTAGTGATATTAGCTTCGTCCTAATGTTTACTCCTCATTAAGATTTTTTCCTATTCGGATAAAGTCATAAAAGTTTTTTTGTTATTTAATAGTTTTTTTCAAAATTAAATAATTATATAATTTGGTAAGATTCAAGAATTTAGACTCTCTCGTGATCTGTGTCTGAGCACTTCTTGAGTAAAACTCAAGTAAGTGGATGATTAATGGTAACTAATAAATAAAATATATTATAATAATTAAATCTCAAACATACTCTATCACGAATTGATATATAACACAAATAATAAGAACACAACGTAGGAGATGCCTTTATATGTTGTCAAAAAATTACAATGAGTAAGGGGCTGAAGTAAAATTATTTTGAATTCTGAAGGTTAAAACCATACACTATCACTAATATGCCCACCAGAAATTTCACTACTGTTTTGAGCTCATGGCTGCATGCGAGGTGCTCTCAAATCTTGCCACGTAATTTGGTGGACGTATCAGTAATTGCTTTAAGCTGCTTAATTAATTAATTAATTAATTAACTAGATCCTAATCTCATCGATTCCATCAATTATCATCGTTAACATTAGAAAAAAAAAAAAAATCTTAAAGAGTGTTCCAATAACATTACTTGTTTTTTATTCACTCCTTATTTTTCTTTCTTCTTTTACGAATCTTTCTTTGATATCCACCATGTTACTCTATATTTCCTCAAATCTTTTATTTTTTTTTGGTGTTAAAGAGGGAAAATAAAAAAAAAAAATAAAATGAAAAGAACATTTGATTCTTTGTCCTGTTATCGGTTAAAGAATAATTGGTGAGCTTTACTGCGCAAATGAAAGGATACCAAACAAAAGTGCATGGGAAAATGGCCATCATTATTATTATTATAACGATTAATTAGTTGTGAGGATAAATTAAAAGAAAGTATACTTCCTTCTCCAATGATCTTCAAATGCTTCTTAAGGGAATGCACGTGCATGATCTTCTTGTAATAATCTGACTTAAACAATTAAAACACTGCGGCTGCTTTGATCACAAGAATGAATGAATGAATTAATTAATTAATTAACCAAGGAGGATAAGAACAATGGCGCACGATTAATTAAAAGTAATTAATTTATATTAATTAACCGATTTGAGACATCATGATTCCCATTTGAGAATTGAGACACAATTATTTTTAATGGCCATTGTGATCCCAATTTCCCATCCCACAAATGCTTAGAAATTTTTTTTCACGTAGACAAGCAAGACCCACCACGAAGGGTCCAGTTATGCTGCGACGCCGGCACCATAAAACTTCTTTTGTCTTTTGTGAGTTGTGACTGCATCACTGTAAATTTTTATGTAACCCCCTTGCCCTCATTTTTATTTTAATTTCTCCTCATAATTATTAAACTAATTTCTGCCTCCATCCATTGGCACATTTACCATTTTTATGTCCTTATACTATTTCATATCTACAAATGTTTTGCTCTATATTGCACGTATGTCACAATACCCCCTCTTTTCTATTATTATGAGACCAAACCATTGACATGTTTAATTTAGAGCTTTAAACTCCTTTTTAATTACAATATACATTTAAGTATCAGGGTATTTTTTTTTTTTACATTTATTATCAAATTTCATTTAACACGTTACACTCTATTTATTTACAATTTTTTTTAATAAATATTATGGTACTTTTTCTATTACAAATTATGTAACCCCAGTAGTTCTATTACAAAAATTATTATATATTTTTTTATAAATCTATTTTTTATTATGTTATTTAATTCAAATATTCTTATCTTATGGGTGCATTAGACTTCAAGCTATAATTTAGTAAAATATTTTATCTAACATGGACTGACATTATATGTATTAAATTTTTTTATCATTGTATATGACGCATACAAAATCCTTTAATAGTCCCGTTTATAATTTAAATAAACCTACTATTTATTCCTGATCATTCTTCATTTATCCACTAATTTAACTCGAACATGTACTTGGGGAAAGCACTTTGACACTCTTGTTAGATTTGTTTATTTGAATTTAGTAAAATTCTAATTCTAATTTTCTCTTATTAATGAGAGGATGGCCAAAAGTCTTTTCTCAAACATTTTGGCATGTATATATAGATGAAAAAAGGTGGGTTTGGCGGGAGGCTTTAATTTTAGATCTAAATCTCCACTGTTAGAGCTTTAAACTCATGATTTTGTTAGTAATCACGTACTGCTCATTATTATATTTACAAATTAGGCCAATAGTCTTTTCTA
Organism: Citrus sinensis; assembly: GCF_022201045.2. Lineage (NCBI taxonomy): Eukaryota > Viridiplantae > Streptophyta > Magnoliopsida > Sapindales > Rutaceae > Citrus > Citrus sinensis. The sequence goes on along the minus strand of NC_068558.1, from coordinate 40,240,390 downwards.
GGTTTTGTATGATTTATCATGTAGTTCTTCATGTAGCCATATACTAGTTTGACTCTGCATCAATGGTATGTTTATTAAACGAAAACCAGAATGAAGCTGGAATTAGAATGAGCAGGAATCAAAATGAGCTAGAATGAGGATAGGAAATGAAAATCAGAATAAGTTATTTACTTGAACTGTATAAATTAGAATCAAAATGAGCTAGATTTCCATTAATGTATTTTCTTTGTCTTAGAATCGAAATCAAAATGAGTTAGATAGTTATAAATTACTAAAAAGTCCTTAATTAAATATTGTTATAATTATTATTTTTTATTTAGTTATTGTGATTATTTATTCAGAAATTATTATTATTAATAATAATCATTAATAATATAGTATTAATATTTACATTATTTTCAAAATATTATTTAATTATGATACTTTTTATTATAACAATAACAACAACAACAACAACAACAATTCTTTTTATCATCATCATCATCATCATCATCACCATCATAATAATAATAATAATAATAATAATAATAATAATAATAATAATAATAATAATAATAATAATAATAATAATAATAATAATAATAATTCATTTAAAAAAATTAAAATTGAAATTATTATCATCAACAAAATTGGAATCACAAATCATCGTCATTATCATCAACAATACAACTGGAATCAGAATAAAAAATCATCATCGTCAACAAAGTAAAAATTAAAATTGGAATCATTGTCATCAACATAATCAGAATAAAAAATCATCAATCACCATCATCAACAAAATATCAAAATTAGAATAAAAAGATCATCAATCACCATCATCAACAAAATATCAAAATTAGAATAAAACAATCATCATTATCAACAAAAATAATTTTAAAATAAGAATCATCATCATCAACAACAAATCATCATCGTCGACCTCATCATCATCATCAAAGCAAAACCATAGCTATCGAAGATGAAACCGGAGATGAAACGTGATGAAAACTAAGGTAGATAAAACATACATGAAACTGAGACGGAGATGGCCCAAATGGAGATCAAACATGCAATAAACTGAGACGGACCAATGATGATGGTAACAGTGCTTGATTTTGTCAGCAACAGTGAGGTTTTGGATGCAATGATGATCAACTGGAGCTTAATCGAGGAGTTAGGAATTTGTTGCTACTCTTGTTTTTATTTTTTATTTTCTGCTATTTATAATTTTATAAAAAAGGAGGGTTTTTGGGAATTTTAAAATTTGAAATGGAGGTATAATTGGAACCCCTAGGAATGGGAGATTGATTCCTAACCTCCTCTTGGGAATCAATCTTCCATTTTCCATTCCCAAAATAGTGTAGGTCCCGTAATTTCGTTTCTGATTCCGATTCTCGCCTCTATTTTGTAAAGTAAATACTGTCAATGATTCAGATTTTAGATTATGATTCTCCAATCCGGTAAGTAAATACACCACAAGATTAATTTTATTTATTCTTAAATAATATTATGTAATAATTCTGGACACATGGGGAGTTGCAAAGTGATTCTATATTTTAGCACTTGTAATATATATTTATTAATATTATTTACATTTATTAATAAAAGAAATTTTAGTAATTAATGGATATAATAATTATTATTAGAAAATAGTAATTATGATAATTAAATTTGATCATCAACTACTACACCAAGTTGGCAACAATATTATGCAAAGAATGGGGCAACCAAAAATAGAACTATGAATTAGTTTGTGTATCTTCTTTCTTTTGATCGATAATCAATTTCAAATTTACTCACTAGTATTATACTATAATAAAAGAAGAATTAAGAATTACAGATTCATAGGGGTTAGAATAGAATTACCATTTGTTTTTGTCATCAATTTTTATTACTAATTTGATTATCTATATGTAAAGCATAGACAAGTGATTGCGTAGTTATAATGGTTCATTCAAACGGGGAAAATTAATAGGCCAATGGATTTTGGTTTTAATTAGTTGAAGTTGGAGTGCGGCATATATTAATATTTTTTTATTGTTATTTATATCTAATAATATTATTTAAATGGATTAATAAAATAAATTTTTGTAATTAGCAGTATAATAATTTATTAGAAATAGTAAGTAAAAAGAGTGTAAGGTGTTAAATAAAATTAAAAAAGGATATAAGTAGAAACTACCCTAATAGTTATGAATATATTCTGAATACAAATAAAGTAAGGAGCTAAGTGAAATTTGATAGTGGATTAAAAAAACACCCTAATATTTAAAGATAAATCGTAAGTAATAAGGAATGTAAAGTTCTAAATTAAACATGTTAATTATATAATCTCAAAATAGTAAGGAGGGGGTATTGTGATACAGGTGCAACATAGAATAGAAAAGTTGTAGATATGAAATAGCACAAGGAGCCAACTGAAATGTGCCTGTGAAATGCAGGTAGAAATCAGCATCAGCTTAATAATTATGAAAAACTTTTAAATAAAAAAGAGTGAAAGGTGTCGTATGAAAATTTGCAGTGGTATTGTCGCAAAAGACCAAAGAAATCGTACGTTAACGCAGCGGGACCCCGAAACAAAGAAAGAAGGTTTGGGGGGAATATGAAAGTGTGAAAATGAGTTCTGCCAATTCAATGCAAAAAGATGAGCGATTTATGCAAAGCACGCGTGGTTGGTTCCTTATCAACTCGTCTCTCTCTCTCTCTCTCTCTCTCTCTCTCTCTCTCTCTCTCTCAATGTGGTTTTATTTTACCCGGAATCTTTTGACTTTCTTTCGATTAGTTTTTGATGTCGTAATAAGAAGATTCACATTCACATTCATTTCATCCTGTACGCAACATCGTGCTTGGAAAAATCGCGAACTCCAGGTTGTATCTTTTATATATATATATATATATATTTGTTTTGTCGTTTTGTAGTAACTAGCTCGAATGGACCATCTTTTATAAGATGCTGCAATTTTTCGCTGTTAATAATTGAGAATGATTGATTGGTCACGATTCATTATTAGCTATCTTGAATTCAAAGTTCAAATGAAACCTGTAATGTATGTTGACCCACTTCGGAAGACACGAACGATAATTTTACGGCTCGAATGTGATATACCCTTTAATCATAATGATAATAAAGGTTAAAAAGTTTAAATTTCCATGAAAACTCTAGCTACTGCTGCTTTTCATGTTGAGTATGAGTATATTTACTTGTTGGATACAAATGGTTGTTCTATTTTGTTTAAATATTACCAGCCAAGCAACTGATTGTTTCACTTCTTCTATGTTGTATGTTTGGTCAGTGGCTCCAATTTGATATAAGACAATCATCACTGTGACGATAAACCAAGAAGATAAAAGCAAGCGTATGCAAACAGAAAGCTTTAGTTATTTGTACAAATTGACACTTCTTATTCCTGTGAATTTGTTAATTCAACACTAAATGATCATCATGACCTAATCTTTTGGAACAATATATAATTTGCAAGTGCAGTTGTAACTTTTTAATAGTACTTAAAATATATATATATATTTGGGTTTCAAACATGTATTAACTAATAATTAACAAGCCATGAAAAGAACAATACCGTGTACAAAGGGTATGAACCTGAACTGACAATTCAACCCTCATATATATATATATATATGTATATATAATTTCTACAAAATCATATATTATATAATTCCTTATCAAATTCTTTGGTGTATTTTTTTTCCACCAACTTTTTGACTTTATAATGGTATCTTCTATTTGATACCGTGACAACCAGTTCACTTTCTCTAATCTAATCAATCCATCTTTGTCATTTTGCAGAAAAAATAAAACCAATAATAATCACACACATAATTCTGTACACACGTTCACCCAGCTGGCTTGGCTAGCTAAGCTCAAACATTTGGTTATTCTTCTTCTCTTTCCTTTTGATGATTTTTCTTTTTTTTTCTTCTTTTTCAATTCTTTTGGATTGATTCATTTTCTCATCCTTGAAACTGAAGATGTGGGCTCAGTAGTAACTGCTGGGTCAAGAATGGCTGGTGTAAATAGTTGTACGGAGGATCAAATTGATCAGTAGTGCTACTACTGAAACTGCAAGTAGTGATGAATTTCTTTGATGGGTGCAACATGTTCTCATGATGATCTATATTTGGGTGTGGGCGCTTGTGCTGCTGGTTCTCCATATTGTTTGAAACTGAATAGTTCAACTGAGGTAGTTTTTGAATCAAGAAACTGTTAGTGCAACTTGTGTTCGTGTTGGCGCCATTGCCATTGTTGAATGAAGAATGGTGCTGCTCTAAAATCCCTGAATTGAACAGCGGGTTGGATTCAGATCCTGTATGACTCGTTTGGTTCTCGGATAGAAAATTACTCAGCATTGAGTAGTCCATTGCATCCAATAAGTTGGAGAAGGATGAAGATTTCTGAGGATTGAGAGTAGTGTTGTGGCTTGGTGGACTTCTCAGGATCGGCAACAGGGTGTCATGAAGGTTAAATTTTTCCTCCTCTTCTTCTAGATCATGATCACTTGCTGCACCGGCTGATGTTGGCAGGGAGACATGGGACTTGCGGTAGATGCGGCAGAGAACCCAATCATCCAACTGGAAAAGAAAGACAGCAATATATAAATACACCATTAGAGATCATCACAGTAGTTATGAAGCTGTTCAAGCGTGGCTAACTATGGTGCTTACCCTCATGGAAGAGTCTTTGGGCCTCATCTTGGTGTGATTGAGATTCTTGGGGTTTTCAGCAAGGCGATACTCATGCATAATCCAATTAGTTTTAACTCCCTTCGGAGGCCTGCCTTTGTAGAACACAAGAGCTTTCTTCACACCAATGTTTTCTTGATGAGCTCCCACAGATGTTGCCAAGATGATCTTATCCGTGCCTGTCGCCTTCCAATACCCGGATGCAGCTGCCCTGTTCGGCCTGGCTCCATTAGGGTACTTTCGGTCTCTAGGACTGAAAAAATACCACTCTTTCTCACCGAAGGCAGCCTTGGCTGGAGGATCAAAAGAGCAACCCAAAAACAACATACAATCGTTAGTCACTTGACATATATATGAGTACTGTTTTATTAACAAAATGAATCAAAAGAGGCCAACAACAAACAAACCTGGTAAATCCCATGGATCAAACTTGTAAATATCAACATCAGCTATGATGGAAACCGGAAAAGGCATCGATGCAACCTTTTTCTTGAGATAATGAAGGATTAGTTCCTCATCCGTTGGGTGAAACCTAAACCCTGGTGGCAGGGCTGATTCCGGGTTCTTTATGCAAACCATGATTATATATATATATATATATATATAGAGAGAGAGAGAGAGAGAGAGAGAGAGAGAGAGAGGGAGAGAGTAACTTCAAACTAACTCTATAGAGTTTTGTGTCTAATAAAACTTGATAAGCTTAAACAAGCTTAAGCTATTGATTAAACTCTTTCAAAGAATGGCTAAGAATGAATGAAACCAACCCAAAAGAGAGAGAATGAAACCAACCCAAAAGAGAGAAAAGGATTGAAATTTTTGCGAGAAGGGGATGGGGGGCCATATATGGTTGTGGGGAATTTGTCATTATGTGGGAAATGGAATAAAAAATAAATAAATAAAAAAAAGAAAGAAAGGATTAGGCCGAAGAAGAAGAAAGAAGAAGAAATCAAATCAGCTGCATTGCATTTTGTAGATGGGCCCCACAAGATGCCAGCTGTGGCATTTGGGTTCGGAGGGCTTTGATACTATTGGTTAGAGCTCCGGCTTTGTCTTTTTCTTTCCCGCAAATAGAAAGGTGGCGGCTGAGATAAAACAATGGGGTTAAATCTTCTGACATCATAGTTCTCCTCTCATCAAAACACGACACGTGCCCCCACCTTTTCACATCAAAACACGACACGTAACCCCCTCAGTTTTTGTCCAATTGTTCCTATTAGCACTTGTGTGGCGGTCCTAGTCATCATGCCGTAAATTTGTGTATCTCTTGACCATTCAAAATTTTTGTACAAATGGGGTCTCATGCAAGAGATAAGGATATCATGTCGAGTTATTACATCCCAAAAAGTTTTGAGCGAGATGGGCATAATAATTCTTTCCATCATTCCCATAATAATCCAATAACTTACACAATTACGGACCGCAAAATTTATTAGGATCAAAAACAGAAAAAGAAAAAAAAAATTTACTAAGATGATATAACTTTTCTTGAAATGATATCCATCAGAAGGACCTGTCTATGGTACAAATTCTGTAACAAACATCTCCCGTCATCCCACAGTCCGATCTTCTATTATTTAGTTTCTCACCCCACATCCAACCACATCCAACGGCTGATGCTGCAGTCTGCAGCTTACAGATTCTGTAAGCTAGTCAAGTCCCCATCAGAAAGAGGTGACATGCTCGTCCCACTGGAGGATATTTTCGTTTTAAGAGAGAGAGAGAGAGAGAGAGAGAGAGAGAGAGAGAGAGATGACGTGGCCATTTATACATGTAGCCAAGTGTTGGTATATGAGAATGCGATGGACCAACTTTGTAAGGAATACGACTCCACGAGGGATACATTAAGGCAGTGTTTCTAGAAGAAGATAGTGGAACCACAAGGCTTGAATAATGATGCTTGCTTAAATCATATCGTCAAGAAACCTTTTTGGTACTATGATGACTCGGCTTATGGGGGCACATACATATGCCCTTAACAATTAAAAATATGTCCGAAACCACATAAAGTCCAAGGTGCAAGTATATTCACTTGGGTTTTTTTTTTTAATTAAGTAGGAAAGTTTTACTAAACTGACATAAATATAAATAAAATGCTCACACTCCCAAGAATATTCCTCATTTCCTCTTAGCTTATCTCAGCTCACAGTATAATCTTCCCACAATCAAAGCTTCTTGGACCTGAACTCTGAGAACCTTGCTTCCTTTTTTATGCTAGCTTTAGCATTCACATCAGAGCCAAAAGAGTAATTGATGCATGGCACACGCTTGTGATATTTTTATATTCAAGCTGTCACTTCTATTGCAATTTTTTTTCCCCATTTGCTTTTTAATTGATTTATCATCCTAACTAAATATTGAAAATATTATCCTCCTGTTGGGTTCATCAAGTCATATCTCATAAACTAAAAGCTTTGACAACAGCCAAGATCTAAACTAATAAGAGTCAATACTTGAATAGTTTTCTCACCGCACGTGTGATGTAAACAACATTGATTAGGTGCAATTCTGCGGCGAAGTTTTGATTTAGTCAATAATAACAAATACCTAACAAAATTTCTTAAATCACTAATTTCAAAGTCTCAACTGCAAAAATGGCTTGATTTTATCAAGCAATGACTCCTTCATTCCAGCAAAAATGGGGCAATTATGTAAGCACATACGTCTACAAACTATCAAGAAACAAATATTGCTTCTTGAAATAAGTACATAACAATACATTTTTCGTGAAAAAGTCGGAAAACTTTGTCAAATTCTCACATATTTGCAAATTCTCTTGTTATTACTTAACCACATGTTGAATTGTTTAGTTTCCTCCTTGTTAGCACTCAATCTTGCTCGTAAGTTTGGTTACCTAATGCTGTTTCCTTAATCCAAATCAGAACATGCAGCTTTGACAGAGCAAAGCAGTACACACACACACACACACATGTATCCATGTGTGTGTGTAGAGTAAGAGATAAAAGAATTAATAATATTAGCAATTGAACTGGGAAATTTTTCTAGATAATAACCACCCAAAAGATATAAATATAAAGTCCCCCGCATATAGGGAGACTTCCATAATACAATGAAAACAAATGGGATTTGAGCAATGGTAGCTGCCGAATTTGGACAAAAGAACAAGAATGAGACAAACTGGGTTACAGCTAAGATTTCAAAAGCAATATGCCAAAAGAATGAGCATAACCAAAAAGTTTATGATTATCCACAACTTCTTAGACTTTAGTATCTATCCTTCAAAGATGCTTTTGTTTGGCTGATGAGATTAACGTTATGTTTGTTTTCATGCAAAGAATAGGATGCATACTTTGAATCTTATCTCATGTATGATATTTAATAGAGTACCTGGGAGTTCAATGGTTCTTTTCCTCCACCTCCTTCACTTTTCCAATTAGTAGGTAACTTGTTCAGCTGAAACTCAAATACCCACATGTCAATATGCATTATTTTATCAATAAAATTGTACTGTCTTTGGATAAAAGTATCCCATAATTTTGTCTCAGTTCCTTTTTTCTCCAACTAGTAGATAGATATCAAAGAATCCCTAGGTCAAGCAAATAAAAGCGTTACCTCTCGTGCGGTGAGGCGATGATGAATTGTCAAAAGCATCACTCTGCTTAGTTATGAGAAGCTTGACTTTGATCAACCAATAGAATTATGCTTCAATACCAACCAAAAATTAGAAATGAACATAAATACTCACATGGTTAACTTCTCACATTGAAGACCAAAGGAAAAACATCATTCTTACCTTAACATGACACCAGGCAGATTGAATGCCAGATCCAGCAAACGTGTAACTGGTTCACATCAGGTTGTTAAGGAAATTTGACTGAAACAACAATTATTAAGCTGGTCAAAGGCATGGCCAGCATGTAAAAATATGGATTAGCTAGTTTCCAACCTCAAAAGTTTTGATAGTGACCTCCGTAGTTTTCCACGTGTAGTTTACCTAATCTAGAGGCTAGTAGTTATCTACTTTAAATGGTATTCCACCAGTTTTCCATCTCGGACTTTGCAAGCTGAGTTAGGCCTAACAAGGAACTGTTTCAACAGTAAGGTTTTGGGTTATTTTCCGTCTCTTAGCCACAAAATATTATATTGCTGATAAATATTGACTATTGAGGATTAACCCTGTTAGTATCTTACACACTAAGATAATGGATCTTTAAACAGCAATCTATATTGTTTCATCTACTCTATTCTACAATATATTAGCAGAATGCTTACACAGACAAACCAGCACATGGGAATGAAAAGAGAGAACAAATTAGAAATGGGCAGAGCACTAGATCTGCTATTTGGGGAAAAAAATTGTCATTACTGTGAGGATATCAAACAGACAGGCATCTAAATAGCTTTATTATCATCCAGCCTTTACCACAAGTAACAGCAAAATAAACTAAAGTTTGTATGGTTAAATCAGGTTTACCTTAATCAGGCTGTGCCTACCAAAAAGAGAGAACAAATTAGAAATGGGGCAGAGAGCAGTAAATCTGGTCTTCAGGGAAAAAAAAAAAATTTTTTTTTCACTACCATGAGGATGTCAAACATACAGGCATCTAAACAGCTTTACGATCATTCTTCCTGTCCCACAAGAACATCAAGATAAACATAAGGCTGTATAGTTAAATCAGGTTTACCTTAATGAGGCTGTGCCGCAGCTCGATTTCATGTAAAAATTCATGATTAACACCCTATCTGACATGGATCGTAAATTGTATTTTCAACCCATTCAATGTTAGGCTTCGCTTCCATAAAATCACCCAATTGGATGGCATGATGAACTATCTGGATTTTAAAGCTGTTCCACATTTTTCTTCCTTTTGTAGAAGCCAACAACCAAAAAATCTATGATAAGAGAAACAACCTGAAGCCATTTCGCACAGAATAATACTAAGCAGGAAACAGATGTTTATTTCCTTTCCATCTACAAATACATGGAAAAAGTTTCTCATTTCTGTAGATCTGTGTGAAGCCTACTACAAATTAAAAAGTTCTAAAGTTTTTCATATGGTTGGTCCTGTATGGTTTTATCAGCTCAGGATCAGACCACTTTTAACGGGAAACATTTTAGCCATGATGGATAGGTTCATCCAAAAATAATTCAAGTATTGGCAAAAGCAGATAAGACCTTTATACAGATGTCACATAGCAAACAACATTGCATTCAAACTATTTAACTAAACATTAATTTTCTTAGGATCTGCATGTAGTTCATGCAATTTCTGAACATTAGTAGAATTATATTTACTTACCTCCGAACTAATTAATTGAATGTTCATTAGGATTTCACTTTAAATAGGTCACAAGTCATAGCTTTAAGGTTTTCATACATGTGTAAAGTTTCTACACTCTCCCCATTGCATTTTGATCAATAGTTTTTGCCCCTGGACCATTAGGATTGACTCAAGAAAAGAGAATTTAGTCTGTTGCACCATCAAACCCTTATTATGCCTAGGAACTAACTGTTATAGAATCTACTACAGTCCACAAGGGTCTTTACAGCAAATTGCAGCATGAAGTGGCTGTGACATGAAACTCAGGACACAAAAATTAAGTATCGGAGCAACATATGCAAATCTTATTATCCAACACTCTTTTTCTATTGCTAGGTGAAGGGCTTATCACTGTATGTCCGCTCTTTAGCACCTGAGACAACCCCATATTCTTGGTAGCCATTAGCAAACCACCAAACATTAATATAATACAAACCAGGAGGGTTTTACAAGGGTCTTAAAAGCAAACTGCAGCATAAAGTGGCTGTGACACAATTTTAGCAGGCTAACACAGGATCCAAAAGTTAATATATATCACAGCAACATATGAAAAAACTTATTAGTCAACACTCTTGCTCTTATTGCTAGGTCAAGGGACTATCACCGCATGCCTACTCGTCACAAACTGAGACAAGACCCATATGCTTGGTGGATGATGGTATATTTGACGAGAAGAATCTTTATGGAAAATTGCAGTATGAGCGCCTGGGATATGACTTTACCAGGCTAATTCAGAACTAATAATTTAACAATTGCATTAACATATCAAAAACTTATTAGTCAAACAGTCTTTTTTCCTATTGCCAGCTCCAGGGCTCATCACTACATGGGCACTCTTTACCACCTGCGCCAAGGCCCATATGCTTGGTAGCCACAGTTAGAACAGCAACCATAAAACGGATAAATCTCAAACAGACCAAGCAGCCTTCCGCATTCAAGTACTGTGATAACCAGAAACAGAGTTATGCACATGCCAATTGACTGCCAGAAGAGAAGATTTAGTGATATAAACATAATACACACACTTCAAGTGACTTTTTTTTTTTAATTTGAAAGCTTGAATCAAGACAAACTAGAAAGTTTCACCTTTCTTTATATTTTACTATTTTGTTTTTAACTGGTTAGTTCGCACCTTAGGCATGTTCAAGTTGTGATCTATGAATTCAAGAAACTTCATTTTTTTTATAATGTTGACAGAAATTGTCATGCACCTATGTGGAGTTAATAGAAAAGCTCATGGACAAAGAAAAGGTTATAATTACATTGAAACCAAAAACACTTACCAACAAGGTTTACTGTTATAAAGAACCTACTACTCCCAAAAAGAAAAACCCTGATGTCTTACAACTCTTCTAGTTTCAGGTTGTTGAAGGAACTCTCTGTCCTGATCAGATTTCTTGGAGATCACTCTCGTATTCTGTCCTGATTGAGGCTGATGAGCTTTTAAAGATGCTATTTGCCGTTCAACAAACTGCTTATTATATGACCAATCCTGAAGCAACTCATCTGTCTTAGGTTCTGGCAATAATTGTTTTTCTTTCATCTCCATATAATATTGGTGTGCTTCCTCCAACTTTCCATTTAAAAAGAGCCCATGTATAAGTGCAGTATATGAGCTACGGTCGGGACCATTCCCATTCTCACTTATCTCATTCCACACTTTAAAAACATTGTCAAACTGGCGCCATCGAGAAAACTTTTTAATCAACATGATGTAAGTATCATTAGTTGGCTGGCAGCCCATTTTTCTCATACTCTCCAACAGGCCAAATACTTCTTCCCCTGTCCTTACAATATCCAAGAAGGCATGGTAAGTCCGAATTGTGGGTGAGAGACCACGCTGCAACATCTCATCAAAGGCCTGTCTAGCCTCATCTAATTTCCGTGCTTTACAAAGAGGCTTGATCAGTGAGTTATAAGTAACAACATTTGGTGCAACACCCTTCTCCTCCATACTTTTCATGAGACTGATTGCATCTTTCACTAATCTACCCTTTGCAAGAGCATGAATTACTGCATTGTAAACTTTTCTGTCGCATTCAATCCCCATTCTCTTCATTTGATCAAAAAGCCTGAGCACCTTATGAAGGTTGCGAGCTTTAGAGTAGCAAGATATGATACACGAAAATGACACAACATCATAACAAATACCTCTCTGGCTCATCTCCATCCACACTCTCTCTGCCTCACGTGAACTGCCAATGATATTACACCATCCGTTAAGAATGATATTAAAACTCTTGGTATTGAATGGGAATACATCTTTGTTACAAAACATCAAGTGCTCAGCATCTTGCACATTCTTGTACCGACATAGAGCTGATAAGAGACCCTGAAAATCCTCAATACCAACAGCAAATTTAAACCTTTTATATGCATAGAAAGCATTTATAGCTCGCCCCACATCATGCACTGCACAATATCTTCTAATCAAAATCAGAAGAGTCTGCTTTGTCACAAGGGAAGGACCTGTTTCTCCCCCTCTCATCTCATCTATCAATGCCCATGCAGTATCAAACTTCCTCACTTTCCCAAGGATAGCTATCATTGTATGATACTCGCGAGTCGAATGTGCATAACCCGACTGCTTTCCAGCCCATAAAAAGAAAGTAAATGCTGCTTCCCAATCATTTCGAACCCAAGAAAACACCTCGCTCACCAACTCTGATGAGACCTTAATACCACATTCCTCAATCTTGTTTCTCATTTCAGAGCGTCTATGACTAAACTCACGCAATATGTCCACAAGGGTCTTAGCATCTTTTAGTACACCCTCATCACTTATTTTCAACTGCTTGACATCTGTTTCAACAATATCCTCTTCATCATCATTATCACTGCCACTACAGTCTTTTTCATCCAATATAGATATTTTTGGCGCGTTTAGGGTCTCAAGATTAGAGGTGGAGCAAGAAGAGAAGTGAAATGGGAAGGTAAAATTATTAGTGGGCGTAAAGACATTGGTTTTGATAACGGAAGTTGAAAACTCGGATGGTTTTGTATATGCAGCACTGAAAAGGAAGCGAGCGAGACTCGTAATACGTGATAAGTTAGATCTAATCACTCTGTTTCCTTGCATTTTCTAAGTAACTCAATAAACAAAAAACAATGATATATACGATAATTGAAATTAACCGCAAGAAGAAAGAGGAGTTATTTTTCGCAAGGAAGCGAAGCGAAGCGAAGGTGTTCGTGAAAATGACTGAATGAAAGGACCAAGCCCGTAAATGTGCATCGATATTGAATATAACTTACTGCAATTATCATGTCATGTGAGAAAGAAATTCTCGAGTTAACTGTTGACTGTAAACAGAATTTCGAAGGGTCGGTCGCAGCCAGTTGAAGTTGATCTCGAGAAGGCGCTAACTCTTTATAAACACATGTGAACATGCAACTTGAGTTTCCTTACTATAAAATTTGTTTTTTTTTTTTTTGGTTGATTGGTTTTGAAAATTTTCATGTTGATTAATACTACATGTATCAGAAATGATACACAAAAAAGCAAACTCATTTTCCAACTTTTTTTAACACTTTTTCACAAATTATTCATAAATCAGGAAAAAAAAACCTACCAAATTCACACACCCCAATTTTACCCTCAAAATAAAAAAATAATAATGAATCACTAATACTACACCAAACTCATCAATATAATTTCGTACTTCTCATCTAAAATGTTTTTCATCACCACGTACGGGTTAAATTTTTAATACAGTACGGACCATTCAATACAAAATAACATGCCCACTCATGCCTTTGATTAAATTTAGAAGAATTTACTTTTAAAAAAAATTGGTTTAGTTTGGTACTGATTCCTCTTGGTAAATGAACTAATACTGCATTTATTTGTTAGTAATCAAAGTGAGCTGAAATGGGAATAAACCGAAATGGGAATGAGAAATGAAAATCAGAGTAAGTTATTTACTTAACCTATATGAATCAGAATTGAAATGAGTTAGAATGTAACAAATTACTAAAAATTACTTTATGAATTATTGGCATAATGATTATTTTATATTTTAATTATAGTGATTATTTATTCAAAAATTAATAATAATAATAATAATAATAATAATTGTCAATAATATAAAAATATATTAATTAATTGTAAATTTATAATTAATTAATTAATTAAGTATAATGATATACTAATTAATTATAATAATTATATTAATTATTATTATAAAAATATATTAATTATAGTGATTATTTATTCAAAAACTATAATTATTAATACATTATTGTTAATAATATATAAATATATTAATTAATAGTAATAATTATATTAATTAATAATAAAAGTATATTCATTATTGTGATTATTTATCAAAAATATAATTATTGTTAATAATATATTAATATATTAATTAACAATAACAATTATACTAATTAATTAATAATATTTGAACCAATTATAATAATTATATTAATAGTTATCATAGTAGTGTATTAATTAATTAATAATAATATAATAATTATGGTGATTATTTATAAAAAATATAATTATTAATAGTTATTGTTATTAATATATTAATATAATTATTATAGTAGTATATTAATTAATTAATTATAATAATATATTAACTAATTATAATTGAGAACAATATGAGCATTTGTAATTTTGGAGTAAGTAAAATAGTCATTTCCGGGAGTGAGAGACTCATTCCCACCTTCCTTTAATAATAAGTCTTTCATTCCTCATTCCCAAATTGTGATGGACCCACGATCCCGATTCCAATTTCGATTCCGAACTCTATTTTGCAAAATAAACCCTATCAATGATTCCGATTCCCTAATCCGAAAAATAAATGCAACATAAATAAATCAAAACACTCGACAAATTATAATCAGAACATTTTGTAACGTGATTACAAATGATAATAAATGGAACTAATATTCCCCCCCGGCGTTATTCCCAAGATATATAGACCAAATTCAATTCCCAATCCAGGTTGATACTGATTCTGAGGCCACCGGCCGTGGATACTTCAGCTTCAAATCCGCAGACACCCAAAAACCACACATTGCTGAAGTTTAGATGAATAATTATGCGGAAACCTGATTCAATCCTAAAGATGAGATGGCCTCTATGGCACTGCCTAGTGGCCATGCTGCTTCGACAAGTGAATTTTGATATTTAATTTGCTTTACTAAGGTAATCTCTTGCCAGGGATCAAGGCCTGCCCAAAAAGACGAGAGATCAGAATACCAACAGGATATGGCTCACGAAATACAACTTAACTGATAAAGAGAAATTTACTTGATGTCAGTGTTACTCACCAAATCCGACTACAAGCAATGCATGCTGGTAGACAAGATCCATGCATATGTACGGCAGATTGCTCTCATCCACACGTGGATATATGGATTTTGCGTCCTCAAGTTTAGTTTGGCAGGCACGCTTAGCTGCAGACTCAAAATCACCAGGACGAACTTTGGCAACGGGTTCATTTTGGTCAATAAAACCAGCCTAAAAGCAAGTTATCGAGTTAGACCAACTCAATGCGGCCAGACAATTAAGAAAACTTTGCTGTAAATTAATATCCTCATGCAACTAAGTTATAGAAGAGTAATACCTCGGCAGCCCTGTCAAAGAAAAATGAAGCCACAAACATATTTTTTTGTCCATCACCACCTCCGCCGTTCCATACTCCACCGAATGTGCACTGCATGTGAGTACAAGTATCATTAACTTTGAGAGCCTTGATAGCTACACTCTGACACTCCTCTATGTTTGAACCTGATGGTGATGCTGATGCTTTGTATTCCTCTCCTCCATATTTGTAAGATCCTTCAAAAGATTTCAAGTGCAAAAAAGTACTTAACTTTCCAATCTGATGTCCACAGTCAGTGTAAATAAAACTTTTATCTCAGAAAAAAATTTTGCTAACTCCAACCAGCTACACAATCCTAAATATTTTCCAGGGAATTAAAGATTTAGATGAATAAGTTTCCGTGTCCAAAAATAATTTTCTCATTAATCTTCATAGTGATCTAAGTTAGAGCAAGCAAGAGAGAAAGTGAGATCAGCCATGATTCGTAGAAAGAAAGTAGAATGATAACTTATCAGGACTCCAGAAAATTAGTCACTTGAACATACCATCATAACCAGCCAAAATGCATGGGTTGTCAGAGTCTTTAGTGACCTTCAAGATTTCTGCTCGAGCAGCTAACAAACCATAATGCAAGTAACTGTATGCAAAATGCCAAAACATTATGGTTAGAAAATGTATCTAGGAAAACTCTATGGTACTTTGCTGAATAAAAGATCTTTTTTAAACAGATAGAGAACCTAGAAAATTCTTTATCATGGACCAATGAAAAATGACCACTATAAATGATCCATGAGGTGATTGACCAAGCAATTATTGAATAAAGTAATAAGATAAATTTTAAGAAAGAAAGAGTGGACCTGTGAACATAAAGGTAATATTTTGTTCCCATCAAATACATTTCATTTACATATTGATCCTCTCCTTCTGGCACTGTTGGAGCATTTGCAGCATCTTTCTCTGAGATTGCATAAGCCATTTGTACAGATCCACCGCCAAGATCAACCACTCCAACTGTGTTTGAATATTTCTTCCCCAAATTCCCTAAGAGATAGTTTATTGTTACCTGAAACGCATGATACATTAAAGAATTCAAGACTACATCCATTTAAACAAAAAAAATGAACAAACCCGATGTTCCTACAACATCTTAAAACTTTAAATGTAGCCAAATGATATAATGATGTTTATGTTTTGTAATCAATTTATGTCTTCATATGTCTAAGTCAATACCACTTCCCTATGTCAACAAAGTAAGTACTATGAATATGTCAGAGCCTGGAATTACTATGTGTATTTGATTTGACTAGTCTAAGAGTCCATGAAAAAAATCAAGACCAAGCAGCAGAAACCAGGCTTTGCCATCTTATAAAAATGAATAGATGGCTCTTTGACTTGGTGATAAGATGGAAGAACCTACATTCTAGAACAAATATCACAATCATTATTTACAACATATTCTTCACACATACACATGTGCATCCGTATGTGCGCACACAAGCATGCATGTCAAGTATGAGTGCAATAAGATAGAGGAACTTCATGAATGAAACTGACTTCATTATCATATGTGCATTCTGTTCTCTAGGCCAAAACCAATAAGGAAACAGATGAAATGAAAATCACATACCCACTGATAAGAACCTTCTTGGGAACCATCCAAAACAGTAACCCACTCTGGCTTAGATTTGAAGGCACTTTTATATTTAAGGAGATCCCTAACCTTAAATTTGAAGTTCAGAGAACTGTAAGTACAATGGAAGATAAAATAAAGGTATGAACCCAACCAAATGATATGTTAATAAAGGAGGAATTACTGCTTGCAAAATTCTATCAGATGCATCAACTCCCAATTGCCTTAACCCTGCAGTTGCCTACAAAAACAACAAAACCTCATCTCAGTAATTTAACGAGAAAATTTTAGAGAATGGCATTACAGCATCAAATAAAAAATCTTGATAAATGAGAAAAGAGAACTTATCTGAATTCACTCACCCCAACTTTAACTGGTGTCTTTGGTCGCAAATCTTGTGGCACAACACTTTGAGCCTTATCAAGAAGCGAGGCTAGTGAGTTTGCTGCTGCTTGCGGATCACTTGCATATGCACTCAAACCTGGTTTAGTCTGTAACACCATGACCAACCTTAAATCAGAACTATGTAAAACAACAGATCATTACACACACTTAGCTCCAAGTAGTTCAAGTACCTAGAACAATCGCTTTATGCATGCATATGAAGCAGTCTTGTTCATAGCATATTGTATTATTGAAACCCATATTAACTCAAACACAAGCTCTTTGCCAAAAATTAAAACCAACTAAAAAATGCAATCGTGAGGGCTTTTATCTTTTTGCAATGGTTGGTTGAATCAGACAAAAGCGCTTTCTAAGATCAAGAAAAGCATTTGGACAGCTTCTGCCAGAAGCACTTTTAAGAAAAGACGTTTCTGGGGGAACAAAAAAATGTAGTTAAAACTTAAAAGTGTTTTCATGAAAAGCACTTAATTGATAATTCTCCAGAATGCAATTTCAGATGCTTTTGCAGTATGCACCTTAACTCAAAGCTGCTCATACTAGCGGTTGAACAACAACCTTAAACAATGCATCAGGAACAAATCTATAAACTACATTATCCTGATCCATAATTCTGAAATCAATATTAAATTCTCATTTGAAAAAAAATTAAAAAAAAGGTTATGAATTAAGAAATAACCTGAACAAAAAGCTCGAGATCTTTGCCAATTGGCACAAGATCCAAGTTCTGATCAAAGCAATACACGTGCACACGACTGCCCGAACTGCCGGCGTCAAAAATAACAGCGTAACTCTTGGAGAGCTTCAAATTGGGGGAAAACTTGCGGCTGAGACCGTAATCCATAGCGACGTCGGAGGGGGCGGCGCGGCCGGGCATGAGAAGCAAGACGACGGCAATCAACATGACGGGGATGGAAATGACGAGCAGAACGCTGCGGTAACGCTGGATCTTGTCGGAGAAGGAGTCGTGCTGGCGATTGTGAGGCCGCTTGATCATTTTGTCCGAGGAGCCGGTCTCGAGGAGCTCTGCGGAGGAAGGGGATCGGTACCGGATCTGACCGTTGCCGCCGGTTGATAAGGCTAAGGACTGAGATGGCGGATCCAGAGAGGGATCCAGGATTGAACTTATAGCGTAGTGTTGTGTGCTTGTGGATTTTGTTTTTTTTTTCAGATGACGGGGTTTGGAACGTTGATCATGTGATAAAATTACAATGCCGATTGATTGAGTGTCGTCGCAGCGTTGTGTCTCTTTCAGCGCGAAAACTGACGAGCCAGCCTGTCTCAGACTGCTGTTTATTGGTTTGTTTGTTAGTACCGTATAAATCAATCACCGTAGAGGGAGAGGGCCAGGGTCACAGGGACAGAGGGAAACGGACGCGGAACGCCAGGACCACCAACACAAGGATTGCCTCAAAAGTGTGTAAATAAAGTTTTTCCTTTTAATTTTAAATATTTATATACGATTTAAAAAGAAAAATTGCTCCTCTTGCTTTGTCGTAACCTTGTTTCGGTTGCGTGTCAAAAGAAAAAAGTTGAAAATATGTTTATTTTATTTGTGTTGTTAAATGCTCACATTTTTTGTAACTATTTTTCTTTTTCTCTTTTATTAGAATTTTCGCAAGTTATCGTTTTTTTTTTTTTTTTGGGTAAGTTATCAATCAGTAATAACTCTTATTAAGGGTGGGTTGAAAATTAGCCCTAAATTCTTCCAAAAGTCTCAATGAGAGTGCGATCTCTATGGTTTCATTAATTGATGACTTGTACGGCTTCCTGGTTGAGTTTTTTGTTTCAACTTTTTAATGCTCGTAAAGCAACTAAATCAACATGAATGCTTTCTCCAAAAAAAAAAAAAAAAAAACCGACATGAATGCCATTTGAAGTGATGTTGACAATGCTTGTAAGAACCGTTCCGCTTTCCACCTCATAACCACTTTCGTAAATAAACCTCTCTTTATTGACAATCTTAGGGGAAAAAGGAAAGAACGTTAAAGAGTGTTTGACAATTTACTATAGAAGTGCTTTAAATTTCAAAATGAAAAATATTATAAAAATGCTTTTTAACAATTTCCTATTCAGAGACTAAAGTATTTTTATTGATAAAACAAAAGATTTATTCTCCAAATCGGATCCGAGATCCGGTTTAGCCCGGCCGGTATTTCAAAATTAACTACCGCCTACTACTCCATTGAATGTATCTATTGTCATCTATTTTAGAATTAAAAAACAGATATCTAAGGCAACTTTGCTAATGCACGACCGAAGATAAGTTCACAGAATACCAGAGCTCAGAGGAAAAAAAAGAGGTTCTTATTGCATGAACATTGGGCTCGAATATATCACATCTTAGCAGATTAACCCACCTTCAGTTTTTCTTCTTTTTCTTCGCCGGTCGAGCTGGTGCCGGTGGGGGGAAGACAACACGGAAAATCATAGAAGCCGCAACTGCTCCTATGAATGGACAAATCCAGTATACGTAAAACTGATCCCATGTGTCATGCCACTTGTTCACATATGCCCAGCCAAAGGCCTGTAGAGACAATGTAGATATAAGTGTCGTTTCATTTTATTATTGAAGTGTGTGCTAACAACAGAATGATAAAGCTAATTTTATATGTGAACATATGACAAATATAGATAAAATACACAACCAGAATAGGAGATGACTTTTACATATGAAGCTACGAGTGTGGGTCTCAGTAGGAGCAAGTGCAACAAGAAGATGAGAGGAAGATATGATTTTATACACACACACACACACACACACACATATATATACAGCATCTAATCTATATCTACTTTTCAATGCAATTTCCTTTTAGACTAGCTAAAATGTGGTAAAAGATATCAAAACCGTTCAGCATGTAGGAGCATCACCAGGGTAATTGCTGCATCCTTAAGTAACAATGTTAAGTGGTAATGACTCTTCCAATGACGTACCATAACATATCTAAAAGGATATGAGTGCAGCCCCCATCTAACAAAATTTTTGAAGGTAATCAGAGCACTAAGCCAAAATACCCAGAAGAAAATAGCTCCAATATATGTAAATTCCAAGAAGAACACTGCAAATAATGATCCGTTTGGCCTATTTATTTGATAGAAGAAAGGTATCTTTGTGGCTTCTCAAAGGTAAAAGGAGTTTCCCTAGAGACATGAATGAACTCCCACGGGCATGTGCCAAATAAACGATTACACCAGGTGAAAAAGTCAGCATCCACCAAAAACTCCCTACTTCACTACCTGAAGACTATAGCAGCGCCAAAGGGCACCACAATTATCGAGAAAACATCAATATTTCTTTCCTGAATGCAGAATATATATATATATATATATATATATATATATATATATATATGAGGATATATATATATATATATGAGGGTGTGCTCGATAATGTTTTGTAACTCATGTTTTCATGTTTGCTTTTAGGGTTCAAGTGTAATAACTGTTCGGTGGGGCTTATCCTAAAAAAATATTGTAAAACACAAAATAAAATCCATTTAACAGTTATAGATCATAAAACAAAAATGGATTTCTTTTTTGGTTTTATAATATGATTTTAGGATAAGCCCCACCAAACAATTATTACAGTTGAACTCTAAAAGCAAAATGAAAAAAATGAGTTACAAAACAATACCAAAAGCAAAATGAAAAAAATGAGTTACAAAACAATACCAAACACGCCCTAAATCTCTCTCAATTTGATTAATGGATCCATGAAAACAGAATAGCTATGGCATCATAATTTTGGCTGCATAAAAGAATTAAAAAATTGAATGACCATTATACTCAATACTCCCTCGAAATTAAAAGAGAGGGAAGCCAGATATTGCCATCTTCCCCACTACTGAGTCATATGTGAACAGAGGAGCTCTTGATCTCATACTCTCAACCCATTGACAGCCAACATTCTCAAACCTACCATTATTATTGAGACCCAGTGAAAGACCTAATCTATTACCCTCTTCACTGCATATGGACTGGTTAGTCAGAATTAACAGTTGTGATGGAAGTTACCACAAAAAAGTTCAAAAAGAGTGAATAAAGGGCGAAGAGCACAAATATACAGCAACTCTAAACAGCAAATATAAAGTAAAAGCCATACCTAATTGCGTAGTTGTTAGACAGTGGTACAATTAGAGCATCACAACAGTAAATTGACTTCAATAAATTTGAAAAATGATTAGGATGCTTTTTTTTTTTTTTAATTGAAAGAGATGCAGAGAGAGATGGAAACGACTCACATTGGCAGGATTCATGGAAGGTCCAGTATAAGCGGAACCTGTAACAATCAAGACGACAGTTGCCACAGCAACCAACCAGGTCTTCAAAATATTGCTTTGAGGACCCTTGAGCATAATTACAAGAACAGCAAAGGTAATAAGGAAAGTCAACAGCCCCTCAGCAATGGCTCCGGTATGCAAGTCAACTTGCAAAGAAGGACCCCCAAGCATGTGCTTGTACTTTGGTGGCATGTACTCCATGATGGCCAATGCACCGCCCACGGCACCCGCTGCCTGTCAAAACACGAACTTTACGGTTACATCCAACATCCACACTCGACAGCTCGTGAATTACTTCTAGTCCTTTTTTTTCGTAAAGGGGTCATTCCAAATCAATGCACTCAGATGAATAATCACTTTCAGATGAAAGCATTATTATTATTATTATTTTTAATGATCACAAATCCCTTTTTCACCGAGGGATCATTCTAAATCAATGCATTCAGATGAATAATTACCTAAAGAAATAAATTTTAAAATTTTTTTTTCATAAATGGGTCACTTTAAATGTTTTTTTTTTCAACTTATACTTATCCAATTACATTACGCCACGTCAAGTTCGAGTAGATGAGTTTTATATATCTAGTATTGCTCAAAATAAAAATCAAAATCAAATGAATAGATAAAATAAAAATGAAATGGACAATAAAAATGGAGAACCTGGGCTGGGAAGCGGAGGGCCATGGAGAGGAGGCTATCGGAGCCGACACCGACAGCGTAAAACGCAGCGGTACCAGTGGGATTGAAACTGGCTCCACCAAGAGCTTCACCGATGATATTAAAAATAAAAACGAAAACAAAAACAATGGCCGTAGTGATGAGCATGGGCGGCCAAACAAGGCCATGAACGCCAAGGGCGGAGGCAATCTCAGTCGTCAAAACACCGAAGGTTGACGACACAAATACCCACATAAACGTCAGCACCAGATCGCCCGCTGCTGCCTTTACCGGACCCATCGCTGAAAAAAGGAAAAAAAATGAAAAAAAGAAAGTGAAAAGTAGAAGAAGCCGATGGTTCTTTTATATTTGTTTTGAGAGACTTTGACTGATAAAAGAACACGAACAAAAATAACAATAATAAAAAATAAAATAAAAAATTCAGCGAGTGATTCACCTACTTTTTCGGTAGAGGGTGAGATTAAAGTTTACCTTTTAATCCAAATAAAAATGAAAGTTACTTTTTTACAGGTGGGTTTTTTGGTTGGGTGCCAATAACCTCCGTTTTCTCTTGCCCTGTGATGATGATTGACGAATGAATTTTAGCCACGTGTATTTCTTTAATCATTTTAGATCATTTTCAATAAATATTGAAGAGTTAACAAAGGTGGCACCCCTCATCTCCAAAACTTACCTAAATATTTTACACATTTGACTCGATCTTCTTATATGACGTGGAATTTATTAAAATAGATAACTTTTGTAACATTTTAAGTTAAATTACTACATTATTTCATCATTTGAATTTCTTAATATTTAAAATTGATTAGGATTCAATTTTCAGAGTTATGATACTTTTGAGATAGTATTTGCCACAATTTATGTATTCTAAAGTGATTTAAAAGTTAATAAAATTTAACTATCTAACAATAAAAATAGAGTCGTGAATAAT
This sequence comes from Citrus sinensis, assembly GCF_022201045.2. Classification (NCBI taxonomy): domain Eukaryota; kingdom Viridiplantae; phylum Streptophyta; class Magnoliopsida; order Sapindales; family Rutaceae; genus Citrus; species Citrus sinensis. The sequence goes on along the minus strand of NC_068558.1, from coordinate 40,216,955 downwards.
GTAATTAACGGGAAATTAAAATATATTTGAAACCAAAATTATATTTTTACACTCATGAGTTAATTTAAAAAATTATATCGTATTATAATTTATTCACAATAGAAAGAAAAATTCACTAATCAAGTGAAAATCGTATTCTTATCGAAATGAATTCCAAAAATTGGATAAACATCAGTATTTCTTCCGGTCTAATTTTAGTTTAATAGAAAATCTATTTGAGTTTTTGTGCGAAGAAACCAACAATAAAAGTTTGATAGACTTGAAATTATTGTGGTTTCGGGGATTTGTAAGTTAAATCTACTTTTGGGAAAAATAAAAAATAAAAAATAAAAGCAAAATTAAATGAAAAACTAAAAGTAAAATAAAACGACATGAAAAAATATTAAGGATTTGCGAAACGGCTATTGAAAAATATAGCCGTTGGGAGCTGGCTTGTACAACGGCTATTTTTCTGTAATGATCTGCTTTTGTCTTCCTTTTAAGTGAACCTTGACTCGTATCAAACCTGTCAAAAGAACAGTTTCATCAACTGAGCTGAGATTTGCTTTCCTTTTTCAAAACCCACCTGAGATATTGTAATTCCCAAATTTCTCTCAGAGCTACGCGAGCAAGCAGCCGCTTTTTCACTTCATTGAAGAAGGTAAGTGATATATCCATTTCGTCCAATTGATTTTTTGTTTCCTTTTCAGTGTTCGGGTAGATCCTTTTTGTCAGTCAAGTTGAAGAAATATGCACATTCAAACAGCAAAAGAGGGCGAGCAATACCCATTTCATGAATTTAATCAAATTTTGGGTGAAATTGAATAAATGTTCATATTCAAGTAGATAGTGTTTGTTTGTAGGAAAGAAAGATTCATGAGCATAATTTTTCTAGGTAGTGTTAGAAACAGCAAAGAGAGATTATTTTTGTTCAATTTGGTATGTAGAAGCGTTTCAATTTGGACAAAGTTGAAAAGCAATTCCAAGTTCATAAATTTGATTCAATTTTGGTCTGGTTTTAGTATTTTAATTGGTTAAAGTGCTTCAGATGCAAAGAAAATTCATTTTCTTCTTTGTTTACTTCAGGTGAGTGAAGGACATTCCGAGTTTCAAAGATGAATGACCTAATGACAAAGTCTTTCACCAGCTATGTTGACCTCAAAAGGGAGGCCATGAAAGATCTCGAAGCTGGCCCGGATCCTGATCTGGAAATGACAACTTCAACTAACACTATGGACCAAAACCTCAACCTATTCCTGGCAGAAGCTGAAAATGTGAAGAAAGAAATGGAAGAAATCCGCGATGTCTCAGGCAGACTCCAAGAGGCCAATGAACAGAGCAAGTCCTTGCACAAACCCGAGGCTCTTAAATTATTGAGGCATAAGATCAACAAAGATGTTGTCACGGTACTCAAAAGAGCCAGGAATATTAAGTCTCATCTTGAAGACATGGACCGCGCCAATGCTGCTAATAAGCGCCTTTCTGGCTGCAAAGAAGGGACTCCGATTTACAGGACTAGAATTGCTGTCACTAATGGCTTGCGGAAGAAGTTGAAAGAGCTTATGATGGAGTTTCAAGGGTTGAGGCAGAAAATGATGACAGAGTATAAAGAAACTGTTGGGAGAAGGTACTTTACTGTGACTGGAGAGTACCCAAATGAGGATGTGATTGAGAAAATCATCAGTGATAATAATGGGAGTGAGGAGTTTTTGACACATGCGATACAAGAGCATGGAAGGGGGAAGGTGTTGGAGACGGTGGTGGAGATTCAGGACAGGCATGACACGGCGAAAGAGATTGAAAAGAGCTTGCTGGAGCTACATCAAATTTTCTTGGACATGGCTGTGATGGTGGAGGCGCAGGGCGAGCAGATGGATGATATTGAGCACCATGTGATGAATGCTTCACATTATGTCAAGGATGGAACCAAAGAGCTCAAGACCGCCAAGGACTACCAGAGGAGCAATAGGAAGTGGATGTGTGTGGGGATAATACTTTTGTTGTTGATCATTCTTCTTATCGTCATCCCTATTGCAACTAGCTTTAGCAGTTCTTGAATTGCTGGAAGTTCTGTGGAGGATAAACCCTGTTATCCTTCTAATTTTTTTTCACTCCAAAAGTCCTTGTGCTGGGACTGGCTTGTGATTGGTCTTTCATTCTTTTATTCTTTTTGTTCAATGCGATCTCTTCGAAAGTCATTGTATTGATAGAATGTAAACTGCATTTATGTTCTTTCACTTAATCTATTTGTGGGGTTCGCTTTTCATTTTAGACAAACCATCCCCCTGTTTTTCTGATTTTAGATTTGAAAAATAAGATTATCTCAATCGTAACCTAACTTACATTAATTTCTGGATTAAGATGAGATAACATTGACCACAGTCTGTAGCACAGAAGAAAGATACCTTTTTTGTTTTGTTTTTTGGAAAATACAGAGGAAAGATATCTGATGGAATTAAAAGCACTATATCTGAAAGAATTAATTCAAAAGATTTGACTGAATTTGCCGTACAGTTTTAAAAAATTAATAAGATACTAAATTGAGTTCTATCTTATCTTCTTAACTGGCAAAGCTCGTCCGAAAAGATTTTCTACCTCGCTTGCTTCCATTTTCAGCTCACTTAACAGATCCATTTCTTCTTTACTTAGCTCTCTCAAGAATTTCTCCTCATCTTTTTGAAGCTCTTTGAACCCTTCTGCCAACCTCTGAAACAAAGTCATTTCAGTTTTTCCAACCTTCTCCACCTCACCTTCTAGTTGTTCTACCTCCTTTATGATTGTCCTCTCTCCTTCTTCCACCTTTTTCTCAAGTCTCTCTACAAGGGGAGGCTCGGGTCCACAAGTATTATCTGTTCTGATGAACTTGTTGAAATCCCGACCTACACTTTTGGCTGCTCTTTCAAGTTCAGGTACAATGGTTTCAGGCACAGTTTTACTTCTGGTGTATAAAAAAGCACCACCATATCCATCCCATGCATCATTGCTGCCCCGATAGTACACAAAGACATAGTCATCTGGTTCGTTCTGTATCTTGGATGACAATATATACCTACATGCATTGGGTATCAAGATGGATAAGTCTTTTGAGTGGGATGGCAGTGTAATGACAGGTCTATCCTAGTTGATTGATGCACCAAAAATACCTTAATTTAGTATCATAATGAAAAACTGCCAGACGCAAGCAGATTAATCCATGGGATTGTATCCAACAGAAAAGCAAATTTTTTTTTGATGTAATATTACTTTCTGAATCGTTAGTGTAAGTGGCCACCCGTTTTTAGACCTTACAAAGGGTTCATCACATCAGTGCTGTAAAGATACTATCAAAATCCATACTTCACGTCCTTACAAAGTTATTCATAGTCATAAGCTAGTGAAGAAAATATTGAAGGTTCATTAGCAAGTGAACTGGAGTTCACTAAGTGGTAACAGCAGAAGACTGATCAGTATTTGCAAAGAAGTAAGACCAGGAGCTTTATTAGAATGCAGAAAAGGTATTTACCAGTCATCTTTATAGTGAAGGTATTCATTGTCGTGATTATAGAGTATCCCAGGATGAATTGGATCTTGAAAAAATCTCTGCATAGCTGATCGGGTGAAAAAGCCACCATCTGGAGTTCTTATTCTCCACGATAAATTTCCTATGAGTTTGTTGGATTCTGTATGGAATTCATGCAATTGGCAATCAAAAGTATCGAAGGAAGGATTTAAACCACTAGAAATGTACCACTTCCCATTGAAGTCTTTGAGGTTAAAACTTTTAACTAGAATGGCAGGATCAGGGACAGGAAATTCCCCTAAATCAGATTTCTGTGGTACACACTTCTTTCTTGAGACCGCACACTCATTAAACTCATCAACAACACTGTTTTCAAACAGGTCCCCACATTTTATCTGCATAAGAAAATAGAGCTTACAATTCCAGATCCCGGTTAAAATCAATAAGCGTGTGCATGTCTCCAGAGAGAAATAAAGAACCAACCTGGCATTCAGTCTCATCAGGCCGATTGTTGCAGGTTTGAAGGCAAGCAACATTGGCAGCACATGCCGGATTTGAAATGCACTCAGCAAGTTCCAGCCTGACAAAGATGAAAATTCAACTTGAGACAGATGACCGGTTATGTTTAATTTTGGATGCTGGGTGTCCATATGAAGAAATGAGACATGAAACTGGCAATAACATGCATAATGTGAGCAGGTTGGTATGCGATTGCCTGGAATAAATTAGATCCTCTGCTAAAGGACAAATTCCTAAAAGAGAAAGGATGAAAAACTTTGGTGAACCATACTCATCAATATTTCCCCCCCCCCCCCCCCCCACGCACACACACAAAAAAGAACCTTAAGTTCATCATTGAAGTGATAAAGAATAGGAGCAATCATGAGTTTCAGGTTTTGTTCGCCCTGAGAATGTATGATCAGTAAATTTACAGATCAGCTTTTGACTTCATGATTTGTTGTCCTCTTACTCTTGTCATTTTGTAGCAACTCAATTTAAAATACTGTCCACTCTTCTCGAAGTTGATTAGCAGAATTAATTCTAGTTTTAAATCCTGAAACTTGGATACACATTTCTGCATGATAGAGCATAGGTTACTGATATGGTTGTCATGGTTGTTGACCAATGGAATAAATCAGAAAATAACGCAACAACAAAAAGAATGATTTATCTTGTTCTCTGAATACTGAGCTACCTCATCAAGCTGGACGATCAAGAAAAGCCTCACAACAACTAGCGAGTCTATTGACATGAATTATCCTAAATCCATAAAACTGATAATACAAAATAGAACCAGAATAATGGCAAAATTTACAAGGAGCCATTTTAACATCTTGCTGAAAAAAAATAAAAAAAGAATTCACTTAATCACTACAGGTTACTGTCAAATGATACCTTATTCAAACTTAGACAATACAATTAAAACAGCTAGACGTATCACGACAATATGGTGAGTGAAATTGAACATAATTGGCTAAGATCATTGGTAGAATTTAAAGAATAAATAGCAACTTTAATCCCCCAATGAAAGATTTCCAACATTCAAATAACATTAACATATGAAAGGAGCACTTTCTGTAAGACTTGAACTTTGATGTCAAAAAGCACAAAAATTCAAGGTTGGGTACTCAAGAAAATTAGAAGCTCAGGTTAGCTACTGATTTTCTGTGTAATTCTGAAGCTCTTAAACCAATTCTTTATATTGAAAGGCATCTGCCACTAATCCCAGTGCTAAGAACCCATGAAGATGGATTGAATTCTAAGACAGTGCTTGATAGAGGAATTACAAGAAAAGAACTGATGAAAAACACAATGATGTATGTATAGAGAAACCAACACATTTTCATGCCTAAATTCCGACTTATCCACCCTATGAGAATGGACCAAATGATATATTCAATCAAGCTTGATTCCCTCAGAAATATGGCGACCAAAAGAGTGAGAATTCCATTCCTGTACACAATCAAAAGCTCATAACCAGTGCTTTGATGCAGTCCCAGGACAAAGTTGTAGTAGGACAAAGTTGTAGTAGGACAAAGTTGTAGTAGGACAAAGGAAACAGTTGAATTGAACTTGAGGTTGTAGTTGGTTTATTTTCAGTATCCACAATTCGCATGAGATGATATCACATATAGAAGGCAGATACCCTTTTCAGTTCAACTTCAAGGCCTAGAGATAAAAAATTTTATAAACGCGTACCAGAATGATAAAATGCAATTTCCAATACGCCTTTCTGACATATGGAATAAGGCATTTCCTTTTTTGGGTAAAAGACGAGCTAAGTATATTAGTTTAATTTCTTACCCATTTTGATAAAGAGAATTTGAGTACGCAAGGGATGCAGTGCTACAGTACCATTAGTTATCATGTTTCTAAAAACCGAAGCTGTAAAATGGCAATAAGTATCGAGTACCTGCACTCCCTCAATAAGCAAGTACATGTCTTGAGAGCATCAACAGCACCAGCTGATGGAATGACCAAAAACATGCAAGCCAGTACACCAGCTACATTAATCAACTGTAATTGGCTCCATTCCTTCAGCACATTTGGTACAGGGTGCACCAGATTTTTAAGCACCTCTTTTGCCTACAGAAAATCAAAAGAAAAATGAAACTGAAAGCAAGAAAATTTACAGGGAAAAGGATTTAAAGAAAGAACCGTGTCGATAGTTATGCAACTATGCATCAAGAAAGCAGGGCTACCTCAGGTATTGTTGTACCAGTGTTAGAGATTGAAGAAACTTTCTCTCTTCTTCCTGACACCAGATTTGAACATCTTAAGCCAATCTTGCAACAATTTCTGTAGGATCTCATTAACTGGGAGCACGTTGACTTCTTGCCATTGGACTTAATTTTCAGTGTAACTATGCCACGGTAATACACCATTCTCCTGTTTTGGTTCTTTTCAGTAATTGCAAACCCTGTTCTGCTACATGGATTGCCAATCCTTTCATTACCGTACAAACATATGGAACTTGCAGCCAACGCCATAATAGTTCAGTGTCAGAGTTCTTCTTATTGCAAGCTGATTATCATTGAAATATGTCAGTGAGTTTATTTATTTGTCAACCTTTTTAATAATGCATATGTGCTTCTTCAACTTGAAGCAGCATATAAGACAAAAGAAGTGATCTTTAAAGCATTCTATAGCAGCATCCTTTCCTATTATATAAATCCAATTGCTCCAAATTATTTGTAAATTACTGAACGCGAATGCTTATGAATAAATTGATGGCTCTATGTATGTATGTAAATGTATGGAGAAATTTTAAGTCAGACATTCTCATATATAGCTCTTGGTACCAAATCATTAAATAATCTTGAAATCAAAGTAATAATTAAATACAAATAAATTGCACGAATTGTACATATATCTGAATCATGTAGTGAAGAAAATACAACAACAACCAATGGCTCAAATTCCCAATCAACTTCTAGTCTCAACACTTTTGAGTGACAGAAGCATTACTCTGCTGCCATTTAAAAAACATATAATGAGTAATTTGCTAATTAGTGCCCTCTTGGGCCTAACACATTTTCTATAAAGGAGCCATAGAGTGAATTCAGCAGGAAACACTCAATTTCAAACTACGGGTGACCAAGAATTTCAGCCAAAAAAAAAGAAGAAAAGTACCCAATTGCTTATCCTATCCTATTGCTACTAGAAAGAAAGTTAACAATTAATTTCAGTGAATAAATAGATAAATAAATCACTTCTGCAGATACTCAAGCCAAGAACACATTAACCCATTAAGGACTCCAAATTGCATCAAACAAATTGTTGTTAAACAAGTAAAACAAAGAAAGAGAGTCAAGGAAGCTGACCTAGTAGTAGGGGACCTGAAGAAAGACTGCCAGTGAATGTAAGAGAAAATAAAATGCAAGAAATGGTGAAGTGCAGCTTTTCATGTCAACTTGAAATTGTTTCCTCTGTTTTTTTATCTTTTGGATTTTTCCCACAAAGAATGAAAGAAAATGAGGAACAACCAGGGAGATAAAAAGGGCGCCAAGGCAACTGTGTGTTGGGTTTTGAGCGAAAAAGAAAAAAAGATAAGACATCGTGTTCTTGTGGAGACCAGGGCTATTACGTAACGTCCCCTTCAATTCCACTTGTTCCGTATCTGATTTTTTCTTCATCTTTTACATATTTATCCTGTGATTTTACAATAACTAAATGATACCCACATAGTTTGCAATTTTATTCATTTGAGCCCTACAGATTTCAGTAATAGGAATTATTAAGGGACAAGAACGCAGAACAGAAACGTTGTCCACTACTGATGCTATGACAACGAACCTTTAAAAATTAAACATAATTGTTAAAAAAAAATAGTAGTAGTAGATGGAGACTCGAAACAAGTACTGAATATATATTTTTTTAAGCGTTAATTGCCCCCTTTTGATAGAAATTGCTTATGCGTTTAACGGCAAGTCGCTTAGAGGATATGATAAGTCTTTAATGTGAATATGCACCAAATAAAAGTGAAGAATTCACTAAGAAAACATGAACACTTTATATCTTACAATTTTTTCTAGTGTTGTAAGAAATTGACAAGGATATACATTATAAAGAATTAGATTATTATTGAAAATTATCTCCCTCGTCTTTATATAGACTTTTAAACACTCATACATCACCAAACATTGTGATGATTCGTTGTGACTTTTCACAATTTTTTTATATTCTTATTTGACCAAAACCCAACAGTCTATCACTTGGTCAAAATGAATAAAAAGACATTAGCCAGAAATGTTACAAAGTTTATGCATAAAGAAAGGTATTTTTTGATTTGAACTTTACCTTAGTATAGTATCACAAAATTTTGTCAAAATTCCAGGTAGCATGAAATTTTGAACGAGTTATTCCTATATGACCAAACCAGTAACACTATACACACAACTACTTTTGTGTTCATATGTTCACATTATCCTCGCTTAGCACTTTTAATGCCCACGTGCTCATCCTGTTTCATGAACTTTCTTGAGAGAAATCCTAACACTCATGTGAAGCGGCACCACTTCAAAGTTCACATAGGGGAAGTTCTTCCAGTATCTTTGTTACATTTAAGATACTTGTCACACATAGATTGAACTTCACTAAGAGTTTAATAACTCAACCCTCAATCTGTAACAATCGACATTATACATCATAGATAGGGCTTTTAATTATTTAGTGCCTTATTACATATCCACTTATCATTGACTTGTTTGTACCCATTAAATATAGAACCAGTTTTTTTCTAGTGTTAGATTGGGTTGCCATCATTGGTGGACCTTTTAGTTAAACGGTTGCTGCCCCATCCCTCTAAATGTTGATTTTACCAATTCTCTTGTAAGAGGTTTGGTAAATGGATTAGCCAAGTTTTCACTTGACTTCACATATGTGATGGCAATAATTCCACATTGAATTAATTGTCTCACATATGCATGTTTAAGACTAATGTGTCTTAACTTCCCATTACATAATATAGCAGATAAATTCTTTGAAGTAAATGGGATTTCTAAAAGAAGATCCCTAAGCCACTCAGCTTCTTTCCCTGTTGCTGCCAAAACAATAAACTGAGATTCCATGGTTGAGAGTGTAATGCAAGTTTGTTTCTTGGATCCCCAAGAAATTGCACCACCTCCAAGAGTAAATACCCAACCTATAGTAGATATGCTATCTCTTACACTCGATATCCAGCTAGCATCTGTATATCCTTCTAAAAAAGCAGGGCATTTTAATATTGGAGACCAAGTTCGTTAGTTCTCTTCAAATAACCCAAAACTCTGCTAATGGCCTTCTAATGTTCAACACTTGGATTGCTGGTAGCCGTTTGCTAGACAATATGCTAGTTCTAACAACTTGTTTGAATGACAAAAACGACATGATCTATTGTAGTATTAATTCTTTCCAGAACCAACAAGTGATTTGCTACGTTTGATCATGAAAAAATTAACAAAAATAAAAATTCTTAAGGTAAGGATATTTCCACCATATAAATTGTGTAAATCAACCCTCTTTCAAAAATTATTTACAAAAAAATTTTGTATTATTTTTTAAAATTTAAAATGGAAAAAATTTAAACAATTAACCAATTACAAACTTCTCACAACCAATAAATTTCATGAGATAAATAATCTAAAGTTTGTAGCTAGTAAATTTGGTGAGTTATCATGTCACAAATACATTTTGTTAGTTTAATTGAAGATCGATAATTATGTTAATAATGAATTAATTAGTTAATTGATTGATCGAATTTAATCTAAATTTAAAAATGATAAGATAATTTTGAATTTATTATTATTATTATGTTAAAGTGGGGTGGGTTTATACAATTTGACGAGTGGAAATATCGCCACTTAATTATTAAATATACAATGTAAAATTTTGACATAGTCCCCTTTTTTTTTCATTTAGGACCTATAAGTTTAGAAATTTAACATTTTACCTCAATAATTAAATACTTTTAACTTTAATCTTCAAATATTTACCCTACAACATTTGGACCTAAATTTTTAATCCGACTCGGCCGTGACCCAAGTGGCAAGAAGATCAGGCTCTATAACTACCACCAACCTAACATCTTCTGGAAAATAATAAGATTATTCACCTGCAATTATGTGATCAAACTAATGGAAACAAAAATAGAAAAATTTAACAGCGTTATTTCGGTCCCCTTTCAGTTTCTTTATCATTTTTCTTTTCTTATTTATAAGCTTAATTCGGTTCAAAATCGGCTAATTCACTTTGATTTCATTCTAGATTTCATTTTTCTTTCTTTCGGTTAAAAAAAAAAATTGAACCCATTGGCTGTCAATTCAATTTTGTTGAAAACCAACTTTGCCTGAATTTGAGTAATAATAGAGAAAAAAAAAAGAGTACTTAGTAGAAGAGATTTCTCATTTTTTCTCATTCAAATTTCTAAATAAAGGGAAAAAAACAATAGGAATTGTTAATTATCAAAAATTTGTTCATAACATTCCACCAAGAAAATTTAAAAAAAAAATAAAAAAGATTGGAGAAGAAAAATGAGGCGAAATACGTGGATGGCTTAAATTAATAATGTGAACAAATTCCTCTCGGAAACATGTCATTTTTCATCCGGACAACATGCGGCGATGTGATTCAAGGATAAAAGGATAGGAATCAACTGTTATCTAATAAACAAATGGCCCTGGAGTTGTAACCAATGCTTTTAATTATTGATCATTAAGATCGATATAAAGTATCACGAAATGACGTGCACGACAATATCAATAGCGTAGTGTGAGACCAGGCTGTAAACACCAAGCTTGGCAGATTAATTAAACAAGAATATCCGCATTGTATATGATAATCTCTAGGAAAAGATCAGCTATAAGTATATAATTCCACTGTTTCCTGAGACAACTCAGTGGCTGGTTTGCTCTAATACTTAATATTTTCTTTGTGATATGGAATTATAGGGCAGGTGGAAGGTCAAAAGGGAGACATGAAAACAACATCGACTCTTGCTTTCTTCTGCATACTTTGTGCTCTTTACATCCGTACATTTTCATATAATTCTTTTTCTCAAGGTATATGCTTATTTCGTCGGATTAAGTTGAGTATCGACCTCGATTTGTACTGATCCAAGTTGTATTTCATTAACCTCTCGTGCTTACTTTTGTTAAGAAAAGGGACAATGATACCCTCGCGGTTTCTTAATATTTTCCAAGAAAGATATATCTGTGTGATTGATTCTTTCTGAAACCAAGGGGATTAGTGAACATCTTGTCAAATCACGAGCTTGTCATATTCATTTTTGCCTTAGGTTATTTTAATGATTATTTATTAGATTGGCCTAACAAGCTATCATGCCATGCAGATTGTGCATTAGAGTCTAGTCGTGAGCCATATCAACCTTCCGGGGAGTGCATAGACAACGACAGGAAAGTCATCTACTGGGAAAGCATCCCTTCAACTCTTTGCTGTCGAAATGCGCTAACATTCTTCTCCCAGGCACTAGCACAACGTGCCCGTGAGAATACTAACACAAGCATCTTTCTTGAACAAAATGAGTGGCAAACCTGCAGCGCTCCTTTTACAAGACAAAATGTCGTATCCGCGAAATACTGTGGATTTGATGGCTTTTCCTTTGGGAATGGCAAGTGCGCGAACTCATCATCTTTGTCACTGATTCAGCGGAATGAGGAATTTCAAGGGGTTTTACAATCTTGTTCCCGCTTCAATTCAACAACCTTTGCTGATGCCTGCAGGAATTGTACAACAGCAGTGGTTAAATTCAGGGATTATCTGCTGGAAGAATTTAATGCTGATGGTGATGATGACAATGAAAAGGCAACTTGTGGGCTAGCTGTTGTTATTACCGTTACAGCCGCAAACTTTGATGACCGCTCATCACTTGCTGATCTATATAACTGTTTGCATTCGATAGATCAGATTGGTAAGAACCATCGACATTCCTAAACCGTACCAGAATTAACAAAAATACTATACTTCTTATATTCTTGGTTCCTACTTTTGACCTCTTACTCTTTTGATTGCAACAGATCCTGGATTTATCAGATTCAAAAGTAAGTGGATCTTTTTTTTTTTTTCCCCTTTTTCTAAGTTTAAATGAGAACGAAAAATCTCAACCATCAAGCACCAATCTTTTACCGTTTTACTATCATTCAAATTCAAATGACCGTGGATACAAAACACACTCGCATCCAGCTGAGCTACTCCCATGGGCTATCTACTTCTTATTTTAGCTGTATAACATTGCCAATAATCTTTCCATTTTTGGCATACTGCTTGAATTGAAACCTTTTTTATTATTATTTTTTTCTCTTGTACTCATTGAGATCATTTAGCTTATCAGCTGCTGTGGTGAAAGCAATAATGGCGGTCCTTATAGCGACTTTCGTGATGATGTTGATTCTTGTACTTATAAAACACGTGGCCAAGAGCAAGATACAGGGCAAGAATAAGGGCTGCATGCCCAAGCGGAAATCTCCTAAGCCAACTAAAGAGATTTACAGTACAACGTGGTCAGGTCTCTACAGATTTTCTAAGGACGAGATTGAAAATGCCATAAATAACGACTGGGACCGAAGGTTCTTAGGCCGCGGAAGTGCTGGTTTAGTCTACAAGGGCGTTTTGCCAAGTGGTCAAGTCGTTGCCATCAAGCACATATACAAGAGCAACAACACCGATTCATTTTCAAGGGAAGTTGAAGGCCTTTCCAGGGTTCGCCATCCAAATCTCGTATGCCTATTCGGTTGCTGCGTCGAAGGAGGCGAGCAATATCTAGTTTATGAATTTTGTGCGGCCGGGAATCTCGCTCAACATCTCCTCAGTAATATACATATTTTATCTTCAAATGTTTTTCCTTTTTATTCGAGCTTTACACTAATTTGCTTTTATAATTTTTTTCCAGGAAAAGATAGTGTACTAACGTGGGAAAGAAGAGTTAAAATCCTGAGAGATTGTGCACTTGCATTGAGGTATCTTCACCATTATATTGATGGGTGCATTGTCCATAGAGATATTAAGGTAACGAAAAATTTCCCAATAAGTTTAATTATAGCATCAATGTTTATTTCTTTCACCTCTTCTAAAGACGCTGCATGTTTTAATTTGGTTGTAGCTTACAAACATTCTTTTGACTGAGAAGCTGGAACCGAAGCTTTCTGATTTTGGGTTGGCTAAGATGCTGGGCATCGAAGAGAGCAAAGTATTTACTGATGTGAGAGGAACCATTGGCTATATGGACCCCGAATACATGACTAATGCAAAGCTAACTTGTGCCAGTGACATTTACAGTTTCGGTATCGTTGCTCTCCAACTTTTATCAGGACAAAAGGTCATTGAATTGGATTTTGATGCTAGAGACCAACTCACAAGAAAGGTACGTTTTTTTTTTGTTGGGTCGTGTGTCACACACAAAAATACTCGACACGCGCGAGATTAGCACTTGATTCATTCAAATTCAATTATATGATATCAAGTAAATAAATTTTGTGCAGGCAAGAGATGTAAGCATGGGAAAACGGCCAATAAAAGATTTTGAAGATCCAAGGCTGAATGGAAATATCAACCGGGCGGATTTTGAATCCATTTTGAAAATTGCTGTGCTATGTGTTGCCAAATCGAGCAAAGGCCGGCCAACTATTGATGTTGTCTATGAGGAGATTGACAAGGCTTGGAAAAACACAATGGTTGAAATGATCATTTGAGTTAATTACTCCATATTAATTATAATTTAACCATGCCTTTCAAAGGATATATAACATGTGCCTTATTTTCTTATACTGTGCAGGAAGGAAATACGGATCACCAAGTGAGTTCACCCGCAACAACAACGTCCAGATCCTTGGAGGTGATTCTGGTTTGAAAGTCAAACACAATATTGGATCGTGGGTCTATTGAAACTGCCCTTGTTGCACTGGCACGGTGAGAGTACAAGAATCAACACCTAATGAGAGAGGAGGGATTCTTGCGCCATTAATTTGGAACTGGTGAATTGGGAAGCTGATTTTGTTTTTGAAATTTCGTGGTAAAGAACTTAGGTTCGAGTGGTGTTTCTTGTCAGATTTTTTGAAGACTGAGTAGCTTTATTGAAGACAGGAGCAATCTTTTACCAAGCAAAGCTCTGCGATATCAACTTTTGAAACCATGTTGTACAAAGTTATCTTGTCATATTCCTAAATTGTTTTCTTTGATTATAGATGTCATAATTCCAAGATGCACACACTCGAGAGAATAACAAACAATATACTAATAGTTTTTCCACTCTTATTTATGAAAATGGCACAAAGGTCAAGTTTATAATATAGTGGTTGGGAAAAAAAAATTGATATCACTAAAACGACATTAAGATTTTTAATTGATTTGTAAGATTGATACAAGACATCTTTGTACATGTTAGGGTGGAAACGGTTGGGATTGGCTATTGATCTTGAAATTCTTTCATTCATATGCCAAAATTCAAGTTTTTCATTCGAAGGTTCTATTTGGTATTAAGTTTGGCTAGTTATAGTTTAAAAGTTATAATACTAAAGCGTTTAATAAGTATTAATTGTTATGACTTGGAAACTAAGTTGATTTGATTTATCACTTGTATGATAGAAAAAAAAAATTTTATTGTTTTTGTTAAAATTATTATTTAAATGCTATATTTACTATATAATATTAACTTTTATTTTATAAATATAATTTTTTTCTCTTACTATATAATATTAACTTTTATTTTTAAAAAAGTTACAGTACCCCAATTTCCAGCGGTGGCTAAGTTTGGCTATTGATAGTGGCGGTTTTCCTAATTATGATATAAAAATCTTGTTGTTTTCTATTGGCGACACTGAAAATGCTAGCTTCTAACATTTGCTATCCTACTCCGAGTTTATTTTTCGAAGAGCAAAATGTACACTAATGTTGTTTACTCTATAGATTCATTCGGTGCTCCAGGTTCTGACAATTCTTTCGGATTCTTTTATCACTCTTATTGGGATATGTCATAGTGGATGACGATGTTGTTTGGTTTGTTTTTCATTTTTTCATCTTTTTTGTTTTCCCTTAATATTGATGAGATTTATAAAATGTGAAACATTCGATCTTTTGTGATTGGTTATTTTCTTATATATAATCTTACTTTCTGAGTTTCTGTCGATTGTCACCGAAACTCTTTTAACTTTGGGGACCTACGGGCGGTGCGAGTTTCTTCCTGTTGGGCTAGTATTCAAACGAATGTTGGTGCTATCGGCACTCCTAAACAGTCTTTTGAAACCCCTTTGTTATAGCAACGACATTATTATCCCTATTCAAAACTACATTGAAAGACCGAAAAAATAAATGAAATAACTGTTTGTTAAGAAACTCAATCCGGACAGATATTTATCTTTCTCCGAGAGATGGCAACGGGCAGATATGAGTTGGATATACTCTGATTTAGATTCAGGGCCATAATAAAAATTGAGATCTGTATCTGCTCCAAATTTGTCATGGATCCATGTTTTTCGCTCCATATTCTAATGCGAAAAAACATAAAGATATATAACTGCTCCAAATAAAAAAAATTAAAATTCAAATCCGCTTTAAATCCATCACGAATTCTAAAACTTAATAATAAAAGAGCTATATTTTTTTAGAAAGAAAATTAAAGACTAATATGTATTGATAACAATTAAATTCTATAATTTGTCTCAAAATCTGATGAATATTGTAGCTTATGCTTTTAGTCCAAAACAAACAAATAAGAAAGATAATAAAATATCTATCAAAAGTAATTGCAAGAGTAAGATCAATGTAATATTTTAATATATCTTTCATCGTTTTGATATCCATGGCACACCTATCGTCATTCCTACAACACTAAATAATGATATATAAGTTGAATATAATTTATACTTAGTGCTTTATTATTTTTTGTTATCATCATATCTAACTAACTATATGAATGACATAGTTTTTTCATAGTAGATAGTTACCATTGATTAGTGATTACAGTAGATAGTTACGACTTATTAGTGATTACAGAACATGAATAAGGTTATGAGAAAATAACAGAAAAGGAAGCTCAAGTCTGGAGATTTACCTTACAATTAAAAGAATGATTCAAGCATTCAAATGGAGATGAGAATTGAAAGTAGACCGAACAGAAAGAAAGAGGTTGAATTGATAGTAAGAGATTTGAAAGGACGACCGTCCTAATTTTATTTTGTCTTATTATCATTTAAATTTACAGAACTGCCTTTCAAGTTTAAGATTTTTAAATATATGGTAAATACCACTAATATGCTATGAATAAAATTTATTATCATTTATAATTACACAATTGTTAGGAAATTTTTAAAATTAAATTAAATTAAAAAGTAAATGGATATGAATTTGGATCTAAATATTAAGATAAATTCAGATTTACTCCAAGATTCGTCTTAGATCTGCGCATTGATATATAAATCCAATTCAAATTCATTTTAAACCAACCCAAATCCGATCCATTGGATATGGATCATGTGGATCTCGGGTTTGCCATCCCTACTTTCTCCTCTGAGGAGAGCCATCAATTCAAAATGCATCAATTCTCACTATAAAGGTGCCAAATATTAGTGCAATAGCAACAATAAACCAAAGTAACTGGCTTAAACATTGGATATTAAACAAGAATTTATCCATATCTCTCAAATGGAAGAAGTCATGTAAAAGTACTAGTCTTAAATATCACGCAAAATATCATATTTAATTACCGTGCAAAATATCATATGCATTCAATGTGAAAATTAGTTTACGTCCACGTGTTCAACTGATAACGAGACAAAATTTAGCGATCAAAACCCGTTGCAGCAAAATCAAAATGTTTTGATTAAATCAATTGGCAAGCTTACATAGCTAATTTTATGTCATAACGAAATGTGTGTGGCTGTAAAAGTTGCCGAATGTCTTTGTACGCATACATATACAAGGTTGGCCTAAACAATCCCAATGTTTTTTTTCCATTTAAAGCTCATTTCCAAGTTCAAGTTTTCTTTCACACAACCATTGGAATCCCATGCTATGTGACAGCACCTCTTCTGTTAACATTTGGACTGTTCCATCGGGTAATGCAGTGAAATTATAGCAGACCACAAAAGTGATAAAAGATTTTTAAGAGATCGATCAACTGGCTTACTCAAGAAAATGTCAAAATGCACAGAAACATTTAATTGAGTGGCTGATGAGTTGGGCACGTCCAATCCAGTGTTTGAAGTTTATGGAATTACTACCTCTACCGTCGATTCCACGCTTTCATTTAGCTACGCCTAATTTTCCTACAACAATAAAGATAAGGATGCTTAATCAGATGATGAGAGGATATTTGCAGCGTCCCATGCTAAGCAGAACAAACCACCCCACCCTTCACTCCCACTTTAAAGGATAAGAGGAGGAGGTGTTTGACTAACCCAACAAAGAGATTGTTAGTAAAATAATAATTTGATTACTAAAACCGTTGTGGATTGATAAATTCAAATTAGTAAGCCTAGCGAGAGGCAACAAAATGTCACTTTTGTCTGAATATGGCTATGTGGTTCTTCCATAGATGTTGAAAATTAAATCATACAGCCAAGCCTATATTATCATTGCTTTCTAATCACTCACTCTTCGTCCGCACATTAATTTGTTACATCCTCGGTTCAAACTTCAATATCTTATTTAAAAAAAAATTCAATATTTATTACGAAATTAACCCCTTTTTAATTTTGAGGTATGTCTAATCCACTCTCATTTCATTTTTTACCCTCTCAAATATTCGAGAGATATCTAGAGAAGAGTGCTTTCACATAATAAAGTGGGTAGCGGCTCTACCACTCGACCAAAGACTGATTGGCCAAGCCAAATAGTTTTTGAATGCATCACTGCACACCCAAATCATGATACATAGTAGATTCTGGCAATTATTTGCAGAAATGACCGTAATGCCCCTCCTGTGGATTGAATTGATGGGCGTAAGTACTTAATAAACAATAAGGAGCAAAACCTACAATTTTAGGACTATGGGTTTTGTAACCACCAGCAGCCATATCCTACATTACATATTAGGAAATATGTCAATTTTTAAATAAGGATTTGTATCTTAATTATTAGGAGATATTTTAGGTTATTTTCTTATCGACAAAAATTCGTATTTGACGAATAAATAATTTTTTTTTCTTTTTTAGAACTTTAGATTATTCAAGAAGGAATAATAAAAAAAGGAATACTACTTATATAAGAAAATCACTATAGATAGGGAGGTCTGGTTCAATTGTTATTCACTCAATTTTCTTGTTAAGTAGATTGTTTTTAGTGTAAGAGAAATGTTAGGCCTATTGAGAAAAATACTAGAGCGATAGTAATAAATTCTTACATAATTAATTTTTCTCTTATCCTTAGTGACAATGATTTTTTTCTGGTATACGAATTTTTCAAAAAAAAAATTTATATCATGTGATTGGTTTTATTTTATTTTTTGTGTATATTTTTATTTATTATTTGTTCGGTATTTCTGCTTATAAGATCATAGTTACGATAAAAATTCCTAACACTTTCGTCACCAAATCACATTCCTAGTGATGGCCACGCCACTAGCCATGCAACCCTTCTGACAATTGAGGAGGGCAACGACAAACATACCTTCGATGTGCTTACCAGCAGTAGCGAACTACTTTATTTCTATCCTTGTAGTTTAAAGTGAATGGAGAAGAAAGAAAATATAAAAGAAAAAATGAGAAAAAAAAAAGTTTTATCATTTTAGTAATTAATTTCTTACATTTGCTATTCTATCCTAGTAAGATTTTTAACCTTTTGGTTGCGTTGTGATCCATTCAAGAAAAAAAAAAAAAAAGTTGGGACGCCCTGTGGCATTTGTCAATTCTGATTGGCTCTAACAAAAAATAATCTGCAAAAGTGGTACTATATTTATTCAAACTATGTTCCAAATTCCAATGTACCTTTCCGTTGATATTGCAATAGCTTTGCTTGTTGAGAAGTAAGACTGACTAGGTCTCCATTTAGTTATACTTATATAAGTCGTTTATTTTTTTTCCCGATAAATTCAATTATAAAATCAATTAAAATTATTAATTACAAAAAAAATTATAATTTTAGTCTTTTAACATTTTTTTCCAACTCATATCTTTTGTTATTACTCAGTTTCCAGTGAAGGTGTTCCATATTTAAACACCGTCAATTAATCTTCATGATTTTGCTGCTGACGAATTGAGGACAATTTATTTTGTTATTTGATTGAAGTACTAATTTAATTAAATTTTAAACTAGGAACAATTACCTTTCTATAAAAATTGTCACCCATAAAAATCTTTTCTATTGTGTAATTTTTACTCATGGAATCCATAATAATTCTTAAAACTTAGGACATTACTCCCTATTCATTCATTATTTACCATATATATTAGTTTGCATATAATCATGATTGATTGAAATATATACATGACAATGGATGAATAAAAAAGAACCAAAGCTCCAAGAGCACCCTCCTGAATCGAGGCAGGAACTGGATAGCACGTACGCTCGAATCATGAGTCTATGGTTGTCAACTTTGTCTGCCAGCTCCTTCGACTGTAATTACCATGCAAAAAATATCATGTGCATTCAATCTCTCTCTCTCTCTCTCTCGCTCTCTTTTTACATCACGTACATATTCTAGAACAAGCTAATAACTAACCAAACCAGCAACCTAACTCTCCAATCATGTTTGTATAAATCAGTGTCTTGCAATGAATTGGGTTAAGCTCTTCAAAGTGCATTTCCCCCCTTCGACGCCGTGGAGAGCTTCGCCAAAACACACTGTAATATTCTTTATCATCACCTCCACCACAACGTACAATCATGGGGATCCTTACTCCGCATCAGCTGGCTTTCATTTTTGGTCTCTTAGGCATGTCACTTGTGCCCTAACCTTTTTTCTTTTTCCTCCCCTCCTTGCCCCTTATATTTTCTATTTTTAATTAATTAACTGATGATAGTAGCTTAGCTTGATACACCTTTAGTTTTCTTGTCTTCCTATCACAGGTAACATAGTGTCATTCTTGGTGTTCTTGGCCCCAGTGTAAGAGTCGAGCCCTCAATTTGATCTTATATAATTAAACTGACAACGATTGATTTTCAAAGCTATATATATGTATCTCAGGCCCACTTTCCTCATAATCTACAAGAAGAAATCATCGGAAGGATACCATTCAATACCATACGTGATAGCACTTAGCAGTGCAATGTTGTTATTGTACTACGGCTTACTTAAGTCAAATGCAGTCTTGATCATCACCATCAACAGCATTGGATGTGTTATAGAAGTTATTTACCTAATGCTCTACCTCATATACGCACCCCAAAAGCAGAAGGTCAATTAATTAATTAATAATCACCTTTGTTATTATATCTTAATCACATTTAATAACTATATGTGTATATGGATCTTGTCCTGATCATCAAACATACATTTTAACCCTGCATGCAGAGTTTCACAATCAAGTTGATACTCGTGTTTAACGTTGGAGCCTTTGCCTTGATGATGGTGATCGTCAATTTTTTCGTAAAGGGGCCTAATCGAGTCACTGCCGTTGGTTGTGTCTGCGCTGTCTACAACGTTGCTGTGTTCTCTGCTCCTTTAAGCATCATGGTAACAATTAATTCTTAATTATTGAAGCTAGCACAATTAAATAAGATATAGTTGTCTTTAATATCAAAATTATGAACTTGATTTATGTTGCAGAGGCGGGTGATTAAGACCAAGAGTGTTGAGTATATGCCATTTTCTCTTTCATTTTTCCTCACCCTCTGCGCCACCATGTGGTTCTTTTACGGACTTTTTGTCAAGGACATGGTCATTGCTGTAAGTATGGCTAACAATATCGTTGATTGTTTGTTTGATGAGAAAATGATTGAAACCCCCCTGGCGTTAAATCTGTAACAGCCAATTCACTTTTTCTA
The DNA here is from genome assembly GCF_022201045.2 of Citrus sinensis. Taxonomy (NCBI): domain Eukaryota; kingdom Viridiplantae; phylum Streptophyta; class Magnoliopsida; order Sapindales; family Rutaceae; genus Citrus; species Citrus sinensis. The sequence continues at coordinate 40,196,065 of NC_068558.1, read as the reverse complement.
AGGGCAGCACTTCCCTCAAATTTCCAACAAAAGAAACATAATTTTATAAGATTTTAAAAGGCAGAATAAATAGCGTTTGCTGAAAATGATTTGGCTGTAAAAATTTAAACACCAGGGGGTTTCAACGGGTTTTAAAATTTAAGTACGTAAATTTGATACGGTTTCTTTTTCTTGTTTCCCAATCATATTAATTGCTCATAGCATTCTTGTTGCTTAATTTTGGATGGCCAGTTACCAAACGTCTTAGGATTTTTATTTGGAATTGCCCAAATGATCCTATACCTCGTATACAAGGGCAAGACGGGCAATGAATCAAATCAAAAGCAGCAAGAGTGTGCAGAAATGAAAATGAACTTGACTGAAGATGACAAAGCTTACACAAAAGACATTAATCAACCTACAGATCTTCAAACCAACAGACAGATGAAGGTTTTGATTCAACGAAGGAGCTTGGAATTAAATTCGAATGTCTGATAAAAAAAATTCATGCATGCTGTGGTTTAATTATGTCTTCTAATTTTCATGGATGGGACAAAGGATTAATTTAAGATTGAGAAATGTGAAACAGTACAATATATAAGTTCCTCTTTTATATAATATTGTGTTTGGTATCATATTTACATCTATGTAAGTTCCAGTTTACTTGTGGTGACAACTCAAGTTAATAATCAAAATAATATCCGGTACACTTTTATTTTTTCATCAAAATAATATCCGGTATATTTTTATTTATTTCTAATTTATTATATAAATTAATTGCAGCGAAGGATCATGTTGAGATGAATGAACGAAATTGAACAGATATGGTAGTCAAAAGAGTCAAATGGTGCAAGAAGAATAAGAAGAAAAATATCTCAGTTCTCAATATCTACTTATAATTTTTAAGTGTGTCCCAAAAATAATCAATCATTCAGTTATTTTATTTATTTATGTTTTTACTACCAAAAGCTAGCTTGAAGATATTCAAGAAGCAAATTTATTTACCAAAGAGGCAATGAATTTTTATGGAGTTTTATACGTATCTAAAAAGGAAGTTAAATTGAAACATTTAAAGAGCTCAGTAGTCAAACATTTAAAGAAGCTGAGATCATGATATAAGCTGGTCCATTACAAGGTCGAAATCATTGGGTTTTTATTTATATGATCAGGCTCCTCTTAAATCAAGAAAGTAATTGACTTGCCATCTAAGAATTTTTAATACTGAAGTGTTTCAACAATTAAAAACACTGTAAAATTTTGATGGTTACAGCATTTTTATGTACAGGCCTCTGCAACTCATTTATTGCCAATTGAGCAATATGCTCCCAATTAATGTCAGCTAAAGGTTAAAATAATAATAATAATAATGTGCTAAATAAATTCTGTTACCCCGATAATCAGTCTGGTATAAATCGTGCCTTGTTGTGTGATTCTTAGTTCAAATATTGTTGGATTGGATTTAAGATGACCAATCGAATAAATTTCTTTTTTTTTTTAATAAGGAATTATAACCTTCATTCATTTAGAGATTGAAGAAGATACATAATGTTCTCTGGGAATGTACCCATCCATCCAACAGACTCATCATATTCAAGGCTAATTTAGTTAAAGAGCGGGCATGGACATTACAATGTCTTGGAATATATTGTCCTTTAACTTTACAAAATCCCTTAGCTGGATCTTGGACCTCCGATATCACCCAGAAAACTTCAGTTCTACTGCCCTTCTTGCAATTTATTTTGTTAAAATGTGGAATCTAAAATGTGAACATTGGATTCCATTTATAAAAAAAAAAATTCTGACAAAAAAATTAATTTGAAAATTGATATAATTCAATGGAATTTTTACTTGGAAATCTAAGGATGTTCTGCATTTCAAAATGTAGATAGATCAAACTGGAGCTTTGCAATGCGTTCATATTTCTTGATATCCAAATTTATGGGCACTGACAGTCAACCATATGGGCTGCCGCAGATACCACAGCCTCTCTACTCTTTTATGTACATGCGCAGCAATTAGGTAATGGAGCTGGGAAGCAGATTACTTCTCAGATTTCTACCCGATCAATTTCGCTGTCATCCTCATTCTCTGAACTTAACTCACCTCTGGAAATCATATTCATGAGGGTTTTTGTAGCTTGGCCAACAGCATGAGAAGTCTTCTTTGCAGCCCCAGCAACTACAGGTTGCAAAGAGATGATGGGTAGACTTGCCCGCTCTTGAATAATTGCTAAATCATACAAACAGTCGCAGAAAATCAGTCCTGGTAAACGAATGGAGAATGACAATAATTTTTAATAGTTAGAGAGGGTTTTTGTTTTTTTTTTTGGGGGGGGGGGGGGGGTGGTGGGGGTGGGGTGGGGGTTTAAAGCGATGAAAAACAGTTCGAAACTTACAGATAGTCTGTTGGTGAGCAAGTGTACCAATCTGTCGGATTCCAGCTTCTGCTGCCTGCACTGCTTGGGCTGATTTGTTAACCCCATCAGCTATCTCTTGACTGGGTGACATTTAAAATTCAAAATCAGAAAAGACAGCATGACAATTAAAGTAATCACATTTATGAATGTATGGACACAAACAATTTAGTTAAATCTTTAGGATTTTAGTTGTCACCTCAAGTCACTCAATTCCAGTGTAAGATCACTGATCTCCATTCCTGAAAGCCTAATGGCAGCCATTGTACTGGGAAGTTCTTCCCGGGCTGTATCTGCTAGCTTTGAAAGAGATGTTGCTGCTCTACCCATAGCCTAAAAAAAAGATGACAAAACAGACAAATAGAACCCATTGTTAGAAACAAATTACACCTGATAATTCAACTACATAACAAGAATTTAATGTCTGATGAAAATTTTATAATCATTAAAGATAAGGAGTCAAAAATGAACATCCCTCTCTTCTTTCTCACATTAAACTAATTGTGGGGAATGGTAAGGATATTCAGTTTTGGAAGGATAAACAGTTACGAGATTTTCTTTATGTTCCCTCGCCTCTATAGGTTCTGTCTTACAAGAAATGTTCCTATAAATTTATGTGCATCTTCTTCCTCCTCGTTGAATTGGCATTGGAATTTCAACTTCAAAAGAAACTCAAGTGATAAGAGAGATTCAAGATTACACTTCTCTCTTGCGGTGGTTAGACAATGTAGCTATTGAAGAAATGAAAAAAAACAGAAGATTGTGGAGTTTGGAGACATCAGGACATTATTCTTGCAAATTTTATCTGAACTGGATGATTAATGATGTCTCCTTGGCCAAATTTTTACCCTCCAAATCGATTTGGAAGGCTAGTACTTCCCCTAATATTCAAGTCTTTTTGTGGGAAAGGCACAAGGAAAATCAAATTCTGGAGAAGTGAGTCAAAGAAAGTTCCCTAATATGTGTCTATCCCCATCATGGTGTGAGATGTGCAAAACAAGTGCTGAAACTTCTAATCATCTTTTTCTTCATTGTTTTGTGGCCCCTAAGTTGTGGAGTAGGTTATCCAAAGAGGCTAGCATTTTGTGGGTCATACCGGGTTGTTGTGACTCTATTGTTACGAAGAATTCGTTTGCTTTTGGTAAAGGAAAAAAGGCCAAAATTCTTTGGAACTCTGCTGTGGCAGCTCTTTTTTGGGCAATGTGGCAGGAAAGAAATCTTCGTATTTTGAAGGGAAAAATACAGTAACATTGAGAATTGTAGGATAGAGTTCGTCTTCTAGCTTCACTGTGGGCTTCAGTTTCTAAGGAGTTCTAAGATTCATCTAAGCTGGGAGAATGTTTTGAGATAAGTGTGTAGGCTGGTCTAGTTTTGTAGAGGGGAGATGGCATTTTTTTTAATAGCACAGAAAAGTTTTCATTATTTCGCTTTCTTAATGGACAGCTGGTCAACTCCTTGTAACAATTCTTCATCTTCAATACAATTTACAGTTTCTTATCAAAGAAGGAGAAAAAAACAAAACAAGATAAGAAGCCAAACAGGAAATGAAAAAAGAATAAATGCACTCCTACAGATGATCCAGTAGTATCAAAGAGAATCAGATAAAAGGTCAATAATTCCATGAACCTACAGTGGACAGATTTACAAAGCCTTATGAATTCTATAACCATCGTGAATGTCCAATTACTGATGGGTATTAAATTGCAGAGCATTATTTAAGTCACTTACCAAAATTTCTCATTGAATCAGAAATGTGAAACTGCCATGTATTATTTCACTAATAAACAGATGTGCTGCAATAGGCAACATGACATTACAAAGAGTTGTCACTTTCAAGAACCTCAAGATACTCCCCAATGTGTATGCAGGAATGAAACATCAATCACCTACAAGCACTACTCCCTTTAAATTGGTTACCATAGATGAGAAAGATAAGCGCTTTGGTTCCAGAACCCCACCTTTGTTGTCCGTGGCAGTAATGCATCTAGAGTTTATTATTTTATCTACTAAATCGGCAGGGAAATGACATAACAATACCCCATCTGACCAAAATCATATTCTAACACATTGAAATTTCATTGTTTGGACGCACAGAAAATGACCAATTTTTATATGCTAAGTTTGTTTCTTCTGCATGATTATCAGATCCCTAGGCCAGCCAGAACACAAACAAATCATGAAACCAACCAGCAGGAATCTGGGCAATTATCACTAACTAACCTTCCAATTCCAACCAATCTGTAATACATGATTGAAGCTTATACCAGGCGAAAGCTTGAAAGATTCAATTCAGGTGAGAGGCACATGGATCTATTAAAGTCGTTGATTTTATACAACATTATAAAACCCGTGGCACAGTCATTTCCAAATTAAATTGAGCAATACAAATGAAAATAGAAGAGACTACAAAAAAATGAATCAAGTACCATTTCATAATAGACCACACTTACATAAAGTGCTGGGATGGCCGCAACAACAAGACTTGTAAAAGCCACAGAAGTCTGCAGGCAAACAAACTGACTTATTCCATGAGTATCAAACCAAATAGCCAAGACTAATAATCAACAACCAAAGGTGGATAATCATATTTAAAATTTTCCAACTCAAAGAAATCCAAACCTAACAACACCATTTCAGTGTTCAAAGAACTTAAAGATAAAGAATTTTCAGTTAAAAGAATTCACAACATTATCCCATTAATTACCTCAATGTCATCCCCAAATATTCTCCTAACTAGTTCACAAACTATATTTGTAATCAGCAAATTAGCTTATGAGATCAATCCAAATTACTCGAAAACCCACAAAAACACAAGAGAAATTACCCACCAATGAATTCAGGCCTTTATCACCTAATCCCCAAATATTCTCCTAAATTTGCAGGTCCAGACAGCAGTTTGATTCGAAAACTATCGACAAACAATCCCAAGCCATTAAGCTCTCAAATACAATAAAACCCACAAAACCATATCCAAAGCCTGATATAATTACCATTTGTTGCCATGCCCCATACTCCATGTTGTTCAAATTTGCATACAGCTTCACAAAACAAACCATAAACGAATACAATACTCTAAAGCTACTAAACAGAACAAAATGAGAAAAAAGAAAAAAAAAAGAAACAAACCCTCATAAACTCACACAAAAACAGACATAACCATCAAAGAAAAAAGAAGAAAAAAAATACAAGAACGAGAGTATAAAATTAAAGAAAAAGCATACCGTGCATGCAATAAAAGCTAACAAAAAGAAAGCTTGATCACTCAAGCTGAGTTTAGCTGGCGGAAGAAACGAGGGAACATTTGCAGCTGCCACTTGCACGTTGTAATCAGTCTTCAATTCCCCTTCTTCAGGAACCGAATTCTCCGAAACGCGGGTTAAAAGCTCACTGGAGTTGTGGGGTTTCGTGGGATTTAAACAGCAAAATGGGACCAAAAAGGAATGCTTTTTGGAGGTTAAAGAGATGAATTTGGAATGAGAAATTGACGGTTTGGGGAAATAAATCGGAATTCTGGATTCAAATTTGAGAAATGGAGTGAGTGAGTGTGAGGGATTGGCTGTTATTAGATTTGGTTTCGTAATCATTGTTGCAAATTATGAACAACTGAGAAGAGGAACAGGAGTTCAGTTGAAGAATGTTCAGTCTTCCGTGCTTTAAAATTAGAAAATAGAAAAATGTTTTTAAATTCTGTTTTCGATTTGGTTGATATGTATCCACTTCTCCACAATTTTTTACCACATGATTATATATAATTTAAATAAAATCATTTAACTAAATAATTTAAATTTATTTAGTCTAATATTTTTATTTAATAACTATTAATAACATCATTTTAAAAGGTTAGTACAGATGCCAGTTCAATTCTGAATCTAAATTTGAAATAATAAATAAATAATTTAAGGTTTGCTTTTGTTGACCAAATAACTGAAAATAATTTTTTTTAGATTTTTTTCTCTTCCTCGTTGCAATTAGAATATCCTATATGTTCCTATAAAATATAAAAATCATGTTTTTATAAATTAACAATCAACCAATCAATTGCGTCCTTTTTAATTTCTTTTTGTCGCCTAAGTTCAAAATTTTTGTGATTAATTTAAGAGTGATATGCTTACTTAGGCCTTTTATTTATTTATTTTTTACTTAAAAACTTAATTAACTTAATTTTAATTAGATAAATTATAAAATCTGTTTATTTTTTCAACTTAATGAAAAGTTCCAGCCATTAAATCTTTAAGTTATTAAGCTTAATTTCAATATGATTTAGATTCAGGCATTCATCTCTATTCATAATTTAAACTAATTCAGGTTTATTCAGATTTCAAACAAAAAAATAAGTGCCACTTTAGTTAGAACAGTAAAAATTTATCATTTGAATTAAAAATAATAAAGCTTAATAATTTTTCGTTACTTGAATCAATTCGATAGTGGTACATCATTTATCGCATTTGTTGGAATATAAACTAAATATTCCAACTAAGGGTTTTTTTTTTTTCGACTTAATGACTTAATTGACTTAATTTCAATATGTTAATTCATTAAATCCGTTTATTTTTTTTTATCTTAATGAAAATTTTAAATCATTAAGTCATCAAGTTATAAACATGAGAGAGAAACATTATCTCATTTGGAGCCTTTAATTTAGTATTATATTATTTTTTATCTCATAATTTGTGAAAAAAAAAGAGTCATAATTATTATTACTTTTGTATAGAAAGAAGTTTGATTAAAATAATATGTACTTTTTTTTTATTTGAAGAATTTTTTAGGAGATGATTTTTTTTTACCACTCTCCTACTTATCACATAAACAAATAAATAAATATTTAAAGAGTTAAATTAGAAGCTTTTTTTTTTTTTTTTTGTTGGTGATACTTCCTCCACTTCTGCATTTAGTTCATCACTCCTCCCTCCAAATCTCCAATAGCCTCCTCCATCTTCTCCTTAAATAACTTAGATAAGGAATCCAATCAATTGCGTAAGAGTGAAGGACTAAGGTAATTGCAAGCTGATGCTATATAAATGCATCATCCAAATCAGTTATGTTTGAAAACTATCCATTCAAGATTTCTATCTCTTCATTCCCTAGTCCTAGTGAAGAACTACAAAAAGAAAAATTAAGTACTTCAAAATAAAAAAAAATAAAGATTTCTATCTCTTCATTCCCTAGTCATATATATATATATGTGTGTGAAACCTAAAATCTAGGTTTTTTGAGTCTGGCCTGGGTGTTCAAAAAAACATGTCGAGGCCGCATTCGGGTATTGCCATAGCCATACCAACGGTCGCATTGCCATTCTTGCCACAAGCCAGAGTTTTTAAGGTAAAATAGCTTAAGCCATTAAATATGCTCTTGTGAAAAAAAATACAAACTTGTAACAGGTTACTAATTAATTCAATTAATCAATTCTCTTGTTCGACAGGATAATTGAATATTTTTAACCTGAGAAATTAATTAGATTTGTATATTATCACATCAATTTAGGGAAAAGAATGCCTACACCCAAAATACTAGAAAATTAACTCAAAAACATCAACAAATCAAAGCAAAAAAAGCTGCTAACTCAAAGCAAAAAACAGAAAAAAGCCAAAAATAGCATAAAAGTAAACCATAAATAGTAGCAAATTAAGCCAAAAAATAGCAGGAAATCAAGTCTCAAAATAGAAGAAAATGAAGCCCAAAAGTAGTACAAAATTTATATATGAACAACTGCTTGGGATGGCAATATCTATGTTAGGTTGGATCTACTCTACTGTAGATCTAAATTTATAATAAAAATTGAGATTCGTATTTGCTCCATATCCGTCATGCATCCATATTTTTCCATATCTCGATCCAAAAAAATAAATAAATAAACCAAAATGACTCTAAATCAGTTATGAATTCTAAAACTCAATATTAAAGGAGTAATAATTTTTAAAAAAGAAAATTTAGAGACTAAACTGTATTGATAACATTTAAATTATATAATTTGTCTTAAAAATCTAATAAATATTCTAGCTTATGCTTTCGTACCAAAACAAACAAATAAGAAAAATAATAAAATATCCATAAAAAATAATTGTAGGAATAAAATCAATGTAATATTCTAATGTTTTCTTTATCATCCTGATATCTACGACACACCCATCATCAGTCATACGACATAAATAATGTTATGAAAATTTATATTCAGTGCTTTTTATTTTTGTTATGACCATATTAACTAAATATATGAATAACATAATATCACTAATTAATGATTACACAGCATAAATAATGTTATGAGAAAATAACAGAAAAGGAAACTCAAGTCTAAAGATTTACTCGGTAATTAAAGGATTGACTTAAGTATTCAAATAGAGTGGAGAAGTAATAATAGACTGAAAAGAAAAAAAAGAGGTTGAATTGGAGAGTGAAAGACTTAAAAAAAAATTAGGGCCGGTTGCACCAATTTTACTTTGCGCTTAGTTATTTTTGTCTAATTTTCATTTAAACTTACAAAACTAGTCTTTAAGTTTTGAGATTTTTAAATACATACTAAAAACTACTAATATGTTATGAATAAGATTAATTATCATTTATAATCGTACAATTGTTAATAAATTTTAAAATTAGGTTAAATTAAAAGGAAAAAGATATGTATCTAAATCTAGATATTAAAATAGATTCATGCATGCTTCAGATCTGTCTTATATTAGCGCATCGATATTTAAATTCAATCCAAGTCAATTTTAAATTGATCCAAATCGGATTTGGATCACATGGACCTTGAGTTAAATCCTAGACATTGCCATTCCTAACAATAGATAAAAGAAAATTGTAGTAAATTGGCACGGAAACAGCAAATTAAAAAAAAAAAACTGCATTAAAATAAAAAACAGTAGGAAATCAAACTCAAAAACAGCAAACAATTAACCCATAAATAGCAGCAGGTCAAAATAGAAAAGGCAATAAATGACCCGAGAACAACAGCCAAAAACAACAAGAAATGAAATCTATAAAATAGCAGCAAAATAACCTAGAAACAACAAAAAAGATCAAAACAACAACACACTAACTCAGCAACAGTATCCCAAAACAATAATGCAAAAAAATGGAAAACAGTAATCAAATATGTAGAATAAAAATTCACCCAAAATTAAAATTCTTCTTCTTCAACAACTTTTGGACACGCTCTGCGGTTTAGTAGATATTAATTAGCTTTTTTTTTTTTAAAGAAAAAAGCTCTGTTCTTTTACTAGCTAAACTTAGAATTTAGAAAGTTAAATCTGAAAATCAGCAACAAATCATAACCCTAAACAACAACATGAATTAAAACTCACCAAGCAGATTTAAACACAGGAAAATAATGAGTTCAAGTATACCGAATTTTGAGGGGTTCTAATGGCAGTTTGGGGCTGCTTTCACATCTTTCATGTTTGAATTTACATATTTCTTATTCTTGCAACAAATAGAAGATGCAAACAAACGCAAATATGAACAGCGTAAGGGAGAGCTTGCAATCTTTTTTTAATGCCAAACGTTGTTAGCATGCCAAGAAATGGTCCCATATTAACCTCAAGTAGTCCTTAAATCCATTGTGGATGGAATCAGCATCAATCTTCCCGTCCTGACGATTGATATAAAAAGTAACAAGCATATATTAATGAAAGACGAAAGTTATCAAATACAACACTTATTTAGTATGAGCATGGAGACAAAGATATATAGGAAATAATGTGCAAAAGCAATCATGAAACAGAGTTATAGCAACTGAAATTTTATGTTTCCATACACTAATCGTGGAATTGAAGCAATTAACAAACTCTAGCCACTCTTCGATCAATGGTGATTGCAAAACCAAAGTGTAAGACAAGCGTATAAGTCAGAAGCAGGAAGCTCAGTATTGAAATCAAATTTACTCCAAGATCGGCAATAGGTAAAAAAGTCATTTGTTACCTCCGACAGAATAAATATGCTAACAGAAAGGGACAACTGTATAAACACTAAAAAGAGTTAAGTGAAGATGATCTATTAGCATATTGCTGTCTCTCTCTCTCTAGAGCAATCTCGAAGAAAAGACCCAATCAGCATCATCTAGTGGTAAAATTTGAAAAATAAAGTATAATTACGGCACAAAATACAACTTCAATAAGAGACGTATGAGGATAAATTATTATTATTATTAAGATTTAACAGCAAGAAATTCAAGCTCTATGTAGTCATATACAAAGATATCAGGTTAAGTGATATAAGTTGAAGCAAAATTAAAGCAGCAAATACCTGAATCTCTGAAACTATACTTCTCAACTCAAGACTAATCTCAATCGCAGTTTCCCCAGTTGCAGTCTTGAAACGAAATCGATCAGCATGCCTTATCTTGAGCCTTAGTGATGGGCTTTTATATGATTTAGTTTCAGTGTGCTGAACCCCAATAACTCTGTATCTATCCCCCCAATATGACTTCCCCATGGGCCATCTTAACCCACCCTTTACCTCCGGATCCAGAATGGCTAAATCAATCAGATTTCTAATGCTGTTCATTTCGTCGTCCTAAAATTCATTTAAAAAATTCAGTTTGATCGTAAACTTCAGTTGCAGGGATTACATAGAAAATATAATATATGGTCAATACATATTCAACCTCTATTGTTTTTGGCTTACAACTCAAATTGGCATCAGGAATATGAAATCAAAATTTACATTCTTCAAAATAGATTAAAAATGCACACACACACCCCAACAACAACAAAAAACTTCTATTTAACTTTTGTTTTAAGTCTACATGATGGTAATTTTGAAAATATAATGATTTATCTATTACTCTATTGTTATCATTAGTAAAGTTTCTGATTTCAAAAAAATAATCCTCAAGAATTAGGATTACTAGTGACGACTTGTTGATGTCAATACTGAGTGAAAAAGGGCATGCACGACTAAAGTTTAACAGTTTTTAAGCATATATATATATTTCTCAACCATTTGAAGGTAAACCTTCGAAGTAATGATGAGAATTCTCTTATATTCCCCAGACTTGAATGTGCCTTCCTCAGCGTTTGTGATGATGAGGTTTCTAATCAGCAATGACCAGATGAAAGAAAAAGGGGGTAACTCAAAAGTCTAGGTAAAATACATGCAAAGTAGCAGATTAACTTACAGAGACAGCAGCAAAGGTTTTCTTTGAACGAAGAGCCAACCTCAGGTCTAGATTTTTATCAATGGACGATATGTTTACTACCAGGTGACGAAGTGGGTCTACATAGACCTACAAGAAAAATATTCATATTTAGGATAAGACTACACAGACGATAACAATGAATAAGGAAATAATAGATACATCATGACTGAAAGGGAAAGAGTGGCACTGTAAAAGATAAAATAAATAAACGACGGCCACGAGTTACTAGATAGGAGGTCTCCGTATTCCAATAAAAAAGATTACTGAGATCTAAATCCCATGATGCCGAAAGGAATTCCTGAAGATTGGCATGTTCGATTTTGTTCACTGTCAGCAGCATTTTGTAATTTAATAGTCTCATCTGTAATGTTATGCATAGTTTGTTGGTTTAGACATTCAATTACAAGTTACCAGTAAATTCAATTTTTAATTGGTTTATAATAATTATTAGGTCTTTCCTTGTAGAATCAACAGCCTATTCCTCAATCGGATGTAGAATTAGTCTTATTTCATTATAATTTTCTTCTTATTTTCCATTTTAAATTCTTTTCCTTTCCATTGATATTACTCCTGGAAAGACTTCTAAAAGGTGTTAGTGAGACACAAAGGTTTCTATCCTCCTTAGGTCTCTCTCTTAATCTTTATTGCTTTTATTTCGATATCTCCTTCATAATTCACAGTGACTACTAGATTATATTCAAACCCTCATCTATTTAATTCAAAACATCAGAAGTCTTGTTGCAATGTTTGAACTAGCAAAATTCTTCTTTAAAATGAAGGCAACACACACAAGATTCAATATTGTCCATAAATAATAGTTGGCCAGGAGCAGAGCACTTGCCTTAAAGAGCTCAAGCGTTTTATCTTCTTTAACAGTACATCTGCATGAAATGGATAAGTTTGGTCGCTTGCTGTCAGACAGCTACACAAGAAGGAGGGGTAAAAAAAAATCAATGGATAGTTAAGTGAGAGATAAAAGGAACTTGATCATGAATACTGAAGTGAGTATCAGAAGAACGACCATGATGCGGTATACATCCTCGTACTCTTCAAAATCAACTCCAATTTTTGGCACAACTTCATTTATTATTTTTTCAGCGTATGTAGCAGGGACATCATTGTAAAAGAATTTGGTCAATTGCCTCAAAATGGTTTCTTCAGCAACCTGACCTTCTCTTACACTTTCTAAGCCCAGTGAATTGTCCCTGCTTCCGGATGAATGATAAAATAATTATTTTTTTTTGTGGCAGTTTTAATATGAAAACTAGTGGAGACTTCAAAGATGTGACAGAATAATGGAAATATTTGATACATATAGCATTTTCGTTGCTTTAATTTCGAAGTCGAAAGAAAGGAGTGGAATGATTTGAAAGGAGTGGAATGATCTAACACAACACATCCAAGCCGTAACAGCAATGGAATAAGATCTCATACCCAAGGAAGACAACATGGCCAAATCTAGCGACCAATCTTGGCTTTTCCTCCATTTCGTTGTTGACAATCTTACAAGCACTCAGTACATCTGGCCATACATCTTCTGCTATCGATTCCCATGGACTTCTTGGTATATTCTCTCTCACTTCATCATTATCTACCAACCAAAAAGCCAAATGTCAACGTAACTGAAGTCAACACCAGACATAAATCAAGAACAAGAGTAGAACATATTAAGATAAAAACAAAAAATGCAGACCACTGACCTTTAGCCAGATTATTGTTCGCCAAAACGAAGGACTTTGCTCCTCTTTTAGGGTGAGCGTGCTCCAGTGAAAACGGCTGAAGATGGACAGAAGAAGGAAAGCAGGTATCATCTTCCGAGCCAACAGCAAGCCACCTGTATGCGGTAATATCTGCATACACGATTTTCGCACCCATATCTGCATTATGCCTGGGTGATCCCAGGTTTAAATTTCTGTTGAATTTAGGCACAGGCATCACCGGCGGTGGAGATGGCATCAGGGGGTACTGTGAATGCCGTTTATGTGGTGGAATGTAAGCCATGGTGATAATATAAAATTCGCACTACCTTAAACCAAACCAGGAATAATTAGTATATTCATAATCATGTGAAATGAAATCAGTATTGCCTGATGAACAAGCAACAAAAATACCAAGGAAAAATGAATGAGACAGATCAGAAACCCGAGGTCAAACTAAAACAAGCATTCTATCGAAGTTTTTTAAAAAAAATGTAAAAGATATCTGATAGGCCAGTTATGAAAGATGGAAAGAAAACTAAATGAAATTACTCATGCATCATTTATGATAACATTTGATACAAACGAATTAACTCGATATAAAATGAACACAGTTAAATAGCAAAGATTAAGTTATTCACGCAGATAATTTTATCTCAGTAGCGAGACTAACGAATAGCACAACTGAAGTGAAAAAATATATAATAAATTGAAGAAGAAAATCATAAGATGAGGGAAGCAATACTAACTGAAGATTTAAAATTGCTTTCAAGTGTTGGCTGGCTCAGCTGATCGTTAGAGTTATATGTCTAAATATACACCATGAAATAGAAAGACAGTTTACGTCAATTTTTAAATTTTTACTGTAGGAAGGAGAGATAGGGTCTCCTTCTTGCATAAGTTTTGAAGTGGGCCTTTCAGGTTTATTTTCTTTCCTCGCTTTTCGCTAATCGACAAGTTGAAAATTCGCTTCTCCTTCGGACACAAGAAACTCAACTTTATGCTACTGTTTGCCTACTGTTTTAAGTTTATATATATATATATATATATATATATATATATATAGGTTTTAAACAGATTTATATAGCGTTCGCCCGATTTTAAATTAAATAAAAGGTTAAAAAATATTTTATCCATTCCATTAGTTATTAATTTTTTAGAAAGGCAACAACCATTTAAGTTCTTGAATTTTTTTAAATACTATTTAAAAGAAAATCTATTGGAATTTGAAATTATTTAATCCAATGGTAGGATCGATTAATTAAAATCTGTTCATAACTCTAAGGACTTAATTTATTAATTTTCAAGAATTAACTAATTTTCAAATAATTTTATTTAACTGGTTCTTGAAAAAGAAAAAGAAAATCAGAAAATTCACCCATACGTGCTTGTATTCAATACTTTTAAATGAAAATAATAAGTGACGGGAAGAGCACAATTCACCACTTTATAATACCTAAAGAATAGCTACAGCTAATAATCTTAACCTTAATCAGACTGCAACTCTTTCTTTTCTCAGATTCTAAATTAAATGGTCAAACACAGAAGTGGATTAACACCAGCGATGTGCCGCTTGTACGCATGATATCTTGTTTCATCAGCCCATTAGCTAGCTAATAGTGGTTAATTAGCTAAGATCAAAACTATTTGATGGTTAGCTAGTAAACTTGGGAAATCAGCTAAGACAAATTAAAATAGCTATGGAGCAGCCCAAGTTTGAGCCTGTTATTAGCCATAAATTCCTATAATATGAGTCATCGGTTTTACATAATTTGAAATCATTTCAATTTTCTCTGTGGTTTTATCTAGCTCCCTTATGCTTTATATTAATTACTTAAATTATTAGTCGGTATTTCCTGTAGAAAATTATAACAGGATGGTTACTATTATTATTTTTTGTTGTTGTTGATTACATTTTCATAGATGTCCTTGAACTATGGTCTAATATCAGTGCTACTCTTTAAGTTTAAATATAGCCTCTAATGACGCTGTTTTAATTCAATAGCAGTTAAATTAAATCAATTATAATAAAATGACATTTTTAATCTTCATATTAAAGGACACATTACCAATTAAAAATAAATATTTCTCCTTAAAAAAATCTTTTATTTCTCTATCTCTCTCTTTGTTTGTAACTTTTACTAATATCATATTTCCATTTAAACTTTTAATAATAAAATTTATATTTTCATTATCTTTTTAATAATTATTTTTACTATTCTTGATGCCTAATTTCTTAAATTTTAAATACTATAGTAAAATCTTAATAAATTAATAGCCTTGGTAGTGTGACTAACACTAAAAAGTATATATTTGATAAAAGTTAAAATAATCATTTTTTACTTATAGTGTGATAACACCAACAATTTCATCATATTTACAAATCCTTGACTCATTTTAGGAATTTTCTATTTCATTTGCTGTAAGTATTAATTTTGTGTTTTATAAGAATATTCCTAAATTCATGATGGTTGGATCGAAAAAGGGACTTGAAATTTAGATGCTGCAGACTCATAAACCTTTGGAAGAATTGTTAGTTCTTTGATTCAACATTGCTTTTGAAAGGTTGAGATTGTGCCATGTGTCTGAACTCACATGCATCTCAATGCACTAGATTTAACATACATTAATTTATTAATTCAACCGACTTGATAAAAGATCCAATGAAGGGTCCCGAGTGTGACTGTATTTGTAGCTATTGATTATGTTAAATCCAACATGTCATAATGCATCATAATGGTTGCAATTTTAAACCCTTGGATTATATTAATAAAGCTCATATAAAGGTTGTGGTTGCAAGCTCACCAAACTCTTATGTAAATGCCCACACTTCATCAAATCAGAATTTGCCTATATAAAGGCAAGATAGCTCACAAATGAAGGAGGGAGTTTGGGTGTGAGTTCTATAAAGAATTTTAGTGTAAATCTAGGGCGAATTTTAGGGAAAAATGTAGTTTAAGAAGATATTTTTCTCTTCTCTTTAGTTTTCAATTTCTTTGTATTGTACTTTCATAAATTTATTAAATAAAAAGAGTGCTTTGTTTGCCAACATGAGTGGCTAATCTTCTAAGATAAGGTGAAATGTGAAATTTAAGGTTTTGAATAGTGGATTTAATTACTATCTCAAGTGAATTTAAAGTTTATTGTTTTTATTTATATGTTTATAAGTTGTATTTTCTACCAGTTAAATTCCTAAAATTTTTAGAGAACTTGTCGAAGTGACATGAAACTCTTTAGAAGGCATATAAATTGAGACCATAGGAAAAAAAAGTTAAGCCCGGATAAGCTTTTACGATTATTTGGGCCTAAATCGAAGGATACATTACACTTTCTATGTCTTTTTAGGGGTGTTTCATCATTGAAGGGGTTGGGGGCTGAATTTCGAATTTCGAATTGCGGTTTGCACGCACGTAGACTTTTGTGAGATGAGACCATAAGATTAAATCGAATTTGATTCTTAGACCTAGGTGAAGTTTTGTGCCCATTATTTCATAAACCAATGGCAATAGCCATCATTCTCGACCATTGTAAGGGCGTTCTCGCTATTCAAGGGGTTGGGGGTTTAATCTCAAGTTAATTTTTGAAATGGATGTAGACATTGGCAAGACAAGATCACAGGATAAAATAGGAGTCGATTCTAAAGCCTGGATGAGGTTTTGCGCCCATTTAGGCTCAGAATCAAAGGCCATGGCATATAACTATGTGCCTTTTTGGGGGCAAGTTCGCCGTTCAAGGGGTTGGGGGTTTAATTTCAAGCTGATTTGTTGCATGCACATAGACATTGACAATGCGAACCATTAGATGAAACAGAAGTCACTTGCAAGGCCTGAGTGATGCTTTATGAGGTTTTTATAAGACCTTCAGAATATTTGAAAAAAATTTCTGAAAATTATGGAGGACTTGTTGGATGGATGCTAAACTCTTGGGGAGATATAGATATTAGTGAAATGAGACCATAGGAACAAAACAGAGTCAATTTCAAGGCCTCAATGAGGATTGATGACCGTTTGGGCCTACAATTGAAGGCTATAACACATGTTTTGGGCCATTTTAAGGCCATATTCACTGTTAAAGGAGCTGGGGGTTAAATTTTGAGCTAATTCTATGCAAATATCTAAGCGTTGGCAAGATGAGACCATAAGATCAAACGAAAGTCGATTTTGAGGTGGGTAAAGTTCTATAAGACCATAGGAATAATTTTTAAAAAGATACCTAGAAACTATAGAGAACTTGTCGACTTGAAGCGAAACTCTTTGGGAGACATAGAAGTTAGTGAAATGACACTAGAAAAACAAATGAGAGTTAATTTACAACAATTTTAGCCTATAACGGAAGGCTATAGCAGACGTTCTAGGCCTTTTTTTTTGGGTCATTGATGGGGTTATGGGATGAACTTCAAGTTAATTTTTTGTATGCACATAGAAATTTAGAAGACAAGATTGAAGGGTGAAATGAGAGTCAGATTTTAAGGCTCATGTGAGGTTTTAAACCTATTGAGGCCTAGAATCGAAGCCTATTGCATGTGATTTTGGGCTTTTTTGGGGCGTATTTGCCATTAAAGGGGTTGGGGGTTGAATTTTGAGATGATTTTACTATATATGTTGACATTCGTGAGACAAGATACAAGATCAAACATGAGTTTAATTCGACGGCTGGGTGAGGTTTTACAAGATCTTTACGAGACCACAAGAATAATTTTCAAAATATTCCCAAAAATATTGGAGAACTTGTTAGAATGACCCAAAACTCTTAGGGAGGAATAGACATTGGCAAAATGAGGATATAGGAATAAACATGAGTTAATTCTGAGGCCCGAGTGAGGTTTTATGACTAGTTAGGCGCAGAACTAAAGATTATAACACATGTTCTGGGCCATTTTTAGGGGCATTTTTGTTATTGAAGGATTTGAGAGTTGAATTTCGTACTGATTTTTTGTACATACATAGACATTGGTGAGATGAGACCACAGAATCAAATGTAAGTCGATTATGAAGCTCGAGTGACATTTGCACCCACTTGGCCAAAGACCGAAGGCTCTAAATATGCTTCTAGGTCTTTTTAGGAGTGTATTAATGGTTGAAGGGTTGGGTGTCGAATTTCGAGCTAATTTTTAACATGCATGTAGATATTAGAAGAGGAGACCCTGGGATCAAACATGAGTCGATTCTGAAGAGGTCTTTAGAGACCACAGGAATAATTTTCAAACAAATTCTTGAAAATTTGAGAGAACTTGTCATTGACATGCAACTCTCTTAGAGACGTAGACATTGATGGAAAAAGATCACAGGAATAAACAAAAGTTGCTTACAAGGTCTTTATGACCATTTAGAACAGACTGAAGGCTAATTATTTACATGTTGAGATGGAGAGACAGCCCAATGGTACTCTGCAATGTGGCAAAGCAATGGGTCCAACAATGGGACTAATTAAATTTAATGTTAAAAATTATCAGTGGATCCAAAAGTAGAACCCCCTGCTCTACCATATGGTGTGCATGGAGCACATGCAAGCTTCCATTTGTCAAAATGCGTCAAGAGTTATGGGGTTTCGTGGGAATTAATCAGCAAAATGGAATTGAAAAAAATGTTTTTTGGAGGTTAAAGAGATGAACTTGGAATAAGAAATTGAGCGTTTGGGCAAATAAATTGGAATTTTGGATTCAAATTTAAGAAACGGAGTGACATATGTGAGGAATTCGTTGTTATTAGATTTGGTTCCATGATCATTGTTGAATACTGTGAACAACTAAGAAGAGGGTGAAGAGTTTAGTTGAATGTTTAGAAATTAGAAATAGAAATTGTTAAATACTATTTTTTTTATTATGTGTTAAATACTTTGTTAAAGTGTGAATATACACTAAAATATAAAAATATATAAATTTTAATACATTAGAGATTTTTTTTGGTCTGTAAATGACATTCATATTTTATTAAAATAAAGATGCCCTCACTAAAAAAATATTATAATTATTTAGACAACAAAAGCAAACGTTATATTATAAAAATTAGTTTTTTAAAATGATTGAAAATATTAAAAAACCTGGAACTAGAATTAGGAATATACAATTTTTTTTAAGGGGACTGCTATGTAATTTAGAAGGAATGGATTCTTTCTTTATTTGATGAACTTCTCCCGACAAAAATACAAGTATGTCATTACGGTTAATACACGAGAAAGTAATAATAATAATAAACCTTAATTAATTTATACAGTTGCATTTTCATCCTTCTTAATTTTTCTTTGTCACTAAGTAAAAGTTTTTTTTTTGGATTAATTTAGTGATTTCACATTATAAGGGAAAAATATGACAATCGCAATAACAAAAAAAATTGTTACAAAAGCTGAGTGTCAAAAGAGAAACTAAGAATTATTATTATTATTATTATTTTGATGTACTCAAATTAATAATAATGGAGGAAAATCTACTCATATTTTATATTTTTGTGAAAAGAGAAAAAGCTCTCATGGGAGGGCAAGCCCGTGCCCTCCACATTGTTGAAGCCATCAGCGCTTTAAAGATTTTTTTTTTTTTGGCAAATATTTACAAAAAGATCCCGATTGAGTATGTCACTAGATTAATTATGAAAGACAGGCACAAGTCTTACAAATAAACTCAAACTTTATTAATTGGATTAAAGAGGATCAAATTATTCTGCACTTAAGAGAAAGATAATATATTTTTGTTAGTTGTTACCATGCCGGGAATTTCAGAATGAGAATAAGGAACTCAAGCAAGAAGCCATTACAGAGCCCATTTAAATACAATACATATTAGCAAAACATTTAAGCATTTGATACGAACATGGTCTTATTCTTGCATTTACATGTTCCTAGAGGTACAAGTAGAGGATGCACACAAACGCATGTATGAATGCGGACTGAGATTAGGGGAGAGGCAGGAGAGCTTGCAATCTGTTGACAAGAAATGGTCCCATATTAACCTCAACTGCTCTTTAAACCCGTTGTAGATGGAATCAGTATCGATCTCCCCGCCCTGAGACGATTGATTAAAAGAAAAATTAAGTAATAATTAAGTACATGTTAATGAAAGACAAAAAGATATCAAATACAGCACTAATTTTGCAACAAAGCCATTGGAAATACCTGAATCTCTGAAACTATTCTTCTCCACTTCAGATGAATCTCAATCGTTTTCCAGCCAGTTGCAGACTCAACAATAAGTCGATCAACATTTTCTACCTTGAGCTTTAGTGATGGGCTTTTGTATGATTTAATTTCAGTGCGCCAAACCCCAATAACCGTGTATTCCCCGGAATGTGGCTTCCTCGTTGGCCATCTTAACCCACCTTTTACCTCCGGATCCGGAATGGCTGAATTAATCAGAACTCTAATGCCGTTCATTTCATCATCCTGAAAATTTTACAATTTCAGTTTGATCATAGAATTCTAACCCCGTTCAGGGACAACATAAAAAATATAAGAAACGGTAATACATATTTAACAGCTATTGCTTTTGGCTTACAACTCAAAAATTCTTTTCAAGATTATGGACATGCTGCATGCATGACTAAAGTTTAACAGTTTTGAGCTTGTCATTAGTGTGTGTGTGTGTGTGTGTGTGTGTACGTAGCTACGAGTTGGGGGGGGAAGGGGAGGGAGGGAGCGGAAGAAGGGTTAAATCAAACGTATGCAAAGTAGCAGATTAACTTACAGAGAGAGCAGCTAAGGTACTTTTCGTACACAGTGCCAACCTCAAGTCTTCATTTTTATAAGGGCATGACATATCCGCTATCATGCTTCGAACAGGGTTTAGCTCAAGCTACAAGAAATAAGTTCATATTCGAGATGAGATTCCGCTCACAACAACATTCAATAAATAAATAAATAATAGATATATATGAACCGTATGGGAAACAGCGTGGCACTTGAAAGGATAAAATATATAAAATGACTACCATGAGGTACTTGAAAATTCCGGTCAAAAGAAAAAGACAATTAAGATCTAAATCCCATGATGCTGAAAGGAATTCCTAAAGATTGGCATATTCAATTTGGTGCATATACAGTTTGTTCGTTTAGACATTCAATGACGAGTTGACTTAATTCAAAATTTTAATTGGTTTATAGAGTTACAAACTCTTTCCATGTTGAATTAACAAACTTGGTTTATATTAGTTGCTATATTGTTTTACTTCTTGAGAACTTTCATCTTCTTGTTCAATTTAATTTCTTTTTCTTTCTATCGAGAATATTCCTGGAGGGACTTCTAAAAGGTCTTGATGAGACACAAAGTTTTTTGTCTCTTTCTTATTCTTCATTGCTTTTATTTCAATAGCTCCTTCATAATATCAGAAGTCTTGTTCCAATGTCTGAACTAGCAGAAGTCCTTAAACTACAAGCAACACGAACAAGATTTGACTCCTTGCCTGTAAATAATAGTTAGCCAGTAGCAGAAAACTTGCCTTATAGAGATCAAGCTTTTTATCCTCTTTAACAGTACATTTGCAAGTAATTTCCCGTGTGCTGTCAGACAACTGCACAAGGGGGTGTGGGGGGGAATCAATGGCTAATTAAGTGATAGATAAAAGAAACTTGGTCATGAATACTGTATTGTTTAGCAGAAGAACTACCTTGATGCGGTATATATCCTTGTGCTCTACAAAATCAACCCCAAGTTTTGGCACGACTTCATTTACAATTTTTTCCATGTATGTAGCAGGGACACCTCTGTAAAAGAATCTCCTCACTGACCTCAAAGCGGTTTCAGCAACCTGACCTTCTCTTGCACTTTCTAAGCTCAGTAAATTATACCTGCATTAAGACGAATGATACAATAATTATTTCCTTGAGGCACTTTTCAAAGATGAGATACAAGAATGGAAATATTTGATACATAAAGCATCATTTTTATTGTGAAAAAATAGGCCAAGCAGTGGTACAGTTAGTTGTCCCAATGAAATATCAAACAACAGGACTTGGCCATGGCAACAGAGTGATTTGTTTCTCGCACCAGAAATACGGCAGTACTAAGACAATGGATGAATTTGTTTCCAGCAGCGACTACTGAAATGTGCCTATGCAAAGCCAAAGCCAAATTCTAGAGGCCATGGAAGTTTCCATGAGGTACGAAGGAAGTGCACGCACTAGAAATCATTGATCTTGTCATTTTATTTTTCCTTTTTTTTTTTTTATAAATATTTTCCTCTTTGGCTTTTACAAGCAATGTTAACATGTGTCCCTGGTTTGGAGATCCAATTTACAGTCTTCTATTGATGGGGCTATGGTCAATGGAAAAGCTCATAATTTTAGTTGCCATTACTTGTATGACCACAAGTTTCTGTCAGAGTTTAGTATGAATATGCATTTTCGTTCCTTTAATTTCAAAGTCAAAAGAAAGGAAAGGAATGATATAACTCAAAACATTCAAGCTGTAACAGCAAAGGAACTAGATCACATACTTATTGAAAAGAAGATATCCAAAACTAGCAGCCAATGTTGGCTTTTCCTCCATTTCGTTCTTGACAATCTTACAGGCACTCAATATTTCTGGCCATACATTTTCTGCTACCAATTCCCATGGGCTTCTTGATATATTCCCACTCACTTCATCATTATCTACCAACCAAAAAGCGAAATGTCAACATAACTTAAGTTAACATCAGACATAAAACAAGAACGAAAGTAGAACGTGTTAAGATAAATTAACAAGGCAGACCACTAACCATTAGCCAGATTATTGGTCACTAAAACTAACGGGTTTTCTCCTCTTTTATGCTCAGCAGGCTCCTCCGGAAACTCCTCACAATGGACAGAAGAAGGAAAGCTATTATCATTTTCCAAGCCACAAACAAACCATCTGTGTACGGCATGGTCAGCATACTCGACGTAATTTACTTTCGTGCCGGCATTATGCTTGCGTGATCCGAAGTTTAATTTTCTGTTGAATTCAGGCACACGCATCTCCGGTGGAGTTGGTCTCTGGGGGCCCTTCGAATGCCGCTTATGTGGTGGAATGTAAGCCATTACGATAATATTAACTTCACGCTACCTTAAACACACTAAGAACAGCACGTATTTGCAGAATTTTGTGAAATGAAATCAGTATTGGAGTATTGCCTGATAAACGAGCAACAAAAATACTTAGGAAAAATGAATTTAAATATTTCAATAACCCAAGATCAAAACTAAAACAAAGATTCTCTAGACAATGAGAACATTTTTTTTAAAAAAGGTAAAAGATATCCTACAATCATGAAAGAAGGAATGAAAACTAAATGAAATTACACATGCATCATTTATGATAATGTTTGATACAATGAATTAACTCTATACAAAATGACATAATAAAATAGCAAAGATTAATTTATTGAAGCAAATAATTTTATCTGAGTAGACAGTAGCTAAACTAACCAGTTGAAACAGAAAAATATGAGCTAAAAAGAACCCACCAAAATCATCAAAGAAATGCACATAAGGAGTACCCTGAAACAAAATTGAAGCGAAAATATAATAAATTGAACAAAAATTTTGAATAATTAAAGAAAAATACTAACCAAAAATTTTAAAATTGCTTCCTAGTGTTTGCTGTTTGGCTCAGGCGCTTAGCTGTCTTCAGACTTATATGTATGTAAAGAGGCACAAAAAAATTAAGACAGCATATCTGCATATGTCAATAGCATCTCCTTCTTGCGCAAGTTTTGAAGTGGGCTTTTGAGTTTTCTTTTCTTGCTTTGGGAAAGGCATCACCTTTAGTCCCAAGGAGGCTCCACTTTAATGTGAATTGTTTGCCTTCTAACCAACAGTTTAAAAGTAAAAGTTAAAAAAAAAAAAAGGCACTGACATGCAGAATGCCGATTGAATCTTTAAAAATACACTTTCAAAATAAAAATTGAAAGTGAGACCGTTTTGGATGAGTTTACTAATCTAAATAAATTTTAACCAGACATCAAGGACCTTCTAACAAATTACCATATTATTAGTGGGTGCGATTACATAAGAGGCAGGGAGAAAATTGTTCTTCAATATACATTTGCCAGTGGATCCCAAGTGATTCAAGTATGTCACTAGATAAATTTTGAAAGACGCGTCTTAGAAATAAAATCAAACTCTATAGTTACAAGCTGTTAATATACATTCCACACATGGAAAATATAAAACACTCTACACAGGAAGTGCCAAACTTATACCAAATACAACTATTATACGGGAAAAAAACTGAGGTAAAAACTGGATCAGAATGAGAATTTACATCTTTCAATAGCAATAAGTACATGATGCACACGCATGCAAATACGAACGAAGTAGAAGGAGAGCTGTTTATGTCCAAGGTTACTCGCATGACAAGAAATGATCCCATATTAGCCTCAAGTTGTCTTTAAAACCCACTGTAGATGGAATCAGTATCAATCTTCCCATGACAAGAAATGGTCCCATATTAACCTCAACTTGTCTTTAAACCCATTGTAGATGGAATCAGTATCAATCTCCCCGTCCTGACGATTAAAAGAGAAAAGTAATAAGAACATGTTAATGAAACATGAAAGAAACCAAATACAAAACTAATTTTGTATGAGCATGGGGACAAAGCCATAGGAAATAGTGAGCAATAACAATCATGAAACATATTTATGTTTCAAAACACTAATCCTGGGACTGAAGCAATTAACAAACTCTAGCTCCTCTTCCAATGGTGATTGTAAAACCAAAGTGCAAGACACACACATAAGACTTCTAAGTCATAAGCTGGAAGCTCAGTTTTGAATTCACATTTACTCCAATTTAGGCAATAGCTAAAAAGTCATTTGTTACTTACGACAGAATAAATAAACTAACAGAGAGGGACAACTGTATAACAACTAAAATGAGTTCATGAAGATTATACATTAGAATCTTGCTATTTCACTGTTAAAAATACTCTCGTTCAAACTTTTTTTTTTTTTTGGGTACAGCAATCTACAAGAAAATACTCATTAGATAGTAAAAATTGAAAATTATAATTACAGCTCAAAATAAAACCTCAATAAGAAATGTGTGAAGATATATGCATTAACCTTATGATGTAACAACAGCAAGAATTTCAAGCTCTATATAGTCATACACAAAGATAGCAGGTCACGTGATAAAGTTAAAGCAAAAAGCAGCAAATACCTGAATCTCCGAAACTATTCTTCTGAACTTCAGATTAATCTCGATTGTAGCCATCCCAGTTCCAGACTTGAAAAAAAATCGATCAACATTCATTAGCGTGAGCTTTAGTGATGGGCTTTTATATGATTTAATTTCACGGTGCCAAACCCCAACAACTGTGTAATTCCCGGAATATGACTTGCCCATGGGCCATCTTAGCCCACCCATTACCTTCGGATCCAGGATGGCTGAATTAATCAGAATTCTAACGTTGTTCATTTCTTCATCCTGAAAATTTTACAATTTCAGTTTCATCATGGAATTCATTTGCTAGGCCTACATGGAAAATATAAGATATGGTAAATACACATTTTTGGCTTATAACTCAAGATTGTTTTCAGCAATATAAAATAAAAATGTACATTCCGCACAACAGATTGAGAGCACACACGCACCCCAACAACAAGAAAAACCTTATATTTAACTTTTGTTTTAATTCTAATTGATGGTAACTAATTTTGAAAATCTAATGATTTATTTATTATTTTATTTTAAACATATGTAAGGTTTCTGATTTCAAGGAAAGGGCAATGCATGACTAAAGTTTAACCGTTTTAAGCTTGTCATGTATTTGTTTTTCTCAACCCTTCGAAAGTATACTTTTGATGATGAAAACACAGCTATAAGTTTAAGATTTCCTCATTTTTCCTGGTCTTGAATTTTTCTTCCTCATCATCTCAAACGATGAGGATTCTAATGAGCAAAGACCATATAAAATAAAAAGAGTAAAAAATGAAGGGGTAACTTAAACGCCTAGTAAAACAAGCGCAGAGTAGCACATTAACTTACAGGGAGAGCAGATAAGGTACTCCTTGTATATAGTGCCAACCTCAGGTCTAGATTTTCACCAAAACATACAATATCAGCTACCATGTGACGAACTTGGTCTAGTACGACCTACAAGAAATATGTTCATATTAAGGATTAGACTCTGCACAAAACAACAATAAATAATTAAAAAATAAATAAAAATTGACTACCATCAGATACTTGATATTTCCGGTCTTCTGGATGTCATCATGCTCAAATGAAAAAGATTACTGAAATCTAAATTCCATGATGCTGAAAGGAACTCCTAAAGATTGGCATATTCAGTTAGGTCCATAATCAGCAGTATTTTTATAATTTTATATTCGCAATACATAGTTTATTGGTTTAGACATTCAATTATTAGGTAACTGCTAACTTAAATCAAAATGTAATTGGTTTATAATATTAACTAGTTCTTTCCTTATCGAATTAACAAGCCTCTTCCTCAATCAGAAGTATATTCTTACTCATTGAGAATTTTCTTCTTCATTTTAAATTATTTTCCTCAAAATTGAGATTATTCCTGCAGAGACTTCTAAAAGGTCTTAGTGAGGCATAAAGGTTTCATCTCATTTTTAATGTTTATGGCATTTATTTGGTAACTCCTTTATAATCACATTGAAAAGATTACATTCAAACCCTCAACTATTCAATTCAATACATCAGAAGTCTTGTTGCAATGTTTAAACTAGCAGAAAGTCTCCTTAAAATAGAGGCAACACACACAAGATTCGACCCATTGTCCATAAATAACAGTTAGCAAAATGCAGAAGACTTGCCTTATAGAGCTCAAGCTTTTGATCTTTGTTAACAGTACATTTAAATGTAATATGTCGTGTGCCGTCATACAACTAGACAAGAAGGGGGAAAACAATTAATGGCTAATTAAGTGAGAGATAAAAGAAACTTGATCGTGAATGTTTAGCAGAAGAACTACCTTTACGCAGTATATATCCTTGTACTGTGCAAAATCAACCCCAATTTTTGGCACAACTTCATGTACAATTTTTTCCATGTATTGAGCAGGGACACCTGTGTAAAAGCAGTTCTTCATTGCTTTAAAAGCGGTTTCAGCAACTTGATGTTCGCTTGCACTTTCTAAGCTCAGTAAATCGTTCCTGCATCAAGATGAATGATATAATAATTATTTCTTTTAGCCACTTTTGATAAGAAAACTAATTGAGGTTTCAAAGATGTGATAGAAGAATGGAAATATGGGATACATATAGCAACATTTTTATTGTAAGAAATAGGCCAAGCAAAGGTATAGTTTGTTGTCCCAATGAAGTTTCAAACAATTAAACTTGGCCATGGCAACAGACGGATTTGTTCCTTGGACCAGAAATGCAGCAATACTAAACAATGGATACATTTGTTTCCAGCGGCAACTACTAAAGCCAAAGCCAAATTCTAGATGCCATGGAAGCTTCCATGAGAAGTCTGAAAGAAGTGCATGCACTATAAATCATTGATCTAGACATTTTATTTTTTAATAAATCTTTTCCTCTCTGGCTTTTACAAGCAATGTTAACTTGTGTCCCTGGTTTGGAGATCCGATTTACAGTCATCCGTTGATGGCGCTAGGGTTAGCGGTAAAGTTCGTAATTTTAGCTGCCAGTACTAATATGACCACAAGATTTCTGTCAGATTTTAGTGCGAATATGCATATTCGTTGCTATAATTTCAAAGTCAAAAGAAAGGAAAGGAATGATCTAACTCAAAACATTCAAGCTGTAACAGCAATGGAACCAGATCACATACTCATCGAAAAGAATATGGCCAAATCTAGCACACATTTTTGGCTTTTCCTCCATTTCGTTCTTGATATTGTTACAAGCACTCAATAAATCTGGCCATACATTTTCTGCTATCGATTCCCATGGGCTTCTTGATGTATTCGCACACGCTTTATCATTATCTACCAACCAAAAATCCAAATGTCAACATAACTAAAGTTAACACCCGACATAAATCAAGAACGAAAGTAGAACATATCTAACATAAAACTAAAAATGCCGACCCCTAACCTCTGGCCAGATTAATGGTCATTGATCTTTTATGCTCATCAGGCTCCCCTGGAAACTCCTCGAAATGGTCAGAAGAAATGCTGTTATTATTATCCAAGCCACAGACAAGCTTTCTGTGTACGGCATGGTCTCCATACTTGATGTCATTTGAATACGCGCCTGTGTCATGCTTGGATGATCCCAATTTTAATTTTCTCTTGAGTATAGGCTCAAGCATCTCCGGAACTGGTGATGGCCTCTGGGGGTCCTTCGAACGCCTCAAATGTGGTGGAATGTAAGCCATTGTGATAATATTAATTTCACACTACCATCAACCACACTAAGAATAATAAGTATTTACAGAATTTTGTAAATTGAAATCACTATCGCGGTACTGCCCGATAAGCTAGCAACCAAAGTGCTTGGGAAAAATGAGTGAAACGTTTCAGTAATGCAAGATCAGAACTAAAACAAACATTCTCTACAATAAAAGAAATTTGGAAAAAGGAAAAAAAAAGTTCAAGATACCGTACAGGCCAATTATGAAAGAAGAGAGGAAAAAATGAATATAACAAAATAGCAAAAGATTAACTTATTCTAGCAAATGATTTTATCTCAGTAGACAGTAGCTAAGCTAACCAGTGGAAACAGTGAAACAAAAGCTGAAAAGAACCCACCAAAGTATAAATAAGTTGAAATCATAACATTTCTTCTAAGAAAAATAAATACAAGAAATCCGAAAGTTCTCTGGAAATTTTCTGAGATATTTTCTCAGCAACCAAACAATATTTTCTCTCAATTTCTTTCATGGTATCAGAGCCAATATGGCTAGTTCCAGCAACACAACAACACTTTCAAATTCAACAAATGCAAATCAACCTTCACAGATCTCATTCTCATTTAGTAATCCAATAAAACTAGATCGATCTAATTTCCTAATCTGGAGAAAACAAGTTCTTACATCAATCAGAGGAAATCGGCTTGAAGATTTCATATCTGAAAATCAGATCATACCAGAGCAACATATCATTCAAACAACAGCTGATGGATCAGTGCAGAAAGTAGATAATCCAGCATACATAAATTGGAGAGCTCAGGATCAAATACTACTTGGCTGGCTGTTATCATCAGTTAATGAAGGTATTCTCAGTTCTATTCTTAATTGTGAAAATTCACGAGATGCTTGGAGATCTATTGAGAAGCAATTTGGAGCTCAGTCTGAAGCTAAAATAATGCAACTTCGTTATGAATTGAATGTACTTAGAAAGGAATCCATGTCTGTTGAAGAATATTGCTTAAAAGTCAAAATATTAGCTGATAAACTTGCCTGTGCTGGTAGTCCTATGTCAGAAAGGGATCTGTTAATGCAAGTTCTAAATGGATTAGGGACTGGTTATCTAGATCTTGCATCTATTATCACAGCTAATAAGATGTCTTATGATGATGCTTATGCCTTACTGTTAACACATGAGGCACGATTAGAACACAGTCAGACCAATCAGAATACTAAAGTCATGTTCAATGCTAACTATGGAGTGATGAATTCCAATTATTCTCAAGTCAGAGGGAATAATAGAAGAGGAGGTTTTGGTTATGGAGGATATCGTGGACAAATTTATAATGGAAACAGAAATGCTGGAAGAGAAATGATGTTTAATACATATCCTAGAGGCTTTAATAACAGTGGTCATAATTTTGGAAGAGGCAACTCTATGCCAATGCAGTTTCACAAAGTCTTATCACATCCTAAGCCTCATGGTCAAGGTTTTGTGTCAGCTGGAACTGAATCAGATGATAACATTCCTGTTTGTCAGATATGTCATAAGTCAGGGCACACAGCTGATGCTTGTTGGCACAGATATATTGAAAATTATGTGCCACAGTCAAGGCATTTTGGCAGAGGAAGAGGACCTAAGTCAGCTTATATGACTACTTTTGACTCACATGCTGAGTTTGCACCATATTTTGATGATTCTTATGCTATGAATTGCTCAAATTATCAGTCTTACAATCTGGATCCAGTGACATATTCTTCTATGCCTCATTGTTCATCTGAAATGTCTTCTGCACCAGGAGCTACTGGAGCTGCTTACCTTGCAAATTTTGAAGGGCCTGCTGATGAAGGGTGGTATCTTGATAGTGGAGCAACTCATCACTTAACCAACAACATGGCTAATATGCAGGTCAGGGAGGAATTCAGTGGTTCTGATCAGCTTATCATTGGAAATGGACAAGGTTTGCCCATAACTCATGTAGGTGATGCTAAATTTGTTTTTAAAACTTCATTTGCTCAACACAAACATCCACACATAGTACTGAAAGATATTCTTCTTGTCCCTTCAATTACCAAAAATTTATTGAGTATTTCTAAACTCACATATGATAACCATTTGTCTGTTGAATTTCTTGGAAATATTTGTTATGTGAAGGATGCTCTGAAGGGGGAAGTTCTGCTGCAGGGTATTGCTGAAAGAGGACTATATAGGCTGTTATTCAAACCATACTCATTCTCTAAATCATCTTTTCTATCTCAGATCAGTTCAAATAAGCCAATGTCAATGCTGTCATGTTTTCATTTTAATTCTGTAACTGATGTGAATGATGCAGATTGTAGCAACTCAAAATCTTGTTATTCATCTACTGTATTATCTTGTACAACATCAGTGAATAAGATTGCTTTGTTTCATAATAGATTTGGTCATCCCAATCAATATATCTTAAAGCATGTTCTCAAAAACATCAAGTCTGCAAATTTTTCTGATAATCAAATAACACAAGCACTGCAATACATCTGTGAAGCTTGTCAAATGGGCAAAGGCCATAAGCTTCATTTCCCTTCATCCACAACCAAAACAGCCAAGTTTTTAGAACTGATACATACAGATCTCTGGGGTCCTTCACCTGTCTACACTAGAGATGGATATCACTATTATATCAGTTTTGTGGATGATTTTAGCAGGTTTACCTGGATCTACCCTCTAAAGTTTAAGTCTGAAGCTCTAAGTGTCTTTAAGCTTTTCAAAACACAGGTTGAAAATCAGTTTCAAACCACCATCAAGCAGTTACAATCTGATTGAGGGGGTGAGTACAGACCTTTCACTGAGTTCTTAAATCAGTGTGGTATCATTTTTAGACACTCCTGCCCATACACTCATCATCAAAATGGATTGGTTGAGAGAAAACATAGGCATATTGTTGAAATGGGACTTACACTACTAGCTCAATCTAAATTACCCTTTAAATTTTGGTGGGAAGCATTTCATACAGCTGTGTACATCATAAATAGATTGCCTTCTGTTGTTCTCAATCTTTTGTCTCCCTATGAGAAACTTTTCAAACACCAACCCAACTATGGTATGCTTAAGTGTTTTGGTTGTGCATGCTATCCTTACTTGAGGGATTATAACCAACACAAATTTGACTATCATTCCAGCAAATGTATTTTTCTAGGATATAGTTCATCACACAAAGGTTACAAGTGCTTACATCCTTCAGGTCATCTTTACATAGCAAGACATGTCATATTTGATGAACTCACTTTTCCTTACTCTACTGATTCTAGCTTTCATTGTTTCACTGAGTCATCATCATCACCTCTTTCTTCTACTTCCTTTTCTCCTCAGCAAATATATCATCTTTCCACTTTACCTGTTGCTCAATCATTTACTGAAAATAGCACTGGTTATTCCTTATCTGCAAACCCTG
The DNA here is from genome assembly GCF_022201045.2 of Citrus sinensis. Lineage (NCBI taxonomy): Eukaryota > Viridiplantae > Streptophyta > Magnoliopsida > Sapindales > Rutaceae > Citrus > Citrus sinensis. The sequence continues at coordinate 40,164,172 of NC_068558.1, read as the reverse complement.
ACAGTAGCAACTCACCTCACTCAGAAAATCCTGCACAAACAACAAATGATCAAAATTCACAGCAAGTAAGTTCTCAAACTCATCTACCTGTTAATACACAACATTTCTTATCTGCCTCTGCTTCTGATAATACAACATCATTAACTCCTCCTGTTGACTTACCTCAAATACAATCCAACATTCATCCTATGACCACCAGAAGCAAATCTGGCATTTTTAAACCAAAAGTGTATGCAGCCATTCTCACTCACAAAGAACCAGATTCAGTGCAAGAAGCTTTGAGTGATTCCAGATGGGTGAAGGCTATGCAAGATGAGTATGATGCCTTAGTTCACAATAATACTTGGTCCCTGGTTCCTAAAGAGATTGATCAACAGATTGTGGATAATAAGTGGGTGTATAGGATTAAATACAACACTGATGGGAGTGTAGCCAAATACAAAGCTAGGCTTGTTGCCAAAGGTTTTCAACAAATTGCAGGGGTAAACTACTTTGAAACCTTTAGTCCAGTTATTAAACCAGCAACTGTCAGAGTGGTATTAAGCTTAGCAGTGATGAACAAGTGGAAAATTAGACAAGTTGATGTCAATAATGCATTTCTCAATGGGGATTTGACAGAAGAAGTTTATATGTCTCAGCCAACAGGTTTTATTGACAACACAAAGCCTGGTTATGTGTGTAAATTGCGCAAATCTCTTTATGGACTTAAACAAGCTCCTCGAGCTTGGTATGATAAACTTAAGAGCTGCTTGCTGCAGTGGGGATTCACTAATACCACTTCTGATACATCTCTGTTTTTGAAAAGGAGTCATACTTCCATGATTCTTGTGTTGATATATGTGGATGATATCTTGGTTACAGGTCCTAGCAGTGCTGAATTAGAACATTTTATTGCAACACTAAGCTCAACTTTTGCCTTAAAAGATCTTGGCATTTTATCTTATTTTCTTGGGGTAGAAGTCTTATATGATGAAGATTGCATATTTCTGTCTCAGAGGAAATACATCAGAGATTTGTTAGCTAAGGTTGATATGATTAATTGTAAGGGCATTGATACTCCTTTAAGCACTGGTCTAAAGTTACAGAAGTCTGTTCAAGGACAGCTTGGTCATTATCTTGAAGATCCTACATACTATAGAAGCATTGTTGGAAGCATGCAGTATCTGGTTTTGACAAGGCCTGAGATTGCTTTTGCAGTTAACAAACTCAGTCAGTATGTGTCTGCTCCTACACTACAGCATCTCATGGCATGTAAAAGGGTTTTAAGATATCTAAAGGCCACTCAGGACTATGGTTTAAAGTTCATCAAAGAAGGCAATATGGAGCTTACTGGATTTACAGATGCTGATTGGGCATGTGATTTAGATGACAGGAAATCAGTGAGTGCATATTGTATCTACCTAGGTAATAATCTTATATCATGGTCTTCTAAAAAGCAAGGAGTAATAGCTAGGTCAAGTGCCGAGAGTGAATACAGGGCATTGGCATCAGCTAGTGCAGAATTAACTTGGTTGCAGTCCTTGTTTGCTGAAGTTGGAGTATGTTACACAGCTAAACCTATTATTTGGTGTGATAACATTAGTGCAGCTGAATTAGCCAAGAACCCAGTTTACCATTCCAGAACAAAACACATTGAGATTGACATACATTTTATTCGCAACAAGGTTCTTAATAAGGAGCTCAGCATTCAATATATAGCAAGTGCAGATCAAGTTGCAGACATAATGACTAAACCTCTTTCCTTCATACAGTTTAATTACTTGAGGGACAAACTCAATGTTCACTCTTGTCCTTTGAGTTTGAGGGGGGCTGTTAGAGAAGCTCATTGTGCAAAAAAGAGGAAGCTGCACAAGCTAAGGAAAACCAGCAAGCTGGTGACGTCAGATGAATGTAAGCAGAATGACAGCTCAGCTGCCACCTCAGCTTAAGTAGTTAACAGTCTGGTGTGATTACTCTGTATATCGAGCTGTGGTTATGCATGTGAAGATTCAACTGAATTAGTTAGTCGTTAGCTTTAGTAATCCTTGAGCTTTGAGTATAAATAAGTTGTAATCATAACATTTCTTCTAAGAAAAATAAACACAAGAAATCCGAAAGTTCTCTGGAAATTTTCAGAGATATTTTCTCAGCAACCAAACAATATTTTCTCTCAATTTCTTTCAATGAAAGACGAAACAAAGCAAATAAAACACTAAACAGGGTTCTTGCAGATAATATGTTCAATTAGGATTTCGATCATGTGCGCGCCCATGGCGATTTGTCATTGGTGGAGCTGTGTTGTGGGGCCCGCAGCTGCGCCAATGACTACCCACCACCTGTGACTGGATCGGGACTCATTTAAATTACAGTAAAGTGTGAAAATCGAAGATGCATTAACATTATGATGGAACAGAGAGAATTTCAAGCACTATGTAATCATATACGAGGATAGCAGGTTAAGTGATAAAAGTTGAAGCAAAAAGCAGCAAATACCTGAATCTCTGAAACTATTCTTCGCAACTTCAGATTAATCTCAATTGTAGCTTCCCCAATCGCAGTCTTGAAATCAAATCGATCAGCATTTCTTACATTGAGCTTTAGTGATGGGCTTTTATATGATTTAAATTCAGTGTGCCAAACCCCAAAAACTCCGTATCTTTGCCCAGAATATGACTTCCCCATGGGCCATCTTAACCCACCCTTTACTTCCGGATCCAGAATGGCTGAATTTATCAGGTTTCTAATGTAGTTCATTTCGTCATCCTGAAAATTTTAAAATTTTAGTTTGATCATCGAATTCATTTGCGGGGACTACTCAAAATTGTTTTCAGGAATATGAAATGAAAATGTACATTCCTCCCAATAGATAAATTAACACCGGACGTAAATCAAGAACGAAAGTAGAACATATTAAGATAAATTAAAAATGTATACAGACCACTAACCTTTAGCCAGATTTTAGGTCACTAAAACTAAGGGCTTTGCTCCTCTTTTATGCTCAACAGACTCCTCTGGAAAGTCCTCAAAATGGACAGAAGAAGGAAATCTATTATCACTATCCAAGCCACAAACAAACCATCTTTGTACGGCACGGTCTGCATACTCGACGTAATTTACTTCATGCCTGGATTATGCTTGCGTGATCCCAAGTTTAATTTTCTGTTGAATTCAGGCACAAGCATTTCCGGAACTGGAGTTGACCTGTTGGGGTCCTTCGAATGCCGCTTATGTGGTGGAATGTAAGCCATTATGATAATATTAACTGGATAAGGATTCTCTTCTGATCTGATCTTTATTTATTAATATGATTGGTGGTTAATAAATGATTAACTTGGCACTAACTTAAACCACGCTAGAGGTAATAAGTACTTACAGAATTTTATGAAATGAAATCACTATAGCAATATGGCCCGATAAACAAGCAACAACAATACTTGGGAAAAATGCATGAAACGTTTCAGTAACCCAAGATCAAAACTAAAACAAACATTCTCTAGACAAAGAGAACCCTTTTTTTTTTATAAAAAAGAAAAAAAAGGAAAGAAATCCTACTGGTCAATTATGAAAGAAGGAAAGAAAACTAAATGAAATTACTCGTGCATCATTTATGATAACATTTGATACAATGAAATAACTCCACATACAATCACATAATAATATCGCAAACGATTAAGTTATTGAAGCAAATAATTTTATCTTAGTAGAAGAAGCTAAACTAACCCGTGGAAACAGTAAAATATGAGCTTAAAAGAACCCACCAAAATCATCAAAGAAATGCACATAACGAGTACCCCGAAGCAAAACTGAAGTGAAAATATAATAAATTGAACAAAAATTCAAAATAAATAAAGAACAGTACTTACCAAAATTTTTAAAATTACTTCCTAGTGTTGGCTGTTGGCTCAGGAGCTCAGCTGATATTTAGACTTACATATATATATATATATATATATATATATATATATATATATATAAAGCAGCATATCTGCGTATGTCACTTGCACAAGCTTTGAAGAGGGCTTTTCAGTTTTTTTTTCTTGCTTTAAGAAAGGCATCTCCTTCAGTTGCAAGGAGAGACTTCTAACCAACAGTTTAAAAGTAAAAGAAAAGAAAAAAAAGCACTGATATATAAAATGCTGATTAAATCTTGACAAAAACACATTCACAATAAATATTCAAAGTGACACCGTTTGGATGAGTTTACTAATTTAAATAAGTTTTAACTAGAGGTGGCCAATGGGTTGGACGACACGAGGCGCGACACGTGTCCGTACAGCACGGCACGACACGAGCACATTTTGGTGAGCACGTGGCACGGCATAACACACACGTGGGCTAGGCCGGGCTTAGAGTTTAGGCACGTGGGCCTTAAAAATACGGCACGATTAGAGATGTGCCAAAACACGGCACGCGAAAAAACACGCAATAAGCACGTTTCATTTTTTAATAAAAGTAAACTTAAAATTTTATGATTTTATAAATAACTTGAAATTGAATCTTTTAATATATTTTATTAGCTCAATTTTTTAAATTTATTTAGTTCTTAGTTTCAAAAAAAATAAAATTGATTTATGTTTATAATTTATTAAATAAATAATTGATATCATGATTTTATAAATGTGCATTAATATTATTATAAACTATGATATATGACTCTACGTAATTCCAAGTTAACAATTAAGTTAATCATTAAAAAAAATTATTATTGTTGTTGTTGTTAAGTACTAAAAAAGAATTCTAATATAAAGTCAAACTTTATAATTAATATTACATTCTCTTATTATTATTAATTTATTATTATTGAATATGAACTTGAGTTTTGAATTCTTTATTCTATTAAAATTGAATAAAGGCACATGGATCCAAAAAAGTATATAGGCTTAAAAAAATAAGACAACAAGTTGGCATGCGCTCTTAAAAAACTAAAAAATGAAAAACTTAGTGGACTTTTTTTTCTTAGGCACAACACGACACACCCCAGGACACGACACAAGTGGGCACGACACGTGTGCTGGGCCAAGTCTAAGTAAAAAAAAAATTAAGCACGGCACAAAACGCATAGTGGGTACGACACGACACGAGCACGCGTGGGCTTCCTTTGATGGGCTTGGGGTGGCACGGCACGGCCCATTGGCTACCTCTAGTTTTAACCATATATCAAGTACCTTTTAACAAATATTATTAGTGGGTGTGATTACATAAAAGGCAGGGAGAATACTTTTCCCCAATATACATTTGCAGGTGGATCCCAAGTGATTCAGGTATATCACCAGATTAATTTTGAAAGACATAACTTAGAAATAAAATCAAATTATATTGTTGTAGGCTGTTGATATACATTCCATACATACAAAAATTTACACAGGAACTACCAAGCTTAGACCAAATACAACTATTACACAGAAAATTAAAAAAATTGAGGTAAAAACTAGGTCAGAATGAGAATTTGATGACAATGTTATATTTGCTGCAAGATTTGAGCAAAAATAAAACAACAAGATATGATTATGCTGTCAATAATATCCTGCAAGATTGTAGGAACAATTTGTTTTTTGAATTTTATGATATCAAATATATGTTAAAGATATGTATAAATTCCTTTGTTTGTTTCTTTTCTTTGTATGAATTCAATACTGCAACAATGAATGATATGCAATTTTAATAGCCCCAATTTCCTATGTGTTCTCTTTTCTTTGTTTAAAACCAACAAAGTGGTTTTAGAGCTCATATTCTTAAAGGACATGTAATGTGTGAGTAAATCCAAAGAGGCTTCCTATACTAAATCAAGCACTTAGCCTTCAGCCTAAAATTCAGTATGGGAGGAAATGGTTTCTTATCTGCTCCTCTAGTTTTCACAGGTGAAAATTGTCAAATATGGGCTGTGAAAATGGAATCATACTTGCAAGCATGCGACCTATAGGACTTGGTGGAAGCAGATCCCGAGGATCCACAATAGCTCATATGAGGAATAACAGGGATGAAAGAAAAAGGAGACAGAAGGCCAAAATATGCATCCACTCTGCAATTTTAGAGACAATTTTTACAAAGATCATGACTTGTGAAACAACAAAACAGGCATGAGATATTTTGAAGTAAGAATATCAGGGGAACGTCAAGACAAAACAAATGCAGGTCCTGAACCTGAGAAGGGAATTTGAAATGCAGAAAATGAAGAAGACAGAAATAGTTAATGACTATAAATATAAGTTGATGATAATTGCCAATAAAATTAGAATGCTAGGGGAAGAGTTTTTTTTATAAAAGGGTTGTAGAAAAGATTATGGTGACCTTGCCTGAGAGATTTGAATCTAAAATCTCTTCACATAAAGAGTCCAGAGATATGTTAACAATAACATTGGTAAAGGTCAATGCACTACAAGCTCAAGAACAAAGGGGAGCTTACAGAAATGACGAGAGAATTGAAGGAACATTTCAAGTGAAAGAGGTTGATCAAGCTCAAAGAGGCGCAAAAAAAAAAAGAAATAATAGAGTAAGAAGAATTACAAGAAAAGGGAAAGCAGCATCAATGAAGGCAACAAGTGCAAACACTCCCCGTGTCCTCTCTGTAAGAAAACCTCTCATTCGCAAAAGAAATGTTAGTTTGGGCCTGACATTCAATGCAAGACATGCAAGCAAATGTGGCATATAGAGAGGGTGTGTAAAAACAAATAGTAAGAAGGACACCAAGTTTCAAGCAACAGAACAACAACAGGATGAGCAATTTTTGTTGTATATTGTTTTTCAAGTAACAGTTCATGTGATGACTGGCTTATAGACAACGAATGCACAAATCACATGTCTTTCGATGAATCTCTTTTCGAAGAAGTAAACAAGTCAGAAGTTTCAAGGGTTAAAGTTAGGAATGGGCAGTATATTGAAGTGAAAGGTAAATGGACAGTTACAATAAAAAGCTTAGCAGGTATGAAGTTAATTTCTGATGTATTACTTGTTCCTAAAATTGATCAAAATCTGCTGAGTGTGGGACAATTGCTTGAGAAAGATTATTCTGTTGTATTTAAGAATAACACGTGTGTCAATACTGACCCAAATGGTGTAGTGTTGTTCTCTGTAAAAATGAACAACAAAAGTTTCAGCTTAAATTGGAACAAAGATGAATCTAGTGCATATCAATGTACTCTGAACTAGGCTGAGTTATGGCATAAGCGGATGGGGCATTTTTATTATTTTGCATTAGATTACATGCAGAAAAATGATCTTGTGCGAGGAATGACTTTCAATAGAGGAGGAGCATTAATGTGTGGAGTTTGTTAGTTTGGAAAGCAAGCTAGATTGCCATTCCCTGTTAATAAGGTATGGAGAGGAGTTGAAAGGCTTTAGTTAATCCACACAGATGTTTGTGGACTTATGAGAACTGCATCCTTAAATGGTAACAAGTACTTTATGGTTCTTATTTATGATTTTAACAGAATGTGTTGGGTTTACTTTCTCAAACAAAAGTTTGAAGTTGCTAGTTTGTTTTAGAAGTTTAAAACATGAATTGAAAATCAAAGTGGCTGTAAAATCAAGGTGATTAGGTCTGAAAATGAGACTGAATATATAGTTGATAAATTTGCTAAGTTTTGCGAAGCTGTAGGGATTGAACATCAGCTTACAGCAACATATACACCTCAATAAAATGGAGTCAGTAAGAGGAAAAATAAGACAATTATAGAGATGGCTAGATGTCTGTTGTTTGATAAGGAAATGCCAAAAGCATTTTGGGTTGAGGATGTCAATATTGTTGTATTTCTGTAAAACAGGTTACCAACAAACACCTTTTGAAGCTTGGTTTGGTTTTAAAACCTTTATTCATAACTTGAGAAATTTTGGTTGTTTATGTTTTACTCTTGTTCCATATGTAAAAAGGGGAGAAGTTGGATCAAAAGACAGAATATAGAGTTTTTGTAGGATACAACAATCTCACCAAAGGTTACAGAGTTTATCAACCTTTGACGAGAAGAATCATAGTAAGTAGAGATATTAAGTTTGATGAAGCTGGAAGATGTAATTGGGCAACAACTGAACTTGAACAAGTTTATGCAGAGGAAGCAGCACCAGAATTGTAAGATGATAATATAATTGATGATGAGCCAATAAGAGGTACCAGACCACTTATAGAAATTTATCAAAAGCGCAATATAGCTATGCTTGAACCTGCAGGGTATAATGAGGCTGCTAAGGATCCAAAGTGGCTTGAAGCAATGGAAGATGAGATCAAGATGATTCATAAAAATAAAACTTGGGAGTTGGTGGACAAATCAGTATACAAGAAGGCTATTGGTGTGAAATGAGTTTATAGAACCAAACTTAATGCTAATGGTTCTGTAAACAAATTCAAAGCAAGGCTGGTTGTAAAAGGGTATACTCAACTATTTGGTGTTGATTTTTCTGAAACTTTGGCACCTGTAGCACAGCTGGACACCATTAGATTGCTTTAGCACTGGCAGCACAAAAGTAGTGGAAAATCTACTAACTTGATGTAAAATCAGCCTTTTTGAATGGCTATTTGAATGAAGAAATCTTTGTTGAGCAGCCTAAGGGTTTTGTTGCAGATTCGAAGAAAATATATTTGTTAAAAAAGGCATTATATGGCTTGAAGCAGGCCCCAAGAGCCTGGTACAGTAGGATTGATGATCATTTGCTGAACACAGGCTTTAACAAGAGCATGAGTGAGTCAACTTTGTATATTAAAGTAATTAATCATGAATTGATTGTTGTTTCACTTTATGTTGATGATTTGCTTGTCACAAGAAGCAATGAAGAATTGATGAAGCAATTTGAGGTTCAAATGATACAAGCATTTGAAATGATTGATCTAGGAGATGGTTTTCTTTCTAGGTTTGGAGATTCAAAAGTTACAGTAAGGGATCTTCATTGGACAGCAAAAATATGCTAAAGAAGTGCTAAAGAAATTCAACATGGAGGATTGCAAGTCAGTATGTACTCCTTTGGGTCAAAATGAGAAATTTAGTAAAGATGATGGTGCTGAAAGGTTGATGAGGCATTATATCGGAGTAATATAGGTTGCTTGATGTATTTGACAGCGACAAGACTTGATATAATGTTTGCTGTAAGTTTACTATCCAAGTATATGCATTGCGCAAGTGAATTGCATTACAAAGCTGCTAAAAGTGCTTAGGTATATTAAGGGAACTTTAGATCATGGAATAAAATTTGAGAAGGCAAACAAGCTGGTCTTACATGGTTTTACTGATAGTGATTGGGCAAGATCATGTGATGATATAAGGAGCACATCAGGCTACTTGTTTAGTCTTGGTTCAAGTTGTTTCTATTGGAGTTCAAAGAAGTAAGAAATCATAGCTCAGTCTACTGCTGAGGCTGAGTATGTCGCAGCTGCTGCTACATTCAATCAAGTCTTGTGGCTAAGGAAGCTTATGACAGATTTGAAAATGATTCAAGATGATGCAACTAAAATCTTTATTGATAACTAAGCTGCCATAATAATTTCTAACAATCCAGTGTTCTATAGGAAGACAAAACATTTCAAAATTAAGTATTATTTTGTTAAAGAAGTCCAAGAGAATGGTGAAGTAAGGCTTGTGCATTGTAAAAAAGAAGATCAACTAGCTGACATTTTAATAAAAGGGACTGTCAAAATCTAGATTTGAATTGTTGAAGAAAAGAATTGGTGTCTGCAGCAAAAATAGAAAGGAGTGATGACAATGCTATATTTACGGTAGGATTTGAGCAAAAATAAAATAGCAAGATATGATTATGCCGTCAATAATATCCTGCAAGATTGTAGAAATTTTTTTTTTTTTTGAATTTTATGATATCAGATATATGTTAAAGATATGTAGGCAAATTTTTTGGCTTTGTTTGTTTCTTTTCTTTGTATAAATTCAAATACTGCAGCAATGAATGATATGCAATTTTAACAGCCCCAATTTTCTGTGTTCTCTTTTCTTTGTTTAAAACCAACAGAATTAAGGAACTCAAGCAACGACTTAACACAAGTCTATACATTTTAGTACTATTCGATATGAACGTGATCTTATTCTTGCGCTTACATCTTTCAACAGCAATGAGCACATGATGCGCACACATGCAAATATGAACGAAATAGGAGGAGAGCTGTTTATGTCAATAGTTGCTCGCATGACAAGAAACCATCCCGTAACTTGTCTTTAAAACTCACTGTAGATGGAATCGGTATCAATCTTCCCCTGACAAGAAATGGTCCCATATTAACCTCAAGTTGTCTTTAAACCCATTGTTTATGGAATCAGTATCAGTCTCCCCGTCCTGACAATTAAAAAGTAATAAGAACATGTTAATGAAAGATGAAAGATATCAAATACAAAACTAATTTTGCATGAGCATGGGGACAAAGCCAATCATGACACATATTTATGTTTCAAAACACTACTCCTGGGATTGAAGCAATTAACAAACTCTAGCTACTCTTCCAATGGTGATTGTAAAACAAAGTGCAAGACACACACGTAAGACTTCTAAGTCATAAGCTGGAAGCTCAGTTTTGAAATCACATTTACTCCAATTTAGGCAATAGCTAAAAAGTCATTTGTTACTTACGACAGAATAAATAAACTAACAGAGAGGGATAACTGTTTAACAACTAAAATGAGTTCATAAAGATTATACACTAGAATCTTGCTATTTCACTGTTAAAAATATTCTCGTTCAAACTTTTTTTTTGGGGGGGGGTAAAGCAATCTACAAGAAAATACCCATCAAATAGTAAAAATTGAAAATTATAATTACAGCTCAAAATAAAACTTCAATAAGAAATGTGTGAAGATACATGCATTAACCTTATGATGTAACAGCAAGAATTTCAAGCTCTATATAATCATACACAAAGATAGCAGATCACGTGATAAAGTTAAAGCAAAAAGCAGCAAATACCTGAATCTCCGAAACTATTCTTCTGAACTTTAGATTAATCTCGATTGTAGCTACCCCAGTTCCAGTCTTGAAACGAAATCGATCAACATTTATTACCTTGAGCTTTAGTGATGGGCTTTTATATGATTTAAGTTCATGGTGCCAAACCCCAACAACTGTGTAATTCCCGGAATATGACTTGCCCATGGGCCATATTAACCCACCCTTTACCTTAGGATCTGGGATGGCTGAATTAATCAGAATTCTAATGTTGTTCATTTCATCATCCTGCAAATTTTACAATTACAGTTTCAGCATGGAATTCATTTGCTAGGCCTACATAGAAAATATAAGATATAACTCAAGATTGTTTTCAGCAATATAAAATAAACATGTACATTCGCACAACAGATTGAGAGCACACACGCACCCCAACAACAAGAAAAACCTTATATTTAACTTTTGTTTTAATTCTAATTGATGGTAACTAATTTTGAAAATCTAATGATTTATTTATCATTTAATTTTTAACATATGTAAGGTTTCTGATATCAAGGAAAGGGCAATGCAGGACTAAAGTTTAACCGTTTTAAGCTTGCCATAAATTTGTTTTTTCAACCCTTCGAAAGTAAACTTTTGATGATGAAAACACAGATATAAGTTTAAGATTTCCTTATTTTCCCTGGTCTTGAATTTTTCTTCCTCAGCATCTCTAACGATGAGGATTCTAATGAGCAATAACCAAATAAAATAAAAAGAGAAAAAAATGAAGGGGTAACTTAAAAGTCTAGGGAAAACAGGCGCAAACTAGCAGATTAACTTACAGAGAGGGCAGATAAGGTACTCCTTGTATATAGTGCCAACCTCAGGTCTAGATCTTCATCAAAACATACAATATCAGCTACCATGTGACGAACTTGGTCTAGTACGACCTACAAGAAAAATGTTCATATTCAAGATGACACTCTTCACAAAACAACAATAAATAATTAAAAAATAATAAAAAATGACTACCATCAGATACTTGATAGTTCCGGTCCTCTGGATGTCATCATACTCAAATGAAAAAGATTACTGAAATCTAAATTCCATGATGCTGAAAGGAACTCCTAAACATTGGCATATTCAGTTAGGTCCATAATCAGCAGTATTTTTGTAATTTTATATTCGCAACTGTAATGCAATACATAGTTTATTGGTTTAGACATTCAATTATTAGTTAACTGCTAACTTAAATCAAATTTTAATTGGTTTATAATATTAACTAGATCTTTCCTTATCGAATTAACAAGCCTCTTCCTCAATCAGAAGTATATTCTTACTCATTGAGAATTTTCTTCTTCATTTTAAATTCTTTTCCTCAAAATTGAGATTATTCCTGCAGAGACTTCAAAAAGGTCTGGGTGAGGCATAAAGGTTTCATCTCATTGTTAATGATTATTGCGTTTATTTGGTACCTCCTTTATAATCACAATGAAAAGGTTATATTCAAACCCTCAACTATTCAATTCAATTCATCAGAAGTCTTGTTGCAATGTTTAAACTAGCAAAATGTCCCCTTAAAATACAGGCAACACACACAAGATTCAACCCATTGTCCATAAATAACAGTTAGCAAAATGCAGAAGACTTGCCTTATAGAGCTCAAGCTTTTGATCTTCGTTAACAGTACATTTACATGTAATATGTCGTGTGCCGTCATACAACTAGACAAGAAGGGGGAAAACAATTAATGGCTAATTAAGTGAGAGATAAAAGAAACTTGATCGTGAATGTTTAGCAGAAGAACTACCTTTACATTGTAAATATCCTTGCACTCTACAAAATCAACCCCAATTTTTGGCACAACTTCATGTACAATTTTCTCCACGTATGCAGCGGGGACAGGTGTGTTAAAGCATCTCCTCAGTGGCTTCAAAACAGTTTCAGCAACTTGACGTTCGGTTGCACTTTCTAAGCTCGGTAAATCGTTCCTGCATCAAGATGAATGATATAATAATTATTTCTTTGAGCAACTTTTGATAAGAAAATTAATTGAGGTTTCAAAGGTGTGATAGAAGAATGGAAATACGGGATACATATAGCAACATTTTTATTGTAAGAAATAGGCCAAGCAAAGGTATAGTTTGTTGTCCCAATGAAATATCAAACAATTAAACTTGGCCATGGCAACAGATGGATTTGTTTCCTGGACCAGAAATGTATAAATACTAAACAATGGATACATTTGTTTCCAGCGGCAACTACTAAAGCCAAAGCCAAATTCTAGATGCCATGGAAGCTTCCACGAGAAGTCTGAAAGAAGTGCATGCACTATAAGTCATTGATCTAGGCATTTTCTTTTTCCTTTTATTTTTTAATAAATCTTTTCCTCTCTGGCTTTTACAAGCAATGTTAACTTGTGTCCCTGGTTTGGAGATCCGATTTACAGTCATCCGTTGATGGCGCTAGGGTTAGCGGTAAAGTTCGTAATTTTAGCTGCCAGTACTTATATGACCACAAGATTTCTGTCAGATTTTAGTGTGAATATGCATATTCGTTGCTATAATTTCAAAGTCAAAAGAAAGGAAAGGAATGATCTAACTCAAAACATTCAAGCTGTAACAGCAATGGAACCAGATCACATACTCATCGAAAAGAATATTGCCAAATCTAGCACACATTTTTGGTTTTTCCTCCATTTCGTTCTTGACAATGTTACAAGCACTCAATACATCTGGCCATACATTTTCTGCTATCGATTCCCATGGGCTTCTTGATGTATTCGCACACGCTATATCATTATCTACCAACCAAAAATCCAAATGTCAACATAACTAAAGTTAACACCTGCATAAATCAAGAACAAAAGTAGAACATATCTAACATAAAACTAAAAATGCCAACCACTAACCTCTGGCCAGATTAATGGTCACTGATCTTTTATGCTCATCAGGCTCCTCTGGAAACTCCTCGAAATGGTCAGAAGAAATACTGTTATTACTATCCAAGCCACAGACAAACAATCTGTGCACGGCATGGTCTCCATACTCAATGTAATTTGAATACGCGCCTGTGTCATTCTTGGATGATCCCAATTTTAATTTTCTGTTGAATATAGGCTCAAGCATCTCCGGAACTGGAGATGGCCTCTCGGGGTCCTTCAAACGCCTCAAATGTGGTGGAATGTAAGCCATCGTGATAATATTAACTTCACACTACCTTAAACGACACAAGAATAATAAGTAGTATTTACAGAATTTTGTAAATTGAAATCACTATCGCAGTACTGCCCGATAAACAAGCAACCAAAGTACTTGGGAAAAATGAATGAAACGTTTCAGTAATGCAAGATCAGAACTAAAACAAACATTCTCTAAAATAAAAGAAATTCGGAAAAAGGACAAAAGTTAAAGATACCGTACAGGCCAATTATGAAATAATAAAAAAAAAAACTAAATGAAATTACACAAGTATCATTTATTACAACATTTGATACAATGAATTAATCCTGTATAAAATGAATATAACAAAATAGTAAAATATTAAGTTATTCTAGCAAATGATTTTATCTCAGTAGACAGAGCTAAGCTAACCAGTGGAAACAGTGAAACGAAAGCTAAAAAGAACCCACCAAAATCATCAAAGAAATTCACACGACAAGTACCCTGAAACAAAGCTGTAGTCAAAATATAATAAATTGAACAAAAATTGATAAGATGTAAACAACAATACTAACCAAAAATTTTAAAATTGCTTCCTAGTGTTGGCTGTTGGTTCAGCTGATCATCAGACGTGGGTATATATATACACAAAGAAAAAGAAAGCATGTATCAAATATCAATACATCTCCTTCTTGCACAAGTTTTGAAGTGTGCTTTTTGAGTTTTCGTTTCTTGCTTTGGAAAAGGCATCTCCTGCGCTGGCAAGGAGACTCCACTTTAATGTAATATGTGAAAAAATTTACTAATTCTCCAATTTACTAATTTAATTAAATTTTAACCGGACATCATCAAGGACCTTTCTGTCAATTGCCACATTACTGACAGACAAGAACCTTTCTCATTTATTTATTTACTCTTAATCGCTCCTTATTAACTAAACGATCACTATCATTAAAAAAAAATCAAAATTAAATTTTAAATTCTGATATTAACAATTAAACCAGTTTCTTTTATTTTATTTGTTATTAAATTGATTTTTTTAATCTAAATTTAAAAAATAAAATGAGACTAAAAGAAAAAAGAAAAAAAATAAGGAGAGAATCATAATGCATTACCGATTAAGGTTGGGGAGAAAACTTTTCTCCAAAATAGACCTGCAAGTGGATCCCAAGTGATTCAAGCAATGTCATTAATTTTGAAAGACAGGTCTTAGTCTACAAATTTGTACTAGTTGTTGATATTTATTCACACATGAAAAGGTAAAATTTGAAGTTCAGAATGAGAACTACTCCAGCAAAGATTTAATAAAAGTGCACACATAATTAGCAAAAAACCATTTGACACACACATCATCCTATTTACATCTTTCCACAGCAGCAAGTACAGGATGCACCCAAATGCAAACATCAACCCAGAGTAGGGGAGAGCTTGCAATCTGTTGCTCATGTCAAAAGCTGCTCGCATGACAAGAAATGATCCCATATTAACCTTAGGTTGTCTTTAAACCTACTGTTGATGATGAAATCTGCTCGCCCTTTGCCCGAGCAGATCGTTCCACCAACGCTTGTATGTTCAATGGAGAGGATGCTGCCCTATGTCTCCTTCAACAACTGCAAAAGCTCCAGGGATTGGAATCACTCTTTTTTCCTTCTTTCTAATCTTGCACTCACAACAATGGATCAGAGACGTCGGTGGTTTTACCAGCGTAAACCCTCCGATGCGTATGTTAGCACAAGGTGTTTACGGGAAAACTATGTAATTTAAATTGTCTGATCTCTTATAATGTTCTCAAAGATTTGTATGAAATATTATCTGGTTTCAATTTGGCAGAGTTTTCACTTTTCTCTCAATTTTTTCATCCTTTTTTTCATCGGTTCCTCCACTTCTTATAGCTGTTGTCCCACGTTTCTGTATACTCTTCATGCCCCCCCTTTATCGGGTAATGGCAGCCCCTCATGGGTCTCTAACTACTGGATTGTGGGTAAACGTGGGATGCCATATCTCTCTCAACGATTCGGGGCATAACGAAACTGTCGCGATTTCGTGAAATCGTGTGCCCTTTCTTCGGGTGATGAGTATATGGTCGGTATATGTCTCTGGTCGGTATATTCCTCTGGTCGGTGCTCATCTCTAGTTGGCACATGTTTGTATAAGGCGTTTTACCAGGGCTCTTCTCGTGCCATTCAGCTGAAGTGATTCGCCTCGAGGTGGGAGATGAAGGCATGGCTGAGCTGGTGCTTTTTATTACTTTACACCCACTGTCAACGGAATCAATATCAATCTTCCCATCCTGATAATTGAAATAAAAAGTAATAAGCGCATGTTAATGACAGACGAAACTAAGCTAATAGAACACTAAACAGGGTTCTTGCAGATAATATGTTCAATTAGCATTTCGATCATGTGCCCACCCATGGCGATTTGTCATTAGTGGAGTTGTGTTGTGGGGCCCGCAGCACAATACAATACAAACAGCATAGTAAATCCCCGATGATCTTCCCCCCCCCCCCCCCCCCCAAAAAAATAAAAAGACTCTTTTTCCAGCATCAAATAGTAAAAACAGAAAATTACAATAAATTATGAAGATAAAATATGCATTAACATTATGATGGAACATAGAGAATTCCAAGCACTATGTAATCATATACAAGGATAGCAGGTTAAGTGATAAAAGTTGAAGCAAAAAGCAGCAAATACCTGAATCTCTGAAACTATTCTTCGCAACTTCAGATTAATCTCAATTGTAGCTTCCCCAGTCGCATTCTTGAAATCAAATTGATCATCATTTCTTACCTTGAGCTTTAGTGATGGGCTTTTATATGATTTAAATTCAGTGTGCCAAACCCCAATAACGCTGTATCTTTGCCCAGAATATGACTTCCCCATGGGCCATCTTAACCCACCCTTTACCTCCGGATCCGGAATGGCTGAATTTGAAACGACCCGCCCGAACTCCACAGGGTGAATCTAACTGCAAATCGAATATGTACTTTAAAATCTCTATAAAATCAATAAGAACTTGCTCGTCGAATATAATTATTAACGACAATTTAAGCCTCAAAACGCAACCTTAAACTGCAGTGGAAGAACTTAAGGATAATTATGCCAAACCACATACTTCCTTAATTCAGGTCCTTCTCGTCACTCATCATAAATATTTCTGCAAATTGAACCATAATAAACTATAATAAATACAAAACTCAGTAAGCAAACCAATTTTTCATATATCAAAATACATACATACATATAAAAATGCAAATGAATTATGTGCCACGGTATTCGAAAATATTGTAAAACGAATCATCAAAATCTCATTTTATCATTTTCAAACTTTCGCATTTTCTTTCAGATCACTTGAGCTACATTAATTTAATTACCGCTTAGTACGATGCTCACTTAACTTTCATAAATCCACGTAAACATGTCCCTCGCCCACACAACACAACATACAGAGTGTCCTCCACTAAGCATGTAATATCCCAGTTCTCTTAAGGGTATTTAAGTCTTTTTAGTTTTTAGTGATCATTTCTACCCTAGTATAAATAGAACAAGATGTCTTTCCATTAGGAGAGAGAGAGAAAGCGAAATCGGCTAAGAAAAAATATGACAGATAAGAAAAAAAAAAGAGATGGAGAGAAAAGAGAGAAAAGAAAAAAAAAATAAGAAGAAGTAAGTCTTATTCTTTGTTCTGCCATGAGCAATACATGAGATGAAATTGCATAATTTGAATTGGGTATTGTTGAGAGAAGATTTGGATTTGGAGATAAGTTTTAATTCATGGTTTTTATTAATTTGTTGTGGAAAAGCATGATTGCACTAGAAGTAGAAACCTAAGATTTGACAAAAATATAATGACAGTGAATTATTATGAAAATCCTAGTAATTTGTAAAAATTGATTTTGATTTTGATTTTTGGATATGTTAAACTAGACATCATTTAAAATGTTTTGAAACTTGTTTCAAGTTAATCGGATAAGATTTCAATTAATTACAATTTTTCAAATTCAAGTTTGAAAACCTGAAAATTTTTTATTTCAGTGAATTACAAAATTATTTTTACTATAGCTATACTTTTTAAAAAATTATGAAATTTGGATCAATGATTTTTATATATGTCTAGTATGATTTAATAAATTTTCATGATTTTATGATAAAGAAATAAATTATTTTTTATTTTTAAAGCAAGTGTGTTCAAAACAGAAAATTATTTGACAACATTGATGATGTCTGGAACGTCAATTATTTTCAATAGTTTTTTAAGGAATCAAACTATGAAATTTTACCAATGAACTTTCAATATGTCAACTTATGGTCTATAAAATTTGAGATTTTTCTAACGAGGGAATAATTTATTAAAAATTGGAAAATATGGCCTATTATGTTTTGAGGGCCGATTATTGAGGACATTTGAGGTTGAATTTATGAGATATTTAAATTGAGATAGTTGAGGATATTAGAGTTTATGATTGAGACTTGATTATATCTTATGAGAATTTTGTTGATGATTTTATGTTGACGATATCAGTATGCATTTGTTACATGATAATATCAAGATAAGTAAACTAAACTTCAAAATGAATCACAATAAACAATATATATGTTTCATTTGTGTGAAAAGCCTATATTTGATACGTACTAATGTGAATTTATATGTCTCTGCTCATGTGTTTATGTGACGTGTTATTATGTGTTGAGCGTGATTACGTTCATGTGCATATGTATGCGTGAAATTTCATTGGCATAAGCACGAAAATGCATTAAGTTTTCTATGAGTGAGAAAGTGAATTTTAGCAAACGAAATTTCTGCTTTATGAGATTTTGTATTGAGGGTCACCTCTTAAGACTATACATGGACCATGTCTTGAGGGCTAGAGAGCTGCAAAGTATCATATATAGTGCAAAGTACCACGCACAGGACAAAGTGCCACAATTGCAAAATATATATTTTATTGAAAGAAAATGAAAAAGTTTGATAGTGACAAAAATAGAATTTTATGAATTTGTTTTAAGTACTTTGGAAAAGATCATGGCATATCATCTATTGCATTATATATAAGCATGTATGTATTTTCGTATAGGAAAAATTAATTTGTTTATTGAGTTTTGTACTAATTATAGTTTATTGTGATTCAATTTTTAGAAATTAGAATTGATTTATGTGCGAAGAGGGCTTGAATTGAGGACGATAGATGGTTTGGTCAAATTTTTAGATAATTTCGTTGCCTTTGAAGTTTGACTTATTATCGATTGTAAGGAGATATCAGTTGTAAAGAGTTTTTTTTTTTTTGGATAGATTTACGTTCGGAATTTGGACTAGGATGTTACAAAGCGAGTAACGAATTCAAGCATCCAAGCCAAAAATTGTAAAACTCACTTTCTTTCTTCAAATTTCGTATGGCAAAAATTCATTTTCTCATTCATAGGAAACATAATGCATTTTCATACTAATGTTAATAGACATTCACACATACATATGCCCATGTCCATAAACACACATAACACATAACAACACACCATATTAACACATTACATAAACACGTGGACAAACATACAAATTTATATCCGTACATATCAAAATAGATTTTTTAAATATGTCAAACATATACATATTATTTATCATAATTCATTTAAAAATCTAATTTACTTACGCATTCTCAAGTAACAAATGCAAATAGATATCACCGACCTAAAACAAATAAGAAAATCCTCATAACATAAAATCAAGTCATAATCATAATTTCAATGTCCTCAAATTTTTCAAACACCTAAACATAATCTCAATTGCCCCTGAAATCTCCAAATCACAAGTTATCAAATTATCCTCGAAATCATAATTTATCAAACTATCCTCAAATTTTTATCTTCCAAATTAGAATTACTGAAATACTCACAAAATTAAAAATTTATGAAATTACCCTCAAATTCAACGATGACCGGAATTCATGCGACGGTGACCAGAAAGGTCGGGATAGCAGGTTCATGCCTTGCTGAATCCAGCGGTTGCGTCGATGTGCTCCGACACGCGGCGACGGCGTCGGAATCTAGCTCGACAGTCGTGAGCACCTCAACAATTGGCCGGTAGCAAATCGGTGGCTGCCGGTGAATGTGGATAGTCGGAAATGAAAGGTGGTGATGTGAGGAGTAAAAACGAGCCGTTGGCGTGGCCGGAAACCAGCCAAATCGCGGCGAACAGAGGCGGCGATTCCGCGGTTCTTAACGGCTTCGATCGGTGGCTTTTTGGCTGATTTTCCGATGGAAATGACGAGCGAAAATAACCAGCGGCTCAAGGTATTTCGATCGATACCTCCCTTGGTCGGTGGGGTGGTCGGAAACGGAAACAGTGCCCGGGTCGGGTTTGCGGGTTTGGGTCCGGTTTTGCGGGTAGATTTGACAGCTTCCCCTCTTTCTCTCTCTCACGTGTGAACATGCCTTTCCTTTTTTTTTTTTTTTTTTAACATACGTTACAGAATTTATCAGGTTTCTAATGCAGTTCATTTCGTCATCCTGACTTTTAAAATTTCAGTTTGATCATAGAATTCATTTGCAGGGACTGCTTACGACTCAAAATTGTCTTCAGGAATTAAAATGAAAATGTAAATTCCTCCCAATAGATTGACAATCCATACAGATACTAAACGGACAATAATTTGATTAAACGAGCTTTTATCTCTTTTTTTTTTTTAATAATTTGGTATGTGATGTGCTATGTATTAAACAATAATTGTACATAAAATGTAATTTTATTATAAATTTTAATTTATATGCTTCGTGAATAATACATAAACTACATAAAATTAAGCAGATTAATGACACCACACTGGGACAACGTGATTCACTGTAATCGGATAATGGAAGCAATGTTAATTTGGTTTTTGGCAGCTAGCAAGACAACTTTTTGCGTGGTGAATGCTTAAGAAACAATATAAGAAACAAAAACGTCAGATTACGTAATGCATGGCATTCTAGAGAATGCAATAATTGAACTTTGAAGAAGAGGAAGTGGAAGAAGGAGAAGAAGAAGATCGAAACAAGCCCCAAGTCAATCAATGCTAATCGGACATGGGGGATTTTCTTTTCTTGCTTTGGGAAAGGCATCACCATTAGTCCCAATGAGACTCCACTTTAATGTGAAATGTTTGCCTTCTAACCAACAGTTTAAAAGTAAAAGTTAAAAAAAAAAAAAAAGCACCGACACACAAAATGCTGATTGAATATTTAAAAAAAACACTTTCAAAATAAAAATTGAAAGTGAGACCGTTTTGGATGAGTTTACTAATCTAAATAAATTTTAACCAGACATCAAGGACCTTCTAACAAATTACCATATTATTAGTGGGTGCGATTACATAAGAGGCAGGGAGAAAATTGTTCTTCAATATACATTTGCCAGTGGATCCCAAGTGATTCAAGTATGTCACTAGATAAATTTTGAAAGACGCGTCTTAGAAATAAAATCAAACTCTATAGTTACAAGCTGTTAATATACATTCCACACATGGAAAATATAAAACACTCTACACAGGAAGTGCCAAACTTATACCAAATACAACTATTATACGGGAAAAAAACTGAGGTAAAAACTGGATCAGAATGAGAATTTACATCTTTCAATAGCAATAAGTACATGATGCACACGCATGCAAATACGAACGAAGTAGAAGGAGAGCTGTTTATGTCCAAGGTTACTCGCATGACAAGAAATGATCCCATATTAGCCTCAAGTTGTCTTTAAAACCCACTGTAGATGGAATCAGTATCAATCTTCCCATGACAAGAAATGGTCCCATATTAACCTCAACTTGTCTTTAAACCCATTGTAGATGGAATCAGTATCAATCTCCCCGTCCTGACGATTAAAAGAGAAAAGTAATAAGAACATGTTAATGAAACATGAAAGAAACCAAATACAAAACTAATTTTGTATGAGCATGGGGACAAAGCCATAGGAAATAGTGAGCAATAACAATCATGAAACATATTTATGTTTCAAAACACTAATCCTGGGACTGAAGCAATTAACAAACTCTAGCTCCTCTTCCAATGGTGATTGTAAAACCAAAGTGCAAGACACACACATAAGACTTCTATGTCATAAGCTGGAAGCTCAGTTTTGAAATCACATTTACTCCAATTTAGGCAATAGCTAAAAAGTTATTTGTTACTTACGACAGAATAAATAAACTAACAGAGAGGGACAACTGTATAACAACTCAAATGAGTTCATGAAGATTATACATTAGAATCTTGCTATTTCACTGTTAAAAATACTCTCGTTCAAGCTTTTTTTTTTTTTTTTGGGTACAGCAATCTACAAGAAAATACTCATTAGATAGTAAAAATTGAAAATTATAATTACAGCTCAAAATAAAACCTCAATAAGAAATGTGTGAACATATATATGCATTAACCTTATGATGTAACAACAGCAAGAATTTCAAGCTCTATATATTCATACACAAAGATAGCAGGTCACGTGATAAAGTTAAAGCAAAAAGCAGCAAATACCTGAATCTCCGAAACTATTCTTCTGAACTTCAGATTAATCTCGATTGTAGCCATCCCATTTCCAGACTTGAAAAAAAATCGATCAACATTCATTACCGTGAGCTTTAGTGATGGGCTTTTATATGATTTAATTTCACGGTGCCAAACCCCAACAACTGTGTAATTCCCGGAATATGACTTGCCCATGGGCCATCTTAGCCCACCCATTACCTTCGGATCCAGGATGGCTGAATTAATGAGAATTCTAATGCTGTTCATTTCATCATCCTGAAAATTTTACAATTTCAGTTTCATCATGGAATTCATTTGCTAGGCCTACATGGAAAATATAAGATCATTTTTGGCTTATAACTCAAGATTGTTTTCAGCAATATAAAATAAAACAGATTGAGAACACACACGCACCCCAACAATAAGAAAAACCTTATATTTAACTTTTGTTTTGATTCTAATTGATGGTAACTAATTTTGAAAATCTAATGATTTATTTATTATTTTATTTTTTACATATGTAAGGTTTCTGATTTCAAGGAAAGGGCAATGCATGACTAAAGTTTAACCGTTTTAAGCTTGTCATGTATTTGTTTTTCTCAAACACAGCTATAAGTTTAAGATTTCCTCATTTTTCCTGGTCTTGAATTTTTCTTCCTCATCATCTCAAACGATGAGGATTCTAATGAGCAAAGACCATATAAAATAAAAAGAGTAAAAAATGAAGGGGTAACTTAAACGCCTAGTAAAACAAGCGCAGAGTAGCACATTAACTTACAGGGAGAGCAGATAAGGTACTCCTTGTATATAGTGCCAACCTCAGGTCTAGATTTTCACCAAAACATACAATATCAGCTACCATGTGACGAACTTGGTCTAGTACGACCTACAAGAAATATGTTCATATTAAGGGTTAGACTCTGCACAGAACAAGAATAAATAATTAAAAAAAAATGACTACCATCAGATACTTGATATTTCCGGTCTTCTGGATGTCATCATGCTCAAATCAAAAAGATTACTGAAATCTAAATTCCATGATGCTGAAAGGAACTCCTAAACATTGGCATATTCAGTTAGGTCCATAATCAGCAGTATTTTTGTAATTTTATATTCGCAATACATAGTTTATTGGTTTGGACATTCAATTATTAGTTAACTGCTAACTTAAATCAAAATTTAATTGGTTTATAATATTAACTAGTTCTTTCCTTATCGAATTAACAAGCCTCTTCCTCAATCAGAAATATATTCTTACTCATTGAGAATTTTCTTCTTCATTTTAAATTATTTTCCTCAAAATTGAGATTATTCCTGCAGAGACTTCTAAAAGGTCTTAGTGAGGCATAAAGGTTTCATCTCATTTTTAATGTTTATGGCATATATTTGGTAACTCCTTTATAATCACATTGAAAAGATTACATTCAAACCCTCAACTATTCAATTCAATTCATCAGAAGTCTTGTTGCAATGTTTAAACTAGCAGAAAGTCTCCTTAAAATAGAGGCAACACACACAAGATTCGACCCATTGTCCATAAATAACAGTTAGCAAAATGCAGAAGACTTGCCTTATAGAGCTCAAGCTTTTGATCTTTGTTAACAGTACATTTACATGTAATATGTCGTGTGCCGTCATACAACTAGACAAGAAGGGGGAAAACAATTAATGGCTAATTAAGTGAGAGATAAAAGAAACTTGATCGTGAATGTTTAGCAGAAGAACTACCTTTACGCAGTATATATCCTTGTACTCTGCAAAATCAACCCCAATTTTTGGCACAACTTCATGTACAATTTTTTCCATGTATTGAGCAGGGACACCTGTGTCAAAGCAGTTCTTCATTGCTTTAAAAGCGGTTTCAGCAACTTGATGTTTGCTTGCACTTTCTAAGCTCAGTAAATCGTTCCTGCATCAAGATGAATGATATAATAATTATTTCTTTTAGCCACTTTTGATAAGAAAACTAATTGAGGTTTCAAAGATGTGATAGAAGAATGGAAATATGAGATACATATAGCAACATTTTTATTGTAAGAAATAGGCCAAGCAAAGGTATAGTTTGTTGTCCCAATGAAATATCAAACAATTAAACGTGGCCATGGCAACAGATGGATTTGTTTCCTAGACCAGAAATGCAGCAATACTAAACAGTGGATACATTTGTTTCCAGCGGCAACTACTAAAGCCAAAGCCAAATTCTAGATGCCATGGAAGCTTCCATGAGAAGTCTGAAAGAAGTGCATGCACTATAAATCATTGATCAAGACATTTTCTTTTTCCTTTTATTTTCTTTTTTAATAAATCTTTTCCTCTCTGGCTTTTACAAGCAATGTTAACTTGTGTCCCTGGTTTGGAGATCCGATTTACAGTCATCCGTTGATGGCGCTTGGGTTAGCGGTAAAGTTCGTAATTTTAGCTGCCAGTACTAATATGACCACAAGATTTCTGTGAGATTTTAGTGTGAATATGCATATTCGTTGCTATAATTTCAAAGTCAAAAGAAAGGAAAGGAATGATCTAACTCAAAACATTCAAGCTGTAACAGCAGTGGAACCAGATCACATACTCATCGAAAAGAATATGGCCAAATCTAGCACACATTTTTGGCTTTTCCTCCATTTCGTTCTTGATATTGTTACAAGCACTCAATAAATCTGGCCATACATTTTCTGCTATCGATTCCCATGGGCTTCTTGATGTATTCGCACACGCTTTATCATTATCTACCAACCAAAAATCCAAATGCCAACATGACTAAAGTTAACACCTGACATAAAATCAAGAACGAAAGTAGAAGATATCTAACATAAAACTAAAAATGCCGATCACTAACCTCTGGCCAGATTAATGGTCATTGATCTTTTATGCTCATCAGGCTCCCCTGGAAACTCCTCGAAATGGTCAGAAGAAATGCTGTTATTATTATCCAAGCCACAGACAAGCTTTCTGTGTACGGCATGGTCTCCATACTTGATGCCATTTGAATACGCGCCTGTGTCATGCTTGGATGATCCCAATTTTAATTTTCTCTTGAGTATAGGCTCAAGCATCTCCGGAACTGGAGATGGCCTCTGGGGGTCCTTCGAACGCCTCAAATGTGGTGGAATGTAAGCCATTGTGATAATATTAACTTCACACTATCTTAAACGACACTAAGAATAATAAGTAATTACAGAATTTTGTAAATTGAAATCACTATCGCAGTACTGCCCGATAAACAAGCAACCAAAGTGCTAGGGAAAAATGAGTGAAACGTTTCAGTAACGCAAGATCAGAACTAAAACAGACATTCTCTACAATAAAAGAAATTTGGAAAAAGGAAAAAAAGTTAAAGATACCGTATCATTCATTATCACATTTGATACAATGAATTAATTCTGGATAAAATGAATACAACAAAATAGCAAAAGATTAAGTTACTCTAGCAAATGATTTTATCTCATTGGAAAGTAGCTAAGCTAACCAGTGGAAACAGTGAAACAAAAGCTAAAAAGAACCCACCAAAATCATCAAAGAAATTCACATGACAAGTACCCTGAAACAAAGCTGTAGTGAAAATATAATAAATTGAACAAAAATTGATAAGATATAAATAACAATACTAACCAAAAATTTTAAAATTGCTTCCTAGTGTTGGGTGTTGGTTCAGCTGATCATCAGATATATACACAAAGAAAAAGAAAGTCAGCATGTATCAATATATCTCCTTCTTGCACAAGTTTTGAAGTGTGCTTTTTTTAGTTTTCTTTTCTTGCTTTGGAAAAGGCATGTCTTTCGCTGGCAGGCAAGGAGACCCCACTTTACTTTTATATGTGAAAATTTTAACTAATTCTCCAATTCACTAATTTAATTAAATTTTAATCGGACATCATCCAGGACCTTTCTATAGATTACCATATCACTGACAGCCAAGAATCTTTCTTATTCATTTATTTATTTCACTCTTAATCGCTCCTTATTAACTAAATGATCACTATCATTAAAAAAATCAAAATTAAATTTTAAATTCTGATATTAATAATTAAAGCAGTTTCCTTTATTTTATTTACTATAAAATTAATTTTTTATCTAAATTTAAAAAATAAAATGAGACTAAAAGAAAAAAGAAAAATTAAGGAGAGAATCATAATGCATTGCTGATCAAAGCGGGGGAGAAAACTTTTGAAAGAGAGGTCTTCGTCTTACAAACAGAATTAACCTCAGGTTAATTCTAGCTGTTGATATTTATTCACACAGAAAAAATAAAACACGAGAAAAAAAGAGGTAGAAAGTGGACAAAATTTGAAGTTCAGAATGAGAATTACTCGAGCAAAGATTTACTACAAGTCCACACATAAATAGCAAAAAACCATTTGACACAAACATCATCCTATTTACACCTTTCCACAGCAGCAAGTACAGGATGCACCCTAATGCCAGCATCAACCCAGAGCAGGGGAGAGATTGCAATCTGCTGTTCATGTCAAAAGCTGCTCGCATGACAAGAAATGATCCCACATTAACCTCAGGTTGTCTTTAAACCCACTATAGACGGCAGCAGTATCAATCTTCCCATCCTGACAATTGAAATAAAAAGTAATAAGCGCATGTTAATGAAAGACGAAACAAAGCAAATAAAACACTAAACAGGGTTCTTGCAGATAATATGTTCAATTAGGATTTCGATCATGTGCGCGCCCATGGCGATTTGTCATTGGTGGAGCTGTGTTGTGGGGCCCGCAGCTCCGCCAATGAACACCCACCACCTGTGACTGGATCGGGACTCATTTAAATTACAGTAACGTGTGAAGATCGAAGATGCATTAACATTATGATGGAACAGAGAGAATTTCAAGCACTATGTAATCATATACGAGGATAGCAGGTTAAGTGATAAAAGTTGAAGCAAAAATCAGCAAATACCTGAATCTCTGAAACTATTCTTCGCAACTTCAGATTAATCTCAATTGTAGCTTCCCCAATCGCAGTCTTGAAATCAAATCGATCAGCATTTCTTACCTTGAGCTTTAGTGATGGGCTTTTATATGATTTAAATTCAGTGTGCCAAACCCCAAAAACTCCGTATCTTTGCCCAGAATATGACTTCCCCATGGGCCATCTTAACCCACCCTTTACTTCCGGATCCAGAATGGCTGAATTTATCAGGTTTCTAATGTAGTTCATTTCGTCATCCTGAAAATTTTAAAATTTCAGTTTGATCATAAAATTCATTTGCGGGGACTACTCAAAATTGTTTTCAGGAATATGAAATGAAAATGTACATTCCTCCCAATAGATAAATTAACACCGGACATAAATCAAGAACGAAAGTAGAACATATTAAGATAAATTAAAAATGTATACAGACCACTAACCTTTAGCCGGATTTTTGGTCACTAAAACTAAGGGCTTTGCTCCTCTTTTATGCTCAACAGACTCCTCTGGAAAGTCCTCAAAATGGACAGAAGAAGGAAAGCTATTATCACTATCCAACCCACAAACAAACCATCTTTGTACGGCACGGTCTGCGTACTCGACGTAATTTACTTCATGCCTGCATTATGCTTGCGTGATCCCAAGTTTAATTTTCTGTTGAATTCAGGCACAAGCATTTCCGGAACTGGAGTTGACCTGTTGGGGCCCTTCGAATGCCGCTTATGTGGTGGAATGTAAGCCATTATGATAATATTAACCGGATAAGGATCCTCTTCTCATCTGATCTTTATTTATTAATATGATTGATGGTTAATAAATGATTAACTTGGTACCAACTTAAACCACGCTAGAGGTAATAAGTACTTACAGAATTTTGTGAAATGAAATCACTATAGCAATATGGCCCGATAAACAAGCAACAACAATACTTGGGAAAAATGCATGAAACGTTTCAGTAACCCAAGATCAAAACTAAAACAAACATTCTCTAGACAAAGAGAACCCTTTTTTTTTTATAAAAAAGAAAAAAAGGGAAAGAAATCCTACTGGTCAATTATGAAAGAAGGAAAGAAAACTAAATGAAATTACTCGTGCATCATTTATGATAACATTTGATACAATGAAATAACTCCACATACAATCACATAATAATATCGCAAACGATTAAGTTATTGAAGCAAATAATTTTATCTTAGTAGAAGAAGCTAAACTAACCAGTGGAAACAGTAAAATATGAGCTTAAAAGAACCCACCAAAATCATCAAAGAAATGCACATAACGAGTACCCCGAAGCAAAACTGAAGTGAAAATATAATAAATTGAACAAAAATTCAAAATAAATAAAGAACAGTACTTACCAAAATTTTTAAAATTGCTTCCTAGTGTTGGCTGTTGGCTCAGGAGCTCAGCTGATATTTAGACTTACACACACACACACACATATATATATATATATATATATATATATATATAAAGCAGCATATCTGCGTATGTCACTTGCACAAGCTTTGAAGAGGGCTTTTGAGTTTTTTTTTCTTGCTTTAGGAAAGGCATCTCCTTCAGTCGCAAGGAGAGACGTCTAACCAACAGTTTAAAAGTAAAAGAAAAGAAAAAAAAGAAGCACTGATATATAAAATGCTGATTAAATCTTGACAAAAACACATTCACAATAAATATTCAAAGTGACACCGTTTGGATGAGTTTACTAATTTAAATAAGTTTTAACT
This sequence comes from Citrus sinensis, assembly GCF_022201045.2. Classification (NCBI taxonomy): domain Eukaryota; kingdom Viridiplantae; phylum Streptophyta; class Magnoliopsida; order Sapindales; family Rutaceae; genus Citrus; species Citrus sinensis. The sequence continues at coordinate 40,135,041 of NC_068558.1, read as the reverse complement.
AGAGGTGGCCAATGGGCTGGACGACACGAGGCATGACATGTGTCCGTACAGCACGGTACGACACGAGCACATTTTAGTGAGCACGTGGCACGGCATAACACACACGTGGGCTAGGCCGGGCTTAGAGTTTAGGCACGTGGGCCTTAAAAATACGGCATGATTAGAGATGTGCCAAAGCACGGCACGCGAAAAAACACGCAATAAGCACGTTTCATTTTTTAATGAAAGTAAACTTAAAATTTTATGATTTTATAAATAACTTGAAATTGAATCTTTTAATATATTTTATTAGCTCAATTTTTTAAATTTATTTAGTTCTTAGTTTCAAAAAAAATAAAATTGATTTATGTTTATAATTTATTAAATAAATAATTGATATCATGATTTTATAAATGTGCATTAATATTATTATAAACTATGATATATGACTCTACGTAATTCCAAGTTAACAATTAAGTTAACCATTAAAAAAAATTATTATTGTTGTTGTTGTTAAGTACTAAAAAAGAATTCTAATATAAAGTCAAACTTAATAATTAATATTACATTCTCTTATTATTATTGAATATGAACTTGAGTTTTGAGTTCTTTATTCTATTAAAATTGAATAAAGGCACATGGATCCAAAAAAGTATATAGGCTTAAAAAAATAAGACAATAAGTTGGCATGCGCTCTTAAAAAACTAAAAAACGAAAAACTTAGTGGACTTTTTTTTCTTAGGCACAACACGACACGCCCCAGGACACGACACAAGTGGGCACGACACGTGTGCTGGGCCAAGTCTAAGTAAAAAAAAAATTAAGCACGGCACAAAACGCATAGTGGGTACGACACGACACGAGCACGAGTGGGCTTCCTTTGATGGGCTTGGGGCGGCACGGCACGGCCCATTGGCCACCTCTAGTGTTAACCAGACATCAAGTACCTTTTAACAAATATTATTAGTGGGTGTGATTACATAAAAGGCAGGGAGAATACTTTTCCCCAATATACATTTGCAGGTGGATCCCAAGTGATTCAGGTATATCACCAGATTAATTTTGAAAGACATAACTTAGAAATAAAATCAAATTATATTGTTGCAGGCTGTTGATATACATTCCATACATACAAAAATTTACACAGGAACTACCAAGCTTAGACCAAATACAACTATTACACAGAAAATTAAAAAAATTGAGGTAAAAACTAGGTCAGAATGAGAATTTGATGACAATGTTATATTTGCTGCAAGATTTGAGCAAAAATAAAACAACAAGATATGATTATGCTGTCAATAATATCCTGCAAGATTGTAGGAACAATTTGTTTTTTAAATTTTATGATATCAAATATATGTTAAAGATATGTATAAATTCCTTTGTTTGTTTCTTTTCTTTGTATGAATTCAATACTGCAACAATGAATGATATGCAATTTTAATAGCCCCAATTTCCTATGTGTTCTCTTTTCTTTGTTTAAAACCAACAAAGTGGTTTTAGAGCTCATATTCTTAAAGGACATGTAATGTGTGAGTAAATCCAAAGAGGCTTCCTATACTAAATCAAGCACTTAGCCTTCAGTCTAAAATTCAATATGGGAGGAAATGGTTTCTTATCTGCTCCTCTAGTTTTCACAGGTGAAAATTGTCAAATATGGGCTGTGAAAATGGAATCATACCTGCAAGCATGCGACCTATAGGACTTGGTGGAAGCAGATCCCGAGGATCCACAATAGCTCATATGAGGAATAACAGGGATGAAAGAAAAAGGAGACAGAAGGCCAAAATATGCATCCACTCTGCAATTTTAGAGACAATTTTTACAAAGATCATGACTTGTGAAACAACAAAACAGGCATGAGATATTTTGAAGTAAGAATATCAGGGGAACGTCAAGACAAAACAAATGCAGGTCCTGAACCTGAGAAGGGAATTTAAAATGCAGAAAATGAAGAAGACAGAAATAGTTAATGACTATAAATATAAGTTGATGATAATTGCCAATAAAATTAGAATGCTAGGGGAAGAGTTTTTTTTTATAGAAGGGTTGTAGAAAAGATTATGGTGACCTTGCCTGAGAGATTTGAATCTAAAATCTCTTCACATAAAGAGTCCAGAGATATGTTAACAATAACATTGGTAAAGGTCAATGCACTACAAGCTCAAGAACAAAGGGGAGCTTACAGAAATGACGAGAGAATTGAAGGAACATTTCAAGTGAAAGAGGTTGATCAAGCTCAAAGAGGCGGCAAAAAAAAAGAAATAATGGAGTAAGAAGAATTACAAGAAAAGGGAAAGCAGCATCAATGAAGGCAACAAGTGCAAACACTCCCCATGTCCTCTCTGTAAGAAAACCTCTCATTCGCAAAAGAAATGTTAGTTTGGGCCTGACATTCAATGCAAGGCATGCAAGCAAATGGGGCATATAGAGAGGGTGTGTAAAAACAAATAGCAAGAAGGACACCAAGTTCAAGCAACAGAACAACAACAGGATGAGCAATTTTTGTTGTATATTATTTTTCGAGTAACAGTTCATGTGATGACTGGCTTATAGACAACGAATGCACAAATCACATGTCTTTCGATGAATCTCTTTTCGAAGAAGTAAACAAGTCAGAAGTGTCAAGGGTTAAAGTTAGGAATGGGCAGTATATTGAAGTGAAAGGTAAATGGACAGTTGCAATAAAAAGCTTAGCAGGTATGAAGTTAATTTCTGATGTATTACTTGTTCCTAAAATTGATGAAAATCTGTTCTCTGTAAAAATGAACAGCAAAAGTTTTAGCTTAAATTGGAACAAAGATGAATTTAGTGCATATCAATGTACTCTGAACTAGGCTGAGTTATGGCATAAGCGGATGGGGCATTTTCATTATTTTGCATTAGATTACATGCAGAAAAATGATCTTGTGCGAGGATTGACTTTCAATAAAGGAGGAGCATTAATGTTTGGAGTTTGTTAGTTTGGAAAGCAAGCTAGATTGCCATTCCCTGTTAATAAGGTATGGGGAGGAGTTGAAAGGCTTTAGTTAATCCACACAGATGTTTGTGGACTTATGAGAACTGCATCCTTAAATGGTAACAAGTACTTTATGGTTCTTATTTATGATTTTAACAGAATGTGTTGGGTTTACTTTCTCAAACAAAAGTTTGAAGTTGCTAGTTTGTTTTAGAAGTTTAAAACATGAATTGAAAATCAAAGTGGCTGTAAAACTAAGGTGATTAGGTCTGAAAATGAGACTGAATATATAGCTGATAAATTTGCTAAGTTTTACGAAGCTGCAGGGATTGAACATCAGCTTACAGCAACATATACACCTCAATAAAATGGAGTCAGTAAGAGGAAAAACAAGACAATTATAGAGATGGCTAGATGTCTGTTGTTTGATAAGGAAATGCCAAAAGCATTTTGGGTTGAGGATGTCAATACTGTTGTATTTCTGTAAAATAGGTTACCAAAAAACACCTTTTGAAGCTTGGTTTGGTTTTAAAACCTTTATTCATAACTTGAGAAATTTTGGTTGTTTATGTTTTACTCTTGTTCCATATGTAAAAAGGGGAGAAGTTGGATCAAAAGACAAAATATAGAGTTTTTGTAGGATACAACAATCTCACCAAAGGTTACAGAGTTTATCAACCTTTGACGAGAAGAATCATAGTAAGTAGAGATATTAAGTTTGATGAAGCTGGAAGATGTAATTGGGCAACAATTGAACTTGAACAAGTTTATGCAGAGGAAAAAGCACCAGAATTGTAAGATGATAATATAATTGATGATGAGCCAATAAGAGGTACCAGACCACTTATAGAAATTTATCAAAAGCGCAATATAGCTATGCTTGAACCTGCAAGGTATAATGAGGCTGCTAAGGATCCAAAGTGGCTTGAAGCAATGGAAGATGAGATCAAGATGATTCATAAAAATAAAACTTGGGAGTTGGTGGACAAATCAATATACAAGAAGGCTATTGGTGTGAAATGAGTTTATAGAACCAAACTTAATGTTGATGGTTCTGTAAACAAATTCAAAGCAAGGCTGGTTGTAAAAGGGTATACTCAACTATTTGGTGTTGATTTTTCTGAAACTTTGGCACCTGTAGCATAGCTGGACACCATTAGATTGCTTGAGCACTGGCAGCACAAAAGTAGTGGAAAATCTACTAACTTGATGTAAAATCAGCCTTTTTGAATGGCTATTTGAATGAAGAAATCTTTGTTGAGCAGCCTAAGGGTTTTGTTGCAGATTCGAAGAAAATATATTTGTTAAAAAAAGCATTATATGGCTCGAAGCAGGCCCCAAGAGCCTGGTACAGTAGGATTGATGATCATTTGCTGAACACAGGCTTTAACAAGAGCATGAGTGAGTCAACTTTGTATATTAAAGTAATTAATCATGAATTGATTGTTGTTTCACTTTATGTTGATGATTTGCTTGTCACAAGAAGCAATGAAGAATTGATGAAGCAATTTGAGGTCCAAATGATACAAGCATTTGAAATGATTGATCTAGGAGATGGTTTTCTTTCTAGGTTTGGAGATTCAAAAGTTACAGTAAGGGTTCTTCATTGGACATCAAAAATATGCTAAAGAAGTGCTAAAGAAATTCAACATGGAGGATTGCAAGTCAGTATGTACTCCTTTGGGTCAAAATGAGAAATTTAGTAAAGATGATGGTGCTGAAAGGTTGATGAGGCATTATATCGGAGTAATATAGGTTGCTTGATGTATTTGACAGCGACAAGACTTGATATAATGTTTGCTGTAAGTTTACTATCCAAGTATATGCATTGCGCAAGTGAATTGCATTACAAAGCTGCTAAAAGTGCTCAGGTATATTAAGGGAACTTTAGATCATGGAATAAATTTTGAGAAGGCAAACAAGCTGGTCTTGCATGGTTTTACTGATAGTGATTGGGCAAGATCATGTGATGATATAAGGAGCACATCAGGCTACTTGTTTAGTCTTGGTTCAAGTTGTTTCTATTGGAGTTCAAAGAAGTAAGAAATCATAGCTCAGTCTACTGCTGAGGCTGAGTATGTTGCAGCTGCTGCTACATTCAATCAAGCCTTGTGGCTAAGGAAGCTTATGACAGATTTGAAAATGATTCAAGATGATGCAACTAAAATCTTTATTGATAACCAAGCTGCCATAGCAATTTCTAACAATCCAGTGTTCTATAGGAAGACAAAACATTTCAAAATTAAGTATTATTTTGTTAAAGAAGTCCAAGAGAATGATGAAGTAAGGCTTGTGCATTGTAAAACAGAAGATCAACTAGCTGACATTTTAATAAAAGGGACTGTCAAAATCTAGATTTGAATTGTTGAAGAAAAGAATTGGTGTCTGCAGCAAAAATAGAAAGGAGTGATGACAATGCTATATTTACGGTAGGATTTGAGCAAAAATAAAATAGCAAGATATGATTATGCCGTCAATAATATCCTGCAAGATTGTAGAAATTTTTTTTTTTTTGAATTTTATGATATCAGATATATGTTAAAGATATGTAGGCAAATTTTTTGGCTTTGTTTGTTTCTTTTCTTTGTATAAATTCAAATACTGCAGCAATGAATGATATGCAATTTTAACAGCCCCAATTTTCTGTGTTCTCTTTTCTTTGTTTAAAACCAACAGAATTAAGGAACTCAAGCAACGACTTAACACAAGTCTATACATTTTAGTACTATTCGATATGAACGTGATCTTATTCTTGCGCTTACATCTTTCAACAGCAATGAGCACATGATGCGCACACATGCAAATATGAACGAAATAGGAGGAGAGCTGTTTATGTCAATAGTTGCTCGCATGACAAGAAACCATCCCATAACTTGTCTTTAAAACTCACTGTAGATGGAATCGGTATCAATCTTCCCATGACAAGAAATGGTCCCATATTAACCTCAAGTTGTCTTTAAACCCATTGTTTATGGAATCGGTATCAGTCTCCCCGTCCTGACAATTAAAAAGTAATAAGAACATGTTAATGAAAGATGAAAGATATCAAATACAAAACTAATTTTGCATGAGCATGGGGACAAAGCCAATCATGACACATATTTATGTTTCAAAACACTGCTCCTGGGATTGAAGCAATTAACAAACTCTAGCTACTCTTCCAATGGTGATTGTAAAACAAAGTGCAAGACACACATAAGACTTCTAAGTCATAAGCTGGAAGCTCAGTTTTGAAATCACATTTACTCCAATTTAGGCAATAGCTAAAAAGTCATTTGTTACTTACGACAGAATAAATAAACTAACAGAGAGGGATAACTGTATAACAACTAAAATGAGTTCATCAAGATTATACACTAGAATCTTGCTATTTCACTGTTAAAAATACTCTCGTTCAAACTTTTTTTTTTTGGGGGGGTAACAATCTACAAGAAAATACCCATCAAATAGTAAAAATTGAAAATTATAATTACAGCTCAAAATAAAACTTCAATAAGAAATGTGTGAAGATACATGCATTAACCTTATGATGTAACAGCAAGAATTTCAAGCTCTATATAATCATACACAAAGATAGCAGATCACGTGATAAAGTTAAAGCAAAAAGCAGCAAATACCTGAATCTCCGAAACTATTCTTCTGAACTTTAGATTAATCTCGATTGTAGCTACCCCAGTTCCAGTCTTGAAACGAAATCGATCAACATTTATTACCTTGAGCTTTAGTGATGGGCTTTTATATGATTTAAGTTCATGGTGCCAAACCCCAACAACTGTGTAATTCCCGGAATATGACTTGCCCATGGGCCATATTAACCCACCCTTTACCTTTGGATCTGGGATGGCTGAATTAATCAGAATTCTAATGTTGTTCATTTCATCATCCTGCAAATTTTACAATTTCAGTTTCAGCATGGAATTCATTTGCTAGGCCTACATAGAAAATATAAGATATAACTCAAGATTGTTTTCAGCAATATAAAATAAACATGTACATTCGCACAACAGATTGAGAGCACACACGCACCCCAACAACAAGAAAAACCTTATATTTAACTTTTGTTTTAATTCTAATTGATGGTAACTAATTTTGAAAATCTAATGATTTATTTATCATTTAATTTTTAACATATGTAAGGTTTCTGATATCAAGGAAAGGGCAATGCAGGACTAAAGTTTAACCGTTTTAAGCTTGCCATAAATTTGTTTTCTCAACCCTTCGAAAGTAAACTTTTGATGATGAAAACACAGATATAAGTTTAAGATTTCCTTATTTTCCCTGGTCTTGAATTTTTCTTCCTCAGCATCTCTAACGATGAGGATTCTAATGAGCAATAACCAAATAAAATAAAAAGAGAAAAAAATGAATGGGTAACTTAAAAGTCTAGGGAAAACAGGCGCAAACTAGCAGATTAACTTACAGAGAGGGCAGATAAGGTACTCCTTGTATATAGTGCCAACCTCAGGTCTAGATCTTCATCAAAACATACAATATCAGCTACCATGTGACGAACTTGGTCTAGTACGACCTACAAGAAAAATGTTCATATTCAAGATGACACTCTGCACAAAACAACAATAAATAATTAAAAAATAATAAAAAATGACTACCATCAGATACTTGATAGTTCCGGTCCTCTGGATGTCATCATACTCAAATGAAAAAGATTACTGAAATCTAAATTCCATGATGCTGAAAGGAACTCCTAAACATTGGCATATTCAGTTAGGTCCATAATCAGCAGTATTTTTGTAATTTTATATTCGCAACTGTAATGCAATACATAGTTTATTGGTTTAGACATTCAATTATTAGTTAACTGCTAACTTAAATCAAATTTTAATTGGTTTATAATATTAACTAGATCTTTCCTTATCGAATTAACAAGCCTCTTCCTCAATCAGAAGTATATTCTTACTCATTGAGAATTTTCTTCTTCATTTTAAATTCTTTTCCTCAAAATTGAGATTATTCCTGCAGAGACTTCAAAAAGGTCTGGGTGAGGCATAAAGGTTTCATCTCATTGTTAATGATTATTGCGTTTATTTGGTACCTCCTTTATAATCACAATGAAAAGGTTATATTCAAACCCTCAACTATTCAATTCAATTCATCAGAAGTCTTGTTGCAATGTTTAAACTAGCAAAATGTCCCCTTAAAATACAGGCAACACACACAAGATTCAACCCATTGTCCATAAATAACAGTTAGCAAAATGCAGAAGACTTGCCTTATAGAGCTCAAGCTTTTGATCTTCGTTAACAGTACATTTACATGTAATATGTCGTGTGCCGTCATACAACTAGACAAGAAGGGGGAAAACAATTAATGGCTAATTAAGTGAGAGATAAAAGAAACTTGATCGTGAATGTTTAGCAGAAGAACTACCTTTACATTGTAAATATCCTTGCACTCTACAAAATCAACCCCAATTTTTGGCACAACTTCATGTACAATTTTCTCCACGTATGCAGCGGGGACAGGTGTGTTAAAGCATCTCCTCAGTGGCTTCAAAACAGTTTCAGCAACTTGACGTTCGGTTGCACTTTCTAAGCTCGGTAAATCGTTCCTGCATCAAGATGAATGATATAATAATTATTTCTTTGAGCAACTTTTGATAAGAAAATTAATTGAGGTTTCAAAGGTGTGATAGAAGAATGGAAATACGGGATACATATAGCAACATTTTTATTGTAAGAAATAGGCCAAGCAAAGGTATAGTTTGTTGTCCCAATGAAATATCAAACAATTAAACTTGGCCATGGCAACAGATGGATTTGTTTCCTGGACCAGAAATGTATAAATACTAAACAATGGATACATTTGTTTCCAGCGGCAACTACTAAAGCCAAAGCCAAATTCTAGATGCCATGGAAGCTTCCACGAGAAGTCTGAAAGAAGTGCATGCACTATAAGTCATTGATCTAGACATTTTCTTTTTCCTTTTATTTTTTAATAAATCTTTTCCTCTCTGGCTTTTACAAGCAATGTTAACTTGTGTCCCTGGTTTGGAGATCCGATTTACGTCATCCGTTGATGGCGCTAGGGTTAGCGGTAAAGTTCGTAATTTTAGCTGCCAGTACTTATATGACCACAAGATTTCTGTCAGATTTTAGTGTGAATATGCATATTCGTTGCTATAATTTCAAAGTCAAATGAAAGGAAAGGAATGATCTAACTCAAAACATTCAAGCTGTAACAGCAATGGAACCAGATCACATACTCATCGAAAAGAATATTGCCAAATCTAGCACACATTTTTGGTTTTTCCTCCATTTCGTTCTTGACAATGTTACAAGCACTCAATACATCTGGCCATACATTTTCTGCTATCGATTCCCATGGGCTTCTTGATGTATTCGCACACGCTATATCATTATCTACCAACCAAAAATCCAAATGTCAACATAACTAAAGTTAACACCTGCATAAATCAAGAACAAAAGTAGAACATATCTAACATAAAACTAAAAATGCCAACCACTAACCTCTGGCCAGATTAATGGTCACTGATCTTTTATGCTCATCAGGCTCCTCTGGAAACTCCTTGAAATGGTCAGAAGAAATACTGTTATTACTATCCAAGCCACAGACAAACAATCTGTGCACGGCATGGGCTCCATACTCAATGTAATTTGAATACGCGCCTGTGTCATTCTTGGATGATCCCAATTTTAATTTTCTGTTGAATATAGGCTCAAGCATCTCCGGAACTGGAGATGGCCTCTCGGGGTCCTTCGAACGCCTCAAATGTGGTGGAATGTAAGCCATCGTGATAATATTAACTTCACACTACCTTAAACGACACAAGAATAATAAGTAGTATTTACAGAATTTTGTAAATTGAAATCACTATCGCAGTACTGCCCGATAAACAAGCAACCAAAGTACTTGGGAAAAATGAATGAAACGTTTCAGTAATGCAAGATCAGAACTAAAACAAACATTCTCTAAAATAAAAGAAATTCGGAAAAAGGACAAAAGTTAAAGATACCGTACAGGCCAATTATGAAATAAAAAAAAAAAAAAACTAAATGAAATTACACAAGTATCATTTATTACAACATTTGATACAATGAATTAATCCTGTATAAAATGAATATAACAAAATAGCAAAATATTAAGTTATTCTAGCAAATGATTTTATCTCAGTAGACAGAGCTAAGCTAACCAGTGGAAACAGTGAAACAAAAGCTAAAAAGAACCCACCAAAATCATCAAAGAAATTCACATGACAAGTACCCCGAAACAAAGCCGTGGTGAAAATATGATAAATTGAACAAAAATTCATAAGATATAAACATCAATACTAACCAAAAATTTTAAAATTGCTTGCTAGTGCTGGCTGTTGGTTCAGCTGATCATCAGACGTGTGTGTATATATACACAAAGAAAAAGAAAGTCAACATGTATCAAAATATCTCCTTCTTGCACAAGTTTTGAAGTGTGCTTTTTGGAGTTATCTGTTCTTGCTTTGTAAAAGGCATTTCCTTTGCTGGCAGGCAAGGAGACCCCACTTTACTTTTATATGTGAAAAATTTAACTAATTCTCCAATTTACTAATTAAATTAAATTTTAATCGGACATCATCAAGGACCTCTCTATAAATTACCATATTACTGACAGCCAAGAATCTTTCTTATTCATTTATTTATTTATTTCACTCTTAATCGCTCCTTATTAACTAAATGATCACTATCATTAAAAAAATCAAAATTAAATTTTAAATTCTGATATTAATAATTAAAGCAGTTTCCTTTATTCTATTTACTATAAAATTAATTTTTTATCTAAATTTAAAAAACAAAATGAGACTAAAAGAAAAAAGAAAAATTAAGGAGAGAATCATAATGCATTGCTGATCAAAGCGGGGGAAAAAACTTTTCTTCAAAATAGATTTGTAAGTGGATCCCAAGTGATTCAAGCAATGTCATTAGTTTTGAAAGAGAGGTCTTCGTCTTACAAACAAAATCAAATTTTACTTGTACTAGCTGTTGATATTTATTCACAAACAGAAAAAATAAAACACAAGAGAAAAAAAGAGGTAGAAAGTGGACAAAATTTGAAGTTCAGAATGAGAATTACTTGAGCAAAGATTTAATACAAGTCCACACACAATTAGCAAGATTTAATACAAGTCCACACACAATTAGAAAAAAACCATTTGACACAAACATCATCTTATTTACATCTTGCCACAGCAGCAAGTACAGGATGCACCCAGACGCAAACATCAACCCAGAGTAGGGGACAGCTTGCAATCTGTTGTTCATGTCAAAAGCTGCTCGCATGACAAGAAATGATCCCATATTAACCTCAGGTTGTCTTTAAACCCACTGTCAACGGAATCAATATCAATCTTCCCATCCTGACAATTGAAATAAAAAGTACTAAGTGCATGTTAATGAAAGACGAAACAAAGCAAATAAAACACCAAACAGGGATCTTGCTGATAATATGTTCAACTAGGATTTCGATCCTGTGCGCGTCCGTGGCAATTTGTCATTCGTGGAGCTGTGTTGTGGGGCCCGCAGCTCTGCCAATGAACATCCACCACATGTGACTAGATCGGACTCATTAAAGTAAATGGATAAACTTGCTATCTCATCTCATCAATAAAATCTTCCCCGACAAACTTCTTTTGTATGGCAATCTTCCCCCAACCCCCCCCCCCCCCTCCAACAAAAAAAAAAGACCCTCTTTCCAGCATCTAATAGTAAAAATAGAAAATTACAGTAAAGTGTGAAGATAAAATATGCATTAACATTATGATGGAACAGAGAGAATTTCGAGCACTATGTAATCATATACAAGGATAGCAGGTTAAGTGATAAAAGTTGAAGCAAAAAGCAGCAAATACCTGAATCTTTGAAACTATTCTTCGCAACTTCAGATTAATCTCAATTGTAGCTTCCCCAGTTGCAGTCTTGAAATCAAATCGATCAGCATTTCTTACCTTGAGCTTTAGTGATGGGCTTTTATATGATTTAAATTCGGTGTGCCAAACCCCAAAAACTCTGTATCTTTGCCCAGAATATGAATTCCCCATAGGCCATCTTAACCCACCCTTTACCTCCGGATCCAGAATGGCTGAATTTATCAGGTTTCTAATGCAGTTCATTTCGTCATTCTGAAAATTTTAAAATTTCAGTTTGATCATAGAATTCATTTGCAGGGACTGCTTACAACTCAAAATTGTTTTCAGGAATATGAAATGAAAATGTACATTCCTCCCAATAGATAAATTAACACCAGACATAAATCAAGAACGAAAGTAGAACATATTAAGATAAATTAAAAATGCAGACCACTAACCTTTAGCCAGATTATTGGTCACTAAAACTAAGGGCTTAGCTCCTCTTTTATGCTCAACAGACCCCTCTGGAAAGTCCTCAAAATGGACAGAAGAAGGAAAGCTACTATCACTATCCAAGCCACAAACAAACCATCTTTGTACGGTGTGGTCTGCATACTCGACGTAATTTACTTTCATGCCTGCATTATGCTTGCGTGATCCCAAGTTTAATTTTCTGTTGAATTCAGGCACAAGCATTTCCGGAACTGGAGTTGGCCCCTTGGGGCCCTTCGAATGCCGCTTTTGTGGTGGAATGTAAGCCATTATGATAATATTAACTTGGCACTACCTTAAACCACGCTAGGAATAATAAGTAAGGAAATTATCCACTGGACACCTGTTTTTTTTTTCTGTTTTTTGAAACATACACATGTCTTTGATTTTTTGGCTGATTTCTACCTAAAGCTACATTTTCTTGCACCTGTCCACTCCCGTCTGCACACTGTTAAGAGAACTAGCGGAAAATCAGATAAATGATTTTTTTCCCCCAAATGTAAAATTACAATTTTACCTTATATAAATGCCAAAAAAAATAAAATTTGAAAAAAGAAATTCGGATTTAATATTCGAAGTGGAAGCAACATACTTATGAGATAATTGAATATAATGGCCATGCCATGTTATCTTATATCTTCTTCATTTCTCTCCAAGAATCATAATCAGTATAGTCTTAGCAAAAGATTCATCTATTCGTCACGGGTCCATGATGAGTACTCACCAATGTAATCTACATTCATGTAAAAAAAAAAAACAACTTCACATAACTAAAAGAAAAAGAAAAATATTCCATTTTTTTTAAATAGTGAATAAAAGTTAATTATAACTCAAATTCAGGAACTAAATTATGAGAGAGAGCAATTTTCTTTAAGAGCCTTAGCCACGGGCCAATCCTAGGGTTACGCGGTGCGTCCCAGCCTGGGCTCCACCTAGTGCAGCGGCTCTCCTTTACGCAAATGAGGCACTCCTGCCAAATCATAAAGAATAAATGATTAAAGTAAATTATTAATATTAAGAAGAAGAAATTAAAGAAATTAACTAAAGTTAAAGTATGTAAACTGTACCGATTGGATGAACTGTGAGTGCGGGGCGATTTGAAACGGCAGTGTGTTTGCGCAAAAATATAACTTCGTCAACGACTTCGCCCGTAGCTTCCCGCCAATGCTGGTCTAGTCAGTCGTTCAACTAACAGAGGCGGCAGCACAAGCTTCTTCTTATTGTTATTATAAACAATAGCCGTTCTTGTGGTTTGCTCTGCTCTCGACCGCTTTTCCTTTTTTTTTTTTTTTTGGGTCGTGTTTAAACGATGATTAAACGGCATTGTTTTTTTTTTTTGTGCAAGTTAAATGACAAATTGGCCCCTGTGACATTAGCAAAATTATAACGGTGGGAAGATAAAAATAGACGGATGCAAGAAAATATACCATTCAAGTGAAAATTAAAAAAAAATGAAATTAAAAAAAAAAAATGGTCGGCGCATAATTTTTCAAATAACTACTTACAGAATTTTGTAGAATGAAATCACTATAGCAATATGGCTCATAAACAAGCAACAACAATACTTGGGAAAAATGCATGAAACGTTTCAGTAACCCAAGATCAAAACTAAAACAAACATTCTCTAGACAAAGAGAACCCTTTTTTTAATTAAAAAAAAAAAAGAAAAAAAAGGAAAGAAATCCTACTGGTCAATTATGAAAGAAGGAAAGAAAACTAAATGAAATTACTCATGCATCATTTATGATAACATTTGATACAATGAAATAACTCTATATACAATCACATAATAAGATCGCAAACGATTAGGTTATTGAAGCAAATAATTTTATCTCAGTAGAATAAGTTAAACTAACCAGTGGAAACAGTAAAATATGAGCTTAAAAGAACCCACCAAAATCATCAAAGAAATGCATATAACGAGTACCCTGAAGCAAACTGCAAAACTGAAGTGAAAATATAATAAATTGAACAAAAATTCAAGATAAATAAAGAACAGTACTAATAAAAAATTTTAAAATTGCTTCCTAGTGTTGGCTGTGGAGCTCAGCTGATATTTAGACTTACATATATATATATATATATATATATATATATATATATATATATATATATATATAAAGCAGCATGACTGCGTCTGTCAGCTACATTTCCTTCTTGCACAAGTTTCGAAGAGGGCTTTTTTCTTTTCCTGCCTTAGGAAAGGCTTCTCCTTCAGTCGCAAGGGGACTTCTAACCAACAGTTTAAAAGTAAAAGAAAAGAAAAAAAAGAAGCACTGACATATAAAAGGCTGATTAAATCTTGAAAAAAATACATTCAAAATAAATATTCAAAGTGAGACCGTTTGGATGAGTTTACTAATTTAAATAAATTTTTAACCAGACATCAAGGACCTTTTAACAAATTACCATATTATTAGTGGCTGTGATTACATAAAAGGCAGGGAGAAAACTTTTCCCCAATATACATTTGCAGGTGGATCCCAAGTGATTCAAGTATATCACCAGATTAATTTTGAAAGACATATCTTAGAAATAAAATCAAATTCTATTGTTACAGGCTGTTGATATACATTCCACACATACAAAAATATAAAGCACTTTACACAGGAACTGCCAAGCTTAGACCAAATACAACTATTGCACAGGAAATTAAAAAAATTGAGGTAAAAACTGGGTCAGAATGAGAATTGAGGAACTCAAGCAATTACTTAAATACATTTTAGCACCATTCGATATGAAGCTGATCTTATTCTTGCATTTACATCTTTCAATAGCAATAAGTACATGATGCACACACATGCAAATACGAACGAGGAAGAAGAAGAGCTGTGTCAAAAGTTGCTCGCATGAGAAGAAATGATCCCATATTAACCTCAAGTTGTCCTAAAAACCCACCGTAGCTGGAATCAGTATCAATCTTCCCATGACAAGAAATGGTCCCATATTAAACTCAAGTTGTCCTTAAACCCATTGTAGATGGAATCAGTATCAATCTCCCCGTCCTGACGAATAAAAGAGAAAAGTAATAAGAACATCTTAATGAAAGATGAAGATATCAAATACAAAACTAATTTTGTATAAGCATGGCTGCATGGGGCCAAAGCCATGGGAAATAGTGAGCAATAACAATCATGAAACATATTTATGTTTCAAAACTCTTCTCCTGGAATTGAAGCAATTAACAAACGCTAGCCACTCTTCCAATGGTGATTGTAAAACCAAAGTGCAAGACACACGTATAAGACTTCTAAGTCATAAGCTGGAAGCTCAGTTTTGAAATAAAATTTACTCCAAGTTAGGCAATAGCTAAAAAATCATTTTTTACTTACGACAGAATAAATAAGTAACAGAGAGGGACAACTGTATAACAACTAAAACGAGTTCATGAAAATTATACATTAGAATCTAGCTATTTCACCGTTAAAAATACTGTAGGTCAAACATTTTTTTTTTCTGGGGTAAAGCAATCTACAAGAAAATGCCCATCAAATAGTAAAAATTGAAAATTATAATTACAGCTCAAAATAAAACTTCAATAAGAAATGTATGAAGATATATGCATTAACCTTATGATGTAACAGCAAGAATTTCAAGCTCTATACAATCATACACAAAGATAGCAGGTTATGTGATAAAGTTAAAGCAAAAAGCAGCAAATACCTGAATCTCCGGAACTATTCTTCTGAACTTTAGATTAATCCCGATTATAGCTTCCCCATTTCCACTCTTGAAACGAAATCGATCAATATTTCTTACCTTGACCTTTAGTGATGGGCTTTTATATGATTTAACTTCTTGGTGCCAAACCCCAACAACTCTATAATTCCCGGAATACGACTTCCCTATGGGCCATCTTAACCCACCCTTTACCTTCGGATTCAGGATGGCTAAATTAATCAGAATTCTAATGCTGTTCATTTCATCATCCTGAAAATTTTAAAATTTCAGTTTGAAAGTACAATTCATTTGCTGGGACTACACAGAAAATATAAGAAATGATAAATACATATTCTTGGCTTATAACCCGAGGTTCTTTTCAGCAATATAAAATACATTCCCAATGACAAGACACACACACCCCAATACAATAGATTGAGAACACAGACACACACACCCCAATGACAAGAAAAACCTTATATTTAACTTTTGTTTTAATTCTACATGATGGTAACTAATTTTGAAAATCTAATGATTTATTTATTGTTCTATTTTTAACATTTGTAAGGTTTCTGATTTCAATAAAAGGGCAATGCATGACTAAAGTCTGACCATTTTAAGCTAGTCCTATATTTGTTTTTCTCAACCCTTCGAAAGTAAACTTTCGATGTTAAAAAACAGCTATAAGTTTAAGATTTCCATATTTTCCCTGGGCTTGAATTTTTCTTCCTCAGCATCTGTAACGTTGAGGATTCTAATAAGCAATAACCAAATAAAATAAAAAGGGGAAAAAATGAAGAAATAAAAAGGGAAAAAATGAAGGGGTAACTTAAAAGTCTAGGTAAAACAAGCACAATGAGCAGATTTACTTACAGAGAGAGCAAATAAGGTACTCTTTGTATATAGTGCCAACCTCAGGTCTAGATTTTCATCAAAATATACAATATCAGCTACCATGCGACGAACTTGGTTTAGTTCGACCTACAAGAAAAAATGTTCCTCTTCAAGAAGAGATGCAAAACAACAATAGTTAAATAAATAATAATAAAAATGACTACCATCAGATACTTGATAGTTCTGGTCTTCCGGATGTCACCATACTCAAATAAAAAAGATTATTGAAATCTAAATCCCATGATGCTGAAAAGAATTCCTAAAGATTGGCATATTCAATTTGGTCTATAATCAGCAGTATTTTTGTAATTTTATATTTGCAACTGTTACGTTATATGTAGTTTGTTGGTTTAGACATTCAATTACGAGTTAACTGATAACTTAATTCAAATTTTAATTGGTTTGTAATAGTAACTAGATCTTTCCTTATCGAATTAACAAGCCTCTTCACAATCAGAAGTAGAACTAGTCTTAATCCTAGAGAATTTTCTTCTTCATTTCAAATTCTTTCCTTAAAAATTCCTGGGGAGACTCCTAAAAAGTCTTAGTGAGGCACAAAGGTTCGTCTCATTCTTAATGTTTATCGCTTTTATTTTGGTACCTCTTTAATAATTCACAGTGAAAAGATTATATTTAAACTCTTGTCTATTCAATTCAAAACATCAGAAGTCTTGTTGCAATGTTTGAACTAGCAAAAGTCCCCATAAAATACAGGCAGCACACATAAGATTCGACCCATCGTCCATAAATAACAGTTAGTCAAACGCAGAAAACTTGCCTTATAGAGCTCAAGCTTTTTATCTTCTTTAACAGTACATTTGCAAGTAATTTGTCGTTTGCTGTCCCACAACTACAAAAGAAGAGGAGAAGGAGGGGGGGGGGGGGGCAATGGCGAATTAAGTCAGAGAGAAAAAAAAGTTGATCATGAAACCTGTAGTGTTTAGCAGAAGTAACTACCTTTACGTGGTATATATCCTTGTACTCTACAAAATCAACTCCAATTTTTGGCACAACTTCATGTACAATTTTTTCCATGTGTACAGCAGGGACACCTGGGTAAAGGTGCCTCCTCATTGACTTCAAAGCCGTTTCAGCAACTTGATGTTCTCTTGCACTTATGAAGCTCGGTAAATCGTTCCTGCATCAAGATGAATGATATAATAATTATTTCTTTGAGGCACTTTTGATAAGAAAACTAATGCAGGTTCCAAAGATGTGACATAAGAACGGAAATATGTGATACAATTGCATCATTTTTATTGTAAGAAATAGGCCAAGCAATGGTACAGTTTGTTATCCCAATGAAATATCAAACAATAAAACTTGGCCGTGGTAGAAGATTGATTTGTTTCTCACACCATAAATGTAGCAGTGCTAAGACAATGGATACATTTGTTTCCAGCAGCAACTTCTGAAATGTGCCTACACAAAGCCAAAGCCAAATTCTAGATGCCATGGAAACTTCCATGAGATACAACAAATCTGAAAAAAGTGCATGTACTATAAATCCTTAATCTTATCATTTTCTTTTTCCTTTATTTATTTATTTATTTATTTTATAAATCTTTTCCTCTTTGGCTTTTACAAACAATGGCAACTTGTGCCCCTGGTTAGGAGAGTCGATTTATAGTCATACATTGATGGCGCTAGGGTTAATGGTAAAGTTCGTAATTTTAGCTGCCAGTACTTTTTATCACCACAAGATTTCTGTCAGATTTTAGTGTGAATATGCATTTTCGTTGCTTTGATTTCAAAGTCAAAAGAAAGCAAAGGAATGATCTAACTCAAAACATTCAAGCTGTAACAGCAATGGAACCAGATCACATACTCCTTGAAAACAAGTTTGCCAAATCTAGCAACCATTGTTGGCTTTTCCTTCATTTCGTTCTTGACAATGTTACAAGCACTCAATACATCTGGCCATACATTTTCTGCTATCGATTCCCATGGGCCTCTTGATATATTTACACACACTTTATCATTACCTACCAACCCAAAAATCCAAATGTCAACATAACTAAAGTTAACACCCTACATAAATCAAGAACGAAATTAGAAACATATCTAAGATAGATTTAAAAATGCAAACCACTAACCTCTAGCCAGATTAATGGTCACTGGTCTTTCATGCACATCAGCCTCCTCTGGCGACTCCTCAAAATGGTCAGAAGAAATGCTGTTATTATTATCCAAGCCACAGACAAACAATCTGTGTACGGCATGATCTGCATACTCAATGCAATTTGAACTCACGCCTGCGTCATGCTTGGATGATCCCAAGTTTAATTTTCTATTGAATTTAGGTTCAAGCATATCCAGAACTGGAGATGGCCTCTGGGGGTCCTTCGAACGCCTCAAATGTGGTGGAATGTAAGCCATTGTGATAATATTAACTTCACACTACCTTCAACCACACTAAGAATAATAAGTATTTACAGAATTTTGTAAATTGAAATCACTATCACAGTACTGCCCGATAAACAAGCAACCAAAGTACTTGGGAAAAATGAATGAAACGTTTCAGTAACGCAAGATCAGAACTAAAACAGACATTCTCTACAATAAAAGAAACTTGGAAAAAGGAAAAAAAGTTAAAGATACCATATCATTCATTATCACATTTGATACAATGAATTAATTCTGTATAAAATGAATATAACAAAATAGCAAAAGATTTAAGTTATTCTAGCAAATGATTTTATCTCAGTAGACAGTAGCTAAGCTAACCAGTGGAAACAGTGAAACAAAAGCTAAAAAGAACCCACCAAAATCATCAAAGAAATTCACATGACAAGTACCCTGAAACAAAGCTGTAGTGAAAATATAATAAATTGAACAAAAATTCATAAGATGTAAATAACAATACTAACCAAAAGTTTTAAAATTGCTTCCTAGTGTTGGCTGTTGGTTCAGCTGATCATCAGACGTGTGTATATATATACGAAGAAAAAGAAAGTCAACATGTATCAATATACATATCTCCTTCTTGCACAAGTTTTGAAGTGTGCTTTTTGAGTTTTCATTTCTTGCTTTGGAAAAGGCATCTCCTTCGCTGGCAAGGAGACTCCACTTTAATGTAATATGTGAAAAAATTAACTAATTCTGCAATTTACTAATTTAATTAAATTTTAACCGGACATCATCAAGGACCTTTCTGTCAATTGCCACATTACTGACAGGCATGAACCTTTCTCATTTATTTATTTACTCTTAATCGCTCCTTATTAACTAAACGATCACTATCATTAAAAAAAAATCAAAATTAAATTTTAAATTCTGATATTAACAATTAAACCAGTTTCTTTCATTTTATTTACTATTAAGTTAATTTTTATCTAAATTTAAAAAATAGAGGGACTAAAGGAAAAAAGAAAGAATAAGGAGAGAATCATGATGCATTACTGATTAAGGTTGGGGAGAAAACTTTTCTCCGAAATAGATTTGCAAGTGGATCCCAAGTGATTCAAGAATGTCATTAACTTTGAAAGACAAGTCCTGGTCTTACAAATAAAATAAAATTTTATTTGTACTAGCTGTTGATATTTATTCACACACAGAAAAAATAAAACACAAGAGAGTGAAAAAAAAAAAAAAGAGGTAGAAACTGGACAAAATTCACACAAAGTTCATGCTGCATGAGAATTACTCGAGCAAAGATTTAATACAAGTCCACACATAATTAGCAAAAAACCATTTGACACAAACATGATCTTATTTACATCTTTGCGCAGCAGCAAGTACAGGAAGCACCCAAACGCAAACATCAACCGAGAGTAGGTTAGAGCCTGCAACCTGTTGTTTATGTCAACAGCTGCTCGCATGACAAGAAATGATCCCATATTAACCTCAGGTTGTCTTTAAACCCACTGTAGACGGAATCAATATCAATCTTCCCATCCTGACAATTGAAATAAAAAGTACTAAGAGCATGTTAATGAAAAGATGAAACAAAGCAAATAACACTAAACAGGGTTCTTGCA
This sequence comes from Citrus sinensis, assembly GCF_022201045.2. NCBI lineage: Eukaryota > Viridiplantae > Streptophyta > Magnoliopsida > Sapindales > Rutaceae > Citrus > Citrus sinensis. The sequence goes on along the minus strand of NC_068558.1, from coordinate 40,114,220 downwards.
GATAATATGTTCAATTAGGATTTCGATCATGTGCGTGCCCACAGCGATTTGTCATTGGTGGAGCTGTGTTGTGGGGCCTGCAGCTCTGCCAATGAACACCCACCACGTGTGACTAGATCGGACTCATTAAAGTAAATGGATAAACTTGCTATCTCATCTCATCGAGAAAATCTTCCCCAACAAACTTCTTTGTACTCCCCCCCCCCCCCCCCCACCCCCCAAAAAAAAAGGACCCTCTTTCCAGCATCTAATAGTAAAAACAGAAAATTACAGTAAATTGTGAAGATAAAATATGTATTAACATTATGATGGAACAGAGAGTATTGCAAGCACTATGTAATCATATAAAAGGATAGCAGGTTAAGTGATAAAAGTTGAAGCAAAAAGCAGCAAATACCTGAATCTCTGAAACTATTCTTCGCAACTTCAGATTAATCTCAATTGTAGCTTCCCCAGTTGCAGTCTTGAAATCAAATCGATCTGCATTTCTTACCTTGAGCTTTAGGGATGGGCTTTTATATGATTTAAATTCAGTGTGCCAAACCCCAATAACTCTGTATCTTTGCCCAGAATATGACTTCCCCATGGGCCATCTTAACCCACCCTTTACCTCCGGATCCAGAATGGCTGAATTTATCAGGTTTCTAATGCAGTTCATTTCGTCATCCTGAAAATTTTAAAATTTCAGTTTGATCATAGAATTCATTTGCAGGGACTACTCAAAATTGTTTTCAGGAATATAAAATGAAAATGTACATTCCTCCCAATAGATTGAGAACACAGACATGTACACACACCCCAACGACAACAAAAACCTTACATTTAACTTTTGTTTTAAGTCTACAATTAGCAACTAATTTTGAAAATATAATGATTCATCTATTACTCTATTGTTGTCATTAGTAAAGTTTCTGATTTCAAGAAAAAGAAAATCCTCTGAAATTAGGATTACTACTGACTTGTCGACATTTAACTTTTGTTTTAAGTCTACAATTGGTAACTAATTTTGAAAATATAATGATTCATCTACTACTCTATTGTTATCATTAGTAAAGTTTCTGATTTCAAGGAAAAAAATCCTCACAAATTAGGATCACTACTGAATTGTTGATGTCAATACTGAGTGAAAAGGGAGATGCACGACTAAAGTTTAACCCTTCTTAAGCTTGTCATATATATTCTTTTTCTTAACCCTTCAAAAGTAAACTTTCTATGATAAAAACAAATCTATAAGTTTAAGATTTTCACCCCCGCCCCCCCAGACGCGGTCTTGAATTTTTCTTCTTCAGCGTCTGTAATTATGAGGATTGTAATTGCTATGACTAAATAAAATAAAATGGCAAAAAAAGGGGTAACTTAAAAGTCTAGCTGAAACAAGTGCGAAGTAGCAAATTAACTTACAGAGAGAGCAGACAAGGTACTCTTAGTACACAGTGCCAACCTCAGGTCTAAATTTTTATCAAGGCATGATATATCTACCACCATGTGACGAACTGGGTTTAGTTCGACCTACAAGAAAAATATTCATACTCAAGATGAGACTCAACAAAAACAACAATAAATAAACAAATAGTATATATTATGACTGTATGGGAAATAGTGTGCACTTTAAAAGATAAAATAAACACAATGACTACCATCAGATAATTGATAGTTCCGGTCTTCCAGATGTCACCGTACTCAAAATGAAAAAGATTATTGAGATCTAAATCCCATTATGCTGAAAGGAATTCTAAAAAATTCGCATACTCAATTGGATCCACAACCAGCAGTATTTTAGTAATTTTATAGTCATCTGTAATATTATACATACTTTCTTAGTTTAGACATTCAATTATGAGTTAATTCAATTTTTACTTGGTTTATAATAGTTTCTAGAACTTTCCATGATGAATTAACAAGTCTGACCGTCAATCAGATGTAGAATTAGCATTACTTTTTAAGAATTTTCTTCCTCTTCTTCATTTTAAACTCTTTTCCTTTCTATTGGTTTTATTCATGGAAACACTTCTAATAGGTCTTAGTGAGACACAAAGGTTTCTACCCTTCCTAGGTCTCTTTCTTAATCTTTATTGCTTTCATTTTGATAGCTCCTTCATAATTTGCAATGAAAAGAATATATTCAGACCCTCATCTATTTAATTCAAAACATCAGAAGTCCTGTTGCAATGTTTGAACAAGCAAAGTCTTCTTTAAAATACAGGCAACGCATACAAGATTCAATGCATTGTCCATAAATAATAGTTAGCCAGTAGCAGAAAACTTGCCTTATAGAGCTCAAGCTTGTTATTTTCTTTGACAGTACATTTGCAGGAAACAGTAGAGTTTTGTCGTTCGCTGTCAGACAGCTACACAAGAAGAGGAGGGGGGGGGGGGGCATTAATGGCTAATCAAGTGAGAAATAAAAGAAACTTGGTCATGAATACTCAGTGTTTAGCACAAGAATTACCTTGACATGGTAAATATCCTTGTACCCTTCAAAATCAACCCCAATTTTTGGCACAACTTCATTTATTATCTTTTCCATGTATGTAGCAGGGACATTTGTGTAAAAGGATCTCTTGAATTGCCTCAAAGCGGTCTCAGCAACCAGATCTTCTTCTCTTACATTTTCTAAGCTCAGGAAATTGTTCCTGCATCAGGACGAATGATATAAAAAATATTTCTGTTAGGGATTTTTAAGATGAAAACCAATGGAGGCTTCAAAGATCTAACACCAGCATGGAAATATTTGAAACATATAGCATTATTTTTATTGTAACAAATAGGTCAAGCGATGGTATGGTTTGCCGTCCAAATGAAATATCAAATAATAAAACTTGGCCATGGCAACAGATTGATTTGTTTCTCACACCAGAAATCAAGCAATACTGAGACAATGGATAAATTTGTTGCCAGTGTGACTATTGAAATGTGCCTACGCAAAACCAAATCCAAATTCTAGATGGCATGAAAGCTTCTATGAGATGCAACAAGTCTGAAAGAAGTTAAATCTGTGATCTTGTCTCTTTATTTTTTTCATTTATTTATTTTTTCAATAAATCATTTCCTCTTTGGCTTTTAAAAGCGATGTTAACTCATGTCCCTGGTTTGGAGATCACATTTACAGTCAACATTGATGGTGCTAGGATTAATGGAACAGATCATAGTTTTAGCTGTCAGTACATATATGACCACAAATTTCTGTCAGATTTTAGTATGAATATGCAATTTTGTTGCTTTAATTTCAAAGTTGAAAAAAAGTGAAGGAATGATCTAACTCAAAACATGTATGCTGTAAAAGTGATGGAAACCAGATTACATACCTACGGAAAAGAACATGGCCGAATCTAGCAACCAATGTTGGGTTTTCCTCCATTTCATTCTTGACAATTTTACAAGCACTCAATACATCTGGCCATACATTTTCTGCTACCGATTCCCAAGTGCTTCTTGATATATTCCCACATACTTTATCGTTATCTACCAACCCAAAAATCCAAATGTCAACATAACTAAAGTTAAAACCACACATAAATCAAGAATGAAAGTAGAGCATATTTAGGATAAAACTAAAAATGCGGACCACTAACCTTTAGCCAGATTATTGTTCACTAAAACTAAGGGCTTTGCTCCTCTTTTATGCTCAACAGCATCCACTAAAAACGGCTCAAGATGGACAGAAGAGGGAAGGCTGCCATCCTCATCGAGTCCAACAGCAAACCACCTGGAAATGGCACGGTCTGCATACACAATCTTTCCACTCATGTCTGCATTATTGTTGGGTGATCCTAAGTTTAAGTTTCCGTTGAATTTAGGCACAAGCATCTCTGGAACTGGAGATGGCCTCTGCGGGTCCTTTGAATGCCGCATATGTGGTGGAATGTAAGCCATTATGATAATGTTAACTTCTCACTACCTTAAACCACACCAAGAATAATAAGTATTATTCACAGAATTTTGTGAAATAAAATCACTATTGCCCAATAAACTAGAAACATAAATAGCTAGGCAAAATGAATGAAACAGTTCAGTAACACAAGATCAAACCAGAATCAACATTCTGTAGACTCAAATAAATTTGAAAAAAGAAAAAAAATAAAGATAACCTACAGGAAAATTATGAAAGAAGGACGAAAAAAAGCTAAATCAAATTACCCAAGCATCATTTATGATAACATTTGATACAATGAATTCGCTCTATATAAAATGAACATAACAAAATAGCAAAAGATTAAGTTATCCAAGCAAATAATTTTATGTCAGGAGAGAGTAGCAAAACTAACCATTGGAAGCAGTAAAATAAGAGCTTCAAAAAAAAAGAAGAGAAAAAAGCCAATCAAAACCATAAAAGAGAAACACATAACGAGCACCCAGAAACACAATTGAAGTGAATATATAATAAATTGAAGGAAAATTCATAAGATGAGGGAAGCAATACCGACCGAAAATTTAAAATTGGTTTTCAATCAATCGCTGGCTCAGCTGATGTTCAGACTCTTATGTACATATATATAAGAAACAGCATATGTCAATTACATGTCCTTCTTGCACAAGTTTTGACTTGGGCTTTCAAGTTTTCTTTTCGGGTCCTAATTTTGGAAAGCATATCGACAAATTGAAAAACAGCATCTCCTTCGAACCCAAGGAGAAGGGGTGGGTGGGGGCTGTAGCCTTCTATGACAAGGGGATTCCACTCCAACGCTAATGCCAACAATTTAGTGAAAAAATAAGAAAATAATTCTACGAGTGGCGGGCTATTGGCACCCTTCTAAATATATTTGTACATCACTTTTTTTATTCTTAAAATATTTTAAAAAATTATAAAATTCTTTTACCACCTCCATCAATAATAAAAATATTCCTAATTAAAATTTATTTATGTAAATCATATTCTTTGATTTTCATTTATTTTTATTATTAAACCCATTTTAACAATGGGGTTTCTTCCATTCAAAAGAAAAAAAAAATTTTTTTCTCTTCATTACAGTTGTCGGTGATAAATTTTTCACATAAAAATTAGAAAAAAAAGTAACTTTTTAATTTCTAAATTATTAGATCTTTTTAAGTAAAAAAAGTTCTTGACTTTTGAATAGGGGTTTAATTATAAACTATCTTATTATGTAATTTTTTTAAAAAAAGTTAAAATTGTAAAACAACTAAAGAAATTTTTTAAATGGTATTTAAAGGGGTGCCAATAATCTTGCTCTAATCTTATTTTATAGGGTCCAGCTACATTGCGTCAGGGGTTTGGTACCCCAGTCATTTGTCCTTTTGCAAATGACCATTTAGATCGTAAAGAAAAGTAATCAACGGCTGAGGGTTAATACTTAGAAAATGGGTAACCGGCTATAGCTACAGTATCAGTAAAAGGAAAACAAAAGGAAGTATATAATCCTTTGCTCCAGAAGACTCTAGACGTCGTCAATGAGCCAAACGGAGACAGTCCAAAAACTCCCCCTCTTGTACCTCCACGGCGACGCCGTTATCGCCTCTGTCACCATCCTCTCCGACGCAAGACTCCGCTCGAATCCGAACGAATACGACCGCTTCAACAAAAAATCACAGCTGATGAACCTCTCCTCCGAGTTGAAGTTCTTGTTGTTAATCGCCACCGCCACGTCATCAACTCACGGCGTGATTTCAAAACAGTTCGTGGAGGCGGTCGTCGTCGTCGGCATTTGGATTTCGGATAGAGACTCAAGGGATGCAGTTACGAGTCGTAGCAATGAGCTGTCGTCGAGACTTGGTCGGATTCTCGCCGCCATTATGGGAACAAACGGAGACTCGGTCAGAAAAATTCCAGCTCGGCATAAGGGAATTGTGAAGACGAAAAAAATTCCAGCTCGGCAGAAGGGAGTTGTTTTTCAAAACAAACAAATTGTGCTTCTGTTATTTATTTTTGCTGATAAAGCTTTTTTTTTTTTGGAACAGCATCTAATGTAGTAGGAGTTCATAGGGCTAGGATTAGAAGTTAAAAATTTCAAAGTGGGTGACAAAGTTGTAGTTGTGCTTGTGAGTGCTAATTTATATATATATTTTTTCTTATCTTTTTATCTTTAATTTATTCTGAATAAATTTCTAGTCTTCTTCCACTACTAGGAAGATTGAAATTAAGGTCATGGAGAAATTTGGATGACCGGTTATTGATGATAGGCAACAAAATATCATTTCTTCAAGCTAAGAGAAACCTCATTTTAGTTAATATGGTTGTGGTTGCAACTATGATAATTAGTAAAATGTCGAAAACACATTTCTCTTTTTTACACGTTTCAGGTTCTTGACCATGCTAGAAACTCTGCTTTCCGTATAAAAATTTCTTTTTGTTACTGCAATATGGTGATAGAGTGAATTGAATAAAGTTTTGGTACTTTCTTTGTTTCGTGCTTGGGTCAGTCAATAAAAATAATTACGTGGCATTCCAAAGATTTCAGTGTTGTCATATCAGATTAAAAAAGAAAAGGTGTAAACTGCACGCTGTTGCTTTTGTTGGATCAGGTTATAGGCATGTATAGAGATACCACCACTATAAATCTTTATTTTCAAGTTATATTTGGTTTTTGGTACATTTAGTTGGATATCTGGGAGCCTTATGTCCTTATTCAAAGTTCATACATCTTTGGCATGTGAAGGGTTCAATCTTTTCATCTACGTGAGCTGAGAGGTGATGCTGCTCCATCAGGGTTCAGTCTAATTTTGTATATGCTGATTTCATTTGTTCATTTTGTTTCAGTTTTAAATTTCGTTATTGGTGACAGAGTGGAGGCAGACTAGCTGAGTTTGCTATGGCCAAGGAGAGCTTGACAGTTGCTAGGCCGCAATAAGTTTTTGCAGCTGAAGTTGCTGGCATACCTTGTGCTGGTCTCTCTGCTCACCAGGCCCTCATTCAGCCCCTTGGTGTCAACCTAGATAGAAAAACATTATGATCACTGCTGCCTTAGGGGGTGTGGGTCTATGTGCCGTTCAGTTGGCAAAGCTTGGAAACACAGGCATGATCTGTTTCAAATGAGTGTGTGTGCGTGTTTTAAGAATCAATAGATGAATTCTGCATGCTGCCTCAACCACCACTAACCGAGGACTTTCATTTACGCGTCTCGTATTTAGATTACAATACAGTGTAAGCCAAGAACGTAGCAGTTTTTCTGTAATTAGTTTGTTGTATAGATTACAGAAAGGCACCCTTTCATGAGATGAAGTTAGGTGCCTCTGCATTTTCGACATGGAAGGCTACTTGTTGGCATTATTATATCACATATTATATATTTTACGCATCTTCTTTCCATGCTATTCGTTTTTATAACTGTAAGATATATTCTTTTGTAGATGTTCTTGGATCAGCAGTTGGGTTTGCAATCTTCACAGTTATTTTACTCTCATGGGCATTGATATTTGCCATCGGAGGGGAGCATCTCTTTGGCTCTGCTTGGGATAAACTAGTAATGTATATTGTTGCTGAGAGATTAGGCTTGACAGGTTGGAGCTAGTCATAATCTGTTTCCGGGCTCATGAGTCTTAAAACTCATTTCAATTGCCCTTGTAAATAGTCTGGTGTTGAAACTTGAAGCAACATACATTATGTTGAAGGTAATATTGGAGCCATTTTTCTCAATTAGTAAAAGAACATTTCCTGTTGAATCTAGTGGCAGATTCATGCTTTTATCTGAAAAATAATGTATCATGGCATATTTTTTTTATTAAACAAAATTATAAACATGAGAACTCCTGAACCTTTCTTTCGTATGTATTAACTTTGTTCGATAAAAATTTGTCTACCTTGAATTTTGAAATTTGAAACAGTTACTTTATTCTCATCTGATAAGCTGCAAAAATGCCTTCATAATGGGCAATGTTATGTGACCAAGCCAGTGACTCGCAACATAATATTTGGAAAAATATGTTCTCTTTTATTCATTCAATTTGAAAACAAATAATTTGTGCAATAATTAATTGTGCACAGTTTTTAGTATTAACAATTGTTTATTTACCAACCGATAATACTTTTATTTTGTGCTTACTTGATAATTTATATTTGTTTTTATGTAATATATTATGATTTATTTATTATGTTTTAACTATATTTAATTACATGTTTTTTTTATCTATAATATAAAATATTAATTTCACATTTTTTAAGTCTCTAAACAGATAAACGGATGTTAATGTTTTATTCAACATGTTTGAAAACCTTAACATTAATTAAGACCGCCTTATAATTGTGCTTTTGTAAACAATTACTTCATAATTATGTCACTATACAACATAATCAGCCTTCATTCTTCTCATCAGCCGCCAATATCGTTCGTCTTTGTTCTTTATCAGATGTTCTTGTTCATTTAATTTGGATATGTTGGTCCACACCCCCCTCCACACGAAGGTTAACTTTTACTTCTCCATATTATCAGTGGGGGGTCCGTGCCTATCCCTCCCCCTATCTGGTGCTAGTAATACGGGTGTTCGCGCCTTAGATTTTACGGATTGGACATCAATCCATATCCAATCCATAATTTTACGGATTGTAAATATTCAATCAAATCAAATCCAATGATTACTGAAACTGAATCAAAATCTAATTCATATTTTTACGGATCGGATGCGAATAAGACCCAATCCATATCTAATCCACCGTTTGGCGGATTGATTTGCAGATGCAATTTTTTTTTCATCCAATCTACGCAGTAATTATATAAACAAATATCTCATTCATATTTTATTTTTTAAATTAAATTTTCTAATGTAAAATTAACTTTACTACCAGTTAAAATCAAAATTGAACAAGATTTTAATTAATATTAAGCTACGATAATACATTCAAAATTTCCAATTATAACACACCGAAATAAAAATTTTCATTTGTTTTGATCAATACATGAAATGTAACTAAAATTATCAATTTCAAAGTTCAAACTTTAGAGTTTCGGTGTAACAGCAAGAAATTATGAAACTCGAGAAGCTTCAAAAGAAAGTAAGCAATTAAATTTAATTACTTTAAGTGGTGAAGTGAAACTTGTGCGTGCCGTCGGGGATAGCTTCGGTGTTATATGCTAAAATGTTTTGTTTAGCTTATGTTTTTTGTTTTGCTTTTTATTTCTTAATGTTTACGAAGCTATATTTACTTATTTATTTTTTTTTTTAAATTGTTATCGAATAAGATATAATATTGTGTTAATTTAGCTATATCTAAATTTTATATTTTTTTTACTAGTCACTACCATTGCTATATTTATGAGTTTTATTTTTTTAATTCAATATATACTATTTCTCCCGATTTCACAAATTTTTCCGGATTTACAGACATAAATCCTTTTCCAATCCATCTAATACGGAATTTTACATTTTCACTCCAATCCGATCATAGTATTCCACAGACCATTTTTTCACTGATCAGATTTTTGCGGATGGGCTACTTTGACCACCTCTAATTGGATTCTGAACACCCCTAGCTGGTGGTTTACAAGTGGGAATCTAAGGTTATTTGAAGCTACAAGACCCAATTTCAACGGACTTACCTAAAGGATTGCTTTTATACAACACAATTTCTCCCGTATACTGAAACTATTATTTTTTATTTTGCACTTGTTAATGAATAACATGTCATATAATTTCATTAATTTTTTTATTATTACATTTTAATTGGGGCTTATTCTCTAATACACTCAATATGTTATATTTTCTATTATTTGCAACAATCAATACGGATTGTCACCGACACTTGTTACTATACACCGTCGACGATATTTTTCTCTTCATTTTTTCGTCTTTTAACTTATCATTCATCTCAATAAAGCCTCCATTTCTTGGTTGATGGTTAACTATTTTTTTAATTTTTATTATTACACAATTTATCATTGGCACGATCATCATTATTGTCATATTTATAATTTTATGCATAATTATTATTATTATTATTATTTTGTAAATGACGTGGCCTACTATTTAAACTACATGCATAAAAATTAAATTAATTCTTACTTCAAATCTCAGGATTAGAGAATTTTCCCCTTTTTTCCCCCACCAATTACTTTTCCTAATTTTCCATTTCCGCCAAAGACCTCAACCCACACTTGCACGCTTCCCCCAAATTGTCTTGAACCATTACTTGCATCCACTTGGCGTTTGTTTCAATACATGTCTTCGTAACTCACGTGGCAACCATTAAATGGCTACTTTTGTCAACTTCTTTTTTCCCTCTATGTTACCGGGCCCTTACCTTCTTGTCCGGTTAAATGCAATCGACTCTGTGTCACTTCTTCAGCCGTGGGATTATATCCAATGGCTGATTCACTATAGGACAAGCGACTGGGGTACCAAACCCCTGACGCAAATTAGCTATGCCCTATTTTATACGTTATCCATTCTCTCTACTTTGTAATTAAACCAAAGCATTTAAGCTTTTGAGTTCTTTTTCTCAATATTTATAAATATTAATTATCAAAACAAATTGATTGTTTGGGCACGCCCAAGTCCAGCTTAATGAGTTAATCGTAGTCGTAGGGTTGATTTATAAACTTCAGTTCAGTTGAAAAAAAAAAAACAAAAATAGTAGGTCTTAATACATGTTCATTAAGGTAAATTTTAATTCATCTTTCTACTGAAATTATAATTTTTACTACATCCATTAAAATTGCGAAAAATCTTAATTTACCTTCTATTTTCATTCAGAAAATGAGAGGCAAATAAAGGGAGCGTTACTGAATTTTTTTTTTCTTAACTGATAATGAAAATATATTGACTTTTTTTTTGGGATAAATTAAAAATTATCTTTGTGAATTAATCCATTTTCCATCATAAATTTTGGAAAATCTTTGATTGAGTTGGCGGATTGTTGATCTCATTTAACTTAATTCTCGCCAATTACTAAGATGATTTATGATGTTTATCTATTTTTATTAGGAGAATGAGAATTTAACAAGGGTAAAATCTCGTTTAATCCTTATATTTTGAAGTTAGTGCTCGTTCAGTCCCTATATTTTAAAAAATATCTCAAAACATCCATGACATTAAATTATTAACACATTTCCTCTTACTTTTTGTTGTTTTTGGCTTAATTTTTACAATATTACCCTCTTACAATTTTTTTTGGACATTAGTAAAAAGAAAAAAATTCATTATCAATTTAATCTCAAAAAATAAAATAGAAACAAAATTAATATATGTTACTTTTTTGTAACACACTGCTGAGGAATTAATATATTAATTTTTTATTACTAATGTCCAAAAAAAAGGTAATTTAATTATTTTTACAATAAATTTTTTTTGGACACATGTAAGCTTTCACAAAAATTAATATATATTCTTTTTGTTTATATTTTATTTTTGGGGTTAAATTGATAATTTAATTTTTTTTATTAATTTTATAAAAAAATTTGTTGTAAGAGGGTAATATTGTAAAAGTAAGTAAAAAAATAAAAATTAACAGCAGAGATGTCAATAATTTAAGGGTATAAATGTTTTGAGATATTTTTAAAAATACAGAGACTAAATAAACACTAATCTTAAAATATAAAAATAAAACGAGCTTTTACCCATTTAACAATTACTTCACCCCCATTGCCCGTCGTGTAAGTGTGTGTACACAATTTCTACATTGCCAAGGTCATAGTGACTATTGGCATTTGGCACCACTCCCGTAGCGTCGTCCGGTTAATGCCCACAATTTCAACTTTCTTTATGAGGCAGTTCTATAATTGCATCATGTGGCTAGTCATTCTCTATCAAAATGAATAATATTGCTAGTGGTCGTTTTGCATATTTGTCGATATATTTATATTTTGAAATTAGAAAGAAAAAAAATAAGACAAAATAAATGTTAGGGTTGGGTAAACACAATCCAACTCAATAGACCCAATTCAACCCAATTAAATTTTAACGGGTTGAGTAGGTTTTTATGGGTTAATTGGTAATTGAGTTGGGTTGAATTAATTATAATGAACCAGTCAAACCCAACTCATATAAATAATAATAATAATAAATAAAATAAAATTCTTAATTGCAAAACCCTAAAGAGATAAATGGCTAATCTATTTTTTATCCTCTTTTTCTTCTTTTTATAAAAGAGATTATTTCATTATTGTATTTATTGCTCTAAACTCTAATTCTAAAAGGTCTTTAGGGTCTGAATTTATTGCTCTAAACTATTTCATTTTATTACAGGACATGATACTAGATAATTATCTAAAAGGTTTGAATTTGAAATTCAAAAAGAGATGCGGAAAGCCGGGAACAAAGTGTAGAAGTTCGTTGTTTTTAATTTTCATACAATTCGTTTTTCAATTTTCTTTGTTGAATACTATACCGTGAATATAATTTTCATGTTATAAAATATTTATATTTGATTTTAATAATTTTTATTTCCAGCGTCATATACCTTTGTTTATTTAATTTTTAATTTCAATTTGACCTTCAAGTTTTAATTTTAATTTTAATTGGGTTGGGTTAGATTGGATTGAATTGGGTTGAACATTTTTATTTAATCGGGTCAGTTTAATTTTATTTTAACCCATTTAGTAATAAGTTGGGTTGGGTTCTGACAATCCCTATCCAACTCAACTCATGCCCACCCCTAATAAACGTGATCGATTAATATTCACATTCATATCATTCTTTTTTGCCCTTTTCTTAAGGTATAGGAGAGCGGGCAAAGTTCCCATTATTTTCTAGCCTTTACTTCCCAAAATTTTGAACTAAAAGAAACTTGCTTATTAATACCATTCGCATCATCATTAATTGTACATAAGAAGAAAGAAAGAAAAACGGGAGAAGAGGAGAAGCATAATTGCGGACATATAACACATATTTCGTTTAGATCAAACCCTTATTGATAGAGGTGCCTTAATTTTTTTATCCCCTTATTCATAGAGGTACCCTAATTTACCTACTCATCATGATACTTAGCTTAGGCAGAAGAGAAAGAGCATTCTTCTTATGCATGGCAATTCCAAGAAGAACATCAAAGTCCAAGTCATGGCTCTTTATTCCAAGCGGCATTTCCCAATCAAATTTGTAAAGAAGATTAGCAAGTGCAAGATCCACAGTTGCGATTCCCATATTCAACCCAGGACAAATTCTTCTGCCAGCACCAAACGGTATTAATTCAAAGTGCTGCCCTTTAAAGTCAATACAGCTATCAATGAATCTCTCCGGATAAAATTCCTCCGGATTCTCCCAAGCTTCAGGGTCTCTTCCTATCGCCCATGCATTTACAAAGACACGTGTTTTAGCTGGTATTGCATACCCATCTATTACGCACTTTTGAATTGTTTCTCTTGGGATTAGTAACGGCACCGTGGGTTGCAATCTCATTGTCTCCTTCACTACCGCCTTAAGATAATGTAGTTCTTGAACATCATCTTCATTTACAAAGCCTTTGTTGCCCCCAATCAACGATCTGATTTCCAGTTGAACTTTTTTCATTGCTCTAGGATTCTTCATTAAGTAAGTCATGGCCCAAACCACAGTTGCTGCACTCGTGTCTGCTCCAGCAACGAATACGTTCTGCAAAACAAACAACATACATATATACATAGTAAATTAGTTAAAAGCAAATAAAATTATATTAAATTAATCATGCTCAGGTAGACATCAAAGGCACTTTACAGCATTATAAACCATTTTACAAGACTGTAAATTTGGATATCCTGCACAAAATTTTGAGTCTACGCCTAAGCACGAGTCTACATATAACTATTTATAAAATTATTCACCATGAGCACTGCTTTGATGTGATCCAAAGTCAAGTCAACTTTAAATCCACAATTTTTTCGTATTTGAAGTAAAACATCAATTATATCCTCCTGTTGCGCCAATTCTGATTTTGTTCTGTTTGGATCCAAATGCTCGTCCATGAGTTCCTGGTAGAATCTATCGAGTTCTTGGAAGCTATTTTGCAGGCGTTGCATCATCCCTGTGAGCTTATCAATCCAGCCTATTAAAGGAAAATAATCTGGAACAAAAAAGCTTACAAGAGTTTCATTAAGCAGGGTATGGAATCTACTTCTTCCACTTGTTGCTTTATCTTCATCATACCTCTTGCCAAAACCAATTCTACAAATAATGGTGCTGGTAAGCGACATCATTACCTCACTTACGTTTACGGGATTAGAAGCAGCAACTGATTTTGAAATCTTTTCCATCATTCTTGAAACTTCATCTTCTCTAATGGGTCGAAATTTTTTTGCCCTATTAGAGTTAAAGAGATGAATGACACAAATTTTTCTTATCTCTCTCCAATATTCATAATAGGGTGAAAACGCTAAATCAAGACCATTGTAAGATAACTTTTGTTGTGCTACTGAGGCTGGCCTGCTGCAAAATTGAAGGCCATGCGTTTTCAATATCTCTTTAGCCATTTTCACCGAGGAAACTACTAAGGATGGCGAAAACCCAAGACGCAAGGACATGAGGGGGCCATATTTTTTTGACAGTTCCCAAAATAATACGTGAGGCTTTGAGACATTAAGCTGGTGCAAGTTACCGATGAAAGGAAGGCCCCGGGGGCCTGGTGGTAATTTAGTATTATTTCTTGAGGTTATGTTCCTTTGCAAAACAAAGAAGACAAAGATTGAGAGACACAGAAGGAAGTTGATGATGATAAGTAAAGCCATTAATATGTTCTATACCCTCACCTTACCCACTACAAAGACAGAACCTCTCTTCATTTATAAGGAAACAAAATACCATATTCGGTAATATTACTAGATCAAGGCTCTGTCTTGTACTCTTGTGGATTCCTTTTCACAACAAAATAGATTTTTTGTCGTCGTCGTAGTCAACAATCAGTGATTAAATCAAGTTTTGAAAAATATTGTAATCTAAAATGTTAAAACATCTATAGAAATGTCCAAAGAAAAACCTCGAAGGTTAGTTTTTATTTGTGGTAAATACGTCGGCCAAGCAGCTTAAGTTTGTGATAGTCAAAATGTGTGGTATAAATATATTACAAGAAAAAATATTTTTTTATGACTGCTGAATACAATTAAAACAAGTGTTCATCAGTCGCTGGTAATCGCTAATACTCAGGTTGAAATGCACGTTTTCCAATCGGTCGCTGTAAATATGCTTATTTCGGGCGAAATTGACAATCATAAAAATATAAATATAGATTTAAAATTAATGTGGACATGCGACTAATGACTCATTTTCATGACTAATTTAAGTAGTAAAAAAGAGAATCCTCGATTGCGGTTGTACTTGCAATATCAATTTCAACTAACTAATTACTCTTAAAATACACTATTTTCTCGGGGTAAAAACGGTTGAAAAAAACAAATCGAAAAAATATTTGTTCTAATTGGTTGTGCAATTAAAAATATGTTATTTTAGTTTGAAAAAATTATATTTCTAACTAAATTTTAGTATTTTGAAGAAGATGATTATTGAAACTCATTTTATTCTACTTCATCGTTAAAATCATCATTTTATTAATCGCCTCTCAGAAAAAGATCAATGAATTAATTGACAAATATATGGCTCAAATTGATTTTATTAATTGCCTATTGGAAAAAAGAAAAATCAATGGATTAGTGGACAAGTATTCTTTCGTAAATACTTTCGACAAATACATGTGCAACTTAAACAATAGTGGACAAATATTCTTTCGTAAATAATTTCAACAAATACATGTACAACTTAAATAATAGTGGACAAATATTCTTTTATAAATAATTTCAACAAATACATGTGCACCTTGAATAAAATACAAATCCTACACGACGTTACTACAATGACTTAAAGCTGCATGATGCTACTACACTGACTTAATGTTGTTAAAAGATAAAATAAATATGTATTAGTCATTGAATTTTTGATAAATACTTAAATAAAATATAATACATTAAAAGCTACACGGCACTTTTGCAATGATATTTTGGTGTTGATAAAAGATATATAGAATTAATGTGGACTGAGCTATTGAATCTTTATGAAAGTTGAATATCATAATTTTTTTCTTCTTAGACTCTTGATTCATTGCATAACAATATAAAAAAAAAATTAACATACAACTAAATTAATAGAAAGAATGTTCTTCTTTCTTATGCATGGCAAGTCCAGGCCGAACATCTAAGTCATGGCTCTTCATTCCAGGCGGCATTTCCCAATCAAATTTGTAAAGAAGATTAGCAAGTGCAAGATCCACATTTGAATTTCCATATTCAAATCAAGACAAATTCTTCTGCCAACACTAAATGGTATTAACTCAAAGTGTTGCTCTTTAAAGTCAATACAACTATAAACAAATCCCTCCGGGATAAACTTCCTCAGGATTCTGCCAAGTTTCAGGATCTCGTCCTATCGCCCACCTAATTACAAAAACATGTGTTTTAGCTTGTATTTCATACCATTCTATTATACAATTCTCAATTGTTTCTCTTGGGGGTAGTAACGACTCTGTGGGTTGCAATCTTATCGTCTCCTTCACTACTGCCTTAAGATAATGTAGTTCTTGAACGTCATTTTCATTTACAAAGCCTTTGTTGCCCCCAATCAACGATCTAATTTCCATTTGAACTTTTTTCATTGCTCTAGGATTATTCATTAGGTAGGTCATGGACCAAACCATAGTTGCTGCACTTGTGTTTGTTCCAACAGCAAATACGTTTTGCAAAGCATGAAACATGCATATATACATATTAAATTAGTTAAAGTAATAAAATTATATTAAATTAATAATGCTTATGTGGGAACGTCAAAGAGAGCTTTATGTTGCGGAAGTGCGAGGTTGAGTAATTACCAATATTACGATGAATGTAACTTTTGGAGAAATATAAATGTGATAAACAAGTACAAAGAAAATATAACACAATAATTTACGTGGTTCGGCGTAATGCCTACATCCACGGGCAAAGACTGGAAGATAATTTTAGTAATAATGAGAATTTACAAAAGTGGAAAAAACTCACAAAACCCACAACTCCAATACACCTAAATGGAACCTCACTAGAACACTCAAGTGGAAGCTCTCTCAAATTCTCTCAAAGAGCTCACTTGCAATTGCTCTCTACTTCTCACAAATTGGGATGCTTTACAAATTCATTCTACTCCTCTATTTATAGGCAAAGCTTACAATATGAATGCATGAAAAAAAAACTTTGGCCATTTTCAATTTTAATGGCTTTGGTGTGACTTTTGATGAAGAGATCATGCTAGCACATGCAATTGGATCACGCTAGTTGAACATTGGTGTGCTTGAAATTTGCATGCTAGCTGGCTCATGCAAGCATGCTTGACTTTTCAATAATTCTCCACCTCGGTAAAAATTTAGTAAATCTGAGCTGACTATCAATAAACCATCCTCTAGTCTCTGTCTTCTCTGACTATTTTCAAACTTGTAAGCTATTGATCAAGTTTTGACAATGTTCAAACTTGATCGTCATCACCACCTTAATCAACATATCTACGGGATTCTCTACAATTTTGATTTTCTGAAGAAAAATATTCCCCTCATCAACAATTTCCCGCACAAAATGAAAACGTACGTCGATGTGCTTCGTATGCGCATGATAAATTTGGTGTTTTTGTTAAATGAATAGTACTTTAATTGTCACAATACACATTAATGTGCTCTTGTGCAAATCCCAAGTTTTCAAGCAAGCCTTGTGATAAGATAACTCATCACAATGAGACAAAGTTGGCAAGCAAGATAACTACGGGCTCCATGCATAGCAGCAAAGAATCACTAGAATACAACATTAAAACCATTGAAGCAAATTTAGCAATATACTCAGTCGTGACTAGAGGAATCCAACTATCAAGATTGAGTCATCATGATTAATTGAGTATTATTTACTAACAGCTAGAATATCTCTAGCCAACTGTTATTATATATATTAGGAAAGCATTCTTTTAATAAGCCACAAATTTATCTTTGTAATGGCTTGTCAAAGTTGTATATATATGAGTCATATTCTTGTAATTCAAAATATAAGAAAGAATAATATATTCTTCTGTCCTTTCAATATTAATCTTTACTTTGTAACCAAATAGCCTCTTTAACAGTCTCTGTAATCGCCATATACTCAGCCTTTGTTGTCGACAGTGCAACTGTAGACTATAGTGTAGACTTTCAACTTATTGGCCCTCTAGCAAAAGTAAATACATATCCGGTGGTTGGCCGTCATTTGTCCAAATCACCAGCATAATAAGAATCAACGTACCCAATCACACCTTGACCAAGTGTATCGTCTTTCTCAAACAGTAAACCAATATTCACGGTCTTCTGAATGTACCGTAAAATCCATTTCACAGCTTGCCAATGTCCTTTACCAGGATTATGCATGTACTTGCTAACTATACCAATTGCATGTGAAATGTCAGGCCTTGTACACACTATTGCATACATCAAGCTACCCAATGCATTTGAATACGAAACTTGTAACGTGTATTCTCATTCTGCATCTGTCGAAGGAGATAGTTGTGTAGAAAGCTTGAAATGAGAAGCCAATGGGGTACTCACAAGTTTTGTCTGCTTAGTTATGCCAACCTGTTGTAGTACCTTCTTCAAATATTACTTTTGTGTCAAGCTTACTTTGCCACGAGCTCTATCTTTGCATATCTTCATGCCAAGAATCTTCTTAACTTCATCTAGATCTTTTATTTCAAATTCTTGATTCAGTTGAGTCTGTAACTTCTCAATCTCATCTTTACTCTTAGATGCTATTAGCATATCATCGACATACAATAACAAAAAAATAAAAGATCATTCTTATAGCTTGCGAAAATACACACAATGATCAAATTTATTTCTTGTATACATTTGCCCTTTAATAAATCGATCAAATCGCTTATACCACTGTCTCGGAGATTGTTTCAATCTATAAAGTGACTTTGTCAATTTGCAAACCCAATTTTCTCTTCTAGCAACCTTGAATCTATCTGGCTGAGTCATGTAGATTTCATCTTCCAAATCATCGTGTAAAAATGTAGTTTTTACATCAAGTTGAACTAGTTCAAGATTAAATTGTGCAACCATGGCTAGCAAAATTCAAATAGATGAGTATTTCACAACTAGAAGAAATACGTCATTGTAGTCTATTCCTTCCTTCTGAACGTAACCCTTCGCTACCAATTTAGCCTTATAGTGAATTTCATTTTTACAAAGAAATTCTTCATTTTTTGTATATACCCATTTGCTGCCTTCTTTTCCTTGGATAGTTTAACTAACTCTTAAGTTTCATTTTTGTGAAGAGACTGCATTTATTCGTTCATTACTCTCTTCCATTGTATATTTTCTGGGTTACTTACAGTTTCTCTGTAGGTGGAAGGAACATTGTCATCTACAATTGGAAGTGCATAGGCCACCATATTAACAAATCGAGCAGGTCTGCGAATCTCTCTATATGGCCTTCGACATGCAATTAAATCTTGTCGTTGTAAAGGTTCCTAGGTCATAACCTCTTCATCATCTTCCGTCGATGGAAAATCACTATCCGTCACATCGACACCAGTTGGATCAGCTTTAACTTTTTCAAACTCCACTTATTGGAAAACGCTACTGGTCTTATCATTCTCTTGAGAATCTTTTTATTTCAACATGGCTGATTCATTAAAAGTTACATCTCTGCTGAAAATAATCTTTTTCATACTAGGACATCAAAGACGATATCCTTTAACTCCACCAGTTATTCACATGAACAATGTTTTCTTTGTTCTTAGGTCTAACTTATTCTTTTACATGATATAAGCAGTGGAACAAAAAATATGTAAATAATTATAATCAGTAGCAGGATTACAAGTCCACATCTCTATGGTTGTTTTGCCCTCAATTGTAGTTGATGAAAAACGGTTGATTAGATGGCACGCATATATAATTGCCTCAGCCTAAAATTTTTTGCCCAATCCAGCATTGGACAATAAACACCGAACTTTCTCCAGTATTATCTGGTCCATGCGTTTTGCCACCCCATTCTGTTGTGGTGTATCTCGAACAGTGAAGTGTCGAACAATGCCCTCATCTTGGCATATTTGTATAAATGGATCATTCTTATACTCACAACCATTATATGAACGAAATCGTTTGACCTTTCGACCAATCTGAGTCTTGACCATCTTCTTCCATTTTATAAATGTGCCTAAAACTTCATTTTTATTCGTAATCAAATACACCCACACTTTTCTTGAATAATCATCAACAAAAGTAACAAAATAGTGCATACCTCCCAAAGAAGTTGTTTTGGTAAGTCCCCATACATCACTGTGAATTTAGTCTAGAATCCATTTTGTATCGTGAATTGCTGAAACAAACATTACCATTGTCTGTTTGTCCAAAATACAATGTTCACAAAATTCTAATTTTCAAGAATTTGCACATTTCAATAAGCCTTGCTTCACTAGAGTCTGCAAAGATTTTCCACCAGCATGTCCCAAAAGCATATGCCAGAACTTGGTTGCTTCTGAATCTGCATCTCTTCCAAAAGTTGTTGATTCTGATCTAATAATTGTATTCTCTTGAAAATAGTACAAGTTATTTCTTATTGTTTCTTTCATCATCGTTAGTGCGCCAACTACTACCTTCAATAATCTATCTCTCAGAGTGATTGTGAGCCTTTTAGATTTTAGGACTCCTAATGAGATGAGATTTTTCTTCAAACTTGGTACGTAGCGAACATCTGTCAAGACTTTGATTGAACCGTCACGATTTTTTAATTGAATTGTACCTGGTCCCAAGGTTTTACAGGCATTGTCATTGCCTATAAAAACAATTCCACCCTCCAGCTCCTTGAAGCTAGAAAACTAACCCTTGTTAGGACATTTATGATAAGTACAACCCAAATACAAAAACCACTCATCTGAGTAACATGTCAACATTATGCCAACCAGACTAAAGTCTAACTCCCCATCATGCTTTGCTACACATGCATCAGAAGAAGCCTTGTCTTTTTGTAACTCAGGACAATTCTTTTTCCAATGCCCTTTCTCGCGACAAAAAGCACAATCATCTTTGACAGGTCTCCCTTTAGACTTGCTTCTTTTTCCAAGTTTGCAGCCTTCTGAACGACCTATAGCTATCAATGCTTCTACAACTGTATCTCTATGATCTTTTCTATCTTTCTTTCTAATCTTAGAGTTGTACAATGCACTGCATATAATATTGAATGTGACACTATCTTTCCCATAAAGCAAATTAGTGGTGAGATGATTATATTCATCAGGAAGGGAATTACAAAACAACAATGTCTTATCTTCATTTTCAAATTTCTCATCCAAATTTATTAAATTTGCCAATATTTTGTTGAATGAATTTACATGGTTATTCATCGACATGTCAGGTGTATATGTGAATTGATAGAGTTTCTTCTTCATATAAAGCCTATTTTCAAGGCTTTTCTTTATATTTTTTTCTTCATATACTTTTCTTCCAATGTCTCCCACAATTTCTTTGCCGATGTCTCCCTTATAACAAAGTATTTATGATCTTCAACCAAACATAGGTGAATAGTACCACATGTCTGTTTATTGATCTTTATCCACTCCTTATCATCCATCATGTTAGGCTTTTCTTCAAGAGTAACGTCCAACTCTTACTGACATAAGACATCCAACACCTCACATTATCATATACCAAAATTATTGGTACCATCGAATTTCTCCACTTCAAACTTTGCATTAGTCACAGTAGTCCTTGTTGATGAAGACGACAATGATGCCTCTGCCATCCTTTTTATCTCAAATAATCAGTTTCTTCAACAACTATTTACACTTGAAAAATAGCCTTTATGATATTTATTTCGCATGAATAAATGCACCATGCAAGTTCCTAGGAGAATGGAGGGGTCACAACGGTCCCACTTAAAACCCAGACTCTTTAAGCTTTTATCGTCTTGTTGATAGAACTTTCCTAGACATGCAAAAATACACACTACTTTCAATAGATTGTCTCCCAAGTATAAATGGCCATCTCCACCATATCAATGAGCAATACCATATACGTAAACAATACCGTATATGTGAACAGTTATGTATACGTGAACAATGTCGTATACCCCAAGCACGAATCTTCTGCTCTGATATCAATTGTTGCGGAAGTGCGAGGTTGAGCAATTACCAATATTTACGATGAATGTAACTTTTGGAAAAATATAAATTTGACAAACAAATACAAAGAAAATATAACACAATAATTTACATGGTTCGGTGTAATGCTTACGTCCACAGGCAAAGACTGGAAGATAATTTTACTAACAATGAGAATTGACAAACGTGGGAAAAACTCACAAAACCCACAACCCCAATACACTTAAATGGAACCTCAGTAGAACACTCAAGTGAAAGCTCTCTCAAATTCTCTCAAAGAGCTCACTTGCAATTGCTCTCTACTTCTTATAAATTGGGATGCTTTACAAATGCATTCTACTCCTTTATTTATAGGCAAAGCTTACAATATAAATGCATGAAAAAAAAACTTTGGCCATTTTCAATTTTAATGGATTTGGTGTGACTTTTGATGAAGAGATCATGCTAGCACATGCAATTGGATCACGCTAGCTGAACATTGGTGTGCTTGAAATTTGCATGCTAGCTGGCTCATGCAAGCATGCTTGACTTTTCAACAATTCTCTGCCTTAACGAAAATTTAGTAAATCTGAGCCGACTATCAACAAACCATCCTCCAGTCTCTGTCTTCTCTGACTATTTTCAAACTTGTAAGATATTGATCAAGTTTAGACAATACTCAAACTTGATCGTCGTCACCACCTTAGTCAACATATCTGCAAGATTTTCTACAGTCTTGATTACAAAATGCTGCTTATGTGTTGGAATGTAAGACATTACGATAATATTACTTCGCACTACCTTAAACTACAATAAGTACTTATTACAGAATTTTGTGAAATGAAACCACTATGCTTAGAAAGAACGAATGAAATATTGCAGTAACCAAGATCGAAACTAAAACCAACATTCTGCAGACTAAAAGAACGTTGAGGCGAAAAAAAAAAGTTCAAAGATATCTGACAAGCCAATTATCAATGAAGGAAAGGAAAACAATATGAAATTGCTCATGCATCATTTATGATGAGATTTGATACAATAAATTAACTCTATATACAATCACATAATAAAATAGTAAACGATTAAGGATGTACTTTAGATTGAGGTTGGGTAGTTATAGTACTAAAGTGTTTTATAAACATTAACTTATGTAGTTTAGAAATTAAGTTGATTTGATTTTACTTTTATATGATGAAAATCTATTATATCTTTATTAATTTTATTAAAATTATTATTTTAAAATTATATTTACCATATACTATTAACTTTTATTTTATAAGTATATTTTTTTTCTAAATTTTTAAATTACAGCACCTCAATAGTCTATGTTATTGAAGCAAATAATTTTATCTTAGTAGACAATAACGAAGCAAATAATTTTTTCTTAGTAGACAATAACTAAACTAACCAGTGGAAATAGTAAAATATGAGCTCACCAAAATCATTGAAGAAAAGTACATAAAGAGTACCCAGAAACAAAACTAAAGTGAAAATATAATAAATTAAAGAGAAATTCATAAGATATAAAGTACAATACTAACCGAAAAATTTAAAATTGCTTTCAAGTTTTGGCTGTTGGCTCAGTTGATCTTCGGAATTAAGTGTGTGTATACACATACACGCACCAAGAAAAAGGACAGCATATGTCAATTACATCTCCTTCTTGCACAAGTTATGAAGTGGGCTTTTGAATTTTCTTTTCTTGCTTTGGGAAAGGCATCTCCTTGGTGGCAAGCAGACCCCACTTTAATGTGAAATGTTGGCCCTCTAACCAACGGTTTAAAAACAAAAAAACGCACTGATACGCATACAAAATGCTAAATAAATCTTAACAAAAATACATCCAACTAGTGGATCCCAAGTGCTTCAAGCATGTCACTAGATTAACTTTGAGAGACAGGTCTTACAAATAAAATCAAACTTTCTTGTATCTGGATGTTGATATTTATTCCACACATGAATATAAAACACTTTACACAGGAACTGCCAAACTTATACCAAATATAAATATTACAGAGGACGGGGGTAAAAAGCCGGGGTGAAAATAGGACAAAATTTGAGGTTCAGGAGATTGAGAAACTCACGCAACAAACTGTTACAAGTCCATACATTTTAGCAAAAACATTTTACCATTGGATACGAACATGCTCTTATTCTTGCATTTACATCATTCTACATCTTCAACTGCAGGATGCACACAAATGCAAATATGAATAGAGTATGGGAGAGCTTGCAATTTGTTGTTTATGTCAAAAGTTATGACTCCCATGACAAGAAATTGTCCCATATTAACTTTAAGTTGTCTTTAAACCCACTGTAGATAGAATCAGTATCAATCTTCCTTTCCTGACGATTAAAAGAAAAAGTAATAAGCACATGTTAATGAAAGACAAAAGATATCAAATACAACACTAATTTTGTATGAGCATGGAGACAAAGCCATACGGAATAGTGTGCAGTAACAATCATGAAACAGATTTATATAGATTAACCGATAAATTTTATGTTTCAAAACACTACTCCTGGGATTGAATCAATAAGTAGTCTTCCATCCAATAGTGATTGTAAAACAGAAGTGCAAGACACATATACAAGTCATAAGCTGGAAGCTCAGCTTTGAAATCAAATTTGGTAAAAAGTCATTCGTTACATATGATAGAATAAATAAGCTAACACAGTGGAGCAACTGTATAACTACTAAAAGGTAAAAAGAGTTCATGAAGATTATCTATTATAATATTGCTGTCTCATCGTCAAAATATTCTCTGTCAAACATTTTTTTTTTTTTGGGGTAAATAAATCTCTAAGAAACTACCCGTCTAATAGTAAAAATTGAAAATTATAATTACAGCTCAAGACACAAGTATAATAAGGAGTGTATGAAGACAAAATATGCATCAACATTGTGACATAACAGCAAGAATTTCAAGCTCCACGTAATCATAGACAAAGATAGTAGGTTATGTGATAACAGTTAAAGCAAAAAGCAGCAAGTACCTGAATCTCTGAAACTAGTCTTCTCAACTTTAGATTAATCTCAATCGTAGCTTCCCCAGTTCCAGTCTTGAAAATAAATCGATCAACATTTCTTACCTTAAGCTTTAGTGATGGGCTTTTATATGATTTAAATTCATTGTGCCAAACCCCAACAATTGTGTAATCCCCTGAATATGACTTTCCCATGGGCTATCTTAACCCACCCTTGACTTCCGGATCCGGAATGGCCGAATTAATCAGAATTCTAATGCTGTTCATTTTATCATCCTGAAAATTCAAAAATTTCAGTTTGATCATAAAATTCATTTGCTGGGACTACTCATAGACACACACCGCCCCCCCCCCCCCCCCCCCCCCCCCCCCCCCCCCCCCCCGGGGCGCCAACACCAAAAAAAAAAGCTTATATTTAACTTTTGTTTTAAGCCTACATAACGGTAACTGATTTTGGAAATCTAATAATTTATTTGTTATTCTATTTTTACCATTTGTAAAGTTTCAGTTTTGAAGAAAAGGATCATGCATGCTAATGTTTAACCGTTTTAAGCTTGTCGTGTGTGCGTATGTGTGTGTGTGTGTATATATATATATATAATTTTTCTCAACCCCTTGAAAGTAAACTTTCTATGATAAAACAAAAGCTATAAGTTTAATATTTCTTTATTTCCCCTGGTCTTGAATTTTTCTTCCTCATTCTGTAATGATGATGATTCTAACAAGCAAATGACCAAAAAAATAAAAAGGGGAAAAAAGAAGGCCTAACTTAAAAGTCCAGCTAAAACATGCAGAGAGTAGCAGATTGACTTACCGAGAGATCAGATTTTTATAACATGTCTGCTACCATGTGACGAACAGAGTTCAATTCATCTCCTGGTTTGCTTGTTTTCATTCTCTATGTGGTTGCAAGAAAAATGTTCATATTCAAGATGAGACTCCACACACGACAACAATAAATAAACAAAAAATAGATATATTATGACTGTATGGGACATAATGTGGCGCTTTAAAAGACAAAATTAGTAAAATGACTACTACGAGGTACATGATAATTCTGGTCTTCCGGATGTTACTACACTAAAATAAAAAAAGATTATAGAGATCTAAATCCCATGATGCTGAAAAAAATTCCTAATTATTGGCATATTCACTTTGGTCTACAATAAGCAGAGGTTTTTTGTATTACATAGTTACATCTGTAATCTTATGCATAGTTTGTTGGATTAGACATTCAATTACAAGTTAACTATTAATTTAATTTAATTTTTAATTGGTTTATAATAAATAGCTACTGGAGCTTTTGATCTTCTTTAACAGTACATTTGCACGCAATTTGTCGTGTGCCATCAGACAACTACACAAGAAAAAGAAGGGGGGGGGGGGGGGAGGAGAATCAATGGCTAATTAAGTGAAAGATAAAAGAAACTTGGTCATGACTACTAAAGTATTTAGCACGACTGCAGGAGAACTACCTTGACATGGTATATATCCTTGTTCTCTACAAAACCAACCCCAATTTTTGGCACAACTTCATTTACAATTTTTTCCATGTATGTAGGAGGGACACCAGTGTAAAAGCATCTCCTCAGTGGGCTCAAAGCAGATTCAGCAACCTGACCTTCTTTCTCATTTTCTAAGCTCAGTCTGTCACTCCTTCATTAAGACGAATAATATAATAATTATTTCTTTGAGGCGCTTCTAATATGAGAACTAGTAGAAGCTTCAAAGATGTGATAGAAGAATGGAAATATATGATACAAAGATGTAAGAAATAGGTGAAGCAGTGGTATACTTTGTTGTCCCAATGAAATATCAAACAACAAAACTTGGCTACGGCAACAGATTAATTTGTTTCTTGCACCGGAAATCAAGCAATACTAAGACAATGGATAAATTTGTTTCCACCAGGAACAATTGAAATGTCCTACGCAAAGCCAAAGCCAAATTCTAGATGCCATGAAAGCTTCTATGAGATACAAGTCTGAAAGAAGTGCATGCACTATAAATTGCCATTTTCTTTTTCCTTCTTTCTACAAATCTTTTCCTCTTTGGCTTTTAAAAGCAATTTTAACTTTTCTCCCTGGTTTAGAGATCCGATTTACAGTCATCTACAGCTGGTGGTAGGGTTAATTTCAAAGTCCAAAGAAAAGGAATGACCTAATAAAAAGTTCAAGCTGTTACAGCAATATGGAACCAGATCACATACTCACGGAAAAGATGATGGCCAAATCTAGCAACCATTGTTGGCTTTTCCTCCATTTCGTTCTTGACAATATTACAAGCACTCAATACATCTGGCCATACATTTTCTGCTATCGATTCCCACGGGCTTCTTGACGTATTCCCACATAATTTATCGTTATCTACCAACTCAAAATCCAAATGTCAATATAACTAAAGTTACCACCGGATATAAATAAAGAAAGAAAGTAGAACATATTTGAGATAAAATTACAAATGCAGATCAGTAACCTCGAGCCAGATTAATGGTCGTCGATCTTTTATGCTCAACAGGGTCGTCTGAAAACTCCACAAAGCGGACAGAAGGAGTGCTGCTATCATTATCCAAGCCACATATGAAGAACCTGTGTATGGCAGGGTCTGCATACACGATCTTTCCACTCATGTCTGCATTATGCTTGGATGATCCCAAGTTTAATTTTCTGTTGAATTTAGGCACAATCATCTCTGGAACTGGAGATGGCCTCTGGGGGTCCTTCGTATGCCTCATATGTGGAGGGATGTAAGCCATTATGATAATATTAAGTTCACTCTACCTTAAAACCACACTAAGAATAATAAGTATTTACAGAATTTTATGAATTGAAATCACTGTTGCAGTATTGCCCGCTAAACAAGCAACAAAAATACTTAGGAAAAGGGAATGAAACATTTCAGTAACCCAAGATCAGGACTAAAACAAACATTCTCTAGATTAAAAGAAATTTGAAAAAAGATAAAAGTAAATGATACCGTACAGGCCAACTGTGAAAGAAGAAAAAGTAAATAAATGAAATTACTCGAGAATCATTTATGATAACATTTGTTACAATAAATCAGCTGTATATAAACTGAACGAAATAAAATAGCAAAAGATTAAGTTATTCTGTAACATATGTGAAAAGGTAAATAAAAAAATGAGGCGGTTAAAAAGTTAAAATAAATGAAAGAGGAAGCTGGAAAACAGGGGAAACAGAGACACACGTGTGAGAGAGTGAGAGAGTGAGAGAGAAGCTGTCAAACCAGACCCAAAAACCCGACCGTTTCGACCCGAAATTGACCCGGCCATATCTTGCGATTCCGGCCACCCCACCAGTCAAGCTTGGTACCAATCTGAAGCTTGAAGATAGGCCATCATACTCCAGTCATCATTGTCGCTGAAAACCGATGGGATCGTCGCCGTTTCAAGCTTGAGAAACCGCGGCCAAAACCCATACCATTGCCGTTGATTCTATTGGAATTTGACCACGCTACCACCTCACTTTTGTTCCCCACGACTCCCTCTTCAATTCCTGACCATCTACAGTCACCGGGCGTCACTGTTTCGCCGCCGGCCAATTGTTAGAAATTCACAGCGTCGTTGCCGCATGTGGGAGCTCACCGCCGGCACTATTAGACTCAGCGTTATTGGAACTTTCAGACTTGAGCTTCCCGGGACAGTGTTGACTAAATTCCAGTGACCGTTGACCGACAGGTATTTCGGTAATTTCACACTTTGAGGGTAATTTTGTAATTTGTGAGCATGTGGATAATTTAGTAATTTCTGAAATTGAGGATGGGTGTAATTACGATTCCGAGGATAATTCGATAATTTATGATTTTGGAGTATTTTAATGATTTACGGATTTGAGGGTATTTCGATAATTCTATCGATACAGGAGTTGTAAATTATGGATAGATGTTCGTTTCAAGTTTATTGCATAAATTTAGTCCTAATTTTGATTTACAGAAAATAATTATGTTGTTTCTTTTATTTAGGAGGATCTGTGAGCGAGAACGATTCGCAGACGTGGACGATAACTGAACGTGAACACCGTCGCTGTGAGTAAAATATACAAAACTTATTTTCATAATTAATTATGATAGTAAATCATGTTTTCGAAATAGTATTTTAAATGTTCTGATTTAATGATTTCCTCATAATAGATTTTAGACGCGCATTGATATTATATTAAAATGTTTGGTTAATGGTTTTTTGTATCAACATTGAATAAAATATGATAATAGTTTAAAGATGAGAAAAATAGATTTAGATGTGATAAAGAAAAGAAATGTATGATTAGAATGTATATGAATATGAGTATAGAGATTGTTTTTAAAATCATTGGACAATATCCTTCCCTTCAGATACAACGATACAGATTAGATGAGAGGCATTTGGGGCCCATTTAAACACACATAGATGTTTTGGACCGTGTGTTTTGACGCTTTTACCTTTTGGGGGCATATGCATGCGGTTTGATGGTTATAGAGATACAAATATGAGATACAGATGATACAGATGAGATATATGCCTTTGGAACTCGTCTGAGTACACACAGAAGCTTTGGGCCGTGTGCTTGGGCGATTTTGTCCTTTGGGGACTAGATTATGCATGCACATATATAATGAGATATGATGAGATATAAGATGATATTTCCCTGTCTATCCATGTAGCTTTGGGGTATGGTAGTACCTAGATAGTACGTCATTGCCTGTCCGTTGAGGTCCGGATACGATGAGATTTTTCCCTTGGGTACTTGTTTGGTGATGATTTTCAGATTTGTGTATTTTATATGATATTGTGATATGATTTCCATAGTTATTAGGTATGATATTATATATAATTTTCATGATTAGTAATCTGATTTAAATGTTAAATGATTTATTATTGGTTTATCACATATGGTTTGATGAAATCATGTTTGGAAATGATATAATTATTTCTTTTAAAGTAAGAATTAATTTTTCGAAAACTACTATCCATTCATTGATCTCACTGAGTTTTATACTCATCCCGCTTTATTCTATTCCCTCCTCCCACCAGGAGATTGTAGGTACACCAAACCAACCTAGCGACTGTAAATATATTTTGAATCTTGGCCACGTGATGGTGTTAGAAGATATAAATGATTTTTTTTGTTAGGATATCATAGTTATCTTGTTCTTTTTAGATTGTATAATTTTGTTATATTATTCTTTTGGAATTAAGAATAAATTGAGGTATATCAATATTAGTTATAATATTATCTTTGGAGACTCTAGAGATATCTTGAGTAAAACTCAAAATTTTGGTTGAGATGTTGATCATTGGAGTTGGTTGTATATTGAATTATTTTGGTGAGTGTTATATTCATATTTGCATATTGGGAGTACTATATTTATAAAGGAGACCCTGCTGAATTTTCGGCTGAATCCTTACTGATTAGATTATTATCAAGTTCGTTTTGATGATATTAAATTGACTTGCCCAAGGGGATTCGGGGCGGGTCATTTTCTATTCAAGCAAATAACTTTATCTCAGTAGACGGTAGCTAAACTAACCATTGGAAACAGTAAAATGAGAGCTAAAAAGAAGCCACCATAATCATCAAAAGAAAACCACATAACGAGTGCCCAAAAACAAAAGTGAAGTGAAAATATAATAATTGAAGGAAAAATTCATAAGATATAAAGAACAATACTTACCAAAAATTTTAAAATTGCATCCTAGTGGGCTGTTGGCTGAGCTGATCTTCAGACTTATGTATTTATATATCTATACACGCACCAAGAAACAGAAAGACAGCGTAATCACATCTCCTTCTTGCACAAGTTTTTGAAGTGGACATTTTGTGTTTTCTTTTCTTGCTTTGGGAAAGGCATCTCCTTTGGCCGCCAGGAGATCCCACTTTACAGTGAAATATTTGCTTCTAACCAATAGTTTAGAAATAAAAGGAATTAAAAAAAACACTAATATACGTACAAAATGATGAACATATTCAAAAAGATGAGTTCATTTATTTAAAAAGATAAGTTTATTAATTTAATTATAATTTTAACCGGACATCAAGGACCTTTCAATAAATTACCATATTACCGGTGGGTGTGATTACATAAAAGGCGGGGAGAAAACTTTTCTTCAAAATACATTTGCAAGTGGATCCCAAGTGATCCAAGTGTGTCACTAGCTTAATTGGGAAATTTACGAAAATAGTCATAAATATTTTGTTATTTTCACAACTAATCCTCTCAACTTTTTTCTATCAACATTAGTCAAACACAAGCCTTTCTCCCTAAATTACCCTTCTTTACAGACCAAAAGCAACAATCTTTCTCCCATATCGTTAAACCAAACGCAGCTTAATCATCAACCAACGTCGACGGCAAAAGACAACAGTAAAGGTGAAATTCGATCATAATCTATCCGAATCCAACACTAATCGGCATCACTTAGTGGTATGAGTTATTTTCTGAACTCGCTTAACTGAGTCGTGGGTGAATCTGGCGACAGGCTGCCTGTCGCACCAAGCTTCGGGCGACAGGCAGCCTGTCGCACCAACTCTTAGAGATTCATTAAAACTGTATTAATTTGATCCGGATCCAATTAATTTTTTTTTGATAATTTCAGGCTTAATGGATTCAGTTGTACTTGAATTGTGTTACGATGGTTGGTGGGAGACATTAGAGGATGGCCGTATGGAGTATGTGAATGGTAAAAATCGAGCTTTTTTGGTTGGGAAAAATTGTCTGTTTGATCAGTTATTGGCAAGAGTATACGAGGTGTTACAAATAAACCCTAATGAATATAGTATTACAATGAAGACAACTTTGAGGTCTAGTAACACATTATATCGTATATGTGCACTGCCCATGGATATATTTGATGATGAAATGGTGAGGGTTGTGTTGCATATGGCATCCGACGTAGCCAATTTTGGATGCATTCCTATATTCGTGACCACATCACCTCGAGTTCCGAGCGAAGGTATTGAGCCACATGTCGATACAGAAACTTCGTTTAGAGCAAATATGTCTGGCCCCGATAATGATGAAGAGGTGTTGCCAAGGACAATATCGCTGCAGCAATATTACTCTCCAATCCATGACAATTATGACAACATTGATGATAACGGTGTTACGTTAGAGGATGTTGGAGCAACGATATTTCCAATAACGACGTCGTTGGAGCAACGGTATTCTCCGTATCACAACAATGATTTTCGGGACAATGATGATTTTCATCATGAGACAGAGGGGGATAATGTTTGTGCAAAACCTTCTAATAATACGAGGGGCACTCATTTCAATAATGATGGTGATGATGGAGGAGCCGGTCCTTCGAATGTTCCGTCGTTTCAGCACGACGATGAGTGTGAAGACAATACTCCTGCGAATAACAGAGGCAATAGACCTAGTCCTTCTATGGTTCGATCGAGAAGACGAATTGACCCCCTTACAAGTCTTGCTCCAACTTTGCCTTCGAACATAGTTGCTCCAAGCTTTGTTAGCAGTTGTGATTCAGATGATATTAGTGTGGGTAAGCTATTTGCTGAGAAGAATGAGTTTATATTATAACTACGCAAGGTTGCCTTTAGAGATAAGTTTGATTTCAAGATTGCACGGTCTACTACGACACGTTTTGAGGCTCACTATTGTTCAGAATCATGTAAATGGCGTATTCGAGCAACTAGATGTTCGAACGAGCAAAATGTTCCTTGGGTGGTGAAGAGAATTGACAATGTACACACTTGTCATAATGAGGTATTGGTTGATGGACGTCATCAAATAAGGAGTCGGGTTGTCGGTTATATTATCGCAGAAAAATATATTCAAGACAAGAGGATTTATACTCCGAATGACATAAGAGCAGATATGCAACAGGAATACGGTGTTCAGTTAACATACCAGCAGGCATATCGGGCAAGAGAAGTTGGTCTTGAAATAGTTCGAGGCAACCCTGCAGAGTCATACAACTTGCTCTCTAAATACTCTCACGTACTAACTACAGCTAATGAGGGTACAGTCACTCACCTCGAGCAGGAAGGAGATGGTAATTTCTTGTACTATTTTGTAGCACTCGGATCTTCCATCAAGAGTTTTATGCAGTACATTCGGCCTGTCATTGCTGTAGATGGTACTTATCTGAAGGGACTATATCGTGGAAGCATGTTCGTGGCAACATGTCTTGATGGTAACAATCAATTGTATCCGTTAGCCATTGGGATCATGGATTCAGAAAACAATAATGCTTGGGAATGGTTTATGATGAAGTTACACGGAGTGATTGGTGATAGACCTGAGTTGGTAATTATCTCTGATCGATGCACTGCCATAAGGAGAGCCGTTCTTAAAGTATTTCACAATGCAAGTCATGGCGTTTGTTTTTACCACGTCAAAGGTAACATTAAGTCTCAGTTTAAAATGTCCAAAGCTCTTTGGGATCAATTTGAGCCTGCCTTTATTAATGCAGCAAAAGCATATGGCCACGAGGAATTTAAGAGACAACTTGAAAGGTTGTGGATGATCCACTCGGGTGCGGCTGATTACCTAGAAAATAATGTCGGTACGTGTAATTGGGCAAGGTCTCAGTTTGAAGGTAGGAGGTACAGCATACTTACCACCAACATCACGGAGAGTGTTAATTCTTTCATGCGGGAACCTCAAAAATTTCCTGTTACTCATCTTGTTGATCACTTTAGAAAAACAATGCAGCAATGGTTTTATGATAGAAAAATTGTGGCTGAATCAATGACTACTCGGCTAACAACATGGGCGGATGAAATAGTCACTGAGAGGAGAACTATAGCTGAAAGAATGATAGTTCGGCCGGTGTCTCCGCATCGATTTCAAGTGGTAGGCGGTGGGCTTAAGGAAGGTTTGGTTGACTTGCAAAAGAGAACTTGCACATGCAGAGTGTTTCAGCTTGATCAGCTTGTATGTGCTCATGCAATTGCGGCGTGTCTAACACACCGGGTGGATTTTATTAACCTATGCTCGGACTTTTACACTACAGAATCGTTGGTGATGGCTTATGCACAACCAGTAGAGCCAGTTGGTGATGTGGCTGATTGGGAAATTCCAGTTGAAATGGTGGAGATGCAAGTATACCCACCAGTTGAGGCACCACCACCTGGCCGTCGTAAAGAGCTCAGAATACCCTCGGCTGGCGAGGACGTTAACAGGCGGACTGTAAGATGCAGGCGGTGTCATGAACTGGGCCATAATCGTAAGCGATGTAAGAATCCCATTGCGTCGACTCGAAGTTAGTTGTTATTGTGTTTTGTGTATTGTACACTTATATGTCATAAAACTTTATTTTATTTTAAATATTAAAATGTGAGCATTAAAATTATATAAACTTAGGTGCGCAAATTAAAAAAAAATTCAAGTTTAAACATTCAAATTACTACAACGGTTTACAATACAATATCGTCATTAAATATGTCAACCGCAATCTTCTTTCTAAAGTACTTGACATGACTAACGTTAAACTCCAATCCAAGCCCGAACATTAAATACATCATAACCATCAATACAAAAACACCGCAATCGCCAGTTCCGGGCTCCTGTTGTGGCGCGCTCCTAACTGCGATAACTTTCCAGGGGTCGGCACTCCGCAACTCAGGCCGGATGTTGTAGAACCCAACATATTCCAACTATCGAGGGAAGATAACTTCAAGTGGCTTGAATTTCAACCTGTATCTTTTGTCGTCGCGGCATGTGATTAATGAGTCATAAATCCAGACTTTATTTTTTCGAAAGTCTACTCGTGCCAGTACCCAATGCTCGCCGTCCAAGTTAACAGGGATGAGTAACTGTATATAAAAATTCAAAAACATGTTCGTTATCTATGAAATTGAAAAACAACTAAGAAAAATCGACAACTTATATATAAAATGCAATAAAATACATACCATATCGATATCCGTTATTGATTTGGACATTGTGTGCTGTCGCCCACAAAGATAACTATTCACGCGGTCGTCGAATACTAATGAATCGACCGCACAATCCCCGTTGTTTCATAACTGATTCAAGAACACCTAGTACATAGATAACCAAGAAATGCATAAATTAACAAAACTTAAAGGCAATAATTAAAAAAAATTAAATAGTATTTATAAGTTCTGTCGGCACATTACCCAAAAAAATGTGTCAGTATGTGTGACACGTTGGAGTAAGGCATTTGGATACTGCCGTTGTTTCTCGCTAATCAAGCGGAGATACTCGTGAATACGCTGTAGAGAAACATAAATATTACGATTTAAAAAAAAAATTTATACACAAATCCACAACAGTATACATCACGACGAAAATATAAATACCTCATCGCCTAGCCATCCCATCGAAGCTGTCCCCAAGATTATTTGAAAGAATGACCGCGGGTGCTGGACTCTCCGGCGGACTCTGCTATCACCAGTGAACCATCGATCAAACTCAGCAAACATACTAGAGTCCTCCAATCCTCTCAGTGGATTTATATCCACAGTCGTACTCATGTCAATCGCATGCTCCAAGATTTGGGGTCGAGGCAAAGGCCGGACGTTCTGTCTTCGCCTGATTGGATGAATCATGTAAGGACTGTTATAAACATACGACGGTATGTACGCGCGGCCGAACTTACTAATACCGGGAGGCACCTCAGAGAACACTTGCACGCTCTCCCCACTAACATCCCCGTAGAAACTATACAATGACGTGGGCGTAGACAAATTTTCATTGCCCACGTTAGTATACACTCCATAGTCATCCGGGGCCTGCCCATTCGCCGAGAAGAACATATTAAATAACTATCAAATTAAAAGTTAAACGAACATAATTATTAAATAAAAATTTGCTCACCGCATACGAGCGTGCAGTGGGAGAATCCTTATTTGGACGTTTAGCAAATGTGTCGATGAAGCCAACTATAGTTTCTTTAAAATCTTTTAATTCTGACTTTATTTCGTACACATTACGATCAATCTTATCCAGCCGTCGTCGTATGTAATCATTAAACTGCTTTGTCCTCGACTATTACAAAAGAAAAAACAGAAAACTTTAGAATAACAAAAAAAAAATTATAAAGAAAAAATATCGTATATTATTTATAACCTCAGAATCCCGTGCGTCATCAGAGTTGTCTATTTGTTGCTGGTGGTCATCAACAGCCACCTCATCCTCATAAGTGTCATGACGCTGCTCTGGTATTGGGTTTGGTATGTCGTCATGATCGTCATGCTCGTCTGATTGCCTTGTAACCGACGGCATCGCATTGATTGAGAGTTGGTGCTGTATAAAGTATCATTTAAAATTATTAAATGAAAAGTCAAAAATTTTGATTAAAAAATTTTGAGTACTTAGAGTATACCAACCTTAAGAACCCAGCCTGGAATGCTTGGCAAGTAATCCTTCATAGAGACCCAATAATTTCTGCTACTCTCCTTTGAATTTGGCTTAAGAGTTTGTAAAACGTCCCCCTGCAATAAATTAAATTGAAAATTTTAAGTAAGTATACATAACTTAAATTTAATAAAGTTAAAAAAATAAGTAATACATATTACTTACAAGACGAGATTCGTCGTTGAAGAACGAATAAACCTCCGCAAAATTGATTCTCGAAGACGCCATGGGCTTCCATTGCAAAATGCGGGGAATCTTATTCTTCGTTTTGACGACCCATGTTGATGGCAACCCTCCGATTGCTTCGTAAATCCAAGCCTACAACAACCAAATTGAAAAATCAAATAAAACAACATATCAAATATTTAATACTATAAAACTTATTAATAAACAAAAACAAAAACGCACCTGAACCCCAGACGTAAAGCCATAAAGATTGTATTTTTCAATGTTATGATCTGGATTTTTCAACCGAGTCTTCTTAAATTTCTCGTCTTTCTCGAACAGTGCATTGTCAAGACTCTCGTAAATCATTTCCCACGACAACAGACCACATGGACGCTTTCGGAAGTACTGTATATCATCAACTTGGTCAAGCCAATCGAAATTGATTTAATAGTGATTTTTTCTTGCATTTAGTACTCGGTCCGCAAAATAAAACAGCGCAATCTTTAATGCGTCCATATCATCCATTTCCTCGAATTTCAACTCCTTAAATATTGCATCGAATTCCTTCACATTAATCTTACGATGAACACCACCAAAATACGCATTCCGTAGCCTCTGCTCCATTTCATCATTTTTTTGATTGGTATCAACACCAAATGAAAGTCCAGTAACCAAGCACCATTCGACAATTGACAAACGAATCAAATGCTCACTAATTTGAAACCATAACTGATCCTCACGGCTATCTTCTTCATGGGCCACTTGCCTTAGCAAAAGATTGTGCAAAATTACCCCACTAAATGGAAAACTTCGACACTCCAAGAAATGCCCAAATATATCCTTTTTGAACATAGTCAACTGCCGCTTTGTTAATTTTTCCTTGATGGCTTTTATGACCGAAGATAACTTACACATGCTCAAAATTCGACCAGGAAAGTGATCGGCATAACTAAAATAAATCTTGCCTACATCAATATCCAGTGATTCTGATTTCGCCATGTATCTGTAATATTTATAAAATTATTACATTACGTTTACAGGAAAAAAAATACTCGTTAAAAAAAAACACTATAAATTTTTAGTGACCAAAGTTTGGTGCGACAGGTGCGACAGTAGGGCGCGCATGGGCGCGCGCGCGCGCCCTACCCACCTCCCTCTCCATCTCCAAAATTAAGCCACAACAAAATCGAAAAACAATACTTCCAAACACCATCAACCACCACAAACACCACCACCATTATTCTCAAGCTATTACTATTATTATTCTAAAATCTCATTTTAAATTAATAAAAATAAGAAAAATGACTAACCTAGGTTTTGTTGAAGGTTGTAGATCGGATGCCGGTGAGAGATGGAGCCGCCGCCGACGAGGATTGATGTCGCCGCCGATGATGGGAGTTGGATCGGTTTGTGAGAGATGAGTGAAAGGAAGTGTTAGGGGAGAGATGAGGGAGGGGTGTTTTGGTCTCAAAAGTTGTTTAATGGCTAATGTTGATAGAAGTATTTTTAGGGGGTTAAGATGAAAAAAATTAAAATTTTAATGGTTATTATTGTAAATTTCCCGCTTAATTTTGAAAGACATGTCTTACAAATAAAATCAAACTCTTATTGTTCTTGGCCATTGATATTTATTCCACACATGAAAATATAAAGCACTTTACACGGAAACTACCAAACTTATACACAGGAAAAAAAAAGTTAAAGAAATGCACAAAATTTGAAGTTCCGAATGAGAATTGAGGAACTCAAGCAACGACATTTTTTGCCAAAACATTTGACCATTGGATACAAACACGATCTTATTCTTACATATTCATCTTTCTGCAACAAGTACAAGATGCACACAAATGCAAATATGAACAGAGACTAGGTGAAGCTTGCAGTCTGTTGTTTATGTCAACAGTTGCTGGCATGACAAGCAACGGTCCCACATTAACATCAAGTTGTCTTTAAACCCATTGTAGATGGAATCAGTATCAATCTTCCCATCCTACGATTGAAATAAAAAATAATAAGCACATTTTAATGAAAGGCAAAAGATGACAAATGCACCACTAATTCAGTATGAGCATGAAGACAAAGATACAGGAAATAGTGTGCAATAACAATCATGAAACAAATTTATAGCTACTGAACTGATAAATTTTATGTTTCCAAACACTAGTCCTGGGACTGAAGCAATTAACAAACTCAAGCCGCTCTTCCATCCAATGGTGATCGTAAAACCAAAGTGCAAGATACGTATAAGTCATAAGCTGGAAGCTCATTTTTTGAAATTAAATTTAGTCCAAGATACGCAATAGGTAAAATTCATTCATCACTTGAACTGATCCCATTTAAATGCAAAAGTTCATTGACGACAGAATGAATATGCTAACATGAAGGGACAACTGTACGCGCACTAAAAAGATCTCTTGCAGATAATCCATTAAACTATATGGATAAGCTTGCTATCCGATCGACAAAATCTTCTTTCAGAATTTTTTTTGTAAAGCAATCTCCAAGAAAAGACCCTTCAGCATCTAATAGTAGAAGTAGAAAATCACAGTAAAGGTGTGAAGATAATATTAGCATTAACATCGAGGTGGAACAGCAAAAATTTCAATCTCTATCCAATCATATAAAAAGATAGCAGGTTAAGTGATAGAAGTTAAATTTAAAGAAAAAAATATATTTAAAAAAAAATTATAGGAGAAAAAATATGAGATGAAATGATAATGGTAGTAGATTAATATTCACATTCATATCAACCTTTTTTTTTTAGTATAGGAGAGTGAGCAGAGTAACCATTATTCTCTAGTCCGTACCTCCCAAAATTTTGAACTAAAAGAAATTTAATTATTAAAAACCACTCAGCCTATGGGCACTTAGACATCAACATTCATTATACATAAGAAGAAAGAAAGGAAACATGAGAAGCACAATTCAGGACATACATGCAATCTCTATAACATATATTTGGTTTATAGATCAAACTCTTATTGTCCGAGGTGCCTTAATTTACCTACTCATGATACTTAGCCAAAAGAGAGAGAGCATTCTTCTTATGCATAGTAATTCCCGGCAGAACATCAAAGTCCAAGTCTTGGCTCTTCATTCCAGGCGGCATTTCCCAATCAAATTTGTAAAGAAGATTAGCAAGTGCGAGATCCACAGTTGCGATTCCCATATTCAACCCAGGACAAATTCTTCTGCCAGCACCAAACGGTATTAATTCAAAGTGTTGCCCTTTAAAGTCAATACAGCTATCAACGAATCTCTCCGGATAAAATTCCTCCGGATTCTCCCAAGCTTCAGGGTCTCTTCCTATCGCCCATGCATTTACAAAGACAAGTGTTTTAGCTGGTATTTCATACCCATCTATTACGCACTTTTGAATTGTTTCTCTTGGGAGTAGTAATGGCACTGTGGGTTGCAATCTCATTGTCTCCTTCAGTACCGCTTTAAGATAATGCAGTTCTTGAACATCATCTTCATTTACAAAGCCTTTGTTGCACCCAATCAACGATCTGATTTCCAGTTGAACTTTTTTCATTGCTCTAGGATTCTTCATTAGGTAAGTCATGGCCCAAACCACAGTTGCTGCACTCGTGTCTGTTCCACCAGTGAGTATGTTCTGCAAAACAAACAACATACATATATACATAGTAAAATTATATTAAATCAATCATGCCCAGGTGGGTCAAAGGCACTTTACAGCATTATAAACCATTTTACAAGACTGTAAAATTGGGTATCAGCACAAAATTTTAAGTCTGCGCCTGAGCACGAGTCTACATATAACTATTTATAAAATTATTCACCATGAGCACTGCTTTGATGTGGTCCAAAGTCAAGTCAACTTTAAATCCACGATCTTTTCGTATTTGAAGTAAAACATCGATTATATCCTCCTGTTGCGCCAATTCCGATTTTGTTCTGTTTGGATCCAAATGCTCGTCGATGAGTTCCTGGTAGAATCTATCGAGTTCTTGGAAGTTATTTTGCAGGCGTTGCATCATTCCTGTGAGCTTATCAATCCAGCCCATGAAAGGAAAATAATCTGTAACAAAAAAGCTTACAAACAAGGCTTGAGTTTCATTAAGCAGGGCATGGAATCTACTTCTTGCACTTGTTGCTTTATCGTCATCATACCTCTTGCCAAATCCAATTCTACAAATAATGGTGCTTGTAAGAGACCTCATTACCTCGCTTAAGTTTAAGGGATTAGAAGCAGCAACTGATTTTGAAATCTTTTCAATCATTCTTGAAACTTCATCTTCTCTAATGGGTCGAAAATTTTCTACCCTGTTAGAGTTAAAGAGATGAATGACACAAATTTTTCTTATCTCTCTCCAATAACCATCATAGGGTGAAAACGCCAAATCAAGACCATTGTAAGATAACTTTTGTTGTCCTACCAAGGCTGGCCTGCTACAAAATTGAAGGTCATGGGTTTTTAATATCTCTTTAGCCAGTTTTGCTGAGGAAACTACTAGGGATGGCACAAAACCAAGACGCAAGGACATGAGGGGGCCATATTTCCGTGACAGCTCCCAAAATGACACTTGAGGCTTTGAGACATCAAACTGGTGTAAGTTACCGATTAAGGGAAGGCCCCAGGGGCCGGGTGGTAATTTA
Organism: Citrus sinensis; assembly: GCF_022201045.2. NCBI lineage: Eukaryota > Viridiplantae > Streptophyta > Magnoliopsida > Sapindales > Rutaceae > Citrus > Citrus sinensis. The sequence goes on along the minus strand of NC_068558.1, from coordinate 40,073,135 downwards.
GTATTATTTCTTGAGGTTATGAGCCTTTGCAAAGCAAAGAAGAAGAGGAAGAAGGGGAGACACAAAAGGAAGTTGATGATGATAAGTAAAGCCATTAATATCTTCTATGCGCTTAATCACTGCAAAAACAGAACTGCCTCTCTCCATTAATAAGGAAACAAAAATGCTATGTTCAGTAATATTATTAGATCGGGGCTCTGTTTTGTACTCTTGTGAAGTCCTTATCGCTTGTCCGGTTAGCACAACGAAACAAATTTGCCTGTTATCGTCAACAATCAGTGATTAAATCAAGTGTTCAAAAGTAATTTACAATCTAAAATGTTAAAATATCTGTAGAAGGAGCTTACTAACTTACAGATTCGGTAAGTTACAGCTGACTCACAAACTCGGTTGTGGATCCCACGCGGATCCACAATTAAGTACTATTCATGTGAGGGCTGTACCTTACAGAATCTGTATGGTAGCCCTCTCTTCTGTAGAAATATCTTAAGAAAAATCTGGGTGTTAGTTTCTATAATATCTTAAGCCACGTAGCTTAAGTTAGTGGCAGTTAAAATGTGTGGTATAGATAAAAGTTGAGCAAATTGTGTGGTGGAAAAATAAGTTGGTCGAAGTTGTGATCAGTAAGTGCTTGTTTTGGGACAGAATCCGAATACTGATTGAAATTTGGTTTTTTCTATCAACCTTAACTGGGAAGTATATTCTAACACAATAGTGTTCAATTGAAAAAAAAAAAAAAAAAACTGTTGTTATATAGCAAAAATCTTTTTCTGGTGTTGTTTTATTTTTACTGAACAGTGAACAAGGTAGTAATTAATATTCATGGATTTTAACAAAAATAAAATTGAACAAACACAAGTGACTGCAAGCCGAAACCCACCATTTAACTCCGTCCATCAAAAGTGCCAAAAAGTCAATTGAATTGCCGCACTCTTGCAGTGAGAAATGCAATAACAACTCAATTGATTGAGCTTCAGCCTCCGGCCTTCTAAAGCTTGTAGGAAAGTGATGGATGATGCTGTTATGAAATCAAAACAACGATGGTTTGGTCTTTTATTTATGTATTTTCTGGAGGATGAAAATGTCACAATAAAGAATTGTTTTACTTAGCACGCTTAACTGTAAGCTGATGCCATTAAAATGCAGCTTTTATGGTAAAGAGGCAGAGCATTACAGAGTTGATTTACTAATACTCCCAACTAAAAAAGAGGTGATAGAAAATGCTATGAATTTACTTATTAGTTGTATCAAGTAAATAAAAAAGAACAAAAAATAAAAAACCGAAGAAACAAAGCATCTGTATTCCAAATGCTGGGCAATTGAAAATGATTGTATTATATGGACTTGCCCCATTTTATTAGAACATTTCATAAATAAATGGTAAAGTGGACATAGGCATGTTTGGACAAGTGGGTATTTTTGATAGTTCGGGATGTCACCGTACTCAAATAAAAAAGATAATTGAGATCTAAATCCCATGATACTGAAAGGAATTCCTAAGGATTGGCATGTTCAAATTTAGGGATGGCAATGGGGAGGGGAGGGGAGGGGACCAATCTCCTCGTACTCATTCCCGATATTTTGTGTATTTTCCCGTCTCGTCCCCGTTCCCGTCAGAATTACTTGAGAGCATCTCCATCTCCTCTCCGAATAATAATAGGGGATCCCCAAGGGTCCCCGATCTCCGAATAACTAATACATTTTTTGTTTTTGATTTTGAGTTAATCATATTAAAATAAAAAATTCAAATAAAAGTAAAGTTTGAAATATATCTTACATTAATATCCATTACAAAAGTCACATACATTAAATGAGTAAGTAACGCAGCATGTAAGGGATATAAACTTTTTTTTTTTTACAAACTATCGTGAATAAATTAATAGTCTAATACAAAATTGTTACAAATAAAATCGAATTTAGATTCAAAATTAACTTTTTCAATGGTGGTGTGGGCACTTTATAAATGTGAAATATTCCATTTACAGCACAATAGTTAAGTCGGAGCAAATCAAGAGCAAATATTAGATCAGATTAGATTAGATTAAATTAGATATTAAAATTGTGATTCGCTGTGGGCAATTATAACATCTAAAAATAAATAAAAAATAAATTTAAGTTTAAAACATTTAATGAATATTAAAATTAAAATAAAATTTTTGGACTAATAGATTTTACCCGATTTTTTTAATGTCCTAAATAAAAATTTAGGACTTTAATTAGTTAATTAAGCCTAAAACTTTAATAATATAAATATTTTGATATTTTTTATTTTTACCAATATTTATAATTTTATAATTTAAATTTTATAATTTATTTACTAGTAATTGTAAAAAAATAAAAATAAAAATAAAAATAAAAATGGGGAAATGGGTAGGGGATGGGGATGGGGGTTCCACCTCATCCCCGTCCCCTCCCCGAATAAGAAATTGGGTATGAAATTATCTCCATACCCTCCCCGAATGGAGAAAATCCCTGAAGGTACCCGTCCCCGTGAGAATTTTTGTCATCCCTATTCAAATTGATTCACAATCAGCAGTATCTTTGCAATTTTATAGTCTCATCTGTAATTGTATACATTGTTAGTTTAGACATTCAATTACGAGTTAACTGTTAACTTAATTCAATTCCCAATTGGTTATAATAGTTTGAATTAACAAGCTTGTTCCTCAATCAGATGTCCAGTTAGTCTTACTTATTATCAATTATCTTTTTCTTCTTCATTTTAAATTCTTTTCCTTTCAAATTGATATTATTTCTTCAAAGACTTCTAAAAGCTCTTAGTTTCTTAAGTTCTTTCTTAATCTTTATCACTTTTATTTTGAATAGATCCTTCATGATTCACATTGAAAATATTATATTCAAACCCTCATCTATTTAATTCAAAACAGCAAAAGTCCTGTTGCAATGTTTGAAGTAGCAAAAATCTCCTTTAAAACACAGGCAACAAACACAATATTCGATCCATTGTCCATAAAGAATAGTTAGCCAGGAGCAGAAAACTTGCTTTATAGAGCTCAAGTGTTTTAGGGTGTGTCTGGTAACGTTTTTCACTTAATGTTTTTCGTTTTTCAAGAATAAAAATTAAGAAAATTTTGTTTGGTTGACAGTTTTACGTCAGTAAATTAAAAACAAAGAAAACGGAAAGTTTTCGTTCTCCAACATTTATAAAGAAAAGTTGGAGAAAGCCAATTTGACGTTCTCCAACTTTAAAAGAACACTGGACAAAAACAGGTTGGCATAAAGGGACGTGTGTCAAGATTGATCTTCTTTGGGGCCCACATACAAATTTCATTTAATTTTTTTTCTTTCTTTACTAAAATCTCATCTCTCTCTTTGTAAGCCTCCTAAAAATGTTTCCATGAATAAAATAACTTACATAATATATATTTGATTTTTAATTATTAAATTATAAAAATAATATAGAGTGATAATTATAAATTTATTTTATTTGATCAAAAGTAAAGACTAAATTAATGTAACTAAAAATTAGTTTGGAAGCAATGTGACATGATTTATTTGTGTCAAGTATGATATTTTTTTTCCCTCTTTAATGTTTTAACCGGTGGTTATTGCTATATACATGCAAATAATTCGTTATATGTGGATGCAAAAATAATCTATATTGACATTTTTATAGTATTTTCTGGATTGTAAATTTGAATTACCCACAAATAAACTACTTCAGAAAGAAAAAAAAAGTTATAGTTAGGTCCATTTTCAGTTTATTTTATTAAATTAATAATAATAATAATAATAGACCAGTTAAAAAAATACTATTATTGAATAAGTACTAGTTGAAAAATGTGTTTTAAAAAATATTATACCAAAAAAAAATTTATTGCTTTTCTTATTTTCCAACAAACAACCAAACGCATTTTTACTATTTTTCATTTTCATATACTATTTGAAAATAAACTACCAAAAGTATTTTCAATTTAAAAAATCTGACATCAAAACATCATTTTCCTTCTCTAAAACAAACATAAAAAACACCAATTAAAAAACAATACCAAACGCACCCTCAACTACACTGCCGGGGCGGGGAGTGGGAAGAATCAATGGTTAATTAAGTGGGAGATAAACGAAACTTGATCACTAATACTGAAGATTTTAGCAGAAGAACTACCTTGACGTGGTATATATATCCTTGTACTCTTCAAAATAAACTCCAATTTTTGGCACAACTTCATTTCTAATGTCTTCCATGTATGTAGCAGGGACATTTGAGTAAAAGGATCACTTCATTTGCCTCAAAGTGGTTTCTTCAGCAACCTGACCTTCCTTTTCACTTCCTAAGTGCAGTAAATTGTTCCTGCATCGAGATGAATGATATAATTACTTCTTTGAGGCGCTTGTAATACAAAAACTAATGGAGGCTTCAAAAATGTGATAGAAGAATGGAATCATGTTTACTGCAAGAAATAAGGTCAAGCAATGATATAATGTGTTGTCCCTATGAAAATTCAAACAATAAAACTTGGTCACGGACTCACGGCGGCAAGAGATTGATTTGTTTCTCATACCAGAAATCAAGTAATACTAACACAAGATGTCTGTCAGATTTTAGTATATACATGCATTTTTGTTTGCTTTAAGTTCAAAGTCGAAAGAAAGGAGAGGAATGATCTAACACAAAACATCCACGCTGTAGCAGCAATGGGAACCAGATCACATATCTATGGAAATGAACTTCGCCAAATCTAGCAATTGTTGGCTTTTTCTCGAATTCGTTCTTGACAATCTTATAAGCACTCAACACATCCCGCCATACATTTTCTGCTACCGGTCCCCATGGGCTTCTTGATATATTCCCCCTCACTTCATCATTATCTACCAACCAGAAAGCCAAATGTCCACATAAGTAAAGTTAACACCAGACATAAATCAAGAACGAAAGTAGAACAAATTAAGATAAAACAAAAAAAAAAAAGGCAGAACACTAACCTTCAGCCAGATTATTGTTCACTAAAACTAACGGCTTTACTCCTCTTTTATGCTCAACAGGCTCCACTGAGGACGGCTCAGATTGGAAAGAAGTAGGAAAGCCGCTATCACCATCCAAGCCTACGGCAAACCACCTGAATACGGCATGCTCTGCAATCTGCATGCACAATATTTCCACTCCTGTCTTCATTAAGCTTGGGCAATCCCAAGTTTAAGCTTCTGTTGAATTTAGGCACAAGCATCTGTGGAGCTGGAGATGGCCTCTGTGGGTCCTTCCAGTGCCGCTTATGTGGTGGAATGTAAGCCATTATGATAAATTAACTTCGCACTACATTAAACCAAACTAGGAATAATAAGTATTTACAGAATTCTGAGAAACGAAATCACTATTGCCCCATAAACAGCAACAAAAAGACTTGGGAAAATTAATGCAACAGTTTAGAAACGCAAGATTGAACCAAAGCAAACATTATCTACACCAAAAAAATTAAAAAGCAAAAAAGAAAAAAAAAGGGTTAAAGATATCCTACTTAACGGAATTACTCATGCATCATTTGTGATAAGATTTGATACAAGAAATTAACTCGACATTAAATAGCAAAAGATTAAGTTATTCGAGCAAATAACTTTATCTAAGTAACTAAATTAACCAGTAGACAAAGTAAAAAAAAAAAAGAGCCAAAGAAAAACACCAAAATCATCAAAGAAAAGCAAAACACGAGTACCCAGAAATACAATTGAAGTGAAAATATAATAAATTTGAAGATAAATTCATAGGATAAGGAAACAATACTGACCGAAAAACTAAAATTGCTTGCTTGTGTTGGCCGACTCAGCTGATATTCAAACTTATATATACATGCACCAAGAAATGGAAAGACAGCATACTGTTGTGCGCGGAATGCGGAATCAAGCGCACCAAATAATTATAGAAAAATAAAAGACACAAAAATTTAACGTAATTCGGTAATTAAACCTACATCTACGGAGGCAAGAAAGGATAATTGTTTATTTAATAATTAATAGAGTACAAATATTTGAGTAACGAATCTCACTTTCCAGAAATCTAAATATATCCAGTACTCTCACACTATGCAAGAAAGATAAATTTCCCAGACATACTTCTCTCACTTTTCTCAAAAGCTTAGAAATTTATAAGCTTAACAATTTTAGGATGCTTAACAAATAAAAAACTCCCTCTATTTATAGGAAGTATTTTATACTATTACAAATTCGGTGCTCACCAATAATTTATCAAATTATCAAAAATATTGTGAATTTATCAAAATATTACATGCTTCACCAACTCATTTGGCTTCATTTTCATGATTCCATCCACATGCTTCCAACATTGCGGCTAGAAGGTTATGCATGTCAAAAAGTTGTTTTGACTTTTCAACACATACGTCAGTTACATCTCCTTCTTGCACAAGTTTTGAAATGGGGCTTTGAGTTTTATTGTATTGCTTTAGGAAAGCAAATCGACAAATTGAAAAGATTGGCGTCTCCTTGCGACCGAAGGGGTCGCACAACTCGCAAGGAGACAGACCACTTCAACGTTATTGTTGCCAACAAAACGATGATGGTGTAACCTTTTTTTTTTTTGTTGATTACATTTTCATAGATGTCCTTAAAATATGGTCTAATATCGGAACTACTCTTTAAGTTTAAATTTAGCCTCTAATGCCCCTATTATAATTGAATTAGATGCATTTATTTTTCCAGGATCAGAATAGATAGGAATTAGAATAGGCTAATATCGAAATATACTGGAATTAAAATGTAAAATAAGAATTAGAATAAATTTATACTTGAACTGCAAGAATTAGAATTAGAATAAATTATATTCTAATTGATGTGTCTATTTTATCTTATAATCGTAATGAATTGTTGTAAGATATTTATATGGCTTTATTACAGTTATGTATTTGTTCACTAACAAAATAAATAATTAATATTTTTAGTATAAATAATAACATCAATAATAATAATTATTTAATATTAATATGATATAAAAAAAGAATTTTTATTTTTTAAAAGATAAAAAATCATTCCCCAATTTTTATTCCCACCTCTATTCATACCAATAAGATTCTCATTCCTTTTTTTCAAATTTATGGACTCAACCCAAAATTTATTCTTATTCCTCCATATTTTTTGCAAGTAAGCACTGCCAATAAGGAATGAATATCATTATTGTTCCCTAATCCAAGAAATAAATACAATCAAATTAAACTAATTCAAATATAACAAAATGACAAATTATAGTTCTTATTTAAAATGAAACATTTTCTAATTAAAGATAATATATTTCTCCTTTTAAAAAATTCTTTTATTTTTCTTTATTTTATTTTGTGTTTAACTTTTTACTTTCATATTTCTATTTAAACTTTTGATTATAAAACAAAACATTATTTTTATAAATTTTTTACTTATTATATTTTCTACTGTTGCCAATATTATTCCATTTCATTGTAATTTAAGGACAGTGAAAGACAAAAATATGTGACATCAGGGAATAGATAATGTGCAATTACCCACTCGGATATATCGGACTTGGTAGTTAATTCAAAAAAAAAAATTTATAAGCAAAAAAATTTCTTAAAACTGTGGGAGCACATGGACATCTAGGGGTGGCAAAAATACCCGCCCGGTCCGGACCCGGACCGCACCCGGACTTTTTGGGTTGGGAAATTATGAAGTCGGGCCGGTCTTAGGCATCATTTGATAAACCCGGAACCCGGATTTTATTAAAAAAATATTATAAAAATATCTTATTTTAAATATTTATATTTATTTGACTCATTTATTACACATATATAAAATTTTAAACACTTAAAGTTCATATTTTCATGTCAAATTTTATTAAAATAAATTTAAAACTTATAAAATTACCAAAAAATAAAAAATATACACATATAATATTAAAAAATATAAAATTTGGGTACCCGGATTAAAACCCAACACAACCCGGCCTGGGCATCTATGCATCCGGGTCGGGTCCGGTCATTGCGATACCCGGACCTGGCCCGGAGTTTTGCCATCCCTATGGACATCAACGTTCATTACACATAAGAAAGAAAGAAAACATGAGGAGCACTGAAAGCAGGATTGATGATGCACGTGCAATCTCTATAATGTATATTTCGTTTAGATCGCATCCCTATTGGTGGAGGTGCCGTAATTTACACCTACAATAGACTTTTAAAAGAAAAATTAATTGGAGTAAAGGATGCGTTTAGTGTTTCTTTCTTTTTCTTTTTTTTTTCCAACGAAGATTGTTAAGGCTCCCATTTTATTTGTATCCTCAGACAAAATTTTCTTTTAATTTCTTTTATTTATTTAACCTTATAGCAATCTTACGGATGGCAATGAGTGAGTTTTACTGTTTCAGTATAGATACTAGGGATGGCAATGGGCACCGCCCGCAGCGGGTTTGCCATTACCAAACCCAAACCCGCACAAAATTTAAATTACCAAACTCACCCGCAACCCGCAGCGGGTTTTAATTTTTTTACAAAAATCCACCCGCAGCGGGTTTTAACAATTACCAAACCCGCAATGGTATCCGGCGGATTTTTTGCGGGTTTCCGTATTTAAAATCACAAATGTTTAATATATAAATTTATAATAATAACCTCAAATTCCATATAACATACTCAATTTTATATTTAAATAATGTAAATGAAAAATTAAAATTTCCACATCAATTCAACACAAATTCTCAAATTAAGTATAAATTACACAAATCCATTTAAAAAACACAAACTAGTATCTAAAAATAATAATTACATTTTATATTATCATTTAAAACAAGCTCCAAGAGAAGATATTCATTTCATTCACCACCATAAGCACCCATCCAACACAATGCCTATAATAATAATTAAGATTAATATTTTCAAATACTAATTCGAAGGAAAATACCTTTAGTTTTCTTTAGATTATGACTTTAGAATAGGATATAGGCCACATACACACATACACAACTTTGAGCCTTTGGCTATTTGGTAATTTAATTAATGACATTATTTTCTTTATACATTTTTAGATTAAAATTAAACTAAAAATATTTTTAAAAAATATTGCGGGTTTGGTGGATATCCATGCGGGTATCCACCGGATATAAGGTTAATACCAAACCCACCCGCATCCATGTGCGGGTTTTAATTTATAATACTAAACCTGCCCGCAACGGGTAAAATTACCCGCAGCGGGCGGGTTTTGGCGGGTGGGTTTGGGCGGGTTTGCGGGTTTGCGGGTACAATTGCCATCCCTAATAGATACCTAACTCAGCCGCAATTAAAAAATAAAATTCGTCTGCACTCGTCTGCACTCAAAAAATAAAATTCCAAACTTGTATTTTCACCTAGCGGAATTTTAACTATTTCTTGATTTACAAACATTATTGGTAAAAAAGATACTTTCGGACAAATTTAAAACGATAATAAAAGCTATAAATTAAAAAAAAAAATAGGCCTTAAAGAAAAAGCATCCGAAAGTAACATGTCTCAACCTTGGCGTTTCCTTCTGGAACATCAACTGCAAATGACTCAAATTACCAGTTTCCAAGGGCTTCCATCAGTTATGGAGCGTTAATTGAACTATCAAAGACACATGCGTAGTGCAGTCACAAGTATTTCGTATAATGTAACTTAAAAGAAAATCAGAAAAAGCTGGATGTAAAAGTATTATGCCTGAGCCTGTAATCGCTAGCAACGACTTCGTTGATTGTCTCGATCCCATCCCAATCATTAATTGACACAAAATTTTGTCTCAAATTCCGACCAATTCCAAATCGATTTTAAAAATTAGTATTGAATCTCATACCTTTCGAAACGGGATCTCAATACTCAAATCGGAATTTAGTTTTTACCGTCAACTTTACGTGGAACGTAAATTCTAACACAATAGTGTTTCATTTAAGGCAAAAGGAAAAAGAAAAACTGTTGTGATATGTCAAAAAGGCCCCTGCTTCGTTACATGCAAATGTATGCAACAAACACGAAATGATGAACGTTGGATTTTGCTTCCGAAAAAGAACGGATGTGGATAAATGCATTAAAACAGTTTGTGGTGGCCAGCCTGTTGAAACGGTTGAAAAATGATAATGATGTCCGGGGCTAAAAGACAGCAGTAAAAGATGGCGTAAGGATAAAACAAGATTGGAAAAAGACATTCTCACAGAGGATTGCACAAAAGATTGTACAAAACGGTGAGTTTTGAAAAAAGATAATTACAAAATTTTGATAAAATCTTGAAAATTAATCATATACATCCTTACTTGGATCTTGGGTTGAATTTGTCCGCAAAAATGGTATCAGAGCCAAGTTTTTGGTTTAAAATATAAAAATGACGAAACAATTGTTTAATCATCAAGTCTACAATGATTATCATCCTGAATTATTCGACCCCAAAGCTCTCACCAGCAAAAGGGCCATAGGAATGAAAGTCCTCTATGAGTCTCTTGAGAAGATAAGTAAGGAGAAAATATGGCTTCACGATGTCACAAAAGAGCGTATAATCTTTTCTATGAGAAGAAAAGAAAGCATTTTAGCCAGACATGCCATATTAAAAAAGAAAAAAAGGAATATACAAAAATCTCGTGGAATTCAACTTGCTGACACACCACGAGGTATGCAAGGCACTAAAGCATCAGTCATCATGTGGCTACTACTACGAAGGATCAAAAGGAGATTCTAGCGGAGAAGACATGTCTCTAGATGCACCACAAGGTATGCAAGGTGCTAAAACATCAGTCATTATGTGGCTACTGCTACGAAGGATCAAAAGAAGATTCTTGTGGGGAAGACATGTCTCTAGACGAAGATCTAATAATTGACATGTGAGAGGGCCCATTGAAAAAGATAAAAGATGCTATCCTAAAAGCATAAAAATTTCAAAAAGAAAGATTCCAAAACGATAAAGCTCACCACAACAAGATAATGTTGTTTGCCATTAGGAAAAGAAGACAACCATTGTCTTTAATGATAAAAGAAGAGAGGTCACCTTATCAAAAGGGAATCCACAATCCACTAGTAAATAAAAACATATGTCATGCTATTAGCAGGCAATGTATTAAGCCATGAACGAGCTCTATCTTTTAAAGAAAATGGGAATAGTCTAAGTTTAACATCATCATCTGAAAAATTCTCATATTTGAATGTTTGACAAATGGCATGAAAATCATTCAAATGATTATATGGATCCTCATTTTCTAGGCCATAAAATGTAGGGAGACAATTTAACACACTAGGTTTTAATTCAAAACTCCTAGCAGCTACATTTGGGTATCTTATGCATGACGTGCTCAAATTAGCTAAGGGACTAAAATAGTCCTTAAATGGCCTCTCCTGTGGTGCTTGTAAATCCATTTTATTTTTAACGTGTTTGTGTGTGCGAAGTGTTTTTTCTAATTCAAGGTCTATAGGTTCAAGATTAGGTAATAATGACCTACGACCATGCATGCAAAATAAATAAAATAAAAATAAAGATGCAAACAAAACAAAAAATAAAGATGGGAACAAAACAAATAAAAATAAAGAAGAGGGAGAAATTACGATACTAACCTTATTGCGCTATTACAACCTTTCTATAAAAATACACAAAAATAAATACGTGAAAGAAATTAACTAAAAATTAAATTAATAAGATAAACAAAAAAATTACAAAGAAAAATAAATGGAAAATTAAATTACAAAATTTTAAAGAAGAGAAAAAGAAAAGAAATACTAACCTTTAAATGTAGATTCACTTTTTTTTTTCTTTTTTTTTTTAATAATAAAAAAAAAATACAAGAAAACAAATAAAAGAAATTATTCACAAAAATTAATTCTATGAATTAAAATTACTTACCTCCCCGGCAACGGCGCCAAAAACTTGTTGTGCAAATTTTAATGTACTCGCAAGCGCACGAATCTATTGTAGTATAGATCAATGGTGTTGAGTGTCGATCCCACGAGGAGGTGGATTTTAATTATATATAGAATTAATTTTGTAAATGGGTGGTTGGAATTGTGGTGGAAGTGATTTAAATTATCCTAAAATTGGAATTGAAATGACGATAATAAATTCTGAAATTAGAATTGCAATGGCGAGAATAAATTGAAGCGAAATCTATTGAAATGACGTACTTGGGTATTCGGATCCGTATCAACATGCATCATGGGCTAAATAATCCGTATTAATGTCAATTAAATCATGAGGGGGGAATCCACACCTCATGAACCACGTTCTAATCAATATGGTGCTAAGGGCTTATCGTGCCAAATAATAATAACCTTGTACTAGAGGGCTGGTGAAACCAAGGCGGTACTAGACAAGATTAGTATTATTTGTCGACGAGAAGTCAAAACATCCACAAAAACTAGAGGGGAAGAGAAAATAAATTTACCAAATAAAGCCCATGACACATGTTGAGACTTCACCTTCAACCCAAGCTTGAAAGGAAATTAGCTACTCATAATTGAACTAGGGGCAAAATGGGAATTTATTAAAATACGAAGAAAATACAAGATGGAGAGGGAATTACAGAAAATGGATCCCAAAAATGGATTCAGAGATATCAAATTAGGGGGGGGAGGCCCCCTTTTTATAGATACATGGAGTAAATCATGGCCATCGGATTAAAAACAGTTTGGACGCTTAGGATTGCGCCACGTCATCAGTCAACAGTCCACGGTTTGACCACGCGGATGAACAGTAACACGGTTTGACCCGACTTTGAACAGTAACGCGGTTTGACCCGGATGAACAGTAACGCGGTTTGGTTGAAAATAATCCTGTGTGATGCATGCACCGTACGCGAGATTTTTCGTCCACTGATATGCTGCCACGTCACCATCAACAGTACATAAGAATTTTAGTCCAACAGGATCGTGACACCTCATCAGTCAATGCCACATCATCGGTCAATGCCACGTCATCATCCGTCTATGTGAACAGTGTCGTGAACAGTAACGTATACAGTACCGTACACGTGAATAGTACCGTACATGTGAATAGTGCCATTTTTCCTTTTATGCTCCTCCTAAGGTTTTCGACCGTCCTGAGTTCAAAAGTGATGTCCGTTTTGCCGTCTGATCTCTCCTTTATTGTGAAATGACTATAATGCCCCTAAAATACATAAAATACTTAATTAAAATAAAACACATGTAATTAAATCACAAGAAGGTTAAATATATAAAAGTAAGGGTTGTTAGTAAGACTTAAAATGTAAAATGACGGTTTTCTCCTTTATAAATATGCATTTTCTAACACTCAACACCAATACTTGTGCTAAATGAAGAAGATTTTCTATTACTAAGCACTCTTCCAGAGACAACTGCAAGGAAATCACTTAGACATATCCTATTAGGCCAGTCTATTGTGTGTTACGTTGGGTTGTGTGGAATAATCACTAAAGTGATCTTGTATGATATGTGGAGCTATGGCGGTGCCAACCATGGATCTCTCTATGGTTGGAGGCAATTAGTGATTATATTTTAGAAATTCGAGAGATAGTACACTAGTTAGTGATCTAAACTCTTCTTTTATTTTAGCCACAAACGGAAGCATGTTAGGCCTTGTTTACTTTTAGAGATGTTATAAGATAGGAAGTGATAAGAGTAACTCAATTTCTTAAAATTGGAAAGATCTGTTAATAAGTTTCTAGATGCAATTGATCATTTAGACTTTAGTTAAGAATATCAAGTTGCTTATACAATTTCTGTGGTTAAAACTAGATTAACTACAAGCAAACAATGAAGAAATAAAAGGAATTAATGATCCAGAAATATTCGATTCATCTGAAGAAGAAAACAGGATAGCATTAATAGAATTAATTTTATCTACCCTCGAAATAATCCAGGACAGGTGCAAGGCTAATATTAGAACTCAAAATTGAGCATAAAACAATGGATAATAATAATATAGAGATGTTAATACAAGATGCAGACCTCAAATTACAATTTATATGCGAAAGCTTTGATAGAATGTATCTAAATTGGGAAGATAGCTTAGGAGTATACATAGATATGTTAGAAGAAAATATATGGTCTATAACTCAAAGAAGACAAATGATTATAAATTCAGGGATTAATTTACATGTAGATTTCTATGGAAAAGATAATCATTTAGAACTTTACAAAGATGTAGTTAAAACTTTGAAGAAATTTAAGAATAGATGTAGAAGAGATGGAAGGAGAAATGCTCCAATCAATCAAAATTAATAAAATTCATAAATTCCAAAAGAGCATAAAACATTGAAATAATTTGCAAAAAGGTCCTTGTTGAACTAAGCTTTGTACTCACTTTTGTGAGAATATCATTGTTGAACAAGATTTTGGAACTTGGTAAGCGTGTTTTGACAAAAATGAATAGTTTTGGAAGACTTAAAATTAATTTTGAAACTTAAAAGTTAATTTTGGTATTTAGTAATTTTTTTTAAAAAAAATTACTTTTGGCTTTTCAAAATTTTGTTAAAAATATTTATTTTAATTATCACTTATTATATATACACAATAAAAAAATAGTATATGTAAATTTATAAATCTTTAAATAAGTTTATAGGTTATGTTAAATACATACGACTATTTTTTAAAATTGACAGTACTTTTGACAATAAATTTCACTAAACATTTAATTGATTTTTTTTGCAACTGATTATTTTCACAGCACAACTAACAACAATTATTTTAAAAATTACAGTATTACTAAACTGACCCTTAATATACAATTAAATCCAAATAACGCATATGAGCCTTTTCTAAAAGATGTATCATCAATTAAGAAACTTATAATGTTGTTTTTTATTTTTATTTAAAAAAAATTAGATACTTCTTTGTAAAAGATACTTTCTAAAATATTTTATAATTTTTCAGTAGTATTATCTAAAATATCTTGTACAAAACTTTTTTTTTTCTTTCCTTCTCAACACTCCACGAGTTTAAGTCAAAACCATCTTTAAAGACATATGGATCTATTTTATTTGCATAATCATCACAATCAAATGTACCTTAATGGGAATATGACAATAATATGTTGCCTATATAACTTTCACATAACCAAAATTTTTTACCACTTTCTTTACACACTTTCATATACTTTCATTAATCAAACTCCATCGAAATAAATCAAATTCGTACTATGTAATATCTTCCTTGAATTCTATTTCAGTCAACTATATATACTTGTTTTTCTTAGTAAATATTATGCTCAGATGGGAACATCAGAGAGCACTTTAAATGTTGTAAAATGTTCTACAACACCGTAAGAGTGGGTATCTGCACAAAATTTTTGAGTCCACCCCTAAGCATGAGTTAGAGATAATTAACTATTTATAAAATTATCAACCATGAGCACTGCTTTGATGTGATCCATAGTCAGATCAACTTTAAATCCACGGTCTTTTCGTATTTGAAGTAAAACATCAATTACATCCTCCTGTTGCAGCTGTTCTATTTTTGTTCAGTTTGGATCCAGAAACTTGTCTATGAGTTCCTGGTAGACTCTGTCGATTTCTTGGAAGTTATTTTGCGGGCGTTGCAACATTCCTGTGAGCTTATCAATCCAGCCTATGAAAGGAAAATAACCTGTAACAAAGAAGCTTACAAGCAAGGCTTGAGTTTCATCAAGCAAGGCATGGAATCTACTTCTTTCATTTGTTGCTTCATCTTCACGTACCTCTTGCCAAAACCAATTCTACAAATAATGGTTGTGAGGCCTGCTGGTGAATCAAACTCGTCAGATATAAAACGGCAGCGTTTTGGTGCGTTATGAGCATTAAAGGTCACGGGGAGAGCACGTGTTTGATTGCTTAATAATACTATGCTTCAAAACGGCAGTGTCTCTATGTCGTTTAAACCAAACTTTAAGTGATGATACACGTGATGGTCATGTGATCTTGCTTGGGCCAGTTCGGTAAAGTCGACATACTACGTGTCAACAAGCTGTGCATTCTGGGCTGCTGGTTTGTTGCTCTGGTAGCTATAAAACTGACTGCTGTAACAGTTTTGATTCGATTGTGTGAGAAAACAAATCAAGAGAGAGATTAGAGAGAGTGGAAAAATTGTTGTCTGTAGTCCTGTGTGTAAGCTGTGTAAAAGATCCTCCATTGTTGTTCATTAAAAGCTCTCCAGAAAGCTTCTCCCGTGGGTGTAGGTTGTGCCATTCTTGGTGCAACTGAACCACGTAATTGTTCTTTGTGTTGGCTGTGATTGATTCTGTTTTCTTTAGTTTCCTGATTTTCACTGAAGATTGTTCTTGTGTCAATTGATTCTTTCTGGGTTTAATCTTCTCATTGTGCAACTTGTTAAAACCTGGTTAGAGATCGTGGGAAGTGGTTGTCACTTGTGTTGAAAAAATAGCATAACATGCTATTTTGAGAGCACATTTTGAGTGGGTCTCACTTAACAAAAGTGAAAAATATTATGAGGTTCGGATTCTACTCCGTTGATACTTCAATAGTATAATTTTATTTTCTCAAAATAGTGCTTGGGTGAATGAGAAATTGTCTCTCAAAGTTCACCCTTGAAGTTGAAAATTTGAAAGGAAATGA
Source organism: Citrus sinensis (assembly GCF_022201045.2). Lineage (NCBI taxonomy): Eukaryota > Viridiplantae > Streptophyta > Magnoliopsida > Sapindales > Rutaceae > Citrus > Citrus sinensis. The sequence continues at coordinate 40,056,655 of NC_068558.1, read as the reverse complement.
GTCTTATCCCACATGGGAAAAAGAAGCCTAGGAATTAGTGTTTAAATATAAACACTTAACCATGCATGAGTAAGAATTATAAAGATAGAGGCTCTCTCCATACGCGCGTGCGCAGGTGGGGGGGTGCGAATCCAATCCCGATTTGGTTGAACTCGTGTGCGCCCGCGCATCCTGCGTACACGAATGTCAGCCCAAAATCATCCATGCAAGCTAGGCACGAACAATTAATTATTAAAATGTATTGAATTAGAAAATTCAATACAAAAGCTGTTACATCCTCCCTAAGGCACCTTCACTTCTGTTTTTTTTTTCCTTCATTCTTCTTCGTCTTTCTCTGATTGAGTTCACTGTTTATTCTTCTTCGTCTTTCTCTGATTGAGTTCACTGTTTTGCTTTGTTATCTATCTCACTGAATTGTTTTTCTAACAACTTGCAAGGCTATAAGCACGTTCAATCACTACAATGGTTCTAGTAAGAGACATCGTTACCTCACTTTAGTTTACGGGCTTAGAAGCAACAACTAATTTTGAAATCTTTTCAATCATTCTCGAAACTTCGTCTTCTCTATGGGCCGAAAATTTTGTCCCCTATTACAGTTAAAGAGATGAATGACACAAATTTTTCTTATCTCTCTCCAATATTCATCATAGGGTGAAAAAGCCAAATCCAGACCATTGTAAGATAGCTTTTGTTGTCCTACCAAGGCTGGCCCGCTACAAAATTGAAGGTCACGGGTTTTTAATATCTCTTTACCCATTTTTGCTGAGGAAACTAATAGGGATGGCACAAAACCAAGACGCAAGGACATGAGGGGCCCATATTTTTTTCACAGTTCCCAAAATGACACTGGAGGCTTTGGGACATCAAGCTGGTGCAAGTTACCGATGAAAGGAAGGCCCCGGGTGCCTGGTGGTAATTTAGTATTATTTCTTGAGTTTACGTTCCTTTGCAAAACAAAGAAGAAGACAAAGATTGAGAGACACAGAAGGAAGTTGATGATGATAAGTAAAGCCATTAATATGTTCTATACCCTTACCTTACCCACTGCAAAGACAAAACCTCTCTTCATTTATAAGGAAACAAAATACCATATTCGGTAATATTACTAGATCAAGGCTCTGTCTTGTACTCTTGTGGATTCCTTTTCACAGCGAAATAGATTTTTTGTCGTCGTCGTAGTCAACAATCAGTGATTAAATCAAGTTTTGAAAAATATTGTAATCTAAAATGTTAAAACATCTATAGAAATGTCCAAAGAAAAACCTCGAATGTTAGTTTTTATTTGTGATAAATACGTCGGCAAGCAACTTAAGTTTGTGGTAGTCAAAATGTGTGGTATAAATATATTACAAGAAAAAATAATTTTTTATGACTGCTGAATACAATTAAAACAAGTGTTAATCAGTCGCTGGTAATCGTTAATACTCAGGTTAAAATACACGTTTTCCAATCGGTCGCTGTAAATTTGCTTATTTCGGGCGAAATTGACCATCATAAAAATCTAAATATAGATTGAAAGTTAATATGGACATGTGACTGATGACTCATTCATAACCAATTTAAGTAGTAAAAGAGAGAATTCTCGATTGCGGTTGTATTTGCAATATCAATTTCAACTAACTAATTACTCTTAAAAATACACTATTTTATCGGGGTAAAAATGGAAAAAACAAATCGGAAAAATATTAATTCTAATTGGTTATGCAATCGAAAATATGTTATTTAAGTTTGAAAAAATTATATTTCTAATTAAATTTTAGTATTTCGAAGAAGATGATTATTGAAACTCATTTTATTCTACTTCATCGTTAAAATGATCATTTTATTAATCGCCTCTGGGAAAATGATCAATGAATTAATTGACAAATATATGGCCCAAATTGATTTTATTAATTGCCCCATGGAGAAAAGACAAAATCGATGGATTAGTGGACAAATATTCTTTCGTAAATAATTTCAACAAATACATGTGCAACTTAAACAATAGTGGACAAATATTCTTTTATAAATAATTTCAACAAATACATGTGCAACTTAAACAATATTGGACAAATATTCTTTTATAAATAATTTCAACAAATACATGTGCAACTTGAAGTAAATACAAATCCTACACGATAGTTACTACAATGACTTAAAGCTGCATGATGCTACTACACTGACTTAATGTTGCTAAAAGATAAAATAAATATGTATTAGTCATCGAATTTTTGATAAATACTTAAATAAAATATAATACACTAAAAGCTACACGGCACTTTGGCAATGATATTTTGGTGTTGATAAAAGATATATAGAATTAATGTGGACTGAGCTATTGAATCTTTATGAAAGTTGAATATCATAATTTTTTCTTCCTAGACTCTTGATTCATTACATAACAATATAAAAAAAATTTACATACAACTAAATTAATAGAAAGAATGTTCTTCTTATGCATGGCAAGTCTAGGCCGAACATCTAAGTCATGGCTCTTCATTCCAGGCGGCATTTCCCTATCAAATTTGTAAAGAAGATTAGCAGGTGCAAGATCCACATTTGAATTTCCATCAAATCAGGACAAATTCTTCTGCCAGCACCAAATGGTATTAACTCAAAGTGTTGCTCTTTAAAGTCAATACAACTATCAACTAATCCCTCCGGTATAAAATTCCTCAGGATTCTGCCAAGTTTCAGGATCTCGTCCTATCGCCCACGCAATTACAAAAACATGTGTTTTAGCTGGTATTTCATACCATTCTATTATACACTTCTCAATTGTTTCTCTTGGGAGTAGTAACGACTCTGTGGGTTGCAATCTTATCGTCTCCTTCACTACTGCTTTAAGATAATGTAGTTCTTGAACGTCATCTTCATTTACAAAGCCTTTGTTGCCCCCAATCAACGATCTGATTTCCATTTGAACTTTTTTCATTGCTCTAGGATTATTCATTAGGTAGGTCATGGACCAAACCATAGTTGCTGCACTTGTGTTTGTTCCAACAGCAAATACGTTCTGCAAAGCATGAAACAAGCATATATACATATTAAATTAGTTAAAGCGAATAAAATTATATTAAATTAATCATGCTTATGTGGGAACGTCAAAGAGAGTTTTATGTTGCGGAAGTGTGAGGTTGAGCAATTACCAATATTACGATGAATGTAACTTTTAGATAAATATAAATGTGACAAACAAATACAAAGAAAATAGAATATAATAATTTACGTGGTTCGGCGTAATGCCTACATCCACGGGTAAATACTGGAAGATAATTTTACTAATAATGAGAATTTACAAAAGTGGGAAAAACTCACAAAACCCACAACCCCAATACACATAAATGGAACCTCACTAGAACACTTTAAGTAGAAGCTCTCTCAAATTCTCTCAAAGAGCTCACTTGCAATTGCTCTCTACTTCTCACAAATTGGAATGCTTTACAAATGCATTATACTCCTCTATTTATAGGGAAAACTTACAATATGAATTAATGCATGAAAAAAAAAACTTTGGCCATTTTCAATTTTAATGGCTTTGGTGTGACTTTTGATGAAGAGATTGGCTCACGCTAGCTGAACATTGGTGTGCTTGAAATTTGCATGCTAGCTGGCTCATGCAAGCATGCTTGACTTTTCAACAATTCTCCATCTTGACGAAAATTTAGTAAATCTGAGCCAACTATCAACAAACCATCCTCTAGTCTCTGACTATTTTCAAACTTGTAAGATATTGATCAAGTTTTGACAATGTTCAAACTTGATCGTCGTCACCACCTTAATCAACATATCTATGAGATTCTCTACAGTTTTGATTTTCTGAAGAAAAATCTTCCTCTCATCAACAATTTCCCGCACAAAATGAAAACGTACGTCGATGTGCTTCGTACGCGCATGATAAACTTGGTTTTTTGTTAAATGAGTAGTACTTTGACTGTCACAATACACATTAATGTGCTCTTGTACAAATCCCAAGTTTTCAAGCAAGCCTTGTGATAAGATAACTCATCACAATGAGACAAAGTTGGCAAGCAAGATAACTACGGGCTCCATGCATAGCAACAATGAATCACCAGAATCCAATATTAAAACCATTGAAACAAATTTAGCAATATACTCAGCCGTGACTAGAGGAATCCCACTATCAAGATTGAGTCATCATGATTTATTGAGTATTATTTACTAACGGCTAGAATATCTCTAGCCAACTGTTATTATATACATTAGGAAAACATTCTTTTAATAAGCCACAAATTTATCTCTATAATGGCTTGTCAAAGTTGTATATATATGAGTTATATTCTTGTAATTCAAAATATAAGAAAGAATAATATATTCTTCTGTCCTTTCAATATTAATCTTTACCTTGTAACCAAATAGCCTCTTTAACAGCCTCTGTAATCGCCATGTACTCGGCCTTTGTTGTCAACAGTGCAACTGTAGACTATAGTGTAGACTTCCAACTGATTGGCCCTCCAGCAAAAGTAAATACATATCCGGTGGTTGACCATCGTTTGTCCAAATCACCAACATAATAAGAATCAACGTACCCAATCACACCTTGACCAAGTGTATCGTCTTTTTCAAATAGTAAACCAATATTCACGGTCTTCTGAATGTATCGTAAAATTCATTTCACAGCTTGCCAATGTCCTTTACCAGGATTATGCATGTACTTGCTCACTATACCAACTGCATGTGAAATCCAGGCCTTTTACACACCATTGCATACATCAAGCTACCCATTGCATTTGAATACAAAACTTGTAACATGTATTCTCGTTCTGCATTTGTCGAAGGAGATAGTTGTGTAGAAAGCTTGAAATGAGAAGCCAATGGGGTACTCACAGGTTTTGTCTGCTCAGTTATGCCAAACTGCTGTAGTACCTTCTTCAAATATTACTTCTAAGACAAGCTTACTTTGCCACGAGCTCTATCTTTGCATATCTTCATGCCAAGAATCTTTTTAGCTTCACCTAGATCTTTCATTTTAAATTCTTGATTGAGTTGAGTCTGTAACTTCTCAATCTCATCTTTACTCTTAGATGCTATTAGCATATCATCGACATACAATAACAAAAAAATGAAAGATCCTTCTTGTAGCTTGCGAAAATACACACAATGATCAAATTTATTTCTTGTATACATTTGCCCTTTCATAAATCGATCAAATCGCTTGTACCACTGCCTCGGAGATTGTTTCAATCTATAAAGCGACTTTGTCAATTTGTAAACCCAATTTTTTTTTCTAGCAACCTTGAATCCATTTGGCTGAGTCATGTAGATTTCTTCTTCCAAATCACCGTATAAAAATGCAGCTTTTACATCAAGTTGAACTAGTTCAAGATCAAATTGCGCAACCATGGCTAACAAAATTCAAATAGATGAGTCTTTCACAACTAGAGAAAATACAGCATTGTTGTGTATTCTTTCTTTCTAAGCGTAACCCTTCGCTACCAATCTAGCCTTGTATCGAATTTCATTTTTACAAGGAAATCCTTCCTTTTTTGCATATACCCATTTGCACCCAATTGCCTTCTTTTCCTTGGGCAGTTTAACTAACTCCCAAGTTTCATTTTTGTGAAGAGACTGCATTTCTTCGTTCATTGCTCTCTTCCATTGTATATTTTTTGGGTTACTTATTGTTTCTTTGTAAGTGGAAGGAACATCATCATCTACAATTGGAAGTGCATAGGCCACCATATTAACAAAGTGAGTAGGTCTGCAAATCTCTCTGGGTGGCCTTCGATATGCAATTGAATCTTGTTGTTGTAAAGGTTCCTGGGTTAGAACCTCTTCATCATCTTCGGTCGATGGAAAATCACTATCCATCACATCAACACTAGTTGGACCAGCTTTAACTTTTTCAAACTCTATTTACTGGAAAACGCTACTGGTCTTATCATTCTCTTGAGAATCTTTTTGTTTCAACATGGCTGATTCATCAAAAGTTACATCTCTGCTGAAAAAAATCTTTTTCGTACCAGGACATCAAAGACGATATCCTTTAACTCCACTAATTATACTCATGAACACTATTTTCTTTGTTCTTAGGTCTAACTTATTCCTTTACATGATAATAAGCAGTGGAACCAAAAACATGTAAAGAATTATAATCAATAGCAAGATTACAAGTCCATATCTCTATGGGTGTTTTGCCCTCAATTGTAATTGATAAAAAATGGTTGATTAGATGGCACGCATATACAACTGCCTCAGCCCAAAACACTTTGTCCAATCCAGCATTGGACAATAAACACCGAACTTTCTCCAGTATTATCTGGTTCATGCGTTTTGCCACCTCATTCTGTTGTGGTGTATCTCGAACAGTGAAGTGTCGAACAATGCCATCATCTTGGCATATCTGTATAAATGGATCATTCTTATACTGACAACCATTATATGAGTTAAGTCTTTTGACCTTTCGACCAATTTGAGTCTCGACCATCTTCTTCTATTTTAGAAATGTGCCCAAAACTTCATTTTTATTCTTTATCAAATACACCCACACTTTTCTTGAATAATCATCAACAAAAGTAACAAAATAGTGCATACCTCCCAAAGAAGTTGTTTTGGTAGGTCCCCACACGTCACTGTGAATATAGTCCAAAATCCCTTTTGTATCGTGAATTGCTGAACCAAACATTACCGTTGTCTGCTTGCCCAAAACACAATATTCATAAAATTCTAATTTGCAAGAATTTGCACCTTTCAATACGCCTTGCTTCACTAGAGTCTGCAAAGATTTTTCACCAGCATGTCCCAAATGTATATGCCACAACTTGGTTGCTTCTGAATCTGCATCTCTTCCAGAAACTGTTGATGCTGATCCAATAACTGTATTCCCTTGAAAATAGTACAAGTTATTTCTTCTTGTGTCTTTCATCACCGTTAGTGAGCCAATTACTACCTTCAATAATCTATCTTTCAGAGTGATTGTGAGCCCTTTAGCTTCTAGGACTCCTAATGAGATGAGATTTTTCTTCAAATTTGGTACATAGCAAACATCCGTCAAGACTTTGATTGAACCGTCATGATTTTTTAATTGAATTGTACCTATTCCCAAGGTTTTACAGGCATTGTCGTTGCCCATAAAAATAATTCCACCGTCCAGCTCCTTGAAGCTAGAAAACCAGCCATTGTTAGGACACATATGATAAGTACAACCCGAATACAAAAACCACTCATTTGAGTAACATGTCAACGTCATGCCAACCAGACTAAAGTCTGACTCCTCATCATACTCTGCTACACATGCATCAGAAGAAGCCTTGTCCTTTTGTAACTTAGGACAATTCTTTTTCCAATGCCCTTTTTCGCGACAAAAAAACACACTCATCTTTGGCAGGTCTCCCTTTAGACTTGCTTCTTTTTCTAAGTTTGCGGCCTTGTGAACGACGTTTAGCTATCAATGCTTCTACAACTGTATCTCTGTGATCTTTTCGGTCTTTCTTTCTGATATTAGAGTTGTACAATGCACTGCATACAACATCGAATGTGACACTGTCCTTCCCATGAAGCAAATTGGTGGTGAGATGATCATATTCATCAGGAAGGGAATTAAAAAACAACAATGTCTTATCTTCATCTTTAAATTTCTCATCCAAATTTAGTAAATTTGCCAATATTTTGTTGAATGAATTTACATGGTCATTCATCGACATGCCAGGTGTATATGTGAATCGATAAAGTTTCTTCTTCATATAAAGCTTATTTTCAAGGCTTTTATTTATATACTTTTCTTCATATATTTTTCTTCCAATGTCTCCCATAATTTCTTTGTCGATGTCTCCCTTATAACAAAGTATTTATGATCTTTAGCCAAACATAGGCGAATAATACCACATACCTGTTTATTGATCTTTATCCACTCCTTTTCATCCATCATGTCAGGCTTTTCTTAAAGAGTAACGTCCAACTCTTACTGACATAAGACATCCAACACCTTACATTGCCACATACCAAAATTATTGGTACCATTGAATTTCTCCACTTCAAACTTTGCATTAGTCACTGTAGTCCTTGCTGATGAAGACGACGACGATGCCTCTGCCATCATTTTTATCTCAAATGATCAGTTTCTTCAACAACTATTTACACTTGAAAAATAGCTTCAATGATATTTATTTCGCATAAATAAATGCACTAGGAAAGTTCCTAGGAGAATGGAGGGGTCACAACAGTCCCACTTAAAACCCAGACTCCTTAAGCTTTTATTGCCTTGTTGACAGAACTTTCTTAAACATGAAAAAATACACACTATTTTCAATAGACTGTCTCCCAAGTATAAATGACCATCTCCACCATATCAATGAACAATACTGTATACGTAAACAATACCGTATCTGTGAACAATACCGTATTTGTGAACAGTTCCGTATACGTGAACAATATTGTATGCCCCAAGCACAAACCTTCTGCTCTGATACCAATTGTTGCGGAAGTGCGAGGTTGAGCAATTACCAATATTACGATGAATGTAACTTTTGGAGAAATATAAATGTGACAAACAAATACAAAGAAAATAGAACACAATAATTTACGTTGTTCGGCGTAATGCCTACGTCCACGGGCAAAGACTGGAAGATAATTTTACTAATAATGAGAATTTACAAAAGTAGGAAAAACTCACAAAACCCACAACCCCAATACACCTAAATGAAACCTCACTAGAACACTCAAGTGGAAGCTATCTCAAATTCTCTCAAAGAGCTCACTTGCAATTGCTCTCTACTTCTGACAAATTGGGATGCTTTACAAATGCATTCTACTCCTCTATTTATAGGGAAAGCTTACAATATGAATGCATGAAAAAAAAACTTTGGCCATTTTCAATTTTAATGGCTTTGGTGTGACTTTTGATGAAGAGATCATGCTAGCACATGCAATTGGATCATGCTAGCTGAACATTGGTGTGCTTGAAACTTGCATGCTAGCTGGCTCATGCAAGCATGCTTAACTTTTCAACAATTCTCTACCTTAACGAAAATTTAGTAAATCTGAACCGACTATCAACAAACCATCCTCCAGTCTTTGTCTTCTCTAACTATTTTCAAACTTGTAAGATATTGATCAAGTTTAGACAATGCTCAAACTTGATCGTCGTCACCACCTTAGTCAACATATCTGCAAGATTCTCTGCAGTCTTGATTACAAAATGCTGCTTATGTGGTGGAATGTAAGACATTATGATAATATTACTTCGCACTACCTTAAACTACAATAAGTACTTATTACATAATTTTACGAAATGAAACCACTATGCTTAGAAAGAACGAATGAAATATTGCAGTAACCAAGATCGAAACTAAAACCAACATTCTGCAGACTAAAAGAACTTTGAGGTGAAAAAAAATGTTCAAAGATATCCGACAAGCCAATTATCAATGAAGGAAAGAAAAACAATATGAAATTGCTCATGCATCATTTATGATGGCATTTGATACAATTAATTAACTCTATATACAATCACATAATAAAATAGCAAACAATTAAGGCTATACTTTAGATTGAGGTTGGGTAGTTATAGCACTAAAGTGTTTTATAAACATTAATTTATGTAGTTTAGAAATTAAGTTGATTTGATATTACTTTTATATGATGAAAATCTATTATATCTTTACTAATTTTATTAAAATTATTATTTTAAAATTATATTTACTACATACTATTAACTTTTATTTTATAAGTATATTTTTTTCTAAATTTTTAAATTACAGCACCTCAATACTCTATGTTATTGAAGCAAATAATTTTATCTTAGTAGACAATAACTAAACTAACCAGTGGAAACAGTAAAATATGAGCTCACCAAAATCATCGAAGAAAAGCACATAAAGAGTACCCAGAAACAAAACTAAAGTAAAAATATAATAAATTAAAGAGAAATTCATAAGATATAAAGTACAAAACTAACCGAAAAATTTAAAATTGCTTTCAAGTTTTGGCTGTTGGCTCAGTTGATCTTCGGAATTAAGTGTGTGTATACACATACACGCACCAAGAAAAAGGACAGCATATGTCAATTACATCTCCTTCTTGCACAAGTTATGAAGTGGGCTTTTGAATTTTCTTTTCTTGCTTTGGGAAAGGCATCTCCTTGGTGGCAAGCAGACCCCACTTTAATGTGAAATGTTTGCCCTCTAACCAACGGTTTAAAAACAAAAAAACGCACTGATACGCATACAAAATGCTAAATAAATCTTAACAAAAATACATCCAACTAGTGGATCCCAAGTGCTTCAAGCATGTCACTAGATTAACTTTGAGAGACAGGTCTTACAAATAAAATCAAACTTTCTTGTATCTGGATGTTGATATTTATTCCACACATGAATATAAAACACTTTACACAGGAACTGCCAAACTTATACCAAATATAACTATTGTTGGGAAAATATGCTCTTTAAAAGCATATGTGTTTATTTAATTGTAATAAACAATTTTTCTGATTAATAAAATAAATGAGGTATTTTATTCAAATATCTTAATTGCATTAATATTTGTATTAAAGTCCATTTAATCATATTATATGTATTTATGTGATCACCATGTGGATTCACAGAAGACATAAATACAAGTTATCTTATGATTAAATAAATTTAGTTCGCAGTTGATAAATAAAGTTGGGCACTTTATTTAGGTATAGACTGTAATAAATTCATTGAATGATTTGTCTTAATCATGTATGAATTTATTGATGTAGTACGACTACATTGAACAGGATCACATATGAGATTTAATTAACTTTGTAATAACTGTCAGACTTATTAAATCTGATAGGTATTGATTTTACTGTAATCTTAATCTTGAGTTAATTATGATTTCATGATTGTAATTGTTATTCCATTTGAGTTACCAACGGGCACGACACATACTTGTGGTCAAGATTACCCGGTATCTTGGTGGGAGCAATTATGAGTATTGGAGTTATGGATTAACAATATAGAATTTGTACAACACATCTCTTGATAGGTTTTCGGTACTTGATCATAGAATTCTCTGGCCAGAGTGTGTCAACATATTTAGTATATTGAAAATGATCATTAGAGAAAACCAGTAAGGATCAAGGAATAAGATGTTATTAAATTGATTGGACAGTTGAGATATCAATTTAATTAACGATGTGGTACAAAGGATTGTGCAGTAAAGAAATCAATGTGGCTTGGGGCGAATTATTATTCGAGCATACAATTATGGAAGTCAGTTCCAATCTTTTAGTGGAGTAGATTTGGAATTAAATAATTGGGCTAGTTTAATTACAGGCCTAATTATTGTAGCCACTATTGTATGTTCCCAAATGATCCCCGGGTTAGCTCATTTAATTGACTGCACCACTACTGGACTAATAAGTAAGATAACTAGCTATTTGGGTCAAAAGCCTAAATATATCATTTAGTGGGAGGCTCCATTTAATTAGCTTTTGTATAAGGGGCCTTATGTTATTTTACAAGGTGGGTCCCCTATTGAAAAAGAAAATAACGTGAGTTTTATTTATGGCATTTTTTGGAGCCTAGGGTTTTCACTAAAGGGAGATATATAAGGCTTGTTTTCTCTAAAGAAAAAAAGAGGGGAAGCCACTTTATACAGATCAGAGAAAAAGATTTTTCTCTCCATTGTTGAGAGAAAAATTTTCTCGTGCTAGTTGCTTTGGTAGTGATAAAGGCGCCCACACGTCAAGTGCAGATCGAACCTGAGTCATAACCTGGAAGATCATTGGAGACAGTTCGTGATCTAACAAGCGTGGTGGTGACGGATCGTGATCTAACAGGAGTGGTGGTGGCGGATCGTGATCTAGGAGCCTAAATCACTTTAACGGAAAAAGTCCAATCGGATTTTCAAGGTACGATTTCTGGATTACGTATTCCTATATATTATATGAGAGCGGTCCTTAAAAAGGTTTTATAAAAATTTAAAAACCGGATTTTTCCCCAACAACTATTACAGAGGACGGGGGTAAAAAGCCGGGGTGAAAATAGGACAAAATTTGAGGTTCAGGAGATTGAGAAACTCACGCAACAAACTGTTACAAGTCCATACATTTTAGCAAAAACATTTTACCATTGGATACGAACATGCTCTTATTCTTGCATTTACATCATTCTACATCTTCAACTGCAGGATGCACACAAATGCAAATATGAATAGAGTATGGGAGAGCTTGCAATTTGTTGTTTATGTCAAAAGTTATGACTCCCATGACAAGAAATGGTCCCATATTAACCTCAAGTTGTCTTTAAACCCATTGTAGATGGAATCAGTATCAATCTCCCCATCCTGACGATTGAAAGAAAAAGTATTAAGTACATGTGAATGAAGGACAGAAGACATCTAATACAACACTAATTTTGTATGAGCATGGAGACAAAGCCATACGAAATAGTGTGCGATAAGAAACATGAAACAGATTTATATAGCTTAGCCGATAAATTTTATGTTTCAAAAGACTAATCCTGGGACTGAATCAATTAACAAACTCTAAGCACTCTTCCATCTAATGGTGATTGTAAAACAAAAGTGCAAGACACAAATATAAGTCATAAGCTGGAAGCTGAGCTTTGAAATCAAATTTGGTAAAAAGTCATTCGTTACATATGATAGAATAAATAAGCTAACACAGAGGAGCAACTGCATAACTACTAAAAGGTAAAAAGAGTTCCTGAAGATTTCTATTACAATATTGCAATCTCATCGTTAAAATATTCTCTGTCAAACATTTTTTTTTTTTTTAAGTAAAGAAATCTCCAATAAAATACCCATCTAATAGTAAAAATTGGAAATTACAATTACAGCTCAAGACACAAGTTCAGTAAGAAATGCGTGAAGACAAAATATGCATTAACATTATGACATAACAGCAAGAATTTCAAGATCCATGTAATCATACACAAAGATAGTAGGTTTTGTGATAAAAGTTAAAGGAAAAAGCAGCAAGTACCTGAATCTCTGAAACTAGTCTTCTCAACTTTAGATTAATCTCAATCGTAGCTTCCCCAGTTCCAGTCTTGAAAATAAATCGGTCAACATTTCTTACCTTAAGCTTTAGTGATGGGCTTTTATATGATTTAAATTCATTGTGCCAAACCCCAACAATTGTGTAATCCCCTGAATATGACTTCCCCATGGGCCATCTTAACCCACCCTTGACTTCCGGATCCGGAATGGCTGAATTAATCAGAATTCTAATGCTGTTCATTTCATCATCCTGAAAATTCAAAAATTTCAGTTTGATCATAGAATTCATTTGCTGGGACTACTCATAGGCACACACGCCCCCCCCCCCCCCCACCCCACAAACAAAAAAAAAGAGCTTATATTTAACTTTTGTTTTAAGCCTACATAACGGTAACTGATTTGGAAATCTAATAATTTATTTGTTATTCTATTTTTACCATTTGTAAAGTTTCAGTTTTGAAGATCATAGAATTCATTTGCTGGGACTACTCATAGGCACAAACCCCCCCCCCCCCCCCCCCCCCCCCCCCCCACAACAAAAAAAAGCTTATATTTAACTTTTGTTTTAAGCCTACAAACGGTAACTGATTTTGGAAATCTAATAATTTATTTGTTATTCTATTTTTACCATTTGTAAAGTTTCAGTTTTGAAGAGAAGGATCATGCATGCTAATGTTTAACCGTTTTAAGCTTGTCGTGTGAGTGTATGTATATATATGTATGTGTATATATATATTTAAATTTTTTCTCAACCCCTTGAAAGTAAACTTTCTATGATAAAACAAAAGCTATAAGTTTAATATTTCCTTATTTCCCCTGGTCTTGAATTAATTTTTCTTCCTCATTCTGTAATGATGATGATTCCAACAAGCAAATGACCAAAAAAAATAAAAAGGAGAAAAAAGAAGGCGTAACTTAAAAGTCCAGCTAAACATGCACAGAGTAGCGGATTGACTTACCGAGAGAGCAGATAAGGTACTCTTTGAACATAGTGCCAACCTCAGGTCTAGATTTTTATGAACGCATAACATGTCTGCTACCATGTGACGAACAGAGTTCAGTTCGACCTACCGGAAAAATGTTCATATTCAAGATGAGACTCCACACACGACAACAATAAATAAACAACAAATAGATATATTATGACTGTATGGGAAATAATGTGGCGCTTTAAAAGACATAAAATGACTACTACGAGGTACGTGATAATTCTGGTCTTCCGGATGTCACTACACTAAAATAAAAAAAGATTATGGGGATCTAAATCCCATGATGCTGAAAGAAATTCTTAAATATTGGCATATTCACTTTGGTCTACAATAAGCAGAGGTTTTTTGTATTATCATAGTTACATCTGTAATCTTATGCATAGTTTGTTGGATTAGACATTCAATTCCAAGTTAACTCTTAATTTAATTCAATTTTTAATTGGTTTATAATAGTTGCTGGAGCTTTCCTTGTTAAATTAACAAGCCTGTTCCTCAATTAGATGTAGAATTAGTCTTACTTCTTGAGAATTTTCTTCCTTCTTTTCATTTTAAATTATTTTCCTCTTAACTGAGATCATCCCTGGAGAGACTTCTAAAGGTTCTTGTGAGACACAAAGGTTTCGTCTCTTTCTTGATATCTATCGCTTATATTTCGTCGTCTCCTTCATAATTCACAGTGAAAAGATTATATCATTCAATTCAAAACATCATAAGTCTTGTTTCAATGTTTCCACTAGCAAAAGTCTCCTTAACACAAGAGGCAACTTATAAACTTGGACCCGTTGTCCATAAATAATACTCAGCCAGTAGCAAAAGACTTGCCTTATAGAGATGAAGCTTTTGATCTTCTTTAACAGTACATTTGCACGCAATTTGTCGTGTGCCATCAGACAACTACACAAGAAAAAGAAGGGGGGGGGGTGGGAGGAGAATCAATGGCTAATTAAGTGAAAGATAAAAGAAACTTGGTCATGACTACTAAAGTATTTAGCACGACTGCAGGAGAACTACCTTGACATGGTATATATCCTTGTTCTCTACAAAACCAACCCCAATTTTTGGCACAACTTCATTTACAATTTTTTCCATGTATGTAGGAGGGACACCAGTGTAAAAGCATCTCCTCAGTGGGCTCAAAGCAGATTCAGCAACCTGACCTTCTTTCTCATTTTCTAAGCTCAGTATGTCACTCCTTCATTAAGACGAATAATATAATAATTATTTCTTTGAGGCGCTTCTAATATGAGAACTAGTAGAAGCTTCAAAGATGTGATAGAAGAATGGAAATATATGATACAAAGATGTAAGAAATAGGTGAAGCAGTGGTATACTTTGTTGTCCCAATGAAATATCAAACAACAAAACTTGGCCACGGCAACAAATTTATTTGTGTCTTGCACCGGAAATCAAGCAATACTAAGACAATGGATATATTTGTTTCCACTAGCAACAATTGAAACGTCCTACGCAAAGCCAAAGCCAAATTCTAGATGCCATGAAAGCTTCTATGAGATACAAGTCTGAAAGAAGTGCATGCACTATAAATTGCCATTTTCTTTTTCCTTCTTTCTACAAATCTTTTCCTCTTTGGCTTTTAAAAGCAATTTTAACTTTTGTCCCCGGCTTGGAGATCCGATTTACAGTCATCCACAGCTGGTGGTAGGGTTAATGGTAAAGCTCATAATTTTAGCTGCCAGCACTTATATGACCATAAGATTTCTGTCAGAATTTAGTATGAATATGCATTTTTGCTGCTTTAATTTCGAAAGAAAAGGAATGACCTAATAAAAAATTCAAGCTGTTACAGCAATGGAACCAGATCACATACTCACGGAAAAGATGATGGCCAAATCTAGCAACCATTGTTGGCTTTTCCTCCATTTCGTTCTTGACAATATTACAAGCACTCAAGACATCTGGCCATACTTTTTCTGCTATCGATTCCCATGGGCTTCTTGATGTATTCCCACATAATTTATCGTTATCTACCAACCCAAAATCCAAATGTCAATATAACTAAAGTTAGCACCACATATAAATAAAGAAAGAAAGTAGAACATATTTAAGATAAAATTACAAATGCAGATCAGTAACCTCGAGCCAGATTAATGGTCGTCGATTTTTTATGCTCAACAGGGTCGTCTGAAAACTCCACAAAGCGGACAGAAGGAGTGCTGCTATCATTATCCAAGCCACAAATGAACCACCTGTGTATGGCAGGGTCTGCATACACGATCTTTCCACTTATGTCTGCATTATGCTTGGATGATCCCAAGCTTAATTTTCTGTTGAATTTAGGCACAATCATCTCTGGAACTGGAGATGGCCTCTGGGGGTCCTTCGTATGCCTCATATGTGGAGGAATGTAAGCCATTATGATAATATGAACTTCACTCTACCTTAAAACCACACTAAGAATAATAAGTATTTACAGAATTTTATGAATTGAAATCACTGTTGCAGTATTGCCCGCTAAACAAGCAACAAAAATACTTAGGAAAAGGGAATGAAACATTTCAGTAACCCAAGATCAGGACTAAAACAAACATTCTCTAGATTAAAAGAAATTTGAAAAAAGATAAAAGTAAATGATACCGTACAGGCCAACTATGAAAGAAGAAAAAGTAAATAAAAGAAATTACTCAAGAATCATTTATGATAACATTTGTTACAATGAATCAACTGTATATAAACTGAACGTAATAAAATAGCAAAAGATAAAGTTATTCAAGCAAATAATTTTATCTCAGTAGACAGTAGCTAAACTAACCAGTGGAAACAGTAAAATAAGAGCTAAAAAGAAGCCACCGAAATCATCAAAAGAAAATCACATAACGAGTGCCCAAAAACGAATCTGAGTGAAAATATTATAATTGAAGGAAAAATTCATAAGATATAAAGAACAATACTTACCAAAAATTTTAAAATTGCTTCCTAGTGGGCTGTTGGCTCAGCTGATCCTCAGACTTATATGTGTATGTATATATCTATACACGCACCAAAAAACAGAAAGACAGTGTAATCACATCTCCTTCTTGCACAAGTTTTTGAAGTGGGCTTTTTGTGTTTTCTTTTCTTGCTTTGGGAAAGGCATCTCCTTTGGTCGACAGGAGATTACAGTGAAATATTTGCTTCTAACCAATAGTTTAGAAATAAAAGGAATTTAAAAAAAAAAACACTAATACACGTACAAAATGATGAACATATTCAAAAAGATGAGTTTATTAATTTAAAAAGATAAGTTTATTAATTTAATTATAACTTTAACCGGGCATCAAGGACCTTTCAATAAATTACCATATTACTGGTGGGTGTGATTACATAAAAGGCGGGGAGAAAACTTTTCTTCAAAATACATTTGCAAGTGGATCCCAAGTGATCCTAGTATGTCACTAGCTTAATTTTGAAAGACATGTCTTACAAATAAAACCAAACTCTTATTGTTGTTGGCCATTGATATTTATTCCACACATGAAAATATAAAACACTTTACACAGAAACTACCAAACTTATACTACTATTACACAGAAAAAAAAAATTAAGTTAAAGAAATGTACAAAATTTGAAGTTCAGAATGAGAATTGAGGAACTCAAGCAACGACATTTTTTGCAAAAACATTTGACCATTGCATACAAACACGATCTTATTCTTACATATTCATCTTTCTGCAACAACAAGTACAAGATGCACACAAATGCAAATATGAACAGAGAGTAGGTGAAGCTTGCAGTCTGTTGTTTATGTCAACAGTTGCTGGCATGACAAGAAACGCTCCCACATTAACCTCACGTTGTCTTTAAACCCATTGTAGATGGAATCAGTATCAATCTTCCCATCCTACGATTGAAATAAAAAATAATAAGCACATTTTAATGAAAGGCGAAAGATGACAAATGCACCACTAATTCAGTATGAGCATGGAGACAAAGATATAGGAAATAGTGTGCAATAACAATCATGAAACAGATTTATAGCTGCTGCACTGATAAATTTTATGTTTCCAAACACTGGTCCTGGGACTGAAGCAATTAACAAACTCAAGCCACTCTTCCATCCAATGGTGATCGTAAAACCAAAGTGCAAGATACGTATAAGTCATAAGCTGGAAGCTCATTTTTTGAAATTAAATTTAGTCCAAGATACGCAATAGGTAAAATTCATTCATCACTTGAACTGATACCATTTAAATGCAAAAGTTCATTGACGACAGAATGAATATGCTAACATGAAGGGACAACTGTATACGCACTAAAAAAGCTCTTGCAGATAATCCATTAAACTATATGGATAAGCTTGCTATCCGATCGACAAAATCTTCTTTCAGAATTTTTTTTGTAAAGCAATCTCCAAGAAAAGACCCTTCAGCATCTAATAGTAGAAGTAGAAAATTACAGTAAAGGTGTGAAGATAATATTAGCATTAACATCGAGGTGGAACAGCAAAAATTTCAATCTCTATCCAATCATATAAAAAGATAGCAGGTTAAGTGATAGAAGTTAAATTTAAAGAAAAAAATATAGGAGAAAAAATATGAGATGAAATGAATGTAGTAGATTAATATTCACATTCATATCAACCTTTTTTTTTTAGTATAGGAGAGTGAGCAGAGTAACCATTATTCTCTAGTCCTTACCTCCCAAAATTTTGAGCTAAAAGAAATTTAATTATTAAAAACCACTCAGCCTATGGGCACTTAGACATCAACATTCATTATACATAAGAAGAAAGAAAGGAAACATGAGAAGCACAATTGAGGACATACATGCAATCTCTATAACATATATTTAGTTTAGATCAAACTCTTATTGTCCGAGGTGCCCTAATTTACCTACTCATGATACTTAGCCAAAAGAGAGAGAGCATTCTTCTTATGCATAGTAATTCCCGGCAGAACATCAAAGTCCAAGTCGTGGCTCTTCATTCCAGGCGGCATTTCCCAATCAAATTTGTAAAGAAGATTAGCAAGTGCGAGATCCACAGTTGCGATTCCCATATTCAACCCAGGACAAATTCTTCTGCCAGCACCAAACGGTATTAATTCTAAGTGTTGCCCTTTAAAGTCAATACAGCTATCAACGAATCTCTCCGGATAAAATTCCTCCGGATTCTCCCAAGCTTCAGGGTCTCTTCCTATCGCCCATGCATTTACAAAGACAAGTGTTTTAGCTGGTATTTCATACCCATCTATTACGCACTTTTGAATTGTTTCTCTTGGGATTAGTAATGGCACTGTGGGTTGCAATCTCATTGTCTCCTTCACTACCGCTTTAAGATAATGCAGTTCTTGAACATCATCTTCATTTACAAAGCCTTTGTTGCACCCAATCAACGATCTGATTTCCAGTTGAGCTTTTTTCATTGCTCTAGGATTCTTCATTAGGTAAGTCATGGCCCAAACCACAGTTGCTGCACTCGTGTCTGTTCCAGCAACGAGTACGTTCTGCAAAACAAACAACATACATATGTACATAGTAAATTAGTTAAAAGCAAATAAAATTATATTAAATTAATCATGCTCAGGTGGACATCAAAGGCACTTTACAGCATTATAAACCATTTTACAAGACTGTAAAATTGGGTATCTGCACAAAATTTTAAGTCTGCGCCTGAGCACGAGTCTACATGTAACTATTTATAAAATTATTCACCATGAGCACTGCTTTGATGTGGTCCAAAGTCAAGTCAACTTTAAATCCACGATCTTTTCGTATTTGAAGTAAAACATCAATTATATCCTCCTGTTGCGCCAATTCTGATTTTGTTCTGTTTGGATCCAAATGCTCGTCGATGAGTTCCTGGTAGAATCTATCGAGTTCTTGGAAGTTATTTTGCAGGCGTTGCATCATTCCTGTGAGCTTGTCAATCCAGCCCATGAAAGGAAAATAATCTGTAACAAAAAAGCTTACAAACAAGGCTTGAGTTTCATTAAGCAGGGCATGGAATCTACTTCTTGCACTTGTTGCTTTATCGTCATCATACCTCTTGCCAAATCCAATTCTACAAATAATGGTGCTGGTAAGAGACATCATTACCTCGCTTAAGTTTACGGGATTAGAAGCAGCAACTGATTTTGAAATCTTTTCAATCATTCTTGAAACTTCATCTTCTCTAATGGGTCGAAAATTTTCTACCCTATTAGAGTTAAAGAGATGAATGACACAAATTTTTCTTATCTCTCTCCAATAACCATCATAGGGTGAAAACGCCAAATCAAGACCATTGTAAGATAACTTTTGTTGTCCTACCAAGGCTGGCCTGCTACAAAATTGAAGGTCGTGGGTTTTTAATATCTCTTTAGCCAGTTTTGCTGAGGAAACTACTAGGGATGGCACAAAACCAAGACGCAAGGACATGAGGGGGCCATATTTCCGTGACAGCTCCCAAAATGACACTTGTGGCTTTGAGACATCAAACTGGTGCAAGTTACCGATGAAGGGAAGGCCCCAGGGGCCGGGTGGTAATTTAGTATTATTCCTTGAGGTTATGTGCCTTTGCAAAGCAAAGAAGAAGAGGAAGAATGGAAGACACAAAAGGAAGTTGATGATGATAAGTAAAGCCATTAATATCTTCTATGCGCTTAATCACTGCAAAAACAGAACTGCCTCTCTCCATTAATAACGAAACAAAAATACTATGCTCAGTAGTATTATTGGATCGAGGCTCTGTTTTGTACTCTTGTGAAGTCCTTATCACTTGTGAGGTTACCACAACGAAACAAATTTGTTTTCTTCGTCGTCGTCGACAATCAATGATTAAATCAAGTGTTGAAAAGTAATTTGTAATCTAAGATATTAAAATATCTGTAGAAATATCTTAAGAAAAATCTGGGATGTTGGTTTCTATATGTGTTAAATATGTTAGCCAAGTAACTTAAGTTAGTGGTAGTTCAAATGTGTGGTATAAATAAAAGTTGAGTAAATTGTGTGGTAGAAAAATAAGTTAGTAATAGTTGTGATCAGCAAGTGTTTGTTTTTGGGACAGAATCCTAATATTGATTGAAATTTGGTTTTTTCTATCAACCTCACCTGGGAAGTATATTCTAACACAATAGTGTTTAATTGAAAATGGCAAAAAAAAAAAAAAAAAAACTGTTGTGATATAGCGAAAATCTTTAAGTTCTGGTGTTGTTTTATTCTTACTGAACAGTGAACAAGGTAGTAATTAATAGTCATGGATTTTAACAAAAATTAAATTTCTATTATCAAAATTGAACAAACACAAGTGATTGCAAGCCGAAACCTGACAAAAAGGTGAGTGGTGGGGCATTGCTCAATACCCCACCGCAAAAGCAAAAGAAAAAAAGGAAAGAAGACAAAAGAGGAAGAAGCAAAAAAAGGAAGAGAAGGAAGAAAAATAGTGCCGCGCCGCACAGGGTTGGAGAAAAAAAAAAAATAAAATAATAGTGTACAGTAGCTATTTGATGACTATAAATAGAGGGGCGTTTTTCTAATTTTATTCATTCAATTCTTCTCTTCTTCTTCAGATCCAGTTTTGAGAGAAACTTCTTTTTGAAAGAAAATCGGTCACATATTAGAACAAGGTTTGAAGATTTTCTTTGAAAGAAAATTACTTCCAGGACTTAAATCGGTAAACTTACCATTTTGCCAGCATTGTGTTACAAGTGAGCAGCATAGATTAAAGTTCAGTAGATCTGTTGCTAGAAGTAAATATATACTAGACTTGGTTCATTCTGATGTTTGGGAATCACCAGACATATCCATGGGAGGTTCAAAATACATGGTGACTTTCATTGATAATTATTCCAAGAGATGTTGGATGTATCCAATAAAAAAAAAGTTAGATGTGTTTCCAGTGTTCAAGGAATACAAAGCGCGGGTAGAACTTGAATTCGGGAAAAGGATTAAGTGCTTGAAAATAAATAATAGTGAAGAGTAAACAGACGGCGAGTTTCTTGCTTTCTGTAAGTAAGAATGTATTCAGAGGCAGTTCACGGTGGCATATACTCATCAATAAAATGGAGTGGCAGAGCGGATGAACAGAACTCCTACAGAAAGAATAAGAGTTATGTTGAGGACTGCGGGTGTACCTAATTCATTCTGGGTAGAAGCAGCCAAAATTGCATGTTATATAGTAAATCGGTAGCCATCCACAACAATTGAGTTGAAGACTCTGATGGAGATGTGGACTGGAAAGCTAGCAGATTACTCTCACCTACATGCATTCTGATGTCCTGTGTACGTGATGTACAATACCTAAGAAACAGCAAAGTTGGATCCAAAATCTAAAAGATGTATCTTCTTGGGATATGTTGATGGAGTAAAGGGGTATCGTCTATGGGACCCCACTGCCCACAAGATTGTCATCAGTAGAAATGTTATCTTTATAGAAGATCAACCGCAAAAGAGAGATATGGATGATAACACCGTAAAAGAAAAGTTAGAGATTGTACTGGTATATGTGGAAAATAGTCTAGAAGATTTAGATTCTTCCGAAGTAGCACCAGAGCATGAGGAACAAGAACCAGTCGAGTCCGAAGCTCTAGAAGTTCATCGGTCAACTCATGAGAGACGGCCGCCAATATGGCACTTAGAGTATATCACAGAGATCAATTTTCCATACTGTCTTCTAACAGAGGATTGAGAGCCATCAACTTTCCATGCAACTTTAAACAGCTCAGATGTTGCTTTGTGAATGACAGCAATGCAGGAAGAAATTGAGGCTCTACATAATAACAAGACATGAGAACTTGTGCCACTGCCACATGGAAGAAACGTCATTGGTAATAAATGAGTCTACAAGATCACGCATGATGATAATAATCAAGTGGAGCGATATCGTGCAAGATTGGTGGTGAAAAGATATGCTAAAAAAAAAAGTATTGACTTCAACGAAATATTTTCTCCAGTGGTTCAACTCACAACAATCAGAATAGTCTTGGCGATGTGTGCTATATTTGACCTGCATCTAGAGCAGTTAGATGTGAAAACTGCATTTCTTCATGGAGAACTTGAAGAAGAAATTTATATGCTCCAACCAAAAGGTTTTGTTGAAAAGGTAAATATTGTGAAAAATTTTAATATACTCGCAAGCGCACGAATTTAAAGATAGAATAGTGGTAACGAAGTCGAACCCACAAGGATTGTTATAAATTAAAAAGTCTAATTTAAATCTAAAATTAATATTAATTCTAACCTAGTTGAGCAAATTGAGTTTCTAAGAAAATTAAACTAATTAAACTAAGAAAACAATTAAAACAAATAATAATTCAATAAGACAAAAATTACTAAGGTTTCATAATCCACCACTATTTAACTAGCAATTATCTAGTTATTAATTAATCCCCAATTTTAGAGTGACAACTCGAAATCAATCTATGTCATCTCATGTATATAACAATTAAGCCCAATTAAAATTAATCTTGTATTGATTTTTTTTCTACTTAATAGTATGATATCTGAGCATCTCATGTAAACATATTGAATAAAAAAGAGTCAAAGTTTTCCTTAGTACTCCGTGTAAACAATTTAATGAAAGACACAGAATCAAAGATAATCATGTATAAACTTTATAGATCCAAGCATAAATTTAGTTGAATATTAATCTTAACAATTAATAATACATGACAGAATTGGTGAAAAGATTTAATAACATCCAAGTAATCATGTGAAACAAAAACCATAAACATTAAAGCACATATGTAGAGAATTAATTAAATAAAAAAATAATTATTTTATTGAATAGGGTTTCATCCTTAACCTTTGTTGAGTGTTAAAAAGTGTATATTTATAAAAGAGAAAATCATCATTTAACATTTCAAGTCTTACTAACACCCTTACTTTTATGTATTTAAGTCTCTTGTGATTTAATTATGTGTGTTTCATTTTAATTAAGTATTTTATGTATTTTAGGGATATCATGGTGATTTCACAATGAACGAGAGATCAGATAGCAAACGGACATCACTTTTAAACTCAGGACAGTCGAAAACCTTTGAAGGAGTATAAAAGAAAAAATGACACTGTTTACATGTACAATACTGTCCATGTTACTGTCATGATACTGTTCACATACACGGACCGATGATGTGGCATTGACTGATGAGGAGTCACGATTCTATTGAACTAAAATTCTTATATACTGTTGATCGATGACATGGCAACATGTTAGTGGACCAAATCGTGCATACGGTACATGCATTTACGCTGGATAACTTACAACCAAATCGCGTCACTGTTCAAACTGTGTGGTTAAGCCGCGTATTGTTGATCGATGACGTGGCACAATCCTGAGCGTCCAAATTATTTTTAATCCGATGGCCATGATTTACTCAATGTATCTATAAAAAGGGGGTTTCCCCCTAATTTGGCATCCCTGAATTCATTTTTGAATTCCATTTTCTGTAATTTCTTCTCCATCTTGTGTTTTCTATGTATTTTAATAAATTCCTATTTTGCCCCTAGTTTAATTATGAGTAGCTAATTTTCTTTCAAGCTTGGGTTGAAGGTGAAGTCTCAACATATTCCATGGGCTTTATTTGGTAAATTTACTTTTTTCCCCTCTTATTTTTGTGGATGTTTTGACTTTTCGTTAACAGATAGTAATAATCTTGTCTAGATACCGCACTGGTTTAACCGGCTCCCTAGCACAAGGTTATTACTATTTGGCATGATAAGCCCTTAGCAACATATTGATTAGAGCGTGGTTTATGAGGAATGGATACCCCCCTCATGATTTAATTGGCACTAATAAGGAATATTTAGCTCATGGTGCAGATTGAGATACCCAAGCGCTTCAATTATAATAGTTTCCACTTTAATTTAATTTTACCATTTCAATTTAAATTTTAAGATATTCCAAATCATTTTTACCATAAATCCAACCACCCACTTAGAAAATTAATTCTATATATAATTAAAATCCACCTCCTCGTGGGATCAACATTCGTAAGCATTAATATATTCTACAATAGATTCGTGCACTTGCGAGTTCAATAAAATTTGCACAACAACCTCAGTATAAGAAAATTAGCTAGACATACTTGAATTGGGAGCAACAAAGCAAATAAAAACAGCCATGGAGAATTAAATTGTTGCTGCTGCCTCCTCTTTTTTCATCCAAAAACCAAAAGCTTTCTTATATAGTCTTCAAAATGAGCCCCACCTTTTCAATTCTAAAGCCAAAAGGCTTTGGCCTTTTATTTGTTTTGTTCTCACACGCCAAATCCTTTGTATATTATTTCCTTATTAAAATTGGAAAGCTAGCCACACGTTTGACTTCCAAAGAAAAAGGCCAGTTAGTGATTTCTTCCTTTAATGCCCAGCACATGCATTCCAAATTGCTAAATAAAATCTTTCTTTAATCATCTTAAGCTCATGCGGAAGCTTTGGAACATAATCTTTAATTCTTCAATTCTTTCCTCTTATGGATCTTTAATGCACTTTTTGTTCATAATCTCAAATTAATTTCCTATTTAATAAAACAATTCAATTAATTAAAAATAAGAAATAAAAATAACTAGCAAATATACAAAAAAGGGTAAAATATATATGTAAATTATGCTCATCAGTAAAGGAGAACTTGGTTTGCAAGTTGAACAAATCTCTATATGGTCTCAAACAGGCGCTGAAGTGTTGATATAAGAGAATTGATTCCTTCATCATGAGCCTTGGATACAACAGACTCAATTCAGACCATTATGCATATTACAAGAGGTTTGAAGATAATGATTTCATCATTTTACTGTTGTACGTGGATGACATGTTGGTAGCAGGCTCCAACAAAGATCGAGTCCAAGAATTGAAGGCACAATTGGCTAGGGAGTTTGAAATGAAAGACTTAGGACCAGCAAACAAGATTTTAGGGATGCAAATTCACCGAGATAGAAATTACAGAAAGATTTGGCTTTCTCAGAAGAACTACTTGAAGAAAATCTTGCGGCGCTTCAATATGCAAGATTGTAAGCCAATTTCTACCTCACTTACTATTAATTTCAAATTATTCTCAAGTATGTGTCTTAGCAATGAAGCAGAGAAGAAGAAAATGTCTCGAGTAGCATATGAATCAATAGTGGGAAGTTTGATATTCGCTGTGATATGTACTAGACCAGACATTGCATAAGCAATGAGAGCAGTCAGTCGCTACATGACGATTCCTAGTGAAGAGCATTGGATAGCTGTGAAGAGGATTCTGAGATATATCAGAGGAATCTCAGATGTTGCATTATGTTATGGAGGATCAGAATTTACTGTCAGGGGCTATGTGGATTCAGATTTTGCAGGAGACCTTAATAAAAGGAAATCCACCACTGGTTATGTGTTTACACTTGCAGGAGGAGATGTAAGCTGGGTTTCTAAACTGCAGACCGTTGTGACCTTATCTACAACAGAAGCAGAGTACATGGAAGCTACACAAGTTTGCAAGGAAGCTATTTGGATACAAAGGTTAATAGAGGAGCTCAGGCACAAACAAAAGAAAATTCATGTGTTTTGTGACAGTCAAAGTGCCTTGCACATTGCAAAGAATCCAGCGTTTCATTTTAGGATAAAGCACATAAGGGTTCAGTATCACTTCATTTGAGAAGTAATGGAAGACGAAAATGTGGATTTGTAGAAAATCCATACAAAGGAAAACCTAGTAGATGTTTTGACCAAACTAATTAATGCTAACAAGTTTGTTTGGAGTAGATCCTCTTGTTGTCTAGCAGAGACGTAAGCAACATGACAATGATGAAGCAGAAATGATGATGTGGAGATTGATTGGTTCTCAATCTAATCTCTAAGTGGGAGAATGACAAAAAGGTGAGCAGTGGGGCATTGCTCAATACCCCACCGCAAAAGCAAAAGAAAAAAAAAAGAAAGAAGACAAAAGAAGAAGAAGAAGAAGAAGAAAGAGAATGAAGAAAAATGGTGCCGTGCCGCATAGGGAAGAAGAAAAAAAATTAATAAAATAATAATAAATAATAAAATAATAGTGCACAGTAGCCATTTGATGGCTATAAATAGAGGGGTGTTTCCCTAGTTTTATTCATCCAATTCTTCTCTTCTTCTTTAGATCCAGTTTTGAGAGAAGCATTTCCTTTGAGAGAGTATTAAGAGTTTAATAAACTCTTAAGTGATTAGTGATTTGAGAGATTGGGTGTATTGAAGTTCTGGGTAGTGAGACAAAATATTACAATATTTGTAATCTTTATTTCACTAGTAAAATATTTTCCTTTTGTCTTCGCCCATGGACGTAGGCTAAAAGCTTAACCACGTAATTTCTGGTGTCCCTGTGTAATTATGTTGTCTCATTATTTCTCAATTTCACTTTAGTTGCGTATCTACTTCACCCATCAATTTCCTAACAAAATTTAACTCCGTCCATCAAAAGTGCCAAAAACTCAATTGAATTGCCGCACTCGTGCTGTAAGAAATGCAATAACAACTCAATTGATTGTGCTTCAGCCTCCAGCCTTCTAAAGCTTATAGGAAAGTGATGGATGATGCGGTTATGAAATCACAACGATGTTGTGGTTTTTTATTTATGTATTCTCTGGAGGATGAAAATGTCGCAATAAAAAATTGATGTAATATTCACTTTGTTTTACTTGGTACACAT
Organism: Citrus sinensis; assembly: GCF_022201045.2. Taxonomy (NCBI): domain Eukaryota; kingdom Viridiplantae; phylum Streptophyta; class Magnoliopsida; order Sapindales; family Rutaceae; genus Citrus; species Citrus sinensis. The sequence continues at coordinate 40,029,175 of NC_068558.1, read as the reverse complement.
AACTGTAATCTGATGCCATAAAAATGTAGCTTGCAAAGAGGCGGAGCATTACAGAGTTTATTTTACTAATACTCCCAACAGAAAAAGAGGTGATAGAAAAGGCTATGAGTTTACGTATTAGTTGTATCAAGTAAATAAAAAGAACAAAAAATTAAAAACCGAAGAAACAAAGCATCTGTATTCCAAATGCTGGGCAATTGAAAATGACTGTATTATATGGACTTGCCCCCTTTAATTAGAACATTTCATAAATAAATGATAAAATGGACATAGGCACGTTTTGACATGTGGGTATTTTTGATAGCTCGGGATGTCACCATACTCAAATAAAAAAGATAATTGAGATCTAAATCCCATGATACTGAAAGGAATTCCTAAGGATTGGCATGTTCGAATTGATTCACAATCAGCAGTGTTTTTGCAATTTTATAGTCTCATCTGTAATTGTATACATTGTTGGTTTAGACATTCAATTGTGAGTTAACTGTTAACTTAATTCAATTCTCAATTGGTTATAATAGTTGAAGTAACAAGCCTGTTCCTCAATCAGATGTAGAGTTAGTCTTACTTCTTGTGAATTATCTTCTTCTTCATTTTAAATTCTTTTCCTTTCAAATTGATAGTATTTCTTCAAAGTCTTCTAAAAGCTCTTAGCTTCTTAGGTTACGTTTGGCACACATGATTGGACTGGATTAGATTTAATTGGATTAAATTAAATTATATAATATTGTCTTATGTTTGGTACAATATTAGATTGGACTATATTAAGTTATTTTTTAATGAAATTAAATAGCATTTAATTTGACATTTAAATATAAATATGAACTATTTGTGAATATTTAATAATAAAATAATTATTAATATTAATTTAAAGGACAATTAATTAAGATTAAATATGCAGAAAATTAGTTATTGGGTAATCATAATTATAATAAACAAATATAAATTAGATTACGTTAAATTAAATTAAAAATTATTTAAACATTTGATTTAATTTTTATTAAATATTTTGAATATATTTTATTTTACCAAAAAGTTAGCAAATTATATAAAAGCAACCAATGACTAGTATTATTAATTTTCATGATTAATTTTAATATAGTGATTATTAAATTAAATATTCATTAGATATTCAAGTAATAATTAATTAAATAGACAATTGTTTTTAAGTTAATCCTAACTAAACCCATGTTTTAATTGGGATTGCTAATCCCATGATCTTAGGACTAAATTCAAATTTAGTCCCATGATCTAATCCAAAGTGGAGCTTGCCAAACATAAGATAAATAATTAGTTCTAAAATTAATCCAATCGTATACTAAATCCTACCTCCCAAACATAACCTTAAGTTCTTTCTTAATCTTTATCACTTTTATTTTGAATAGATCCTTCTTGATTCACATTGAAAACATTATATTCAAACCCTCATCTATTTAATTCAAAACAGCAAAAGGCCTGTTGCAATTTGAAGTAGCAAAAATCTCCTTTAAAATACAGGCAACAAACACAATATTCGATCCATTGTCCATAATTAATAGTTAGCCAATAGCAGAAAACTTGCCTTATAGAGCTCAAATGTTTTTTCTTCTTTAACAGTAGATTTGCATGAAATAGTTGAGTTTTGTCACCTGTTGTCGGGCAACTACACGCGGGGCGGCGGGGTTGGTGTATCGATGGTTAATTAAGTGAGATATGAAAGACTCTTGATCATTAATACTGAAGTTCTTAGTAGAAGAACTACCTTGACGTGGTATATATCCTTGTACTCTTCAAAATAAACTCCAATTTTTTGGCACAACTTCATTTATAATGTTTTCTATGTATATAGCAGGGACATTTGTGTAAAAGGATCACTTCATTTGCCTCAAAGTGGTTTCTTCAGCAACCTGACCTTCTTTTTCACTTCCTAAGTGCAGTAAATTGTTCCTGCATCGAGATGAATGATATAATTACTTCTTTGAGGCACTTGTAATACAAAAACTAATGGAGGCTTCAAAGATGTGATAGAAGAATGGAATCATTTTTACTGCAAGAAATAAGGTCAAGCAATGATATAATGTGCTGTCCCAATGAAAATTCAAACGATAAAACTTGGTCACGGACTCATGGCGGCAAGAGATTGATTTGTTTCTCACACCAGAAATCAAGTAATACTAACATAAGATTTCTGTCAGATTTTAGTATGAATATGCATTTTTGTTGCTTTAAGTTCAAAGTCGAAAAAAAGGAGAAGAATGATTTAACACAAAACATTCACGCTATAGCGGCAATGGAAACCAGATCACATATCGATGGAAATGAACTTTGTCAAATCCAGCAACTAGTGTTGGCTTTGTTGGGAAAACATGATCTTTAAAGCATATGTGTTTATTTAATTGTAATAAACATTTTTTCTGATTAATAAAATTAATGAGGTATTTTATTCAATATCTTAATTGCATTAATATTTTGATCAAAGTCCATTTAATCATATTATATGTATTTATGTGATCACCATGTGGATTCACAGAAGACATAAATACAAGTTATCTTATGATTAAATAAATTTAGTTCGCAGTTGATAAATAAAGTTAGGCACTTTATTTAGGTATAGACTGTAATGAATTCATTGAATGATTTGTCTTAATCATGTATGAATTTATTGATGTAGTACGACTGCATTGAACATGATCACATATGAGATTTAATTAACCTTGAAATGATTGTCAGACTTATTAAATCTCATAGGCATTGATTTTACTGTAATCTTAATCTTGAGTTAGTTATGATTTCATGATTGTAATTGTTATTCCATTTGAGTTACCAATGGGCACGACACACAATTGTGGTCAGGATTACCCGGTATCTTGGTGGAAGCATTTATGAGTATTGGAGTCATAGATTAACAATATAAAATTTGTATAATACATCTCTTGATGGGTTTTTGGCACTTGATCATAGAATTCTCTAGCCAGAGTGTATCAACATATTTAGTATGTTGAAAATGATCATTAGAAAAAACTAGTAAGTATCAAGGAATAAGATGTTATTAAATTGATTGGACAGTTGAGATATCAATTTAATTAACGATGTGGTACAAAGGATTATACAATAAAGAAATCAATGTGGCTTGGGACGAATTATTATTCGAGCATACAATTATGGAGGTTGTTGAGTGTTAGAAAATGCATATTTATAAAGGAGAAAACCGTCATTTTACATTTTAAGTCTTACTAACAACCCTTACTTTTATATATTTAACCTTCTTGTGATTTAATTACATGTGTTTTATTTTAATTAAGTATTTTATGTATTTTAGGGGCATTATAGTCATTTCACAATAAAGGAGAGATCAGACGGCAAAACGGACATCACTTTTGAACTCAGGACGGTCGAAAACCTTAGGAGGAGCATAAAAGGAAAAATGGCACTATTCACATGTACGGTACTATTCACGTGTACGGTACTGTATACGTTACTGTTCACGACACTGTTCACATAGACGGATGATGACGTGGCATTGACCGATGATGTGGCATTGACTGATGAGGTGTCACGATCCTGTTGGACTGAAATTCTTATGTACTGTTGATGGTGACGTGGCAGCATATCAGTGGACGAAAAATCTCGCGTACGGTGCATGCATCACACAGGATTATTTTCAACCAAATCGCGTTACTGTTCATCCGGGTCAAACCGCGTTACTGTTCAAAGTCGGGTCAAACCGTGTTACTGTTCATCCGCGTGGTCAAACCGTGGACTGTTGACTGATGACGTGGCGCAATCCTGAGCGTCCAAACTGTTTTTAATCCGATGGCCATGATTTACTCCATGTATCTATAAAAAGGGGGCATCCCCCCCCTAATTTGATATCTCTGAATCCATTTTTGGACTCTGTTTTCTGTAATTCCCTCTCCATCTTGTATTTTCTTCGTATTTTAATAAATTCCCATTTTGCCCCTAGTTCAATTATGAGTGGCTAATTTTCTTTCAAGCTTGGGTTGAAGGTGAAGTCTCAACATGTGTCATGGGCTTTATTTGGTAAATTTATTTTCTCCTCCCCTCTAGTTTTTGTGGATGTTTTGACTTCTCGTCGACAAATAATACTAATCTTGTCTAGTACCGTCTTGGTTTCACCGGCCCTCTGGTACAAGGTTATTATTATTTGGCACGATAAGCCCTTAGCACCATATTGATTAGAGCGTGGTTCATGAGGTGTGGATTCCCCCCTCATGATTTAATTGGCATTAATACGAATTATTTAGCCCATGATGCATGTTGATATGGATCCAGATACCCAAGTACGTCATTTCAATAGAATTATCTTCAATTTATTCTCGTCATTGCAATTCCAATTTTAGAATTTATTCTCGCCATTTTAATTTAAGTTTTAGCATATTCCAAACCATTTCCACCATAAATCCAACCACCCATTTACAAAATTAATTCTACACATAATTAAAATCCACCTCCTCGTGGGATCGACACTCGTCACCATTGATCTATACTACAATAGATTCGTGCGCTTGCGAGTACATTAAAATTTGCACAACAAGTTTTTGGCGCCGTTGCCGGGGAGGTAAGTAATTTTAATTCATAGAATTAATTTTTGTGAATAATTTCTTTTATTTGTTTTCTTGTATTTTTTTTATTATTAAAAAAAAAAAAGAAAAAAAAAGTGAATCTACATTTAAAGGTTAGTATTTTTTTTCTTTTTCTCTTCTGTAAAATTCTGTAATTTAATTTTCAATTTATTTTTCTTTGTAATTTTTTTTTTGTTTATCTTATTAATTTATTTTTAGTTAATTTATTTAACATATTTGTTTTTGTGTATTTTTATAGTAAGGTTGTAATAGCGCAATAAGGTTAGTATCGTAATTTCTCCCTCTTCTTTATTTTTATTTGTTTTGTTCCCATCTTTATTTTTTGTTTTGTTTGCATCTTTATTTTTATTTTATTTATTTTGCATGCATGGTCGTAGGTCATTATTACCTAATCTTGAACCTATAGACCTTGAACTAGAAAAAACACTTCGCACACACAAACACGTTAAAAATAAAATGGATTTACAAGCACCACAGGAGAGGCCATTTAAGGACTATTTTAGTCCCTTAGCTAATTTGAGCACGTCATGCATAAGATACCCAAATGTAGCTGCTAGGAGTTTTGAATTAAAACCTAGTGTGTTAAATTGTCTCCCTACATTTTATGGCCTAGAAAATGAGGATCCATATAATCATTTGAATGATTTTCATGCCATTTGTCAAACATTCAAATATGAGAATTTTTCAGATGATGATGTTAAACTTAGACTATTCCCATTTTCTTTAAAGGATAGAGCTCGTTCATGGTTAAATACGTTGCCTGCTAATAGCATTACATCATGGGAACAAATGGTTACAAAATTTTTAAATAAATATTTTCCAGTGCATAAAACCAATGCTATTCGCAGGGAAATCTCGGAGTTTACCCAGAGAGAGGACGAGCAATTTTTTGAAACATGGGAGCGATTTAATGGGCTACTCTTGAAGTGTCCACATCATGGGTACGAAAAATGGCACCAATGTCAATACTTTTTGGAGGGATTACTACCAAATGTGCAAGAATGGCTAATGGCAACAAGTGGAGGAGAGCTAATGTCAAAAAGTGCATCAGAAATTTGGGAATTCTTCCAGCGACAAGCAGATAATTCCCAACAACGGAGTCGATCACTTAGGACTACTAGAAGAATTAAAGGAGTGAATGAGGTTCAAATTGGCGAATCAACTTCAGGAATCAAAGAAGTCAAGGAGATGGTTGAAGGTCTTGCTCGACAAATAGCATCGTTATCGACTGCTAAATCAACAGAACCACATGACCAGGACTCATACTCAGATCAAGCCAATGCCATAGGTGTAATGAGAAAACCATCGAATTACAACCCATACTCCAATACATATAACCCTGGATGGAGAGACCACCCCAATTTTTCATGGTCTCAAGGATTCCAACAGAATGGACCAGCAGCTCCAGCTCCAGCTCCACCAATGCAACCAATTCCACAAAATCCTCAAGCCTCTCAGCCACCATTCAGACCATACAATCAGAACCAGAATTACTCTCAACCCAGACCATGGGAGGATTCATTCCAGAATCTCAAGAATCTTACTCACTCTACGATTGAGCAACAGAACCGCACCATTGATGGACTACGAAATGAGTTGAGAGCAGGCTTCAACTCACAAGCTCAATCAGTTTCAAGCCTCGAGAAGATGGTGGGACAACTTGCTTCTTCAGTTCAGACCTTGGCAATGACCGTTGAGAAAGGTAAGTTTCCAAGTCAACCAGTGCCTAATCCTAAAGGAGTGCATGAAGCAAGTACCAGTTCACCACAGCAGCATGGAGAAGTCAAAGCAGTAATGACCTTGCGAAAAGGAAAAGAAGTCGACAACAAAGTGGAGATGCCGGTGACAAAAGAAAATCAAATTGTACCTGTGAATGTTGAGGAATCATCACCGGAGGAGAAAGAAGAAACCAACCCACGAGAATACGTTCCGAAAGCTCCATTTCCTCAGAGGTTAGCGAAAGGCAAGAAGGAAAAATCCACAGGTGAGATTCTCGAAATCTTCAAACAGGTAAGTGTTAACATCCCTTTGCTTGATGCTATTAAACAAGTTCCATCCTATGCCAAGTTTCTTAAAGACCTTTGTACTAAAAAGAGAAATATGCATGTTCAAAAGAAGGCATTTTTAATAGAAAACGTTAGTTCTATACTCCAACATAAAATTCCTTTAAAATGCAAAGACCCAGGCTCCCCCACTATCTCATGTAGTATAGGGAACCACACAATTGAGAATGCTTTGTTGGATTTAGGAGCTAGTGTAAATCTTTTGCCTTACTCTGTGTTTGTGAAACTTGGACTGGGAGAATTACACCCAACTCCAGTGGTGTTGCAGCTTGCAGATCGGTCCACGAAAATACCTCGTGGTATTGTGGAGGACGTGCTTATCCAGGTAGACAAGTTTTATTTTCCTGTTGATTTTATTGTAATTGACACTCAACCAATACAGGATTCAAGGAAGCACATCCCCATTATTCTAGGCCGACCTTTCTTGGCAACTGCAGATGCTCACATTCAATGCAGGACTGGAAATATGCAGTTGTCTTTCGGCAACATGACTATGGAGCTGAACATCTTCAACATTGCCAAACAACCTCACAATGCAGATGATGGAATTGTTGATGTGGATTTAATAGAAGCATTAGTTGATGACACTTTTGTTTCAAACCTTAGTGATGATCCTTTACAGACATGCTTAACTCACTTTGGTTTTGATTTTGATATTGACAGATCGGTCGAAGAGGTCAATGCCCTACTTGACTCAGCACCATCTATGGACACTAATAAATGGAAGTCGAGAGTTGAACAACTAGCACCATCAGAGAAGAAACTCATCCCATCATCAGAATCACCACCGGAACTCGAGCTCAAACCATTACCCAACACTTTGGAATATGCATTTTTGGGAGAAGAAAGTTCTCTGCCGGTAATCATCTCATCATCCCTCAATGATGAACAAAAAGGTAAGTTGTTGGATGTTTTAAAAGAGCACAAAGGAGCATTAGGATGGACCATAGCAGACATCAAAGGTATAAATCCAGTAGACTGCATGCATTACATTCACCTTGATGAAAATGCTAAATCTACTAGGGAAATGCAACGTCGGTTAAATCCTAATATGAAAGAAGTGGTTAGAACTGAAGTCCTTAAGCTATTAGATGCAGGTATCATTTACCCCATTTCTGATAGTTCATGGGTCAGTCCTGTACAAGTTGTCCCTAAAAAGTCAGGAGTCACAGTAGTTACCAATGCTGATAATGAATTGATACCCACTAGAGTGACTACAGGATGGCGTGTATGCATTGATTATAGAAAGTTGAATTCTGTCACACGTAAAGACCATTTTCCTTTACCATTTATTGATCAAATGCTTGATAGATTAGCAGGACATGAATTTTATTGCTTTCTAGATGGCTACTCAGGATATAATCAGATTCCCATAGCACCAAAAGATCAAGAGAAAACTACTTTCACTTGCCCTTTTGGCACATTTGCATATAGAAGAATGCCATTTGGATTATGTAATGCACTTGCTACATTTCAACGATGCATGCTAAGCATTTTTTCTGATATGGTTGAACGATTTCTTGAAGTCTTTATGGATGATTTTTCTGTCTTTGGTGACTCGTTTGATCAATGTTTACATCATCTAACACTAGTTTTGCAGAGATGTGTCGAGAAGAACTTGGTATTAAATTGGGAGAAATGCCATTTTATGGTAAAACAAGGTATTGTTCTCGGTCACATCATTTCGAGCAAAGGTATTGAGGTTGACAAAGCCAAGGTGGATCTCATTTCTAATCTTCCTCCACCCAGAACAGTCAGAGAAGTAAGATCTTTCCTTGGGCATGCTGGTTTCTATAGACGTTTCATTAAAGATTTTAGCAAAGTTTCTAGACCCTTATGCAATTTACTTGCTAAGGATGTACCTTTTATCTTTAATGATTCATGTCTTATGGCGTTTGAAAAATTAAAACGGTTGTTGACATCATCACCCATCATTCAGGCCCCAAACTGGAGCTTACCATTTGAGCTCATGTGTGATGCATCTGATTATGCAGTAGGAGCAGTATTAGGACAAAGAGTTGATCGAATTTCCCATGTTATTTACTATGCTAGTATGACATTGAATGATGCACAGTTGAACTATTCAACTACTGAAAAAGAAATGCTAGCAGTAGTGTTTGCATTGGAAAAATTTCGATCTTATCTCATTGGTTGTAAAATAATTGTGTTCACAGATCATGCTGCTCTTAAATATCTTCTCACAAAGAAAGATGCAAAAGCTAGACTAATTCGTTGGGTGTTACTTTTGCAGGAATTTGACTTGGAATTCAAAGATAAGAAAGGGTCAGAAAATGTTGTGGCGGACCATCTCTCTCGTCTTCACTTTGACACAATTACAGAGCCATTAATATTAAATGAGTCATTTCCAGATGAACAATTAATGAGTGTGGAAGTATTACCTTGGTATGCTGATATAGTTAATTATCTTGTTACAGGTAAACTTCCAGAGCATTGGACCAAGCAAGACAAGATCAAATTCTTTGCGGAAATAAAGAATTTCTTTTGGGATGACCCGTATTTGTTCAAGTATTGTGCAGACCAAATTGTTAGACGATGTGTCCCAGAAAATGAAATTCAGAATATCCTTTCATTCTGCCATGAACAAGCTTGTGGAGGCCATTTCAGTGCTAAGAAAACAGCGACTAAAGTTTTACAATGTGGTTTCTATTGGCCAACACTATTTCGAGACGCTTACACTTTTTGTTCTTCATGTGATAGGTGTCAACGAATGGGGAGCATTACACGAAGGAACATGATGCCACTAAATCCAATTTTAGTGGTTGAGATTTTTGACGTATGGGGTATCGACTTCATGGGACCCTTTCCCCCTTCTTTTGGCCATCAATACATATTGGTTGGTGTTGACTACGTCTCAAAATGGGTAGAAGCAATTCCATGTAGGACCAATGATCACAAGGTGGTGATAGAATTTTTGAAAAACAACATTGTTTCACGCTTTGGATTCCCTCGAGCAATAATCAGTGATGGTGGTGCCCACTTTTGTAACAAAGCATTCAAAGCACTTTTGACAAAGTATTCAATCACACACAAAGTGGCGACCCCGTATCATCCGCAAACCAGTGGCCAAGTTGAGATCTCCAATCGAGAAATAAAGCACATATTAGAAAAGACGGTGAGGCCGGACAGAAAAGATTGGTCATTAAGACTTGATGATGCCTTATGGGCATATAGAACGGCTTTCAAGACCCCGATTGGGATGTCACCCTACAGGCTAGTGTATGGAAAAGCTTGCCACCTACCTGTGGAACTCGAGCATCGTGCGTATTGGGCCATCAAGAAATTCAATTTTGACATGCAGCAAGCCAACTCAGAAAGAAGATTACAACTGGCAGAACTTGAAGAAATTCGCAATGATGCATACGAAAATGCCAAGATTTACAAGCAACGAATGAAAGTCTTCCATGACAAGCACGTTATGAGAAAATCGTTCACTCCAGGTCAGAAAGTGCTTTTATTCAATTCTCGCTTGCACCTATTCCCAGGTAAGTTACGCTCTCGTTGGTCTGGTCCCTTTATTGTTCATACTGTTTTTCCACATGGAGCAATTGAAATTAAGGACCCAAAGAACGGTGTCACGTTTAAAGTTAATGGTCAAAGATTAAAGCCATATATGGAATACCAACCACGTGGAGAAGACACCGAAATAAATTTGAGTGACCCACCAGATTTGAATTGATTTTTTTTTTCTTTTCGTTGATTTGATTTTGTTTTCGTTCTTTATATTATTCTTTTGCTAATTGAAATTGTTTTTGCATAAGTGTGTTTATTTTACCATTAAGTTTTCTCTTATCATTGTTAATCATGAGTCTCATACTTAGACCGTTCCTCCTGAACATTCTTAAACCACTTCAACATGTCAAAACTCATCTCAAAAGGCAGATTCAATTTTGTAAAACACAACGCATTTGGGCTCTACAACCACCAGAGTTAGTAGCCTATGTTGAGGGTTTAGAAAGCCAACTCAGAGACATTGAGAGAAGTGTTTACGACATCCAGTTGGAGCTTGAGGTAAATTCAATAAGAGGACGATTTTAATTTTCTTTGTGTGTTTTAATTTGTTTTTCTGTTTGTGTGCTTTAGTTTGTTACCCCGGTGAAGTGGCGGATAACGGTACTCCGTGACAATCAAGTCGGTTACTTCAGTTTCCCATAATAACTGATATTCTGAGGCGAAGGTATGGACAGAAATGAGATTCTAGCGAAGCTTCACAAGCGATTCCCTTCACTTCCTCAGAATGCCCTCCTTACGATCTATAAAGCTCGGTCCGAACGCATGCGATTACTCATGAGGAATAACATACCTGCTGACATCCGTTGGTTAATCGAGGCTAAAGTACGATCGGCAGGTGAGTTACCTCCAAAATTTATTGCATACATGCCTGGTTGTGGTAAAGGAAATTATGCAAGAAAACGACGAGCTCGAAGAATTTCTGTTGCTTGTCATAAGTGTGCCAGAATGAGTTGCAATAAAAACCCATGTTCTTTAGGAATGGTGTCTGATAACAGGGAAGATAAGATGCAATTCATTAGGGATGGCTTGAATAAGGAGTCATTGGATGATATCCTTTTGTCTCTTGAAACGCATCCCAGTGGATATGTGCAAGGAGCGATTCTCCAGTTATGGCCATTATTCCAGAAAGAGCATGCACGATATAGTCTCGGGAATCTGACTATAAACGACCCTGTTTGCCAGTTTATAAGAAAACTGGATAGGAAGCCTATCCTCGACCCATAGAGGGCGTTCAAGCCGTTTCTGGACGTAAAACCAGAGGAAGATGTGAGCCACAGTCGCAACTACCTGTAAATATCCTTTTACTTTATTGTTATTTTATTTCACTATTGTCTTATTGTTTGCATTATTGTCTTTAATAATTTTATTACTGTTTGCTTTTTCCTTTTTACTGTTTTCTTTTTTACTTGCGAGCCACGTGCTTTACGCGTTATTTGACACTGACATATTACCTCATACACAACCATGACCCACTATCACCAAGACTCTTAAATGTGATTTCTTTTTTGTCAAGCACTCACAAATTGTTTTTGAGAAGTATCACAATGTCAGCTACTCCCAATAGACAATTCAAGAACATTTGTGTGCTTTCTGGATTTACATATGGCAAACATAAAGAGTTCGTTGAGGCAGCCATAGATCTTGGTCGAAGCATAGCAGCGAGAAATTTACATTTGGTGTATGGAGGAGGTAACCGAGGGTTATCAAAAATGGTCTCCGAAGAAGCTTTTATCAGAGGAAGTCAAGTGTTAGGCATCATCCCAAGAGTCTTAAAACCATTGGGCAGTTCGTCTGACTCATCAACTGGAGAAGAGTTAGTCGTCTCAGGTATGCAAGAAAGAATAACTGAAATGCTTAATCATGCTGATGCTTTTATTTTCCTTCCAGGAGATCTTGCAACACTAGAGGCACTTATCACGCTAGCATCTTGGGCCCATCTGCACATCCACCAAAAACCCATCGGTTTGTTAAATGTCAATAACTTTTATGATGGCTTTATCGCATTTCTTAACCATGCAATAAAAAACTATTTCATTCCCGCTAATGTGAAAAAACTCTTTATTTGTGCTCACACTGCTAATGAGCTACTTGATCTGTTACAAGCGTATAAACCGGAGCCAGACCCCTGGACCTTTGTGTTGGAGCGCCCAAATAATGATGGTAACAGTAGCAGCAGTAAGAAGTACAAATTAGATTTAACTCTCCGCCTGTAAATATTTTCTTCTGTGTTGCACCACCCAGGTGATGTCTTCTAAACTCTACTTCTTTCATTTCAAACATTGAGGACAATGTTTCGTTCTGGTTGGGGGGAGGGAATAGTCGACAATTATGAAATTTTGGTTAAGTTTTTACTAATTTTTTGTTGTAGAAACTAACTGTTGCTAACTTTTTGTGTTGAAGATGGCTGAATATGGAGTGTAGTGACTCTAGAAACGCATCTTCATCGTTTAAAAAAAATTAAAAAAAAACTTAAAAAATAATTAAGACATTTTCTTTTTTCTTTATTATGTGTTTATGTTTATTTTTCTTCTTTTTAATTTATCCTCTATAAAAATGCATTTTCCAACTTTTGAGTCGAAGATGGCTGAATATGGAGTGTAGTTCCTCTAGAAACGCATCTTCTTTAAAAAAAATAATAAAAAAATCATTTTCTTTTCTATCATTTTAAATGTAACTTTTCTAAATTAATTTTTCTACATCATTTTCACATTTCTGCATGCATATATATATTTTTTTTTTATGTTTAGAATAGGTTGGGGGGTAGAATGTTTTTTAAAAAAAAAAAAAATTTTGATTTGTTTTAACATTGGGTGACATGATTAATTTAAATTTTAGTATTTGTATTATCTTTGGTCTTAAGTGATGTTACATTATGTTTGCTACTCTACATGTTGATGTTGGAGACATATATGAGTTGCTTGAAGGAATGAACATGTCATAATAAGTACCAAGTGAGTTTTTGAGCCTATCATTTTTCTTGGAGAGTAACCCTTTTGCCCATTCTTTATACAGCTTAACAGTTTATTATTGTATACATGATCTCTAGATTTCTTTTGAGTTAACCCTTAATAAAAAAAAAAAAAAAAGTGTGTTGCTACATTTGGAGGCCCATCTAACTAGTAGATATGGAAGGTTATTCAGAGCCCTAAAAGACGATGGAAAGGCCATCTTTGATCCGTTTGAGCCTTTCTAGCCATCCCTTTTATTAAATATCCATAGTTAACCCTTTTGAGCCTTTAAAAAAAAAAAAACATTTTCTTTGTCAACTTATCATCTTGACCCACTCCGATTTGGAGTATTACCCGATGTCTTATAAGTTCCATCACCTATTTATGTTTGAGAAAATGTAAATAATTATGTTGTTCAGTGAAGTTATGCAAAAAAAAAACAAAAAAAAACAAAAAAAAAAACAAAAACAAAAACAAAAACAAAAGTTGTTGTTTCAAAAGAATAAAAATAGGTGAAATCCACCTTGCAACTTCCAAAAAAAAAAAAAAAAAAATTCTCTGCATTTTTCTCAAACATACACTTTGTTTTCCTTATTTCCCTTCTTTGTTAACCATGTCCCTAGCCTACGTTACGTCCTAATAAAAGTCCTTCTTGATTTTAGGGAACTATAGTCCGAAGTAGAAGCTAGTTATATGGGCTAAAAAGATGTAGTGATGCATAATTAAAAAAAAAAAAGATAAATAAAGTGGGTTGACTAACATTTTATTTGACTTGAGATCGTATTATTTCTAAGCTGAGGGCATATTTATTTCATCTTGGTGAGAGCATGTGATATCACTTCTTTATTATTTTCTCTCTCAATTACCATTCATTGGAGTGACTATTTTTATTGGGATTAATTTATTTGTGAGAGTGTCACTACTTCCAGTGAGATTTTGGGGTTTGACATGTCATTCTTGAGAGTAGCTAAAACAAAGTCTACTGGGCTAATTCATGTGGATGGTTGATGTGGGTGTGATGTTGCTTTAGACTGGAGATAATGCTTATACTTTTATTTGATTGCTATCATTAATCTGATGGAATAAATACGAGTGTTTCTATTAAAAAAAAAAAATATTTTGAATTTGAATTTTATTTTCGCTTTATTTGCTAGGGACTAGCAATAAGCTGGTTGGGGGGTGTGTTGAGTGTTAGAAAATGCATATTTATAAAGGAGAAAACCGTCATTTTACATTTTAAGTCTTACTAACAACCCTTACTTTTATATATTTAACCTTCTTGTGATTTAATTACATGTGTTTTATTTTAATTAAGTATTTTATGTATTTTAGGGGCATTATAGTCATTTCACAATAAAGGAGAGATCAGACGGCAAAACGGACATCACTTTTGAACTCAGGACGGTCGAAAACCTTAGGAGGAGCATAAAAGGAAAAATGGCACTATTCACATGTACGGTACTATTCACGTGTACGGTACTGTATACGTTACTGTTCACGACACTGTTCACATAGACGGATGATGACGTGGCATTGACCGATGATGTGGCATTGACTGATGAGGTGTCACGATCCTGTTGGACTAAAATTCTTATGTACTGTTGATGGTGACGTGGCAGCATATCAGTGGACGAAAAATCTCGCGTACGGTGCATGCATCACACAGGATTATTTTCAACCAAACCGCGTTACTGTTCATCCGGGTCAAACCGCGTTACTGTTCAAAGTCGGGTCAAACCGTGTTACTGTTCATCCGCGTGGTCAAACCGTGGACTGTTGACTGATGACGTGGCGCAATCCTGAGCGTCCAAACTGTTTTTAATCCGATGGCCATGATTTACTCCATGTATCTATAAAAAGGGGGCATCCCCCCCCTAATTTGATATCTCTGAATCCATTTTTGGACTCTGTTTTCTGTAATTCCCTCTCCATCTTGTATTTTCTTCGTATTTTAATAAATTCCCATTTTGCCCCTAGTTCAATTATGAGTGGCTAATTTTCTTTCAAGCTTGGGTTGAAGGTGAAGTCTCAACATGTGTCATGGGCTTTATTTGGTAAATTTATTTTCTCCTCCCCTCTAGTTTTTGTGGATGTTTTGACTTCTCGTCGACAAATAATACTAATCTTGTCTAGTACCGTCTTGGTTTCACCGGCCCTCTGGTACAAGGTTATTATTATTTGGCACGATAAGCCCTTAGCACCATATTGATTAGAGCGTGGTTCATGAGGTGTGGATTCCCCCCTCATGATTTAATTGGCATTAATACGAATTATTTAGCCCATGATGCATGTTGATATGGATCCAGATACCCAAGTACGTCATTTCAATAGAATTATCTTCAATTTATTCTCGTCATTGCAATTCCAATTTTAGAATTTATTCTCGCCATTTTAATTTAAGTTTTAGCATATTCCAAACCATTTCCACCATAAATCCAACCACCCATTTACAAAATTAATTCTACACATAATTAAAATCCACCTCCTCGTGGGATCGACACTCGTCACCATTGATCTATACTACAATAGATTCGTGCGCTTGCGAGTACATTAAAATTTGCACAACAGAGGTCAATTCCAATCTTTTAGTAGAGTAGATTTGGAATTAAATAATTAGGCTATTTTAATTACATGCCTAATTGTTATAGCCACTATTGTATGTTCCCAAATGATCCCCGGGTTAGCTCATTTAATTGACTGCACCACTACTAGATTAATAAGCAAGATAACTAGCTATTTGAGTCAAAAGCCTAAATATATCATTTAGTGACAGGCTCAACTTTATACAGATTGGAGAAAAAGATTTTTCTCTCTATTGTTGAGAGAAAAATTTTCTCGTGCTAGTTGCTTTGGTAGTGATAAAGGCGCTCACACGTCAAGTGCAGATCAAACCTGAGTCATAACCTGGAAGATCATTGGTGACAGTTCGTGATCTAACAAGCGTGGTGGTGACGGATCGTGATTTGGGAGCCTAAATCACTTCAGCGGAAAAAGTTAAATCGGATTTTCAAGGTAGGATTTCTAGATTATAAATTGTTATATATTGCATGAGAGCGATCTTAAAAGGTTTTATAAAAATTTAAAAAACTGATTTTTCTCCAACAATTGGTATCAGAGCCATCTCATATTAATATATAAGAATATTGTATGAAATCAATCTTGAAATTTATGTATTAGAGTGGCACAATTTTTTCAGATATATATTATTTGTTTAATATATGAATAAAGCATGTTTTGGTTTGTCTTAATTCATGGTTAGATTCTCTGCTGTATTTTTCCTTTGGATCTGTAACAAGAGGGGTGGTTTATTATCACCATATTTTCCTCTTGATTTATTTTACTGTTATAGAAATTTTGTAAGCTAAAATTGGCGTAAAAAAATTGTAAATCACTGAAGAATAATAACTGAAAAACGAGCTCAAAGAATCGAGGCCAGAAATTTTAGTAACGAGCGGCCATCAGCACACGCTGTTGCGCGAGCAGTGCGCGCTGCACGTGTAGCAGCCAACAACCACGCTACTAGCAGCGCGCGTTGCACACGCAGCAGCTGCAGCACGCGTTGCAATGTTGCTGGTAGCGCGCTGCTCGTGTAGCAGCCAGCAGCCACGCTACTAGCAGCGCGCGCTGCACACGCAGCAGCTGCAGCATGCGTTGCAATGCTGCAAGCAGCGCTACCAGCAGCGCAGGCGAGGACTTGTGACGTGCGTACGCAGGCTTCTGGCGAAGGGCGTCGTTTGTTGCGTTTCCGGCGTGACGAGGGCAGCAAACTCGGCCTTGGAGATGGCTGGAAATTGTGACCAAAGGCTAGCTTTGTGTTGATGGCGGCTGGGGAAGGAGAGAGAAAAATATGGATTTAGGGTTTCAATGGTTTTTATCATTGAGGTCCCTATGGTTCCACAATTTTTTTTCGGCAGAAAATGTTCAATATTTTGTATTTAAGTCCAAAACAATTGGACTTAATGAATCCTAGTTTGAAGCCCAATTGAAATTTGGACTTAATTAAAATATATAGATAAAATTGAACACATTAAATTTATTTTTGGTCTAAAAGTTTTATTTTAATTAAAAATTTTACTTATTTATTTATTTCCTTTCAAAATTAAAATTGGATCAATAATAAATTTAAAAGCCCAATTTCCCCTAATCCATTAACAAAGACAAGCTTAATAGAAGATGGACATTGACAAGAAGCCCTATGAAGATTAGGCTTAGGGTTAATGCATTTTTTCATTTTAGGAAAAGCCATGAATTAAGATTATTTAATTATTTTTCTATATGTTATGTTTTGGATGATAACATGCCATGATAACATGTCATATAGAATAGGTAGTGCCACTCTATGCATAATGATACATGTCGTTAATTAATTATGAATCTCATTATATTGTTTGTAATTTGCGTATGCTTAATAATATTGGACATCATCTAAATAATATTATAGGAAGCATACAATTAACAATATGTATATTTTAAAAAGGAAAAACCAACTTTAAAATATTGAGTGGGAGAGAGAAAATTCAAGATAATTTTCCCAGGGACTCCATTGTTAGTTCAATAATAAAATTATATATATATCTCGACTTCATGTACGGTGATGCTCCCTTCGGAGGGTATATATATTAGATATTTTATTTGATAAACTTCTTCAAAGATAAAATTGAAATATTTTTTAATCGATTGTTCACCCCAACAGTGACTATTGATATGAAAAATATCTAGATTGAAACAATGTTTATACACTCAACTAAAATTTGTTATTAACCTTTCCAACGAAGCTTTGTTAACAAATTTAGGCCCAAAAGGATAACGAGAATTATTTATCATGTCTCTACATGAAAGTAAATAATCCAACCGATAATTGGGTCTAGTAAGTATAGACATAACTTCCCCAACAGATAGATTGTCAAAGCGGTACTATATTATTGTTACAAATAAATAAAAATGCATTTATGGTTTTTTGCATTTTTGTCATTTATTGTGAATATTATTTAAATTATTTATGCATGGATGTTTTATTTTTCAGAAATGTCTTCCCTGAGCCCACTTACTATTATTCTGAGTCAAAACAAACTCATTGGAGAGAACTATATAGATTGGAAAAGAAATCTATTCATTGTCCTGACTGCTGAAAATTATAAATATATTTTAACCCAGCCATGCCCTCCAGTTCCAACGGATGATGCTCATAGAAATCAGAGAAGGCTTTATGAGAAATGGCAAAAGGCCAATGAAATGGCAAAGTGCTACATTTTAGCCTCGATTTCTAATATTCTGCAAACCAAACATCAGAACTTGGAGACTGCCACTAAAATAATAGATAGTCTCCAACAGATGTTCGGGCATAGTACTCGCTCCGCGAGACAAGCAGTGCTGAAAGGAATTATGAACAGTAAAATGGGGAAGGGCACAAGAGTTCATGATCATGTCCTCAAAATGATGGACTATTTGAATGAGGCTGAGATTCAGGGAGCATAAATCGATGATAACTCAAAGATTGACATGGGGCTAGAATCTCTGCCAGAAACATTCAAGGAGTTTAAGGTCAATTATAACATGAACAAAAGAAACATGACCTTAACTGAATTAATGAACGAACTACATTCTGCTGAAGAGATCTATCGTGCTGAGAAATCTCTGGGAAGCATAAATATTGCTGAAAAAGCTTCTTTTTCTAAACCTACGTCGAAAGGCAAAGGTAAGAAGAAAGCTGGGAAAAAGAGATCGTCTACCAAGCAAGATGGCAAACCGAAAGGCAAATGCTTCAAGTGTGGACAAAAAGGTCACTGGAAAAAGGATTGCCCTAAGATTGTGAAATCAGATATGGGAAATCTTTTTGTAATTGAGCCTTGTTTAGTTCAGAATCTTATTGACACTTGGGTGTTGGATTCAGGAGCAACTAATCATATTTGTAATTCACTTTATTGGTTTCAGAAAACCAGGAAAATAAGTGAATGAAGCGTCAAGCTACAGTTAGGGACAAGACAGTTCGTGTCAGCAGTGAAGACTGGATCTGTTTTATTATCTTTTAATAATGAGACTTTAGTTTTGAATAATTGTTTTTATGTTCCAGACATTAAGAGGAATTTAATTTCAGTAGCTTGTTTGTCAAAGCAAGGGTACACTGTAAATTTTAGATCATCTGTTTCTATTTTTTATAATAAGAGACTTATTTGTTCTGGTACATTAGAAGATAATTTATATCATTTAAGTCCAATGATCCATTCTATGCATGACACAGTGATCAATAATGATGAGCATACATGTTTATCTAAGAAAAGAAATATTTCTTCCAACCAATGTTACCTCTGGCATTTACGCTTGGGTCATATAAACCAAAATAGGATACAGAGAATGATCAAAGATGGGCTTTTGGGTCCATTAGCAAATGAATCATTACCACTATGTGAATCTTGTTTAGAAGGGAAAATGATCAAAAGGTCATTCTCGGCCAAAGGAGTACGTGCAACAGTACCACTTGAATTGGTACATACAGATGTATGTGGACCAATCAATGTACAAGATCGAGGAGGTTATAAGTATTTCATCACTTTCACTAATGATTACTCGAGATACGATTATGTTTATCTGATGCGTCACAAGTCTAAAGCTCTTGAGAAATTCAAAGAGTATAGGGCTGAGACAGAAAAATAATTAGATAAGAACATAAAGAAGCTTCGATCTGATCAAGGTGGTGAATTTCTCTCAGGAGATTTCAAAGAGTATCTAGCTGAAAATGAAATTATATCTTAGTTGATTGCCCCGGGAACACAACAACAAAATGGGGTGGCTGAAAGAAGAAATAGAACTCTTTTGGATATGATGAGATCTATGCTTAGTTATTCGTCATTACCAATCTCTTTTTGGGGACTAGCACTGGAAACTGCAGTTTACCTCTTGAACTTAGTTCCATCTAAGTCAGTGCCTAAAACCCCAATAGAATTATGGTCAGGTCGCAAACCAAGTTTACAACATGTCCTTATTTGGGGATCACCAGCACATGTGCTGAAACCAAAGGCAGACAAAATAGATTCACATTATGAGGTTTGTATGTTTGTGGGGTATCCCAAAGGAATAAGGGGAGGTTTATTTTATAGTCCTTAAGATAGGAAAGTGATCGTGAGCACACATTTCACTTCCCTCGAGGAATACTATATGAATAACTTCAAACCTAAGAGTAAGGTAATACTTGAAGAACTGTCAGGTGATCAGGTTGATGGTCAGCTTTCAACGCTTATTACAGAACATGAATAACATCAACAACCAGATGATCAACACAGGATTATCTCTGAACAACCATCATTTTTAAAACCTCGTCGTAGTGGGAGGGTAATTAGGTTACCTGTGAGATACATGCTTTTGGGAAAAACTTATATGGCTATCTCAGATGAACATGTACAAGATCTCACTAGTTACAACGAAGCTCTAATAGATAGAGATGTTGAATTTTGGAAAAAGGCCATGAATCAAGAAATGAAATCCATGTATTCCAATAAAGTCTTGGAACTTGTAGAGGCACCAAATTGGATAAAACCTATAAGGTGTAAGTGGATATACAAGAGAAAAAGAGGAGTAGACGGAAGGGTGGAAACATTTAAAGCAAGATTAGTAGCCAAATGGTTTACTCAGAAAGAGGGAATCGATTATGAGGAAACCTTTTCTCTGGTTGCTATGCTTAAATTCATCAGGATTCTGCTCTCCATTGCTGCAGTGCTAGATTATGAAATTTGGCAAATGGATGTCAAGACTGCCTTTTTTAACGGGCATCTTGAAGAAGACGTCTACATGCAGCAACCAGATGGATTCATACAAAAAGGCTAAGAACACATGGTATGTAAGTTGCAGAGATCCATTTATGGATTGAAGCAAGCATCCCGGTCATGGAACATCAGATTTGATCAAGCGATTAAATCGTTTGGATTCATTCAAAACATTGATGAACCATGTGTGTACAAGAAAATTCAAGGAAAATATGTAGCCTTCCTAGTTCTTTATGTAAACGATATTCTCCTAATTGAAAACGATATAGTAGTATTGACTACAATAAAGAGATGGTTAGCAAAACAATTTGATATGAAAGACCTAGGAGAGGCAAGTTATATTCTTGGTATCAAGTTACTACGAGACCGGAAGAATAAAACTTTAGCCTTATCTCAAGCGGTCTATATCGATAAGATATTGGCTAGATTTAGCATGGAAAATTCCAAGACTGGTTTATTACCATTCAGACATGGAATTGCATTCTATAAGGATCAATCACCTAAAACATCTAAAGAAATAGAGAGAATGAGACGAGTTCCCTATGCAGAAGCTATGGGAAGTCTCATGTATGCTATGCTTTGCACTAGACCAGACATCTGTTTTGCGGTAGGGATGGTTAGCAGATATCAATCTAATCCTGGACCTGAACACTGGACTGCGGTCAAGCATATAATGAAGTATCTGAAAAGAACTAAAAATTATATACTTGTGTATTCTGGTGATGAACTCATTCCAGTGGGTTATACTGAATCTGACTTTATGTCAGATAAGGATTCTAGAAAATCAACTTTTGGCTATGTGTTTACATTAGGAAGTAGAGCTATTAGTTGGAGGAGTGTGAAACAATCTTGTATCGCAGACTCCACAACTGAAGCTGAATATGTGGCTGCATCTGAAGCTGCAAAAGAAGTTGTATGGCTCCGCAAGTTCCTACAAGATCTTGAGGTGGTACATACTGTAACTGCACCCCTTAAACTATTTTGCGATAATAGTGGTGTGGTAGCTCAATCTAAGGAACTAAGAAACCACAAGAAACAAAAACATATTGAGAGGAAGTATCATCTTATAAGGGATATAGTGCAGCGAGGTGATGTGGAGGTTACTCAGATTGTGTCACAGCAAAACTTGTCAGATCCTTTTACTAAGGCCATACCTGGGAAACCTTTTAACTTGCACTTAGAATCCATGGGCATGCGTGAGATGCCAAATATGCTTTGAGAGCTAGTGGGAGATTGTTGGGAAAATATGATCTTTAAAAGCATATGTGTTTATTTAATTGTAATAAACGTTTTTTCTTATTAATAAAATTAATAAAGTATTTTATTCAATATCTTAATTGCATTAATATTTTGATCAAAGTCTATTTAATCATATTATATGTATTTATGTGATCACCATGTGGATTCACAGAAGATATAAATACAAGTTATCTTATGATTAAATAAATTTAGTTCGCAGTTGATAAATAAAGTTGGGCACTTTATTTAGGTATAGACGGTAATAAATTCATTGAATGATTTGTTTTAATCATGTATGAATTTATTGATGTAGTACGACTGCATTGAACAGGATCACATATGAGATTTAATTAACATTGAAATGACTGTCAGACTTATTAAATCTCATAGGCATTGATTTTATTGTAATCTTAATCTTGAATTAGTTATGATTTCATGATTGTAATTGTTATTCCATTTGAGTTACCAATGGGCACGACACATAATTGTGGTCAGGATTACCCGGTATCTTGGTGGAAGCATTTATGAGTATTGGAGTCATAGATTAACAATATAGAATTTGTACAACACATCTCTTGATGAGTTTTAGCACTTGATCATAGAATTCTCTGGCCAGAGTGTGTCAACATATTTAGTATGTTGAAAATGATCATTAGAAAAAATCAGTAAGTATCAAAGAATAAGATGTTATTAAATTGATCGGACAGTTGAGATATCAATTTAATTAACGATGTGGTACAAAGGATTATACAGTAAAGAAATCAATGTGGCTTAGGACGAATTATTATTCGAGCATACAATTATGGAGGTCCATTCCAATCTTTTAGTGGAGTAGATTTGGAATTAAATAATTAAACAATTTTAATTACAGACCTAATTGTTATAGCCACTATTGTATGTTTCCAAATGATCCTTGGGTTAGCTCATTTAATTAACTGCACCACTATTGGATTAATAAGTAAGATAACTAGTTATTTGGGTCAAAAGCCTAAATATATCATTTAGTGGGAGGCTCCATTTAATTAGCTTGTGTGTAAGGAGCCTTATGTTATTTTACAAGGTGGGTCCCCTATAGAAAAAGCAAGTAACGTGAGTTTTTATTTTCATTATTTGGAGCCTAGGGTTTTCACTAAAGGGAATTATAAAAAGACTTATTTTCTCTAAAGAAAAAGAGAGCAGCCACTTTATAAAGATCAGAGAAAAAGATTTTTCCACTCTATTGTTGAGAGAAAAATTTTATCGTGCTACTTGCTTTGGTAGTGATAAAGGCGCCCACATATCAAGTTCATATCAAACTTGAGTCATAATCTAGAAGATCATTGGTGACAGTTCGTGATCTAACAAGCGTGGTGGTGACGGATCGTGATCTAACAGGCGTGGTGGTGACGGATCGTGATCTGGAAGTCTAAATCACTTCAGCGGAAAAAGCTAAATCGTATTTTCAAGGTACGATTTCTAAATTACAAATTTTTATATATTTTATGAGAGCGATCTTAAAAGGTTTTATAAAAAATTAAAAAACTGATTTTTCTCCAATAAGCTTTTTCTCCTATTCGTTCTTGACAATCTTACAAGCACTCAATACATCTGGCCATACATTTTCTGGTACCGGTTTCCCCGAGCTTCTTGATATATTTCCCCCCACTTCATCATCGTCTGCCAACCAGAAAGCCAAATGTCCACATAACTAAAGTTAACACCAGACATAAATCAAGAACGAAAGTAGAACACATTAAGATAAAACAAAAAAGGTCGAACACTAACCTTCAGCCAGATTATTGTTCACTAAAACTAACGGCTTTACTCCTCTTTTATGCTCAACAGGCTCCACTGAGGACGGCTCAGATTGGAAAGAAGAAGGAAAGCCGCCAGCAAACCACCTGAATACGGCATGCTCTGCATGCACAAGATTTCCACTCCCGTCTTCATTAAGCTTGGGCAATCCCAAGTTTAAGCTTCTGTTGAATTTAGGCACAAGCATCTGTGGAGCTGGAGATGGCCTCTGTAGGTCCTTCCAGTGTCGCTTATGTGGTGAAATGTAAGCCATTATGATAAATTAACTTCGCACTACCTTAAACCAAACTAAGAATAATAAGTACTTACAGAATTTTGTGGAACGAAATCACTATTGCCCCATAAACAGCAACAAAAAGACTTGCGAAAATGAACGCAAACAGTTTAGTAACACAAGATTGAACCAAAATAAACATTCTCTAGACCAAAAAATTTAAAAAGGAAAAAAGAAAAAAAAAGGGGTTAAAGATATCCTACTTAACGAAATTACTCATGCATCATTTGTGATAACATTTGATACAACGAATTAAATCGACATAAAAAGAACATAAAATAGCAAAAGATTAAGTTATTCTAGCAAATAATTTTATCTAAGTAGCTAAATTAACCAGTAGAAACAGTAAAAAAAAGAGCCAAAGAAAAACACCAAAATCATCGAAGAAAAGCAAATAGCGAGTACCCAGAAACATAATTGAAGTGAAAATATAATAAATTTGAAGATAAATTCATAAGACAAGGAAACAATACTAAAATTGCTTGCTTGCATGTGTTGGCCGACTCAGCTGATATTCAGACTTATATATACATGCACCAAGAAATGGAAAGACAGCATACGTCAGTTACATCTCCTTCTTGCACAAGTTTTGAAGTGGGGCTTTGAGTTTTATTTTATTGCTTTAGGAAAGCAAATCGACAAATTGAAAAGATTGGCATCTCCTTGCGACCGAAGGGGTCGCACAACTCGCAAGGAGACAGACCACTTCAACGTTATTGTTGCCAACAAAACGATGATGGTGTAACCTTTTTTTTTGTTGATTACATTTTCATAGATGTCCTTAAAATATGGTCTAATATCGGAACTACTCTTTAAGTTTAAATTTAGCCTCTAATGCCCCTATAATAATTGAATTAGATGCATTTATTTTTTCAGGATCAGAATAGATAGGAATTAGAATAGGCTAATATCGAAATATACTGGAATTAAAATGCAAAATAAGAACTAGAATAAGTTTATACTTGAACTGTAAAAATCAAAATTAGAATAAACTATATTCTAATTGATGTGTCTATTTTATCTTATAATCGTAATGAATTATTGTAAGATATTTATATGGCCTTAGTTACAGTTATGTATTTGTTCACTCACAAAATAAATAATAAATATTTTTAGTATAAATAATAACATCAATAATAATAATTATTTCATATTAATATGATATAAAAAAAGGAATTTTTATTTTTTTAAAGCTAAAAATTTATTCCCCAATTTTTATTTCCACCTCTACTCATGCCAATGAGATTCTCATTCTTTTTTTTTCAAATTTATGGACTCCACCCAAAATCTATTCTTATTCCTCCATATTTTTTGCAAGTAAGCACTACCAATAAGGAATGAATATCATTATCGTTCCCTAATCCAAGAAATAAATACAATCAAATTAAACTAAATCAAATATAACAAAATGACAAATTTATAGTTCTTATTTAAAATGAAACATTTTCTAATTAAAGATAATATATTTCTCCTTTTAAAAAATTATTTTATCTTTCTTTATTTTATTTTGTGTTTAACTTTTTACTTTCATATTTCTATTTAAACATTTCATTATAAAACAAAACATTATTTTTATAAATTTTTTACTTATCTCTATAATGTATATTACGTTTAGATCGGACCCCTATTGGTGGAGGTGCCGTAATTTACACCTACAATAGACTTTTAAAAGAAAAATTAATTGGAGTAAAGGATGCGTATAGTGTTTCTTTCTTTTTCTTTTTCTTTTCCAACGAAGATTGTTAAGGCTCCGATTTTATTTGTATCCTCAGACAAAATTTTCTTTTAATATCTTTTATTTATTTAACCTTATAGCAATCTTACGGATGGCAATGAGTGAGTTTTACTGTTTCAGTATAGATTTGCCTATACCTAACTCAGCCACAATTAAAAAATAAAATTCGTCTGCACTCAAAAATAAAATTCCAAACTTGTATTTTCACCTAGCGGAATTTTAACTATTTCTTGATTTACAAACATTATTGGTAAAAAAGATACTTTCGGACAAATTTAAAATGATAATAAAGGCTATAAATTAAAAAAAAAAAAAGGCCTTAAAGAAAAAGCATCCGAAAGTAACATGTCTCAACCTTGGCGTTTCCTTCTAGAACATCAACTGCAAATGACTCAAATTACCAGTTTCCAAGGGCTTCCATCAGTTATGGAGCGTTAATTGAACTATCAAAGACACATGCGTAGTGCAGTCACAAGTATTTCGTATAATGTAACTTAAAAGAAAATCAGAAAAAGCTGGATGTAAAAGTATTATGCCTGAGCCTGTAATCGCTAGCAACGACTTCGTTGATTGTCTCGATCCCATCCCAATCATTAATTGACACAAAATTTTGTCTCAAATTCCGACCAATTCCAAATCGATTTTAAAAATTAGTATTGAATCTCATACCTTTCGAAACGGGATCTCAATACTCAAATCGGAATTTAGTTTTTACCGTCAACTTTACGTGGAACGTAAATTCTAACACAATAGTGTTTCATTTAAGGCAAAAGGAAAAAGAAAAACTGTTGTGATATGTCAAAAAGGCCCCTGCTTCGTTACATGCAAATGTATGCAACAAACACGAAATGATGAACGTTGGATTTTGCTTCCGAAAAAGAACGGATGTGGATAAATGCATTAAAACAGTTTGTGGTGGCCAGCCTGTTGAAACGGTTGAAAAATGATAATGATGTCCGGGGCTAAAAGACAGCAGTAAAAGATGGCGTAATGATAAAACAAGATTGGAAAAACACATTCTCACAGAGGATTGCACAAAAGATTGTACAAAACGGTGAGTTTTGAAAAAAGATAATTACAAAATTTTGATAAAATCTTGAAAATTAATCATATACATCCTTACTTGGATCTTGGGTTGAATTTGTCCGCAAAAATGGTATTAGAGCCAAGTTTTTGGTTTAAAATATAAAAATGGACGAAACAATTGTTTAATCATCAAGTCTACAATGATTATCATCGTGAATTATTCGAGCCCAAAGCTCTCACCAGCAAAAGGGCCATAGGAATGAAAGTCCTCTATAAGTCTCTTGAGAAGATAAGTAAGGAGAAAATATGGCTTCACGAAGCCACAAAAGAGCATATAATCTTTTCTATGAGTAGAAAAGAAAGCATTTTAGCCAAACATGCCATATTTAAAAAGAAAAAAGGAATATACAAAAATATCGTGGAATCCAGCTTGCCGACACACCACGAGATATGCAAGGCGCTAAATCATAAGTGATCATCATGTGGTTATTGCTACGAAGGATCAAAAGGAGATTCTACCGGAGAAGACATGTCTCTAGATGCACCACAAGGTAGGCAAGGTGCTAAAGCATCAGTCATCATGTGGCTATTGCTACGAAGGATCAAAAGGAGATTCTTGTGGGGAGGACATGTCTCTAGATGAAGATCTAATAATTAACATGTGATAGGGCCCATTGAAAAAGATAAAGATGCTATCCTAAAACCATAAAAATTTCAAAAAGAAAGATTCTAAAAAGATAAAGCTCACCACAACAAGATAAGGTTGTCTGCCATTAGGAAAAGAAGACAACCACTGTCTTTAATGATAAAAGCAAGAGGGGTCACCTTATCAAAAGGGAATCCACGATCCACTAGGAAATTTGAACATATGTCATGTAAAAGAGATAGCCTTATCTCTTTAAGAGGATAAATAGAAACATGTAAGAAGGAAAATACATCATATGTCTAACATTCACCTATCTTTGTATTCTCTGTAACCATCCTCTATAAACAATTTCAATAATGAAATAAATAAACCTCTTTTGAGTGAAATTATCATCTTCTAAATATCTTATATATCCTTTGAAAACTAACCAGGAAACTTACATGCCAATACTTGTGTTAAATGAAGAAGATTTTCTATTACTAAGCACTCTTCCAGAGACAACTATAAGAAAATCACTTAGACATATCCTATTAGGCCAGTCTGTTGTGTGTTACTTTGGGCTGTGTGTTACTTTGGGCTGTGTGGAACAATCACTGCAGTGATCTTGTATGATGTGTGGAACTATGGCGGTGCCAACCATGGATTTCTCTATGGTTGGAGGCAATTAGTGAGTCTATTTTATAATTCTGAGAGATAGTACACTGGTTAGTGATTTAAACTCTTCTTTATTTTAGGCACAAACGGAAGCATGTTAGGCATTGTTTACTTTAAGAGATGTTATCAGATAGGAAGTGATAAGAGTAACTCAATTTCTTAAAAATGGAAAGATCTGTTAATAAATTTCTAGATGCAATTGATCATTTAGACTTTAGTCAAGAATATCAAGTTGCTTATACAATTTCCGTGGCTAAAACTAGATTAACTACAAGCAAACACTTGTATGAAGAAATAAAAGGAATTAATGATTCAGAAATATTCAATTCATTTAAAGAAGAAAACAAGATAGCATTAATAGAATTAATTTTATCTACCCTTGAAATAATTCAGGACAAGTGTAAGGCTAATAATAGAACTCAAAATCGAGCATAAAACAATGGATAATAATAATATAGAGATGTTAATACAAGATGTAGATCTCAAATTACAATTTATATGCGAAAGCTTTGATAGAATGTATCTAAGCTGGGAAGATAGCTTAGGAGTATACATAGATATGTTAGAAGAAAAGATTTGGTCTATGACTCAAAGAAGACAAATGATTATAAATTCAGGGATTAGTTTACATGTAGATTTCTATGAAAAAGATAATCATTTAGAACTTTACAAAGATATAGTTAAGAATAGATGTAGAAGAGATGGAAGGAGAAATGCTCCAATCAATCAAAATCAATAAATTTCATAAATTCCAAAATAGCACAAAACGTTGAAATAATTTGTAAAAAGGTCCTTGTTGAACTAAGATTTGTACTCATTTTTGTGATAATATCATTGTTGAACAAGATTTTGGAACTTGGTAAGCTTGTTTTGATAAAAATGAATAGTTTTGGAAGACTTAAAATTAATTTTGAAACTTAAAAGTTAATTTTGGTATTTAGTAATTTAAAAAAAAAAATTACTTTTGGCTTTTCAAAATTTTGCTCAAAATATTTATATTAATTATCACTTATTATATATACACAATAAAAAAATAGTATATATGTAAATTTATAAATCTTTAAATAAGTTTATAGGTTATGCTAAATACATACGACTATTTTTTAAAATTGACAGTACTTTTGACAATAAATTTCACTAAGCATTTATTGATTTTTTTTTTTACAACTGATTATTTTCACAGCACAACTTACAGCAATTATTTTAAAAATTACAGTATTACTAAACTGACCCTTAATATACAATTAAATCCAAATGACGTCTATGAGGCTTTTCTAAAAGATGTATCATTTATTAAGAAACTTGTTATGTTGTTTTTTTTTTATTTTTTTTAAAATCATATACTTTTTTGTAAAAGATACTTTCTAAAATATTTTATAATTTTTCAGTAGTATTATCTAAAATATCTTATACAAACATTTTTTTTTTCTTTTCTTCTCAACACTCCACGAGTTTAAGTCAAAACCATCTTGAAAGACATATGCGGATCTATTTTATTTGCATAATCATCACAATCAAACGTACCTTAATAGGAATATGACAATAATATGTTGCCTATATAACTTTTACATAACCAAATTTTTTTACCACTTTCTTTACACACTTTCATATACTTTCATTAATCAAACTCCATCGAAATAAATCAAATTCGTACTATGTAATATCTTCCTTGAATTCTATTTCAGTCAACTATATATACTTGTTTTTCTTAGTAAATATTATGCTCAGATGGGAACATCAGAGAGCACTTTAAATGCTGTAAAAAGTTTTACAACACCATAAGAGTGGGTATCTGCACAAAACTTTTGAGTCCGCCCCTAAGCATGAGTTAGAGATGACCATTTATAAAATTATCAACCATGAGCACTGCTTTGATGTGATCCATAGTCAGATCAATTTTAAATCCACGGTCTTTTCATATTTGAAGTAAAACATCAATTACATCCTCCTGTTGCAGCTGTTCTATTTTTGCTCTGTTTGGATCCAGATGCTTGTCGATGAGTTCCTGGTACACTCTGTCGATTTCTTGAAAGTTATTTTGCGGGCGTTGCAACATTCCTGTGAGCTTATCAATCCAGCCTATGAAAGGAAAATAACCTGTAACAAAAAAGCTTACAAGCAAGGCTTGAGTTTCATTAAGCAAGGCATGGAATCTACTTCTTTCACTTGTTGCTTCATCTTCACGCACCTCTTGCCAAAACTAATTCTACAAATAATGGCCGGGAGGCTTGCTGGTGAATCAAACTACATAAAACGTCAGCGTTTTGGTGCGTTATATTTTATGCATTAAAGGTCACGGGGAGAGCACGTGTTTGTTTGCTTAATAATACCGAGCTTCAAAACGGCAGTGTATCTATGTCGTTTAAACCAAACTTTAAGTGATACACGTGATGGTCACGTGATCTCGCTTAAGCCAGTTCGGTAAAGCCGTTATACTACGTGTCAACAAGCTGTGCATTCTGGGTTGCTGGTTTGTTGTTCTGGTAGCTATAAAACTGACTGGTGTAACAGTTTTGATTCAATTGTGTGAGAAAACAAGTCAAGAGAGAGATTAGGGAGAGTGAAAAATTGCTCTCTGTAGTCTTGTGTGTAAGCTGTGTAAAAGCTCCTCCATTGTTGTTCAATAAAAGCTCTCCAGAAAGCTTCTCCCGTGGATGTAGGCTGTGCCATTCTTGGTGCAACTGAACCACGTAATTGTTCTTTGTGTTGGCTGTGATTGATTCTGTTTTCTTTAGTTTCCTGATCCTTTGTTTCACTGAATATTGTTCTTGTGTCAATTGATTCTTTCTGGGTTTAATCTTCTCATTGTGCAACTTGTTAAAACCTGGTTAGAGATCCTGGGAAGTGGTTGTCACTTGCAAGGCTATAAGCACGTTCAATCACTACAATGGTGCTAGTAAGAGACATCATTACCTCACTTAAGTTTACGGGCTTAGAAGCAACAACTAATTTTGAAATCTTTTCAATCATTCTTGAAACTTCATCTTCTCTATGGGGCGAAAATTTTGTCCCCTATTAGAGTTAAAGAGATGAATGGCACAAATTTTTCTTATCTCTCTCCAATATTCATCATAGGGTGAAAACGCTAAATCAAGACCATTGTAAGATAACTTTTGTTGTGCTACCAAGGCGGGCCTGCTGCAAAATTGAAGGTCATGGGTTTTTAATATCTCTTTAGCCATTTTCGCCGAGGAAACTACTAAGGATGGCGAAAACCCAAGACGCAAGGACATGAGGGGGCCATATTTTTTTGACAGTTCCCAAAATAACACGTGAGGCTTTGAGACATCAAGCTGGTGCAAGGTACCGATGAAAGGAAGGCCCCAGGGGCCTGGTGGTAATTTAGTATTATTTCTTGAGGTTATGTTCCTTTGCAAAACAAAGAAGAAGACAAAGATTGAGAGACACAGAAGAAAGTTGATGATGATAAGTAAAGCCATTAATATGTTCTATACCCTCACCTTACCCACTGCAAAGAAAGAACCTCTCTTCATTTATAAGGAAACAAAATACCATATTCGGTAATATTACTAGATCAAGGCTCTGTCTTGTACTCTTGTGGATTCCTTTTCACAACGAAATAGATTTTTTGTCGTCGTTGTAGTCAACAATCAGTGATTAAATCAAGTTTTGAAAAGTATGGTAATCTAAAATGTTAAAACATCTATAGAAATGGCGAAAGAAAAACCTCGAATGTTAGTTTTTATTTGTGATAAATACGTCGGCAAGCAACTTAAGTTTGTGGTAGTCAAAATGTGTGGTATAAATATATTACAAGAAAAAATAATTTTTTATGACTGCTGAATACAATTAAAACAAGTGTTAATCAGTCGCTGGTAATCGTTAATACTCAGGTTGAAATACACGTTTTCCAATCGGTCGCTGTAAATTTGCTTATTTCGGGCGAAATTGACCATCATAAGAATATAAATATAGATTGAAAGTTAATATAGACATGTGACAGATGACTCATATTCATGACCAATTTAAGTAGTAAAAGAGAGAATTCTCGATTGCGGTTGTATTTGCAATATCAATTTCAACTAACTAATTACTCTTAAAAATACACTATTTTCTAGGGGTAAAAACAGTTGAAAAAACAAATCGGAAAAATATTAGTTCTAATTGGTTATGCAATCGAAAATATGTTATTTTAGTTTGAAAAAATTATACTTCTAATTAAATTTTAGTATTTCAAAGAAGATGCTTATTGAAACTCATTTCATTCTACTTCATCGTTAAAATGATCATTTTATTAATTGCCTCTAGGAAAATGATCAATGAATTAATTGACAAATATATGCCCCAAATTGATTTTATTAATTGCCCCATGGAAAAAAGAAAAATCAATGGATTAGTGGACAAATATTCTTTTATAAATAATTTCAACAAATACATGTGCAACTTAAACAAAATACAAATCCTACACGACACTATTACAATGACTTAAAGCTGCATGATGCTACTACAATGACTTAATGTTGCTAGAAGATAAAATAAATATGTATTAGTCATTGAATCCTTGACAAATACTTAAATAAAAGATAATACGTACACCAAAAGCTACACGGCACTCTTGCAATGATATTTTCATATTTTGGTGTTGATAAAAGATAGAATTAATGTGGACTGAGCAATTGAATCCTTATGAAAGTTGAAGACCATAATTTTTTCTTCCTAGGTCTCTTGATTCACTGCATAACAATATATATATATATAAATTAAGATACAATTAAATTAAAGTAGAAAATCCTATATACTAAACAAGAAAATGAATATATCCTAATTAACATCTCTTTCAGTTGTTATAAAATAAATTGTGAATTAAAATCCAATAAATTAAAAACATGAACACAAAAAAAACAATAATTATTCTTACCTACAAGCCACAATTAATCAAATAATTTTCACCGATCTACATGACAGAAAAAGCTTCAAGCCAGGGTGAGGGCAACAAAACTGATATCAAACTTAAGAAATTAAAGGTGAAGGACAAAAGGTAATAAATATTTGAAAACATCCCCCCAGATTCTATATAGCTTGATTCAAAAGAATTAAGAAAATAACCCTAAAATAGAGTTTAAATCTTTAGAGATAATATACAAAAGAAGAAGAGATGAATTCATCCATTGTGCTTAATATCGGTGGCTTTTATTATTTATTCTATTAATGGATATGATTCAGTGGCTAATTGAGAGATTTGTTAGAGAGAATGGAGAACGTGGGTTAGGGTAAATATACATTTGCACAAAAAACTTTAGTTAGGTGGGATTATAGTAATTAAGTGGACCAAACAGTTACTAGAGATAATACAAGATATTCAAATTTAAGAAAAAATCAATCAATTAATTTATTTATTCTAAGTTAGTTATTTCATACTGATAAATATTGAAAATTATTAGCATATGATTCGATTAGTTGCAAAACAGAACTTCTTATCACATTAATGCAAATTGAAAGTTTATTATAATTGAACAATTAATAATAATACCTATTATGTGATTACTAGATTGTTTAATTAATCTCTAGCCTAAATTGATTGATAGAACATCTTTAACATAGATTTTAAATTTAAATTGATAAGATAAGCGAAAGATGAAAAGAGATATTGATGCAAAAACTGTGAAGCTATATTAGTTTTAATAATTCATAGTTGAGCTATGTTTCAAAATATAAATAAATTATTGCAATAGTTCTTATTATATGTTGAAATTAATTGTATGACCGTTCTTAGACAATTAGACTAATTTAATAAACAATATTTCAACTATAATTAAATGTTAATTACTAATCATCTAATATTTTTTTAATATATGCAATTGATGTTAAGTATGAAGTATTTGATTGAGTGTACTTACTTACAAAATTTACTTCTTTGTGCTGAGCAGAAGCGTTGCAAGAACTTTGCAACAACCTCAAGCTCAAGAGTGAATGCTGCTGGAAACTCATCACCTGGTGGATCTGCATCAGGTATGTGATGTTTGGTAAATAAATGATAATGAATTTCAAAAAAGCATTAAATTGAATGTGAAGAATTGAGCTATTGATTTGGGGACCTAAGTGTATTTGAAAGAGAGTTATTGGACCATAGTGCAGATTGCATTCAATTTATGGGTCAATATGTAAATAAGTTACTTACGTGGCCAAAATCTGTTTTGGTCATTAACACTACTTTTGGAAATTTTCCAGAAACCTCAGCCTAAAAAGGGGCTTTACATAGCCTATGGTGTGTGTGTGATTTCTCTTTCGTTTTCTCTTTAAATTCTGTAATTCTTACTTTGATTAAAAGCTTGTAATCTCCTTTGTGATGTGTGATCAGTGTGTAATCAGTATGAGCAATAAAAGTTTGTGATTTTTTCCTTCAAACAGCACCATTTTGTTCAGTTTTTGATAGTTTTTAAGTGCTTCTAATCTCATTGCTCTTGTCCTCTGTTCTTGGATTTTTCTTTGGTAATTTGTTCTCAAATTTCAACACTGAAACATAACTTTATTTACATTAATTAAACCTGTTAATTATGGATAATGGATTATGATCAACAGCCAAGCCATCACCTAATACTTCAACACATATCCCTTTGCAATCAGCAAGGGGTTTAGTAACAAGAAAAGCACAAGCAATAAAGGAAGCAATAGTGAAAGGAATCATCAGGAATAAGCAGAGCAAAAGAGAGAAATGCAACTTCTAATCAATTTCCATTGGCACCAATAACAGGCATTGAAATTAGAGAGGGAGCCAAATCTAATAGGGCCACTTTACCATCTGCCCTGATTCGAACAAAGAAAGATTTGAAGGGCAAAGTAGTGGCTCAAAGTGGCTGTAAGGTTTTTCTTTTTCTTTAAAAATCAGTCTCTTTATTTATACATAAGATATTGTTTTTGCCAACATGGTAACTACGAATTAGGGCTTTATGTTGCAAAAAAATAATGCTATAGTTAATGGCATGATGGCAGCAGTATGGACATTTTACCAAATGGTGCAACTAATTTTGATATTTTGATACTTCTTAATACACTACTACGATAGTGCACTATATATATGTAATTACAATCCAATTGTAGACTTTAAGATATGGGTTACAGTATGTGTGCTGAATTTTTTTTGGAATTTTTAATTTTATTAATTATTTAGGCTAAATTACTATTTTTTTGGGGTTGTTGTAATTAATATTTGGTTTGTAATTGCTTATCATAGAAGCTGAAAAAACCAAAATTTAATATGCTACAGCTGGTGATGGTGAATATTAATTGCAACAACATAAGTGTAATATTTTGAATTGAACATACATTTCACTGGATGTAATACATGAGCTTGTTAGGTACATGAAAGTTCTTCATTCAGCTATTTAATTTAATTTAATTCCTACTACTTTCTAGCCTCATACTTTGGTTATAAGCAACATTAAGCATGTACATCAGACAAAGTACCAACATGAAAAAGATAATATGCAGCAACCTAATGATTGAACTTGATTTTGCAGCAAGCTTATTAATTCCCATCTCCAGCACATTCTTGTCTTTAATTCCCATATTATCATGACCTTCCAAACCATCATGCTGAAATAATAAATAGGCAACTCAAGGGGGGAGAATTGGGATTCTAAAACTTTTAGCATCTAAAATTTAATGCAATTTAAATAAAACAACCAAATTCGAAATAAACAAATTAATGTGCAATGAAAAATAAAGAGATAGGATAAGAGAGAGCAAACACGTGATTTTTACGTGGTTCGGCCAACCGTGCCTACGTCCACGCCTCCAAGCTCACCGAGCTTGAGGATTTCATTAAGTGAACCTCAAAGGCTTCAACAACTCTTACAATTAACTTCCAGGGTGTCAATAGACCTTTACAACAAAAGATTATCCTTAATCTCTTAACCCAAATGTATCCAAACTTTATATTGAGGTTGGGTAGTTACAACACTAAAGTGTTTTATAAACATTAATTTATGTAGTTTAGAAATTAAGTTGATTTTATTTTATTTTTATACGATGAAAATCTATTATATCTTTACTAATTTTATTAAAATTATTATTTTAAAATTATATTTACCACATATTATTAGCTTTTATTTTATAAGTAATTTTTTTTCTAAATTTTTAAATTACAGTACCTCAATACTCTATGTTATTGAAGCAAATAATTTTATCTTAGTAGACAATAGCTAAACTAACCAGTGGAAACAGTAAAATATGAGCTCACCAAAATCATCGAAGAAAAGCACATAAGGAGTACCTAGAAACAAAACTAAAGTGCAAATATAATAAATTAAAGAGAAATTCATAAGATATAAAGTTCAATACTAACCGAAAATTTTAAAATTGCTTTCAAGTTTTGGCTGTTGGCTTAGTTGATCTTCGGAATTAAGAGTGTGTGTATACACATACACACACCAAGAAAAAGGACAGCATATGTCAATTACATCTCCTTCTTGCACAAGTTATGAAGTGGGCTTTGGGAAAGGCATCTCCTTTGATTGCAAGCAGACCCCACTTTAATGTGAAATGTTTGCCCTCTAACCAACAGTTTAAAAACAAAAAAACACACTGATACACATACAAAATGCTAAATAAATCTTAATAAAAATACATCCAAGTAGTGGATCCCAAGTGCTTCAAGCATGTCACTAGATTAATTTTGAGAGACAGGTCTTACAAATAAAATCAAACTTTCTTGTATCTGGATGTTGATATTTATTCCACACATGAATATAAAACACTTTACACAAGAACTGCCAAACTTATACCAAATATAACTATTACAGAGGACGGGGGTAAAAAGCCGGGGTGAAAATAGGACAAAATTTGAGGTTCAGGAGATTGAGAAACTCACGCAACAAACTGTTACAAGTCCATACATTTTAGCAAAAATATTTTACCATTGGATACGAACATGCTTGTTAAGTAATAAAGAGCACCAGCTCGGCCATGCCCTCATTTTCCACCCCTGAGGCGAATCACCTCAGCTGAATGGCACGAGAAGAGCCCTGGTAAAACGCCTTATACAAACATGTGCCTACTAGAGACGAGCACCGACCAGAGACATATACCGACCAGAGACATATACCGACCAGATACTCATCACCCCAAGAAGGGGCACACGATCTCATAAAATCGCGGCAGTTTCGTTATGCCCTAAACTGTCGAGAGAGACATGGCATCCCACATTTACCCACAATCCAGTGGTTGGAGACCCATGAGGGTCTGCCATCACCTGATAAAGGAGGGGCGTGAGGAGTATACAGGAACGTGGGACAACGGCTATAAGAAGCCGAGAAACCGATGAAAAATGGGATAGAAAAATTGAGAGAAAATGAAAAACTCTGCCAAATTGAAGCCAAATTATATTCCATACAAATCATTTAGAACATTAGAAGAGATCAGACAATTTAAATTACATAGTTTTCCCGTAAACACTTTGTGCTAACTTAAGCATCGGAGGGTTTATGCTGGTAAAACCACCGGCGTCTCTGATCCATTTTTGTGAACGCATGCTTAGTAGAAGAAAGAAGGGTGATTCCAATTCCTGGAGCTTCAGGCAATCGTTGAAACAGGAAGAAAGTGACATCTTCTCTACTGACCACATAAATGTTGGTGAAAAGATCTGGTCGGGCAAAGGGTGAGCAGATTTCAGCATCAATATTTTGGCGCCGTCTGGCGCGGTCGGTTATGGATGTGTCAAGGAATGATGCTTTAGGGGGTGACAATGAAACTGTTGAAACAATTACTCTCCGAGAGATCGCGAATGAAGCTAGAGAGAGGATGATCCAAGATCGACTGGAGCGGATGGAGAAGCAAATGGAGACTCTCAAGGCTATATTACATGAGCTGAGGGATGAGCGGAGAAGGGATTGTGAAACCACCGTGGTGAGGGATGAAGCCGTGGCAGAACCCAGCCTACGGAGGCGTAGAATCGAGGAGATCCCTCCACCAGTAGACCAACCCTATGGGGTGCATCCCCAAAGAAGTGCAGGTCAGATCCCGGAAGAGCGCGTAGTTGAAGGGAAGGACCAATCTCGCTCTGGACTAGTTCTGAAAATTGATGCCCGAGGACTAAATATTGATGAAGGAGAGCTCAGACGACAGTTGCATAATGCCAAGCAGGAGCGAGATCAAATGGCTGCACGCAACCCTGACCATGCTTTAGAATTGGAGGGTGAAGTACGCAGGTTGGGGCAGGTGATGGATGAAATCCAGGGCAAGAGAAAGCCCCCGAGCTGGAGGATAATGCTGGATGAAGAATCTCCGCTATCAGCCGAGATCATGAGTACTATAATCCCAAGAGATTTTCGCTTCCCCGACCTCAAATATTCCGGGACGAGTGACCCGCTAGTGCATATTGAGCGTTTCAACGACATGAAGGGTGTGCAGGGGTTAACACCAGCTCAGAGGTGCAGGATGTTCCCATTGACACCAGAGGGACGAGTCCGAGATTGGTACCGTAAGTTGCCACGAGGAAGTATAAGGGGATATGAGCAGATGTACCAAGAGCTGGCTGAGCAGTTTCGAGGAGCGGTAGCCCCCGAGGACGATATGATGGAATTGATGGGGATGAAGCAGGAGGAACACAAATATCTTCGGGATTTTGTGAAAAGATATCATCAAGCCGTGCTCGATCTGGGAGCTTTCAATCACCCGCAGGCATTGAGGGGACTAAAAAAGGGTGTGAGAATAGGCCGATTGTGGTACAACTTCAGAAGTCCCATCGTTCAGAACTATTTGGTGGGGTATGAGCAAGCGAAGAGAGACATAGAAATTGAAGAAGAAAAAATGGCCAAGATAAAGAGTGAGCAGCTAAGGCGAAAGGAAAAGAGAACCCTGGGTGGGAGCGGGTCGGGAAAGCGAGCTGGGGAATCATCAGCGATTGGTGGAATATCAGCTCGGTCTCGCCCTTATCCCATGACTCAGAGACCGCCACAGTCCCAACACAGCCGAGCTCAGCCTCAATGCCCCACATTCCCTGAGCGGCAAAGAGAATTCTGGCAGATGGCTGCCCATCCTCATCACAACGCTCCCAGGGTACTGCATGCAGTTAACTCCAGGGATGGTCGACCAAACCAGCTACCTACAATACTAGCCCGGGATGATATCCACAATAGCCGAGCGGTCCAGTTGATTGATCAGAGCTTGGCGTACAAGCAGTACACCCTATTGAAAGTCTCTATGGAGGAGTTGTATGAAAGAATCGAGGGATGAGGCCTGTTGTACCTTCCTACCCCTATAACAAAACCTGCTCACAAACATGATAAGAACAGATTCTGCAAATTTCACGACATTCATGGTCACACTATCAACCAATGTCGTAACCTGAAGACTCAGGTGGAAGATTTGGTGAGGAACCGGTATTTAAATAAATATATAGATGGAGTGTCCCCTGTCATTGAATCACAATATACGCGGGGTGATAGAGTTTAGAGGAGCTTAGAGCGAGAATAGCCAACTATTCAGGTGATAGCAGGAGGTCCAACATTAGTTGGAGATTCAAACAGAGCACGGAAGAATTATGGGAGATATGCTTTGACCAGGAATGAGGTACTTTTCAACTTGCCAACAGCCAAGAGGGCAAAAGTAAGACAAGTTCCCATTAGGTGGACAGATGATGATGAAGAGGGTGTTTTATACTCTCATGAGGATGCACTGGTGATTAAAGCGATGGTAGCGAGTAAAGAATTCCGGCGACTATTGGTGGATACAGGCAGCTCGGTCGATATACTATTTAAGTCGGCCCTAGACGATATGGGGATTGCGGATATGAAATTGGAGCGGACGAACACATCCTTGAAGGGTTTTGGAGGAGGACGGCTGACCCCCATGGGAATCGTCGAGCTGCCGATTACCGTAGGAGCGAAACCATCTGAAAAGACAGTGATGCTAGACTTTGTAGTAGTTGAAGAGAAAAGCCCCTACTAGATGATACTGGGGCAACCTTTCATGAGGGCAAGCCAATGCGTTATATCGATGCATTATCTAGCATTGAAATATAGAGTAAACGGAGTCGTGGGCGTAGTAAAAGGTGACCAGAGAATGGCGAGGAGCTGTTACGTTACAGCGGCCAAGGAGACACTACAGGTTACCACTCTAGATAACCGAGGAGATTTAAAAAAGGGTCGCCATGAGCCAGTTGAGAAATTGGAGGAGGTTTTGGTGAGCAAGAGTAACCCGAGCAGAGTGGTGAAGATCGGGTCAGGATTAGGCGAGGCAATAAAAGGTGAGCTGGTGAAATGCCTACAGTCTCATGCAAATATATTCGGATGGTCGCATGAGGACATGCCAGGAATCGATCCCAAGGTAGCTTGCCACAAATTAGCAATCAAGAAAGGCGCAAGACCAGTAAGGCAGAAAAGGAGATGCTTTAACCAGGAAAGGTACGAGGCCATAAACGCTGAGGTGGAAAAGCTGTTGAGAGCAGGATTTATAAAGGAAGCTAAATACCCGGAGTGGATTTCCAATATAGTATTGGTAAAAAAAAGCCAACAAGAAATGGAGAATGTGTGTGGACTTCACAGACCTTAACAAGGCATACCCAAAGGATAGTTTTCTCTTACCTAAAATAGATCAACTGGTCGCCTCAACGGCGGGCCACAGTCTGCTCAGCTTTATGGATGCCTTTTCGGGATAATACCAGATACCCATGGATGAGCAGGATGAAGAAAATATCACATTTATAACTAACATGGGTTTATTTTGCTACAGGGTGATGCCCTTTGGCTTGAAAAATGTAGGGGCTACCTATCAAAGGTTGGTGAATAAGATTTTCAAGCCATTGATCGGTCATACTATGGAGGTGTACGTGGACGATATGATCACAAAGTCTAAAGAACCGATGAATCATGTGAAGCACTTGGAAGAGACCTTTGAATTGCTGAGGAGGTATCAAATGAAGTTGAATCCAGAGAAATGTGCATTTGGAGTCAGCTCGGGTAAATTTTTAGGATTACTGGTGAGCCACCGAGGGATCGAGGCCAACCCGAAAAAAATACGGGCAGTAACAGAAATGAAGTCCCCCCGAACAGTTAAGGAGGTGCAGAGCCTTACAGGGAAATTGGCAGCATTGAACCGGTTCATCTCGTGGGCCACAGATAAATGCCACCCTTTCTTTTAAACCATAAAGCAAGGGAGGAAAATAGAGCAGACACCAGCATGTGAGGAGGCATTCGGGCAGCTGAAGGAATATCTTGCCCGTGCCCTGTTACTATCGACTCCGAGAGAATGTGATCAGCTGTATTTGTATTTGGCTATCTCTAAATGGGCTACCAGCTCGGTACTGGTCAGAGAAGAGGAAGGAAAGCAACACCCAGTGTATTACACTAGCAAGGCCCTGGTGGACGCAGAAACGAGATACTCACTGATGGAGAAATAGGCGCTAACTTTAATAACGGCAGCACGTAAGCTCAGACCGTATTTCCAGGCCCACCCAATAGTAGTAATGACTGACCAACCTTTTCGGCAAATGCTCCAAAAGCCATATACATCTGGTCGGCAAGTAAAATGGTCTGTAGAGCTAAGCGAGTTCAACCTATCTTACAGACCACGAGGAGCAATCAAAGCCCAAGCCCTGACCGATTTTATGATTGACCGTATTAAATCAGGGGAAGAAGTTCAGGAGGAGTAACCAGGTGAACAGGAGAAACCAAAGGGGGTATGGCTGGTAATGGTTGATGGGTCACGTAGTGAACAGGGGTCCGGAGCAGGAGTTGTAATACGAAACCTAGAAGGGGCAGAAGTATCATATGCAGTGAAATTCGAATTCTAGCTCACGAATAACCAAGCCAAATATGAAGCCTTCATCACTGGGCTCGAGCTTGCACACGCACTAAGAGCAGAAATGGTAGAAATTCGAGCAGATTCTCAGTTAGTCTGTAATCAGCTCAGTGATCAATTCCAAGCGAAAGAAGAGAAGATGAGGCTTTATTTGAAGAAGGCAAAGCAGATGGTTGGGCTTTTC
Source organism: Citrus sinensis (assembly GCF_022201045.2). NCBI lineage: Eukaryota > Viridiplantae > Streptophyta > Magnoliopsida > Sapindales > Rutaceae > Citrus > Citrus sinensis. Next base: position 39,986,983 of record NC_068558.1, on the reverse strand, counting down.
CAAGAAGTAGAAATAAAGCAAATATCCCAGAATGAGAACTACCGAGCAGATATGTTGGTCAGAATAGCCGCAATTGCGGATCCAAAGTTACCCAAGTCAGTTCCATTGGAAGTGAGGACCTCTCCAAGCATAATAGGGGAGATAGAAGTAATACGGATGAGCACCAAAAAATCCTGGATGGACCCGATTCTCTCATATATCCGCGATGGCATCCTACCAGAGGACAAGAAGCAAGCAAAAAAGTTGAAATGTCGAGCAGCAAGGTATACACTACTCGATGGGGTACTCTACCACCGAGGATTCACCTTGCCCCTTTTGAGATGTTTGGATGACGAGGAAGCAGATTATGTGTTGAGAGAGATTCATGAAGGAATATGCGGCAACCACTCGGGGGCAAGGACTTTAGCCTTCAAAGCACTTCGGCAAAGGTACTTTTGGCCGACCATTCACCAGGATGCTAAGGGGATGGCAAAAAACTGTAAAGTTTGCCAAAGCTTCTTTGAGGTTCCTGCTCAGCCTCCAGAAAAGTTGACCGCAGTGTCATCCCCATGGCCTTTTGCCCAGTGGGGAATTGACCTGATCGGCCCATTACCCAAAGGCCAAGGAGCCGCAACACATGTGATTGTGGCTATAGATTACTTTACTAAATGGGTAGAAGTGGGAGTCCTCAGTCAAATCAAAGAAAGAAAGACAACGGATTTCATCTGGAAAAATATCATCTGCAGATACGGGATCCCCCATGCCGTCATAACAGACAATGGGAGGCAGTTTGAAAACCATAACTTCAGAGAATTTTGCCAAAACTTGGGTGTGGATCTGAAGTTTTGTACCCCCGTACACCCCCAGGAAAACAGGCAAGTGGAAGCAGCCAATAAGGTAATAAAGAAACTCCTAAAAACCAGGCTCGGAGAGAAGAAGTGAGTTTGGGTCGACGAGCTACCAGGAGTGTTATGGGCCTACCGGACAACCCACAAAACCGCCACAGGAGAAACCCTGTTTACCTTAGCTTTCGGCCATGAGGCAGTAATCCCAGCAAAAATCGAGGTGGGAACACATCGGACAGAGTATTTCAACGAGAAACAAAATGACGAGCAGATCTGTATGAGCCTGGACCTGCTGGAGGAAAAAAGAGAAGGGGCCTCGTAAAGAGTGGCCAAATGCCAGCAAATGATCATGCGTTACTACAATAAAAATATACGCATGAGACAATTCCGAGCAGGAGATTGGGTACTTAGAAAAGTGAACTAAAACACAAGAGATCCTAATCATGGTGTTCTTGGCCTAAAATGTGAGGGCCCGTACAGAGTGGTACGAACAACTGGCCCAAGAGCTTATAAGCTGACTTACCCAGATGGACGAGATGTGAAGAGGTCGTGGAACGCTGAGCACTTGAAGAAATACTTCCAGTAAGCAAAGCGCTTTACCAACTTTTTATTTCGATAAGTTATTTCTGTTAAATGTATGATGAATTGTGGCACATGCATATATTTTGCCTTTTGTAATCGATGCAAAGTTCAATAAAGATGAATTCAGCATAAGTTCCCTCGCTAGACAAATTTAGTTAAGGCAAGCAAGTGCCTAATCCTGCTCAGTCGCCTAAAGGACCAACAGGCTATTTCATAAAATTCGCTAAGGCAAGCAAGTGTCTATTCCTGCTCAGTTGCTTAAAGGACCAGCAGGCAAATCTATAAATTTTATTAAGGCAAGCAAGTGCTTATTCCTGCTCGGTCGCCTAAAGGACCAGCAGGTAAATCTACAAATTTTATTAAGGCAAGCAAATACATATTCCTGCTCGGTCGCCTAAAGTACTAGCAGGCAAATCTATAAATTTTATTAAGGCAAGCAAGTGTCTATTCCTGCTCGGTCGCCTAAAGGACCAGCAGACAAATCTACAAATTTTATTAAGGCAAGCAAGTGCCTATTCCTGCTCGGTCGCCTAAAAGACCAGCAGGTAAATCTATAAATTTTATTAAGGCACGCAAGTGCCTATTCCTGCTCGGTCGCCTAAAGAACCAGCAGGCAATTTTACGAAATTTTATTAAGACAAACTAATGACAGTTCCTACTCAGTCTTTTGAAAAACCAGCAGGCAAGTTTTACAAATTTTGCTAAGGCAAACAAGTGCCAGTGCCTGCTTGGTCGACAAAAGGACCAGCAGCCCAAGTCAATCAAAATTGTTAAGGTAACTTGCAGAAACGATTCATAACCAAAACCATGGCAAGAAAGCAAACAGAAAGCATCCAAAGTTTATAAACATCCAAACGTTTGCAGACAGATGAAAGTTTCGAATTTATACAAAAAAAATAAGCCTAAGGATTATGAGGTTCAGCAGCCACGGTAAATGAAGGATCAGCAATCTTAGAAAGAGGAAGACCAGCAACATCGGGGGGAGTAGGCACTGTCCCCTGACCTGCTTGAAGAACACGATCCCCTACTTCCCCCCCTGCACCCCACCTAAAGGAGCCTCCACCTAATCCTGCTCTCCCTGCTCCTTATCCCCCTGATCTGCCTCGGCCATGTATTTCTGCACTCTAGCCTCCAGCTTGCTCATGTTAAGCTCGAGATATTCTTCCTTAAGCACAAACATGATGCACTTGTAGCAAAAAGCAAGCCCAGAGTTATACTCTGCATCCAGCTGATCATCCACATCAGTAGATTTACCTTTCAGCTCGGCCAACTGCTCATTCAGAGACTTGATTTGCTCCTCGAGGGCCGTCTTCAAAGTATCTCGCTCGCTTTGAGTAGCCTGGAGGTCAGATTTCAAGTCACCCAACTCGCCCTCAAGCTTGGTGGAGTTGGACTCAGCCATGGCCACTTTCTCTTCCAGGTCCATGATTTGCTTGTGCAGATTAAGCAGCTTTTCCTTCGAGCGGTCGGCAGACTCAGCTTTTTTCTTTAAGTCCTGGTTGTCAGCTTGAAGCCTCCTCTCATGGCGCGTGGACCTGGTCTTGTAACAAGAAACTAGAGTAGCCAGCTTAAAGGAGACCCTCTGAACGGAACCAGCTAATTCGCTGAGATTCATGCTCTCAATATCCTTGACCATTTTCGGTCCTACCGACTTGCCAGTCCCTCTGATACGGGGTCAGATAGTCACCATGATCCCGAGGCGGAAGAGGAGAAGATCGGTCTCCAGAGTGAATGCTGACCTCAGTACTCTTATCACTAGTCTTCTCCCCATCATTCTTCCGAAGTGGAGGAGGGGGCAGAGCAGGAGTAGAAGCCTTGGAGGGACCAACATTGGTTTTCTTCAAAAGATGGGGGGTTGCTGGAGCTGCCTGAAACCCGACCACGTTTTCTTGTCATAGCGCTGAGGATCTTGTTGTCCATCCTGACAGCTATGTCCACTAAGCGTGGCCTGACAAGATTTGTTGACGACAGGAGATCTTGACAGGTAAACGCATTCACCAGAGCAGTTTCCACTTGGAGCAACAGTCAATCGTCAAGATTCTTGATCAGGCCCCACAACTCTGAAAGAACAAATAAGGTTAAAGAACCCAATAAGTAACGATCAGAAAAGGAAAATATGCAAAAACTAAACGACCTGGGGTGACAAAACGAGTTGGAATGTGAATATCACCACCAAGCGAATGGACTGCTGGACACCAATTTCCTCCAGTAAAGAAGAATTTGTTCTTCCAGTTTTTACATGAGGAAGGAAAGCCGATGATAGGCTTCCTCTTTACAGAGCTTGACATGAAGTAGTACCAGTCTGCTTCCTTTGGGCTACTCCTCAGCTGGTACGAGTGCTTTACTTCAGCAAAGGAAGGTTCCTCGAGTCCACACCTCTCCCATAACACATACAAAGCTGAGAGAACCCTCCACCCATTTGGGTGAAGCTAACCTAGAGCCAGATGCATGCCACCAAATATCCTGGCAAAGTAAGGCTGAAGGAGTAACCGAGCCCTTAACTTGAAACTCTCCAGATGCATCATCACATACCCCATCGGAGGCCGACTGGGAACGTCATCTTTCCCGAGAATTATGAGGAGAACCTCCTCAGGGATATTGTAAAGAGTTCTAAGCTTAAGTAGGTCAGTATGGGTGGTGGCACAAGCTATATAATCGATGGGGTAAGTATATGCTTCCATCCTATGGCCAAGGTTTCTCTTTTTAGGGGGTCTGCTCGGCTCGAAACTGCTCTCTTCACCATCACCCACTTTCTCAGGGATCCCAGCCCCACCAGAACTATGATTCTCACCAGAGCCCGACGCTGGTCCACCACGGTTTCCCACGGGTTCTAATTCAGGGGAAGGCAAAGTGGTCATGGGACGAGGATATTCTAGAGTATCCCTATGATATGAGGGACCTATACTAGGAGAAGATAATAAGGGGTCATTAGGCCCAAATAGGTTGGGGTATGAGTCCTCTACCTCTTCATCACTCTCATCTACAATTAGTTTTCCCTTTCGGTTTGACATATTAAAAACTCAAAAAGGAAAGCATAGCAAATCCAAGTGTATGGGTACAAAAAAGGGCAACACAGAACCCAATCAACAACAACCAAAGAAGAAGTTAAAGGCGATACCTGGAATAAACTGGCACTGGTAGTGCTGCCGTGATGGAGAGAGGACCCAGTAAACAGAGGTTTCCGATGCAGAAAGTGTGATTAAAGTCCAAAGAGGGAGTTAGCTTACGGTGGAATGGCAGATAAAAAAACGCAATGACAGCTTTAATTTAGGGATTTGAAACGAAATGGGGAAATGGAAGCGTTTAAGTTACACGGGTGCCAGCTCACTCGCCGTATATCGAGGACAGATAAGCCGTCGTTTCAAATTTCAAATACGAAAGGACGAGAAGCGACATGTCATTAACCGTTAGAAAAGGCCCGACGATATGTTAGCCCAGCTATATATTGGACGCGCTCACGAAGGCCCATACTCAGATCGAAATCTCCTTAAACAAAAGGCGGAACCTCAGATCCATCACAATAACACGAAGACCAGATAGGAATTTCCTGGGGTCGATAAGATCTGATTCTTAGTTTCTAATCTCAACTCGTTTCACTCGCAAGACCAGAAATTAGGGGACTGGTGTTAAGTAATAAAGAGCACCAGCTCGGCCATGCCCTCATTTCCCACCCGCAAGGCGAATCACCTCAGCTGAATGGCACGAGAAGAGCCCTAGTAAAACGCCTTATACAAACATGTGCCTACTAGAGACGAGCACCGACCAGAGGAACGTACCGACCAGAGACATATACCGACCAGATACCCATCACCTAAAGAAGGCGCACACAATCTCACGAAATCGCGGCAGTTTCGCTATTCCCCAAACCGTCGAGAGAGACATGGCATCCCACATTTACCCACAATCTAGTGGTTGGAGACCCATGAGGGTCTGCCATCACCCGATAAAGGGGGGCATGAGGAGTAGACAGGAACGTGGGACAACGGCTATAAGAAGCCGGGAAACTGATGAAAAAGGGGACAAAAAAATTGAGAGAAAATGGAAAACTCTGCCAAATTGAAACTAGATTATATTCCATACAAATCATTTAGAACATTAGAAGAGATCAGACAATTTAAATTACATATTTTTCTCGTAAACACCTTGTGCTAATTTAAGCATCGAAGGGTTTACGCCGGTAAAACCACCGGTGTCTCTGATCCATTTTTGTGAACGCAAGCTTAGTAGAAGAAAGAATGGTGATTCCAATTCCTGGAGCTTCAGGCAATCGTTGAAACAGGAAGAAAGTGACATCTTCTCTACTAACCACATAAACGTTGGTGAAATGATCTGGTCGGGCAAAGGGCGAGCAGATTTCAGCATCAACAATGCTCTTATTCTTGCATTGACATCATTCTACATCTTCAACTGCAGGATGCACACAAACGCAAATATGAACCGAGCGGGGAGAGCATGCAATCTGTTGTTTTTGTCAAAAGTTACGACTCCCATGACAAGAAATGGTCCCATATTAACCTCAAGTTGTCTTTAAACCCATTGTAGATGGAATCAGTATCAATCTCCCCATCCTAACGATTGAAAGAAAAAGTAATAAGTACATGTGAATGAAAGACAGAAGACATCTAATACAACAATAATTTTGTATGAGCATGGAGCAAAGCCATACGAAATAGTGTGCGATAAGAAACATGAAACAGATTTATATAGCTTAGCCGATAAATTTTATGTTTCAAAAGACTAATCCTGGGATTGAATCAATTAACAAACTCTAAGCACTCTTCCATCTAATGGTGATTGTAAAACAAAAGTGCAAGACACAAATATAAGTCATAAGCTGGAAGCTGAGCTTTGAAATCAAATTTGGTAAAAAGTCATTCGTTACATATGATAGAATAAATAAGCTAACACAGAGGAGCAACTGCATAACTACTAAAAGGTAAAAAGAGTTCCTGAAGATTTCTATTACAATATTGCAATCTCATCGTTAAAATATTCTCTGTCAAACATTTTTTTTTTTAAGTAAAGAAATCTCCAATAAAATACCCATCTAATAGTAAAAATTGGAAATTACAATTACAGCTCAAGACACAAGTTCAGTAAGAAATGCGTGAAGACAAAATATGCATTAACATTATGACATAACAGCAAGAATTTCAAGATCCATGTAATCATACACAAAGATAGTAGGTTTTGTGATAAAAGTTAAAGCAAAAAGCAGCAAGTACCTGAATCTCTGAAACTAGTCTTCTCAACTTTAGATTAATCTCAATCGTAGCTTCCCCAGTTCCAGTCTTGAAAATAAATCGATCAACATTTCTTACCTTAAGCTTTAGTGATGGGCTTTTATATGATTTAAATTCATTGTGCCAAACCCCAACAATTGTGTAATCCCCTGAATATGACTTCCCCATGGGCCATCTTAACCCACCCTTGACTTCCGGATCCGGAATGGCTGAATTAATCAGAATTCTAATGCTGTTCATTTCATCATCCTGAAAATTCAAAAATTTCAGTTTGATCATAGAATTCATTTGCTGGGACTACTCATAGCCCCCCCCCCCCCCCCCCCCCCCCCCCCACCCCACCCCACAAACAAAAAAAAAGAGCTTATATTTAACTTTTGTTTTAAGCCTACATAACGGTAACTGATTTGGAAATCTAATAATTTATTTGTTATTCTATTTTTACCATTTGTAAAGTTTCAGTTTTGAAGATCATAGAATTCATTTGCTGGGACTACTCATAGGCACAAACCCCAACACCCCTCCCCCCCCCCCCCCCCCCAACAAAAAAAAGCTTATATTTAACTTTTGTTTTAAGCCTACAAACGGTAACTGATTTTGGAAATCTAATAATTTATTTGTTATTCTATTTTTACCATTTGTAAAGTTTCAGTTTTGAAGAAAAGGATCATGCATGCTAATGTTTAACCGTTTTAAGCTTGTCGTGTGTGTATATGTATATATATGTATGTGTATATATATATTTAAATTTTTTCTCAACCCCTTGAAAGTAAACTTTCTATGATAAAACAAAAGCTATAAGTTTAATATTTCCTTATTTCCCCTGGTCTTGAATTAATTTTTCTTCCTCATTCTGTAATGATGATGATTCCAACAAGCAAATGACCAAAAAAAATAAAAAGGAGAAAAAAGAAGGCGTAACTTAAAAGTCCAGCTAAACATGCACAGAGTAGCGGATTGACTTACCGAGAGAGCAGATAAGGTACTCTTTGAACATAGTGCCAACCTCAGGTCTAGATTTTTATGAACGCATAACATGTCTGCTACCATGTGACGAACAGAGTTCAGTTCGACCTACCGGAAAAATGTTCATATTCAAGATGAGACTCCACACACGACAACAATAAATAAACAACAAATAGATATATTATGACTGTATGGGAAATAATGTGGCGCTTTAAAAGACATAAAATGACTACTACGAGGTACGTGATAATTCTGGTCTTCCGGATGTCACTACACTAAAATAAAAAAAGATTATGGGGATCTAAATCCCATGATGCTGAAAGAAATTCTTAAATATTGGCATATTCACTTTGGTCTACAATAAGCAGAGGTTTTTTGTATTATCATAGTTACATCTGTAATCTTATGCATAGTTTGTTGGATTAGACATTCAATTCCAAGTTAACTCTTAATTTAATTCAATTTTTAATTGGTTTATAATAGTTGCTGGAGCTTTCCTTGTTAAATTAACAAGCCTGTTCCTCAATTAGATGTAGAATTAGTCTTACTTCTTGAGAATTTTCTTCCTTCTTTTCATTTTAAATTATTTTCCTCTTAACTGAGATTATCCCTGGAGAGACTTCTAAAGGTTCTTGTGAGACACAAAGGTTTCGTCTCTTTCTTGATATCTATCGCTTATATTTCGACGTCTCCTTCATAATTCACAGTGAAAAGATTATATCATTCAATTCAAAACATCATAAGTCTTGTTTCAATGTTTCCACTAGCAAAAGTCTCCTTAACACAAGAGGCAACTTATAAACTTGGACCCGTTGTCCATAAATAATACTCAGCCAGTAGCAAAAGACTTGCCTTATAGAGATGAAGCTTTTGATCTTCTTTAACAGTACATTTGCACGTAATTTGTCGTGTGCCATCAGACAACTACACAAGAAAAAGAAGGGGGGGGGGGGGGGGGAAACAATGGCTAATTAAGTGAGAGATAAAAGAAACTTGGTCATGACTACTAAAGTATTTAGCAGGACTGCAGGAGAACTACCTTGACATGGTATATATCCTTGTTCTCTACAAAACCAACCCCAATTTTTGGGACAACTTCATTTACAATTTTTCCCATGTATGTAGGAGGGGCACCAGTGTAAAAGCATCTCCTCAGTGGGCTCAAAGCAGATTCAGCAACCTGACCTTCTTTTGCATTTTCTAAGCTCAGTATGCCACTCCTTCATTAAGACGAATAATATAATAATTATTTCTTTGAGGCGCTTCTAATATGAGAACTAGTAGAAGCTTCAAAGATGTGATAGAAGAATGGAAATATATGATGCAAAGATGTAAGAAATAGGCGAAGCAGTGGTATACTTTGTTGTCCCAATGAAATATCAAACAACAAAACTTGGCAACGGCAACAAATTTATTTGTTTCTTGCACCGGAAATCAAGCAATACTAAGACAATGGATATATTTGTTTCCACCAGCAACAATTGAAATGTCCTACGCAAAGCCAAAGCCAAATTCTAGATGCCATGAAAGCTTCTATGAGATATAAGTCTGAAAGAAGTGCATGCACTATAAATTGCCATTTTCTTTTTCCTTCTTTCTACAAATCTTTTCCTCTTTGGCTTTTAAAAGCAATTTTAACTTTTGTCCCCGGCTTGGAGATCCGATTTACAGTCATCCACAGCTGGTGGTAGGGTTAATGGTAAAGCTCATAATTTTAGCTGCCAGCACTTATATGACCATAAGATTTCTGTCAGAATTTAGTATGAATATGCATTATGATAATATTAAGTTCACTCTACCTTAAAACCACACTAAGAATAATAAGTATTTACAGAATTTTGTGAATTGAAATCACTGTTGCAGTATTGCCCGCTAAACAAGCAACAAAAATACTTAGGAAAAGGGAATGAAACATTTCAGTAACCCAAGATCAGGACTAAAACAAACATTCTCTAGATTAAAAGAAATTTGAAAAAAGATAAAAGTAAATGATATCGTACAGGCCAACTGTGAAAGAAGAAAAAGTAAATAAATGAAATTACTCGAGAATCATTTATGATAACATTTGTTACAATGAATCAGCTGTATATAAACTGAACGTAATAAAATATCAAAAGATTAAGTTATTCTGTAACATGTGTGAAAAAGTAAATAAAAAAATGAAGCGGTTAAAAAGTTAAAATAAATGAAAGAGGAAGCTGGAAAACAGGGGAAACAGAGACACACGTGTGAGAGAGTGAGAGAGAAGCTGTCAAAACCGACCCAAAAACCCGACCGTTTCGACCCGAAATTGACCCGGCCATATCTTGGGATTCCAGCCACCCCACCGGTCAATCTTGGTACCAATCTGAAGCTTGAAGACCGGCCATCATACCCTAGTCGTCATTGTCGCCGAAATCCGACGGGATCGTCGCCGTTTCAAGCTTGAGAAACCGCGGCCAAAACCCATACCATTGCCGTTGATTCTATTGGAATTTGACCACGTCACCGCCTCACTTTTGTTTCCCACGACTCCCTCTTCAATTCCTGATCATCTACAGTCACCGGGAGTCACTGTTTCGCCGCCGGCCAATTGTTGGAAATTCACGGCGTCGTTGCCGCATGTGGGAACTCACCGCCGGCACTATTAGACTCAGCGTTATTGGAACTTTCAGACTTGAGCTTCCCGGACAGCGTTGACTAAATTTCAGTGACCGTTGACCGACAAGGGCATTTCGGTAATTTCACACTCTGAGGGTAATTTTGTAATTTCTGAGCCTGTGGATATTTTAGTCATTTTTGAAATTGAAGACTGGGTGTAATTACAATTCTAAGGGTAATTCAATAATTTACGATTTTGGAGTATTTTAACGATTTACAGATTTGAGGGTATTTCGGTAATTCTATCGATACGGGAGTTGTAAATTATGGATAGATGTTCATTTTGAGTTTATTGCATAAATTTAGTCCTAATTCTGATTTACAAAAAATAATTATGTTGTTTCTTTTATTTAGGAGGATTTGTGAGCGAGAACCAATTCGCAGACGTGGACGATAACCGAGCGTGAACACAGTCGCTGTGAGTAAAATATACAAAACATATTTTCATAATTAATTATGATAGTAAATCATGTTTGCGAAATAGTATTTTAAATGTTCTGATTTAATAATTTCCTCATAATGAATTTTATACACGCATTAATATTATATTAAAATGTTTGGTTAATGGTTTTTCGTATCAATATTGAATAAAATATGATAGTATTTTAAAGATGAGAAAAATAGATTTAGATGTGATAAAGAAAATAAATGTATGATTAGAATGTATATGAATATGAGTATAGAGATTGTTTTTAAAATCATTGGACAATATCTTTCCCTCCAGATACAGTGATACAGATGAGATGAGAGACATTTGGGGCCCATCTAAACACACATAGAGATTTTGGGCTGTGTGTTTTGGCGATTTTGCTTTTTGGGGGCATATGCATGCGGTATGATGATTGTAGAGATACAAATATGAGATACAGACAGATATTGAGATACAGATTATACATATGAGATACATGTCTTTAGAACTCGTATGAGTACACACAGAGGCTTTGGGCCGTGTGCTTGGGCGATTTTGTCCTTTGGGAACTAGATTATAAATGCACAGATATAATGAGATATGAAGATACAGATGATACAGATGAGATAGATGCCTTTGAAACTCGTCTGAGTACACACAGAGGCTTTGGGCCGTGTGCTTGGGCGATTTTGTCCTTTGGGGACTAGATTATACATTCACAGATATAATGAGATATGATGAGATATGAGATGGTATTTCCATGTCTATCCATGTAGCTCCGGGGCATGGCAGTACCTAGATAGTACGTCATTGCCTGTCCGTTGAGGTCCGAATACAATGAGATTTTTCCCTTGGGTACTTGTTTGGTGATGATTTTCAGATTTGTGTATATTATATGATATTGTGATATGATTTCCATAGTTATTAGGTATGATATTATATATTATTTTCATGATTAGTAATCTGATTTAAATGTTAAATGATTTATTATTGGTTTCTCGCATATGGTTTGATGAAATCGTGTTTGGAAATAATATAATTATTTCTTTTAAAGTAAGAATTAATTTTTTGAAAACTACTATCCACTGACTGATCTCACTGAGTTTTATACTCATCCCGCTTTTATTCTATTCCCTCCTCCCACTAGAAGGCTGCGGGTACACCAAACCAACTCAGCGACTGTAAATATATTTTGAATCTTGGCCACGTGATATAGATGATTTTTTTATTAGGATATCATAGTTATCTTGTTCTTTTTCGATTGTATAATTTTGTTATATTATTCTTTTGGGATTAAGAATAAATTAAGATATATTAATATTAGTTATAATATTATCTTTTGAGACTCTGGAGATATCTTGAGTAAAACTCAGAATTTTGGTTGAGGATGTTGATTATTGGAGTTGGTTGTATATTGAATTATTTTGGGGAGTGTTATATTCATATTTGCATATTGAGAGTGCTATATTTATAAAGGAGATCCTGTCGAATTTTCGGCTGAATCCTTACTAATTAGATTATTATCAAGTCCGTTTTGATGATATTAGATTGACTTGCCCAAGGGAATTCAGGGCGGGTCGTTTTCTATTCAAGCAAATAATTTTATCTCAGTAGACGGTAGCTAAACTAACCATTGGAAACAGTAAAATAAGAGCTAAAAAGAAGCCACCATAATCATCAAAAGAAAACCACATAACGAGTGCCCAAAAACAAAAGTGAAGTGAAAATATAATAATTGAAGGAAAAATTCATAAGATATAAAGAACAATACTTACCAAAAATTTTAAAATTGCTTCCTAGTGGGCTGTTGGCTCAGCTGATCTTCAGACTTATGTATGTGTATATCTATACACGCACCAAGAAACAGAAAGACAGCGTAATCACATCTCCTTGCACAAGTTTTTGAAGTGGGCATTTTGTGTTTTCTTTTCTTGCTTTGGGAAAGGCATCTCCTTTGGCCGCCAGGAGATCCCACTTTACAGTGAAATATTTGCTTCTAACCAATAGTTTAGAAATAAAAGGAATTAAAAAAAAAACACTAATATACGTACAAAATGATGAACATATTCAAAAAGATGAGTTCATTAATTTAAAAAGATAAGTTTATTAATTTAATTATAACTTTAACCGGACATCAAGGACCTTTCAATAAATTACCATATTAGCGGTGGTTGTGATTACATAAAAGGCGGGGAGAAAACTTTTCTTCAAAATACATTTGCAAGTGGATCCCAAGTGATCCAAGTGTGTCACTAGCTTAATTTTGAAAGACATGTCTTACAAATAAAATCAAACTCTTATTGTTGTTGGCCATTGATATTTATTCCACACATGAAAATATAAAGCACTTTACACGGAAACTACCAAACTTATACACAGGAAAAAAAAAGTTAAAGAAATGCACAAAATTTGAAGTTCCGAATGAGAATTGAGGAACTCAAGCAACGACATTTTTTGCCAAAACATTTGACCATTGGATACAAACACGATCTTATTCTTACATATTCATCTTTCTGCAACAACAAGTACAAGATGCACACAAATGCAAATATGAACAGAGAGTAGGTGAAGCTTGCAGTCTGTTGTTTATGTCAACAGTTGCTGGCATGACAAGAAACGGCCCCACATTAACCTCAAGTTGTCTTTAAACCCATTGTAGATGGAATCAGTATCAATCTTCCCATCCTACGATTGAAATAAAAAATAATAAGCACATTTTAATGAAAGGAAAAAGATGACAAATGCACCACTAATTCAGTATGAGCATGAAGACAAAGATATAGGAAATAGTGTGCAATAACAATCATGAAACAGATTTATAGCTACTGAACTGATAAATTTTATGTTTCCAAACACTAGTCCTGGGACTGAAGCAATTAACAAACTCAAGCCACTCTTCCATCCAACGGTGATCGTAAAACCAAAGTTCAAGATACGTATAAGTCATAAGCTGGAAGCTCATTTTTTGAAATTAAATTTAGTCCAAGATAGGCAATAGGTAAAATTCATTCATCACTTGAACTGATACCATTTAAATGCAAAAGTTCATTGATGACAGAATAAATATGCTAACATGAAGGGACAACTGTATGCGCACTAAAAAGAGCTCTTGCAGATAATCCATTAAACTATATGGATAAGCTTGCTTTCCGATCGATATAAAATCTTCTTTCAGACTTTTTTTGGTAAAGTAATATCCAAGAAAAGACCCTATCAGCATCTAATAGTAAAAGTAGAAAATTACACTAAAGGTGTGAAGATAATATTAGCATTAACATTGAGATGGAACAGCAAAAATTTCAATCTCTATCCAATCATAAAAAAAGATAGCAGGTTAAGTGATAGAAGTTAAATCTAAAGCAAAAAATATAGGAGAAAAAATATGAGACCAAATGAATGTAGTAGATTAATATTCACATTCATATCAACTTTTTTTTTTATTATTAGTATAGGAGAGTGAGCAGAGTAACCATTATTCTCTAGTCCTTACCTCTCAAAATTTTGAACTAAATTTAATTATTAAAAACCACTCAGCCTATGGGCACATAGACATCAACATTCATTATACATAAGAAGAAAGAAAGGAAACATGAGAAGCACAATTGAGGACATACATGCAATCTCTATAACATATATTTAGTTTAGATCAAACCCTTATTGACCAAGGTGCCTTAATTTACCTACTCATGATACTTGGCCAAAAGAGAGAGAGCATTCTTCTTATGCATAGTAATTCCAGGCAGAACATCAAAGTCCAAGTCTTGGCTCTTCATTCCAGGCGGCATTTCCCAATCAAATTTGTAAAGAAGATTAGCAAGTGCAAGATCCACAGTTGCGATTCCCATATTCAACCCAGGACAAATTCTTCTGCCAGCACCAAACGGTATTAACTCAAAGTGTTGCCCTTTAAAGTCAATACAGCTATCAACGAATCTCTCCGGATAAAATTCCTCCGGATTCTCCCAAGCTTCAGGGTCTCTTCCTATCGCCCATGCATTTACAAAGACAAGTGTTTTAGCCGGTATTTCATACCCATCTATTACGCACTTTTCAATTGTTTCTCTTGGGACTAGTAATGGCACTGTGGGTTGCAATCTCATTGTCTCCTTCACTACCGCTTTAAGATAATGTAGTTCTTGAACATCATCTTCATTTACAAAGCCTTTGTTACCCCCAATCAACGATCTGATTTCCAGTTGAGCTTTTTTCATTGCTCTAGGATTCTTCATTAGGTAAGTCATGGCCCAAACCACAGTTGCTGCACTCGTGTCTGTTCCAGCAACGAATACGTTCTGCAAAACAAACAACATACATATATACATATTAAATTACTTAAAAGCAAATAAAATTATATTAAATTAATCATGCTCAGGTGGACGTCAAAGGGCACTTTACAGCATTATAAAACATTTTACAAGACTGTAAAATTGGGTATCTGCGCAAAATTTTGAGTCTGCGCCTAAGCACGAGTCTACATATAACTATTTATAAAATTATTCACCATGAGCACTGCTTTGATGTGATCCAAAGTCAAGTCAACTTTAAATCCACGATCTTTTCGTATTTGAAGTAAAATATCAATTATATCCTCCGGTTGCGGCAATTCTGATTTAGTTCTGTTTGGATCCAAATGCTCGTTGATGAGTTCCTGGTAGAATCTATCGAGTTCTTGGAAGTTATTTTGCAGACGTTGCATCATTCCTGTGAGCTTATCAATCCAGCCCATGAAAGGAAAATAATCTGTAACAAAAAAGCTTACAAACAAGGCTTGAGTTTCATTAAGCAGGGCATGGAATCTACTTCTTCCACTCGTTGCGTTATCTTCATCATACCTCTTGCCAAAACCAATTCTACAAATAATGGTGCTGGTAAGAGACATCATTACCTCACTTAAGTTTACGGGATTAGAAGCAGCAACTGATTTTGAAATCTTTTCAATCATTCTTGAAACTTCATCTTCTCTAATGGGTCGAAAATTTTGTACCCTGTTAGAGTTAAAGAGATGAATGACACAAATTTTTCTTATCTCTCTCCAATATTCATCATAGGGTGAAAATACCAAATCAAGACCATTGTAAGATAACTTCTGTTGTCCCACCAAGGCTGGCCTGCTACAAAATTGAAGATCATGGGTTTTTAATATCTCTTTAGCCATTTTTGCTGAGGAAACTACTAGGGATGGCACAAAACCAAGACGCAAGGACATGAGGGGGCCATATTTCCGTGACAGCTCCCAAAATGACACTTGAGGCTTTGAGACATCAAACTGGTGTAAGTTACCGATTAAGGGAAGGCCCCAGGGGCCGGGTGGTAATTTAGTATTATTTCTTGAGGTTATGAGCCTTTGCAAAGCAAAGAAGAAGAGGAAGAAGGGGAGACACAAAAGGAAGTTGATGATGATAAGTAAAGCCATTAATATCTTCTATGCGCTTAATCACTGCAAAAACAGAACTGCCTCTCCATTAATAAGGAAACAAAAATGCTATGTTCAGTAATATTATTGGATCGGGGCTCTGTTTTGTACTCTTGTGAAGTCCTTATCGCTTGTCCGGCTAGCACAACGAAACAAATTTGCTGGCTACGTTATCGTCAGCAATCAGTGATTAAATCAAGTGTTGAAAAGTAATTTACAATCTAAAATGTTAAAATATCTGTAGAAGGAGCTTACTAACTTACAGATTCGGTAAGTTACAGCTGACTCACAAACTTGGTTGTGGGTTCCATACAGACCCACAATCAAACAGTATTCACGTGAGGGCTGTACCTGACAGAATCTGTGAGGTAGCCCTCTCCTCTGTAGAAATATCTTAAGAAAAATCTGGGATGTTAGTTTCTATAATATGTTAGCCGAGTTGCTTAAGTTAGTGGCAGTTAAAATGTGTGGTATAAATAAAAGTTGAGCAAATTGTGTGGTGGAAAAATAAGTTAGTTAAAGTTGTGATCAGTAAGTGCTTGTTTTGGGACAGAATCCCAATACCGATTGAAATTTGGTTTTTTCTATCAACTTTAACTGGGAAGTATATTCTAACACAATAGTGTTCAATTGAAAAAAAAAAACTGTTGTTATATAGCAAAAATCTTTTTCTGGTGTTGTTTTATTTTTACTGAACAGTGAACAAGGTAGTAATTAATATTCATGGATTTTAACAAAAATAAAATTGAACAAACACAAGCGACTGCAAGCCGAAACCCACCATTTAACTCCGTCCATCAAAAGTGCCAAAAAGTCAATTGAATTGCCGCATTCTTGCTGTGAGAAAAGCAATAACAACTCAATTGATTGTGCTTCAGCCTCCGGCCTTCTAAAGCTGTTAAAAAAATTGGCTATCTAGATGGTCAACACCGTCTTTAGTTGGAAAAGAAAACAAAAGAAGAAGGATTTGGTGCCGCCCAAAGAAAATAAGAAAGAGAGAAGAAAAAGGAGATGTCGGGCGAAGAAGGAAAAGAAAAGAAAAATTAATAAAATAATAATAATAATTAAATATTAAATAAACAGTAGCCAGTTTTGGCCATAAAAGGAGGCTCCTCCTTTTCGTTTTCGCATTCAATTTTGTGAGAGAGAAATGGAGAGCTTGAGTAATTTACTGAGCTTAAAATTATAAAGCTCTTGGGAGTCTAGTGAGTGAGAAATTGGGTGTATTGAGATTTTAAGAAGTGGATCAAAATATTATAATATTTATAATCTTTATATCACTAGTGAAATATTTTATTTTTGTTTTTGCCCGTGAATGTAGGTTAAAAGTTGAACCACGTAATTTTTTGGTGTCCTCTATTGTGTTTGTTCTTTATTTTCTTCTAATTTTATTTTAGCTGCGTGTCTGCTTCACCCATTAATTTCCTAACAAAAACTTATCGGAAAGTGATGGGAAAGTGATGGATGATGCTGTTATGAAATCAAAATAACGATGGTTTGGTCTTTTATTTATGTATTTTCTGGAGGATGAAAATGTCTCAATAAAGAATTGTTTTACTTAGCACATATAACTGTAAGCTGATGCCATTAAAATGAAGCTTTTGTGGTAAAGAGGCAGAGCATTACAGAGTTGATTTACTAATACTCCCAACAAAAAAAGAGGTGATAGAAAATGCTATGAATTTACTTATTAGTTGTATCAAGTAAATAAAAAAGAACAAAAAATTAAAAACCGAAGAAACAAAGCATCTGTATTCCAATGCTGGGCAATTGAAAATGATTGTATTATATGGACTTGCCCCATTTAATTAGAACATTTCATAAATAAATGATAAAGTGGACATAGGCATGTATGGACAAGTGGGTATTTTTGATAGTTCGGGATGTCACCGTACTCAAATAAAAAAGATAATTGAGATCTAAATCCCATGATACTGAAAGGAATTCCTAAGGATTGGCATGTTCAAATTGATTCACAATCAGCAGTATCTTTGCAATTTTATAGTCTCATCTGTAATTGTATACATTGTTAGTTTAGACATTCAATTACGAGTTAACTGTTAACTTAATTCAATTCCCAATTCGTTATAATAGTTTGAATTAACAAGCCTGTTCCTCAATCAGATGTACAGTTAGTCTTACTTCTTATCAATTATCTTTTTTTCTTCATTTTAAATTCTTTTCCTATCAAATTGATATTATTTCTTCAAAGACTTCTAAAAGCTCTTAGTTTCTTAAGTTCTTTCTTAATCTTTATCACTTTTATTTTGAATAGATACTTCACGATTCACATTGAAAAGATTAAATTCAAACCCTCATCTATTTAATTCAAAACAGCAAAAGTCCTGTTGCAATGTTTGAAGTAGCAAAAATCTCCTTTAAAACACAGGCAACAAACACAATATTCGATCCATTGTCCATAAAGAATAGTTAGCCAGGAGCAGAAAACTTGCCTTATAGAGCTCAAGTGTTTTATCTTCTTTAACAGTAGATTTGCATGAAATAGTTGAGTTTTGTCGCCTGCTGTCAGGCAACTACACTGCCGGGGCGGGGAGTAGGAAGAATCAATGGTTAATTAAGTGGGAGATAAACGAAACTTGATCACTAATACTGAAGATTTTAGCAGAAGAACTACCTTGACATGGTATATATATCCTTGTACTCTTCAAAATAAACTCCAATTTTTGGCATAACTTCATTTATAATGTCCTCCATGTATGTAGCAGGGACATTTGAGTAAAAGGATCACTTCATTTGCCTCAAAGTGGTTTCTTCAGCAGCCTGACCTTCCTTTTCACTTCCTAAGTGCAGTAAATTGTTCCTGCATCGAGATGAATGATATAATTACTTCTTTGAGGCGCTTGTAATACAAAAACTAATGGATGCTTCAAAAATGTGATGGAAGAATGGAATCATTTTTACTGCAAGAAATAAGGTCAAGCAATGATATAATGTGTTGTCCCTATGAAAATTCAAACAATAAAACTTGGTCACGGACTCACGGCGGCAAGAGATTGATTTGTTTCTCATACCAGAAATCAAGTAATACTAACACAAGATGTCTGTCAGATTTTAGTATAAATATGCATTTTTGTTTGCTTTAAGTTCAAAGTCGAAAGAAAGGAGAGGAATGAGCTAACACAAAACATTCACGCTGTAGCAGCAATGGGAACCAGATCACATATCTATGGAAATGAACTTCGCCAAATCTAGCAATTGTTGGCTTTTTCTCCAATTCGTTCTTGACAATCTTATAAGCACTCAACACATCAGGCCATACATTTTCTGCTACCGGTCCCCCTGGGCTTCTTGATAGATTCCCCCTCACTTCATCATTATCTACCAACCAGAAAGCCAAATGTCCACATAAGCAAAGTTAACACCAGACATAAATCAAGAACGAAAGTAGAACAAATTAAGATAAAACAAAAAAAAAAGGCAGAACACTAACCTTCAGCCAGATTGTTGTTCACTAAAACTAACGGCTTTACTCCTCTTTTATGCTCAACAGGCTCCACTGAGGACGGTTCAGATTGGAAAGAAGTAGGAAAGCCGCTATCACCATCCAAGCCTACGGCAAACCACCTGAATACGGCATGCTCTGCATGCACAATATTTCCACTCCTGTCTTCATTAAGCTTGGGCAATCCCAAGTTTAAGCTTCTGTTGAATTTAGGCACAAGCATCTGTGGAGCTGGAGATGGCCTCTGTGGGTCCTTCCAGTGCCGCTTATGTGGTGGAATGTAAGCCACTATGATAAATTAATTTCGCACTACATTAAACCAAACTAAGAAACAATTGAAGTGAAAATATAATAAATTTGAAGATAAATTTATAGGATAAGGAAACAATACTTACCGAAAAACTAAAATTGCTTGCAGGTGTTGGCCGACTCAGCTGATATTCAGACTTATATATACATGCACCAAGAAATGGAAAGACAGCATACGTCAGTTACATCTCCTTCTTGCACAAGTTTTGAAGTGGGGCTTTGAGTTTTATTTTATTGCTTTAGGAAAGCAAATCGACAAATTGAAAAGATTGGCATCTCCTTGCGACCGAAGGGGTCGCACAACTCGCAAGGAGACAGACCACTTCAACGTTATTGTTGCCAACGAAACGATGATGGTGTAACCTTTTTTTTTTTTTGTTGATTACATTTTCATAGATGTCCTTAAAATATGGTCTAATATCGGAACTACTCTTTAAGTTTAAATTTAGCCTCTAATGCCCCTATTATAATTGAATTAGATGCATTTATTTTTTCGGGATTAGAATAGATAGGAATTAGAATAGGCTAATATCGAAATATACTAGAATTAAAATGTAAAATAAGAACTAGAATAAGTTTATACTTGAACTGCAAGAATCAGAATTAGAATAAATTATATTTTAATTAATGTGTTTATTTTATCTTATAATCGTAATGAATTGTTGTAAGATACTTATATGACCTTAGTTACAGCTATGTATTTGTTCACTAACAAAATAAATAATAAATATTTTTAGTATAAATAATAACATCAATAATAATAATTATTTAATATTAATATGAGATAAAAAAAAGAATTTTTATTTTTTAAAAGATAAAAATTCATTCCCCAATTTTTATTCCCACCTCTACTCATGCCAATGAGATTCTCATTCTTTTTTTTTTTCAAATTTATGGACTCCACCCAAAATCTATTCTTATTCCTCCATATTTTTTGCAAGTAAGCACTACCAATAAGGAATGAATATCATTATCATTCCCTAATCCAAGAAATAAATACAATCAAATTAAACTAAATCAAATATAACAAAATGACAAATTATAGTTCTTATTAAAAATGAAACATTATCTAATTAAAGATAATATATTTCTCCTTTTAAAAAATTCTTTTATCTTTTTTTATTTTATTTTGTGTTTAACTTTTTACTTTCATATTTCTATTTAAACATTTCATTATAAAACAAAACATTATTTTTATAAATTTTTTACTTATCTCTATAATGTATATTACGTTTAGATCGGACCCCTATTGGTGGAGGTGCCGTAATTTACACCTACAATAGACTTTTAAAAGAAAAATTAATTGGAGTAAAGGATGCGTTTAGTGTTTCTTTCTTTTTCTTTTTCTTTTTTTCCAACGAAGATTGTTAAGGCTCCGATTTTATTTGTATCCTCAGACAAAATTTTCTTTTAATATCTTTTATTTATTTAACCTTATAGCAATCTTACGGATGGCAATGAGTGAGTTTTACTGTTTCAGTATAGATTTGCCTATACCTAACTCAGCCACAATTAAAAAATAAAATTCGTCTGCACTCAAAAATAAAATTCCAAACTTGTATTTTCACCTAGCGGAATTTTAACTATTTCTTGATTTACAAACATTATTGGTAAAAAAGATACTTTCGGACAAATTTAAAATGATAATAAAAGCTATAAATTAAAAAAAAAAAAAAAAGGCCTTAAAGAAAAAGCATCCGAAAGTAACATGTCTCAACCTTGGCGTTTCCTTCTGGAACATCAACTGCAAATGACTCAAATTACCAGTTTCCAAGGGCTTCCATCAGGTATGGAGCCTTAATTGAACTATCAAAGACACATGCGCAGTGCAGTCACAAGTATTTCGTATAATGTAACTTAAAAGAAAATCAGAAAAAGCTGGATGTAAAAGTATTATGCCTGAGCCTGTAATTGCTGGCAACGACTTCGTTGATTGTCTCGATCTCATCCCAATCATTAATTGACACAAAATTTTGTCTCAAATTCCGACCAATTCCAAATCGATTTTAAAAATTAGTATTGAATCTCATACCTTTCGAAACGGGATCTCAATACTCAAATCGGAATTTAGTTTTTACCGTCAACTTTACGTGGAACGTAAATTCTAACACAATAGTGTTTCATTTAAGGCAAAAGGAAAAAGAAAAACTGTTGTGATATGTCAAAAAGGCCCCTGCTTCGTTACATGCAAATGTATGCAACAAACACGAAATGATGAACGTTGGATTTTGCTTCCGAAAAAGAACGGATGTGGATAAATGCATTAAAACAGTTTTTGGTGGCCAGCCTGTTGAAACGGTTGAAAAATGATAATGACGTCCGGGGCTAAAAGACAGCAGTAAAAGATGGCGTAAGGATTAAACGAGATTGGAAAAAGACATTCTCACAAAGGATTGTACAAAACGGTGAGTTTTGGAAAAGGATAATTACAAAATTTTGATAAAATCTTGAAAATTAATCATATATCCTTACTTGGATCTTGGGTTGAATTTGTCCATAAAAATGGTATTAGAGCCAAGTTTTTGATTTAAAATATAAAAATGGACGAAACAATTGTTTAATCATCAAGTCTACAATGATTATCATCCTGAATTATTCGAGTCCAAAGCTCTCACTAACAAAAGGACCATAGGAATGAAAGTCCTCTATAAATCTCTTGAGAAGATAAGTAAGGAGAAAATATGGCTTCACGAAACCACAAAAGAGCATATAATATTTTCTATGAGTAGAAAAGAAAGTATTTTAGCCAGACATGGCATATTCAAAAAGAAAAAAGAATATACGAAAATCTTGTGGAATCCAGCTTACTAACACACCTTGAGGTATGCAAGGCGCTAAAGCATCAATCATCATGTGGCTACTGCTACGAAGGATCAAAAGGAGATTCTAGCGGAGAAAACATGTCTCTAGATGCACCACGAGATATGCAAGGTGCTAAAGTATCAGTCATCATGTGGCTACTGCTACGAAGGATCAAAAGGAGATTCTTATGGGGAAGAAATGTCTTTAGATGAAGATCTAATAATTGACATGTGACAGGGCCCATTGAAAAAGATAAAAGATGCTATCCTAAAAGCATAAAAAATTCAAAAAAAAAGATTCCAAAAAGATAAAGCTTACCACAACAAGATAAAGTTGTCTGCCATTAGGAAAAGAAGACAACCACTGTCTTTAATGATAAAAAGAATAGGGGTCACCTTATCAAAAGGGAATCCACGATCCACTAGGAAATTTGAACATATGTCATGTAAAAGAGATAACCTTATCTTTTTAAGAGGATAAATAGAAACATGTAAGAAGGAAAATACATCATATGTCTAACATTCACCTATCTTTGTATTCTCTGTAACCATCATCTGTAAACAATTTCAATAATGAAATAAATAAACCTCTTTTGAGTGAAATTATCATCTTCCAAATATCTTATATATCCTTTGAAAACTAACCACGAAACTTACATGCCAATACTTGTGCTAAATGAAGAAGATTTTATATTACTAAGCACTCTTCCAGAGACAACTGCAAGGAAATCACTAAGACATATCCTATTAGGTCAGTCTGTTGTGTGTTACGTTGGACTGTATGGAACAATCACTGAAGTGATCTTATATGATGTGTGGAGCTATGGCGGTGCCAACCATGGATCTCTCTATGGTTGGAGGTAATTAGTGAGTCTATTTTAGAATTCCAAGAGATAGTATACTGGTTAGTGATCTGAACTCTTCTTTTATTTTAGCCACAAATGGAAGCATGTTAGGCCTTGTTTACTTTCAGAGATGTTATAAGATAGGAAGTGATAAGAGTAACTCAATTTCTTAAAAATGGAAAGATCTGTTAATAAATTTCTAGATGCAATTGATCATTTAGACTTTAGTCAAGAATATTAAGTTGCTTATACAATTTCTGTGGTTAAAACTAGATTAACTACAAGCAAACAATGAAGAAATAAAAGGAATTAATGATCCAGAAATATTCGATTCATTTGAAGAAGAAAACAAGATAGCATTAATAGAATTAATTTTATCTACTCTCGAAATAATCCAGGACAGGTGCAAGGCTAATAATAGAACTCAAAATTGAGTATAAAACAATGGATAATAATAATATAGAGATGTTAATACAAGATACAGACCTCAAATTACAATTTATATGCGAAAGCTTTGATAGAATGTATATAAATTGGGAAGATAGCTTAGGAATATATATAGAAATGTTAGAAGAAAAGATATGGTCTATGACTCAAAGAAGACAAATGATTATAAATTCAGGGATTAATTTACATGTAGATTTCTATGAAAAAGATAATCATTTAGAACTTTACAAAGATATAGTAAACTTTGAAGAAATTTAAGAATAGATGTAGAAGAGATGGAAGGAGAAATGCTCCAATCAATCAAAATCAATAAAATTCATAAATTCCAAAAGAGCATAAAACATTGAAATAATTTGCAAAAAGGTCCTTGTTGAACTAAGCTTTCTACTCACTTTTGTGAGAATATCATTGTTGAACAAGATTTTGGAACTTGGTAAGCGTGTTTTGACAAAAATGAATAGTTTTGGAAGATTTAAAATTAATTTTGAAACTTAAAAGTTAATTTTGGTATTTAATAATTTTTGTTAAAAAAATTACTTTTGGCTTTTCAAAATTTTGCTAAAAATATTTATTTTAATTATCACTTATTATATATACACAATAAAAAAATAGTATATGTAAATTTATAAATCTTTAAATAAGTTTATAGGTTATGCTAAATACATACGACTATTTTTTAAAATTGACAGTACTTTTGACAATAAATTTCACTAAACAGTTAATTGATTTTTTTTACAATTGATTATTTTTACAGCAGAACTAACAACAATTATTTTTAAAATTACAGTATTACTAAACTGACCCTTCATATACAATTAAATCCAAATGACGTATATGAGGCTTTTCTAAAAAATGTATCATCAATTAAGAAACTTATAATGTTGTTTTTTATTTTTATTTTTAAAAAATCAGATACTTCTTTGTAAAAGATACTTTCTAAAATATTTTATAATTTTTCAGTACTATTATCTAAAATATCTTGTACAAAACTTTTTTTTTCTTTCCTTCTCAACACTCCACGAGTTTAAGTCAAAACCATCTTTAAAGACATATATGGATCTATTTTATTTGCATAATCATCACAATCAAATGTACCTTAATAGGAATATGACAATAATATGTTGCCTATATAACGTTTACATAACCAATTTTTTTTACCACTTTCTTTACACTTTCATATACTTTCATTAATCAAACTCCATCGAAATAAATCAAATTCGTACTATGTAATATCTTCCTTGAATTCTATTTCAGTCAACTATATATACATGTTTTTCTTAGTAAATATTATGCTCAGATGGGAACATCAGAGAGCACTTTAAATGTTGTAAAATGTTCTACAACACCGTAAGAGTGGGTATCTGCACAAAAGTTTTGAGTCCGCCCCTAAGCATGAGTTAGAGATAATTAACTATTTATAATTTTATCAACGATGAGCACTGCTTTGATGTGATCCATAGTCAGATCAACTTTAAATCCACGGTCTTTTCGTATTTGAAGTAAAACATCAATTACATTCTCCTGTTGCAGCTGTTCTATTTTTGTTCAGTTTGGATCCAGAAACTTGTCTATGAGTTCCTGGTAGACTCTGTCGATTTCTTGGAAGTTATTTTGCGGGCGTTGCAACATTCCTGTGAGCTTATCAATCCAGCCTATGAAAGGAAAATAACCTGTAACAAAGAAGCTTACAAGCAAGGCTTGAGTTTCATCAAGCAAGGCATGGAATCTACTTCTTTCACTTGTTGCTTCATCTTCACGTGCCTCTTGCCAAAACCAATTCTACAAATAATGGTTGTGAGGCCTGCTGGTGAATCAAACTCGTCAGATATAAAACGGCAGTGTTTTGGTGCGTTATGAGCATTAAAGGTCACGGGGAGAGCACGTGTTTGTTTGCTTAATAATACTTAAGGATGGCAAAAATCCCCACCGGGACGGGTACCCTAGGGGATTTTCTCTATTTGGGGAGGGTAAGAGGATAATTTCATACCTAATTTCTTATTCGGGGAAGGACGGAGAAATTTTTTTACCTAATTTCTTACTCGGGGAGGGGACGGGGATGAGGTGGAATCTCCATCCCCTACCCATTTCCCCATTTTAATTTTAATTTTTATTGTTATTTTTTAAAATTACTAGTAAATAAATAATAAAATTTGAATTATAAAATTATAAAAATTGGTAAAAATAACAAATATCAAAATATTTATATTGTTAAACTTTTAGGCATAATTAACTAATTAAAGTCCTAAATTTTTATTTAGGACATTAAAAAGATCGGATAGATTCTATTAGCCCAAAAATTTTGTTTTAATTTTAATATTCATTAAATATTTTAAACTTAAATCTATTTTTTATTTATTTTTAGATGTTATAATTGCCCACAGCGAATCACAATTTTAATATCTAATATAATTTAATCTAATATTTGCTCTTGATTTGCTCCGACTTAACTATTGTGTTGTAAAGGGAATAATCCATATTTATAAAGTGTCCACGCCACCATTGAAAAAGTTAATTTTGAATCTAAATTCGATTTTATTTGTAATAATTTTGTATTAGACTATTAATTTATTCATGATAGTTTGTAAAAGAAGTTTGTATCCCTTGCATGATGCGTTACTTACTAATTTAATGTATGTGACTTTTGTAATGGATATTAATGTAAGATATTTTTCGAACTTTACTTTTATTTGAATTTTTTATTTTAATATGATTAACTCAAATCGAAAACAAAAAAATATATTAGTTATTCGGGGATTGGGGACCCTCGGGGATCCCCTATTATTATTCAGGGAGGAGATGAGAATTCTCTTAAGTAATTCTGACAGGGACGGAGAAGGGACGGGGACATACGCAAAATATCGGGGATGGATACAGGGAGTAGGAATGGTAACTGAATCGCTCCATAATGGATATCCACAATATCCATCCAATTGGATCGGATAATATCCATCCAAAAATTTTTAGATTTTGAAATGGATATTTTAAAATATATGGATGGATATGGATAATTATTTTTACCCAATGGATATCCGTTTAACCCAACACAAGTTTAAAAAATTTTAATTTTATAAAATAAAAAATATAAGAAACAAACAATTGTAAAAATATTATATTAACTAGTGAAAATTTTAAATCCCTCTTATATTAAAAACTAAAGTTTTCAAAATTATCTTTTAATTTTTAACTAATTTAATACTATTAATAATTATTATTTTATTTTATTAATTTAATATTATAAATGGACATCTACCGGAAAGTCGCCAGACCACCATCGGACTCATCGGAAGGTTGCCGGACCACAACCGGACCTCGCCGGACCACCGTCGGAACTTGCCAGAATGTCACCGGACCACCGTCGGACATCGCCGGAAGGTCGCCGGACCTCCGCCGGAATTTACCGGACAGTTCCCGGACCGCCATTTTATTATATATATATTATTACTAATATAAATAATTTAATAACCAAATTTAATATTTGAATTTTAACTATTTTATATTATTATTTTTATATAATAAAAATAAAATATCCATGGATATTCATAGATCTCCATAGTTATATGGATAAAATCCATATCCATGTCCAATATTAAATACTGGATATGAATATAGATATATCCATTATGGATAATTATAGATTTGTGTTTGAATGGATATTATCCATCCATAATTAAATATTTGTCATTCCTAACAGGGAGATTGGTCTCCTCCCCTCCCCTCCCCATTGCCATCCCTAAATTACTATGCTTCAAAACGGCAGTGTCTCTATGTCGTTTAAACCAAACTTTAAGTGATTATACACGTGATGGTCATGTGATCTTGCTTGGGCCAGTTCGGTAAAGCCGATATACTACGTGTCAACAAGCTGTGCATTCTGGGCTGCTGGTTTGTTGCTCTGGTAGCTATAAAACTGACTGCTGTAACAGTTTTGATTCGATTGTGTGAGAAAACAAATCAAGAGAGAGATTAGAGAGAGTGGAAAAATTGTTCTCTGTAGTCTTGTGTGTAAGCTGTGTAAAAGATCCTCCATTGTTGTTCATTAAAAGCTCTCCAGAAAGCTTCTCCCGTGGGTGTAGGTTGTGCCATTGTTGGTGCAACTGAACCACGTAATTGTTCTTTGTGTTGGTTGTGATTGATTCTGTTCTCTTTAGTTTCTTGATCCTTTATGTCACTGAAGATTTTTCTTGTGTCAATTGATTCTTTCTGGGTTTAATCTTCTCATTGTGCAACTTGTTAAAACCTGATTAGAGATCCTGGGAAGTGGTTGTCACTTGCAAGGCTATAAGCACGTTCAATCACTACAATGGTGCTAGTAAGAGACATCGTTACCTCACTTAAGTTTAAGGGCTTAGAAGCAACAACTAATTTTGAAATCTTTTCAATCATTCTTGAAACTTCATCTTCTCTATGGGCCGAAAATTTTGTCCCCTATTAGAGTTAAAGAGATGAATGACACAAATTTTTCTTATCTCTCTCCAGTATTCATCATAGGGTGAAAAATCCAAATCAATACCATTGTAAGATAGCTTTTTCACCCTATGATGAATATTGGAGAGAGATAAGAAAAATTTGTGTCATTCATCTCTTTAACTCTAATAGGGGACAAAATTTTCCAAGCTACAAAATTGAAAGTCATGGGCTTTTAATATCTCTTTAGCCATTTTTGCTGAGGAAACTACTAGGGATGGCACAAAACCAAGACGCAAGGACATGAGGGGCCCATATTTTTTTGACAGTTCCCAAAATGACACTGGAGGCTTTGAAACATCAAGCTGGTGTAAGTTACCAACGAAGGGAAGGCCCTGCGGGCCTGGTGGTAATTTAGTATTATTTCTCGAGGTTATGTGCCTTTGCAAAACAAAGAAGATGGCGAAGATTGAGAGACACAGAAGGAGGTTGATGACGATAAGTAAAGCCATTAATATCTTTTATTCCCTTGCCTTAATCACTGCAAAGACAGAACCTCTCTGCATTTATAAGGAAACAAAATGCTATATTCGGTAATATTATTAGATCAAGGCTCTGTTTTGTACTCTTGCGAAGTCCTTTTCACTTGTGAGGTTAGCACAATGAAATAGATTTTTTGTCGTCATCATAGTCAACGATTAGTGATAAAATCAAGTGTTGAAAAATATTGTAATCTAAAATGTTAAAATATCTATAGAAGTATCGAAAGAAAAATCTCGGATGTTTTAGTTTTTATGTGTGGTAAATATGTTCGCCAGGCAACTAAAGTTAGTGGTAGTCAAAATGTGAGGTATAAATATACTGCAAGAAAAATAATTTTTTATGACTGCTGAATACAATTGAAACAAGTGTTACGCTGTTGAAAATGTGTTTTTCCAGTGGCCTTAATTAGTCGTTGGTAATCGCTAATACCCAGGTTAGAAATACATTTTTTCCAATCGGCCGCCATAAATATGCTTATTTGTTGATAAATTGACGATCATAAATACATAAATATAGATTGAAAACTAATATGTACATGTGACTAATGACTAATATTTATGATCACCTTAAGTAGTAAAAAAGAGTATTTTCAATAGCAGTTGTATTTGCAATATCAATTTCAACTAACTAATTACCATTACAAATACACTATTTTTTAGGGGTAAAAACGGTTTAAAATAAATAAATTACAGTCGAAAAAATATTAGTTCTAATCAGTTATGCAATCAAAAATATGTTATTTTAGTTGGGATAAATTATATTTCTAATTGAATTTTAATATTTTCAAGAAGATGATTATTGAAATTCATTTGATTATACTTTATTGTTAAAACATGTTTATCGGGTTAATTAGTTAGTCTTTTAATCAAGAGGTTGATTATTGAAATTCATTTGATTTATAAGCTCCATAACATACAAGTGCTACAGCTACACGACACCATTACAATGATTTTTTTTTTTTAGGAAAGGAAATTTTATAAATCAAACAAGATAGTTAATCAACAGGAAGGTGGAACATGTCTCCACTCTTCCGAACCTGATAGAAAAACCCCCACCCTAACAACAGTATGGGCGGTGGTGTTCGCAGATCGCCGAACAAAAGAGAAACCAAATCTCCTAAAGATTGAGCCAAAGCTCCACAATCAGTAATTACAACACCAAAACCATTAGCGTAATCAGTTCTTTCATGTAATGCATTAAACACTTGTAAACTATCCATCTCAACAATAATTGGTCTGACCAGGAGAGTCTTAAGCCAACTGAGAGCTTCTCGTATACCCACTGCCTCAGCCTCACAAGCATCAAAAATGCCAGGGAAGGAATCACTTTTTGCTGCAATAAAATCACCCTGAGAAGAGCGAATAACAGCCCCAAAACTGGTGGTTCCCCTGTGACGAAATACGGCAGCATCAACGTTACACTTAAACCATTCATCCTGAGGTCGTTTCCAGCAAACCAAGCCTTGATCATTCGCAACAGAATTATGCGTAAAATAAGGATTCTTACGAACTTGTTGCCACTGAAAAAGGTTCTACCCTGCTAGGTTGAGAACAATGCTAACCCTTCCATTGATATGCCTCCAGACTTTATTATTTTTATTCAACCAAATACCCCAGCAAATTATTGCAGCTAAACTACAATCATCTTTATTGCAGCGAATAAAGAGAGATTCCAGCCATTCCCCAACATTCAAAAAATGACCAACAAAACCAACAGAAGAAGCTAACCAACAAGATTTAGCAAAAGGGCAATCAAACAACATATGATAGGTAGTCTCATTGGAAGCATTACATATAGGATATAAATGATGTACCTCAACTCGACGTTGCATAAGATTATCGACAGTGGGAATCACATTGGCCATAGTACGCCAAAGAAATTTTTTAACCTTTGCAGGAACTGGAAGCTGCCACGGTTGACGCCATACACTGCTGTTAAGGGAAGAGGGCTGATTTTCCAACATTTTATAACAATTTCGAATCGTATACTGCCCTTTTGAATCTGGCAACCAATACCAGTCATCTTGGTTAATCCGAGAGCCAAGAGGGATTTGTAGAATGAGCTCTCGATCCCTATTACTGAAAATGTCAGCCACCACATCAAAGTCCCAACGGCGTTGATTTGGCACCATAAGGCTGTCCATTGTAGCACTAGTAAGATGGTTCGGTAGAAGAGAGGTAATAAAACCATTATCTTGGTCTGGAAGCCAGGGGGCTTGACTAATGGCTATTTCCCGACCCCCTCCAATCCGGATACGACTACCCTGTGAGATGGCTTTTTGAGCTGCCAAAATTGACCTCCAAACATAGCTAGGGTTACTGCCCAAGGAAGCCTCAAGAAAACCGGTTTTAAGGTAATAACGAGCTTTAAACAGACAAGCCACAAGGGAATCCGGATTTGTTAAGAGACGCCAACCTTGCCTGCCGAGCATTGCTATGTTGAACTGATGCAATTTCTTAAAACCGAGTCCCCCATAAGTTTTAGGCTTGCATAACCTCTCCCAACTCATCCACTTAATAAATCCACTGTTTGTACCTTTACTACCCCACCAAAAAGACTTAAAGCTACATATGTATTAATCATTGAATCCCTGACAAATATTTAAATAAAATAAAATACACCAAAGGCTACATGGCACTCTTGCAATGATATTTTAGTGTTGATAAAAGATAGAATCAATGTGAATTGAGCAATTGAATCCTTATGAAAGTTGAATATCATAATTTTTTCTTCCTAGGCTCTTGATTCCCTTCATGACAATATAAAAAAAAATAAGATACAATTAAATTAAACTAGAAAATCCTATATACTAAAGAAGAAAATGAATTTATCCTAATTAACATCTCTTTCACTTGTTATCAAATAAATTTTGAATTAAAATCTAATAAATTAAAAACATAATACAAAATAATAATAATAATTCTTACCTGCAAGTCGCGATTAATCAAATAAGTTTCACCAAACTACATGATAGAAAAGCTTCAAACCAACCATGTGAGAGTGAGGCCAACAATAACTGATGTCAAACTTAAGAAATTAAAGGTGCAAGATAAAAATTAATAAATATCTGAAAACATCTCCCCAGATTCTATATAGTTTAATTAAAAAAAAATTAAGAAAATGATCCCAAAATAGAGTTGAAAGCTTTGGAGAGAATATACAATAGAAGAGGAGATGAATTCATCCGTTGCGCTTAATATCGGTGGCTTTTAATTATTTATTCATTCTATTATTAGATATGATTCGGTGGCTAATTGAGATATTTGTTAGAGAGAATGGAGAATAGGGGTACACATACATTTGCGCAAAAAACTTTAGTTAGGGGGCATTATAGTAATTAAGTGGACCAAATAGTTAATAGGGATAATACAAGATATTAAAATTTAAGAAAAAATCAATCAATTTATTTATTTATCCTAATTTAGTTATTTCATACTAATAAATATTGAAATAATAATAAATATTGAAAATTATTAGCATACGATTTGATTAATTGCAAAACAATTTTATCTCATTAATGCAAAATTAAAGTTTATTATAATTGAACAATTATATGTAATGCCTATTATGTGATTACTAGATTGTCTAATTAATCTATAGCGTAAATTGATTGATAGAACATCTTTAACATAGATTTTAAATTTAAATTAATAAGATAAACAAAAGATGAAAATAGATATTGGCGTAAAAACTATGAAGCTATATTAGTTTTAATAATTCATAGTTGAGATATGTTTCAAAATATAAATAAATTATTGCAATAGTTCTTGTTATCTGTTGAAATTAATTGTATGACTATTCTTAGACAATTAGACTAATTTAATAATCAATATTTCAACTATAATTAAATGTTAATTACTAATCATCTAATTTTTTTAATGTATGCAATAAGTTTTAAGTATGAAGTATACGTTCCATGTTCCACAATTATGAGTATAATACAATTATGAAAACTATTAGACTCTATTTAGTAAAATTGACCACTAGATAATTACATTAATTTGAAAATTAGCTAGTCTTCAAATTGATTCAACAATAATTATGATCAATCATAGACATTATTTCTTTAAATACTTAACTATAAAATACCAGCTAGTTCGATAATCAATCTCTAAATTGATTCAATGATAATGATTAAAATAGTTGAGACTTAATTAAAATAAGTTTCAAGTTTGTGTATAAGATAGAATGGGATCATAAATATTATAGAGTTTATTTGAACTACAATGTAATTTCGAAGTTGATTGATGTTTAATTTTAAGATATCGTAAGTTATATCTATGCTGTAATCAATCAATGGTATCTTCTAAGTTAAAAAAGGTAATTTAATATTGTTGCACCTAGTAAAACCTTTAGAAAAAATCAATCCTTTCATAATTATTTAATTTATAATTTACTGAAAATTTCTTCTTGCTCAAGTGGTAGGCACTTTCATATTTTATCTTTTCAGTTGAGGGTTCAAATTCTGTTTGCATTGTAGAAGTTAATTTTATTTTCAATTAAGTATATTAATTAATTAATTATTATATTATCTAGTTCATGTTTGATAAAAAAATAGTAAACTAAGAAACAAAAACTTACAATTACTTTTCTATTAGATGATATATAATTTTATGTTATTTTTACTTACCCTTATAGCTTTTGCTTTGACCAACCTTGCAAGTTATAGTAGTGAAAAACATTATTAGTGCCCATGTTTTCTGTTAAAATTTTATATCCTTTTAATGGCTTTTTCAACCAACTCCTAGTTACATTTAAAAATATTTTTTCTATTTTTTATTAAAAATTACAATAATTGAGAATATTATTTTATTTTCGACTATGTTTTTAAAACGGTAGAAAATAATTATGCATTTTTAATGGTTAGTTACAATCGTTATAAATACCAATGAAGCTAAAATTTCACGCTAAACCATATTGTTGTTTTAGCTTTTCAGTTGAAAAACCAAATAGCTATTTTAGTTTTTCTCGATGTCTTGATTTTTACAATTGAAAATTGCCCTCTCACCAACATATTTAACCATACAAGTTAGGTTAAAAAAAGACTATTTTTCATGTAATGAAAGTTAAGTAAATTATGTGGTAGAAGAATAAGTTAGTTTAAAGCAAGTGTTTGTTAAATTTAGTATCGAATCGATTTTAAAAATTAGTGTCAAATCCCCTATCATTCGGGAGGGGATCCCAATTCCGATTGAAATTTAGTTTTTTCTGTCAACCTTACTAGGGATGTATAGGGGGAAAGAAAAAAGAAAGAAAGAAAAGCTGTTTGTGATATAGCGAAAATATTTAAGTTTTGGTGTTGTTTTAGTTTTACTGAACAGCGAACAAGGTAGTAATTAATATTCATGGATTTTAACAAAAATGAAATTTCCTTTATTGAAATTGAACAAACACAAGTGACTGCAAGCCGAAACCACCATTTAACGTCAAAAGTCAACTGATTTGCCACAGTCTTGCTGTGGGAAATGCAATAACAGCTCAACCGATTGTGCTTTAGCCTCCGGCCTCATAAAAAGCTCATA
The DNA here is from genome assembly GCF_022201045.2 of Citrus sinensis. Classification (NCBI taxonomy): domain Eukaryota; kingdom Viridiplantae; phylum Streptophyta; class Magnoliopsida; order Sapindales; family Rutaceae; genus Citrus; species Citrus sinensis. Next base: position 39,952,572 of record NC_068558.1, on the reverse strand, counting down.
GGAAAGTGATGGATGATGCTGTTATGAAATCACAATGATGTGTAGTTTTTTTTACTTGTATACTTTGTGGAGGAAGAAAATCTCTCAATGAAGAATTGATGTAATATTCTTTTTTTTTTTTTTTTTGGTTAGTACATAACTGTAAGCTGATTCCATAAAAATGCAGCTTTCACGGTAAAGATGTAGAGCATTACAGAGCTGATTTTACTGATACTCCTAGCAAAAAAAGAGGTGATAGAAAAAGCCATGAGTTTACTTATTAGTTATATCAAGTAAATAATATTGATTGGTCGTTTCGTGTATTTATGTATACATTTATATTTTGAAATTGGAGAGAGAAAAATGTAAGACAAAATAAATGTGATAAATTGATACTCACATTCATATCATTTTTTTTAAGGTATAAGAGAGTGGGCAGAGTCCCTATTATCTTATAGCCCTTACCTCCCAAAATTTTGAACTAAAAGAAAATTACTTATTAAAAACCATTCGTGTAAACATCCATTATACATAAGAAGAAAGAAAGAAAACACTGAGAAGCACAATTAAGGACGCATAAAATATATTTCCTTTAGCTAGATCAAACCCTTATTAATGGAGGTGCCTTAATTTACCTTCTTATTGATGGAGGTGCCTTAATTTACCTACTCAACATGATACTGAGCCCGAAGAGAAAGAACGTTCTTCTTATGCATGGCAAGTCCGGGCAGAACATCAAAGTCATGGCTCTTCAATCCAGGCGGCATTTCCCAATCAAATTTGTAAAGAAGATTAGCAAGTGCAAGCTCCACAGTTACAATTCCCATATTCAACCCAGGACAAATTCTTCTGCCAGCACCAAACGGTATTAACTCAAAGTTTTGCCCTTTAAAGTCAATACAACTATCAACAAATCTCTCCGGATAAAATTCCTCAGGATTCTGCCAAGCTTCAGGATCTCTCCCTATCGCCCATGCATTTACAAAAACACGTGTTTTAGCTGGTATTTCATACCCTTCTACTATGCACTTTTGAATTGCTTCTCTTGGAAGTAGTAACGGCACTGTAGGTTGCAATCTCATTGTCTCCTTCACTACGGCTTTAAGATAATGTAGTTCTTGAACATCATCTTCATTTACAAAGCCTTTGTTGCCCCCAATCAACGATCTAATTTCCAGTTGAACTTTTTTCATTGCTCTAGGATTCTTCGTTAGGTAGGTCATGGCCCAAACCACAGTTGCTGCACTTGTGTCTGTTCCAGCAACGAATACGTTCTGCAAAGCAAACAATATACATATTAAATTAGTTAAAGCGAATAAAATTATATTAAATTAATCATGCTCAGGCGGAGACGTCAAAGAGCGCTTTACAGCATTATAAAACGTTTTACAACACTGTAAAATTGGGCATCGGCACAAAATTTTGAGTCTGCGCCTAAGCACGAGTCTACATATAACTATTTATAAAATTATCCACCATGAGCACTGCTTTGATGTTATCCAAAGTCAGGTCAACTTTAAATCCACGATCTTTTCGTATTTGAAGTAAAACATCAATTATATCCTCCTGTTGCGGCAATTTTGATTTTGTTCTGTTTGGATCCAAATGCTCGTCGATGAGTTCCTGGTAGAATCTATCAAGTTCTTGGAAGTTATTTTGCAGACGTTGCATCTTTCCTGTGAACTTATCAATCCAGCCCATGAAAGGAAAATAATCTGTAACAAAAAAGCTTACAAACAAGGCTTGAGTTTCATTAAGCAAGGCTTGGAATCTACTTCTTGCACTTGTTGCTTCATCTTCATCGTACCTCTTGCCAAAAGCAATTCTACAAATAATAGTGCTAGTAAGAGACATCATTACCTCAATTAAGTTTACGAGCTTAGAAGCAGCAACTGATTTTGAAATCTTTTCAATCATTCTTGAAACTTCATCTTCTCTAATGGGTCGAAAATTTTGTACCTTATTAGAGTTTAAGAGATGAATGACACAAATTTTTCTAATCTCTCTCCAATATTCATCATAGGGTGAAAAAGCCAAATCAAGACCATTGTAAGATAACTTTTGTTGCCCTACCAAGGCTGGCCTGCTACAAAATTGAAGGTCATGGGTTTTCAATATCTCTTTAGCCATTTTTGCTGAGGAAACTACTAAGGACGGCACAAAACCAAGACGCAAGGACATGAGGGGGCCATATTTTTTCGATAGTTCCCAAAATGACACATGTGGCTTTGAGACATCAAACTGATGTAAGTTACCGATGAAGGGAAGGCCCCGGGGGCCTGGTGGTAATTTAGTATTATTTTTCGAGGATTTGTGCCTTTGCAAAACAATGAAGAAGAGGAAGAATGGGACACACAGAAGGAAGCTAACGATGATAAGTAAAGCCATAATATCTTCAATGCCCTTGAGCGCTGCAAAAACATAACTGCCTTTCTCCATTAATAAGGAAACAGAAATGCTATATTCAGTAATATTACGAGTCTCTGTTTTGTACTCTTGTAGAGTCCTTATCACTTGTGAGTTTATCAAATCGTCGTCGTCGACAATGATAGATTAAATCCAGAAGAAAAATAGACTTGTCATGCGAAACAGCCAGCTTGTGATGAAGCTTGACACGTGTCATGCGAAACAGCGAGTTTGTAATGAAGCTTTGCTTAACTCTTGCTTGCGTTTGTCGGATTTGCTTCACCGCTTCCCTTCTTGAGCTTTTGTCTTCATTGTTGGTTTGTTGCCTTTTTCTTGCCTCTTTTACTAACTCTCGGTTGCCTCTTGGCTGCCTCCTTAGCCGCCCCCTTTTTGGCATGTTATACTGGATAAACTTCATTTCACCGAACCACAATCTTCAAATAATTGTGAGAATTTTAATTTATTCTTCCTATCTTATTATACTAATGTGTACAACAACAAAACCTCATTAAACTTGTAGAAAATGCATATGTATTAATTACTAGTTTTCAATAACAAAATAATTAAATGAAATACTTTTAATTTAAATTTTTTAATTAATATGTTTACTTATTTGAGAGAATTTAAAAAATTATGTTGTAAATTCTCTCTTATTTAATTATATCAGTTACGGTGGAAGTAATTCTACTTAAAAAAAAATCAAATGATTCTGCTCCTTTAATTCCCATGTTTACTGTTTCAGCTTCTGCAAATGCTGCATTGTCATCAAATAAGGAGGTTACTGTCTTGTTCCCATTTGTCTCAAATAGATTGGTTGGTTTACTTACAGAGCAAGGTTTTCAAAAATCGACATATGAATGAAATATACTTGCAACATTCGCATGTAATTTTTATTTTCATTGTGAGATTTCTTCCACAGTTGCCACATAAAATGTTAAGCTGTGTGCACAGGTTTTAATTACTCCGCTGTACTTGAAGTTTAGTTTCTATCATTCCGTAGATAGCATGAATGTAATGCACGTGCATGCTTCACCGCTTCATTATAAGCCAAACGTGGCTAATTATCAAAGCAGCAGCAAGCTACCAGCTTCATGCAAGGCACGTGCTTGCTTCACCTGTACGCTCTACTTGTGCTGGAGTCGGTGGACATATATGAATTTGAAGGAATTGACAGCAGCTCTCATTTTGCATCATTTTTTGAAGTGAGACAGAGAAGAAAAAGAAGAAAAACTGAGAGCGAAAGAGAAGAGGAAAGAAAAAAAAATTAAAGAAAGGAAGAAGCCAAGAGTGGGAAAATAAGTTTAAAAGATGAATTGAGAGGGAATGTTATAGGAAATGAAATTAAACAGTTACATTAATATCCAATGAATTAATGGGTAATAGATATATGAAGTTTGAACAGTTATGTTACAGTTTTTGTGATACGTATCAATTTTTATATCAGTTTTAATAGTTAATTTTTTAATCCTATATTTTAGGAGGAACTCGAGAATTTAAGAACCCATAGGAGTCCCAACAAACACTCCGAAGTGAAACATGATCTGTGAGTGGATACTATTATTACTAATATGTATTTCGTGAAGCATTTATATTTGATAATATGATTTAATATCATGATTACATATTTGCATATTATATGTTTGATTGAGTCGTGAGATGTGATTGTCGATCACCATATATGTACCCTTCTCCATAGACTCTACGCATGCATATTGAGAGTTAGGCTACTCTACTCGTGCAATTTAGTTAAATTCCGCTAGGTATTGAGAGTTTTCCCTCTCTTCTCGTGCGACGATAATCCCGACAAGTATTGAGAGTTATTTCCCCTGGGTACTATTTGGTACAATTTTGTCATGTGTGTATGATTTTCATGTTTGCTGATGCATTACATTCAGTGCGGAATTATGTCACATAATTATGTATATACCCTAGTACGCTACTATATTTTTCTATATATAAATTATATCCACTCATTGAGCCGTAAGCTCATTATTTTCTTATTTTCTTATTTATCCATTTTGTTTTCCAGGATTTCGTGCAAATCAATTCTAGTAAATTGGGGTGGGCCCACGAGACGCATTGTTGCATGTCTTGCATTTTGAGCACATTTATGTTGTTTATGTTTTTTTTTGTATATATACTTGTAATGTAAGTATGTATAATGAGACATAAACTGTGCAAGTTTTGAATACATATATATTTTCGGAGGAGACACAAAGGTTGTTATGTGTTTATAGTAAAGGTCATATATATATATATATATATATATAAATGTTCCAGTCGAGAATTTTAAAGTGCGGGAAAGCTTTAAAACTGCACGGCTTTAAAAGCTTACAATTCTCTAACCAAAAATCTATTAATATATATACATGAACTAAGTTAGTGCCATGAGTTTTAGTTAGTAGACCGCATGATTCGCCTCGGATCCAACATATAAGTCGGGGCGGGGTGTGTCAATGAACACAGTAGAAAATGTTCTCTCTCTCTCTCTCTCTCTCTCTCTCTCTTTTAAAAACAAAAACAAAAGACGTTTACCTACTTCTTTTTCAGGTAAATATATATGGATATACTAGAAACTAATGGTGTGTTTACTTCCCGGATTGGGGAATCAAAATCCGGAATCGGAATGATTGACATGTTTACTTCGCAAAAATGAAGCAGGAATCGAAATCGAAATGGTGGGGCCCACAACTATTTGGGAATGGGAAATGGAAGATTGATTCCCATGGGGGAGGTGGGAATCAATCTCCCATCCTAGGAATTCCCACTTTGCCCTCCCCCAAAACTAAAAATACCCACTTTGTCCTCAGTTATAATTCATTAATATATTATTATAATTAATTAATTATATATTATGATTAATTAATATATTAATATATTATTAACTATAATTATTAATCATTATAGTTCTTAAATAAATAATCACAAAAATTAATATATTATTATTATAGTTGATTAATTAATATGCTATTATAGTAATTATCAATATTATTACTATAATTAATTCATTTATTATTATTATTATTAATTAATATAATTATTACTGTTAATTAATATATTAACATATTATTAACAATAATTATTAATAATTATAATTTTTGAATAAATAATCACAATAATTAATTTATTGTTATTTTTATTATAATTAATTAATATATTTTTATAATAATTATTAATATAATTATTATAATTAATTCATATATTATTATTTATTAAATTATATATTTATTTCTACTAATTAATAGATTAATATATTATTAACAATAATTATTAATAATTATAATTTTTGAATAAATAATCACAATAATTAATATATTATTATTGTAATTAATTAATATATTATTATAATAATTACTATTATAATTATTATAATTAATTCATATATTATTATTAATTAATATAATTATCACTATTAAATAATATAATAATATATTAATAATTATGGTTCTCGAGTAAATAATCACAATAATTAATATATTATTATTGTAATTAATTAATTAACATGTTATTATAATAATTATTAATATAATTATTATAATTAATTCATATATTATAATTAATTAATTAATATAATTATTAGTACTAATTAATATATTAATATATTTTTAACAATAATTATTAATAATTATAATTATAATTTTTGAATATTAATATTATTAGTTAATATATTTTTATAATAATTGTTAATATAATTATAATAATTAGATAAAAAAATTTAAAATTAATTAATATATTAGTTAATAATAATAATTATGACAACATTAAGTACTTTTTAGTAATTTGTTACAATTTAACTCATTTTGATTCCGATTTAAGACAAAGTAAACACATTAATGGCAACCCAACTTATTCCGATTTCGATTCCTACAGTTCAAGTAAACAACTTATTTTTATTCTCATTCCAGCTCATTTCGATTTCCGTCCATTCCGATTCCAGCCCAGTAAACGCAGCATAAGTAAAAACTATTTTCAGCAACAGCCTTTAACACTACTAGAACTATTAATTTTTTAATGTACAATTTTACAAGATGCTTTTAGAGATCTGTCATCTACAACTTAATCCATGTGAAATATAACTTAAACAAAACTCTAGTATGTGTGTGTGTCTATATATATATCTCCTAGCCGCAAGAAGACTCCATTTTAATGTAAGATGTTTGCCTTCTAACCAACATTTTATAAAAATTAAACCAAAAAAAAGCACTGATATATGTACGAAATGCTGGATAAATCTTAATAAAAACACATTTAAAACGATGCCGTTTTGGATGAATTTACTAATTTAATTAAATTTTAACAGAACATCAAGGACCTTGTTCTAAATTATCTCATTACTGGCGAGTGTGATTACATAAAAGGCCGGGAAAAAAACTTCAATATACTTTTGCAGGTCCGGCTACAGCGCAACTGTGGTACCGTGCCACAGTTGCACCACAGTTTTTTCCACTTTTACAAGTGGATCCCCAAGTGATTCAAGTTCCCTACATTAATTATGAAAGACAGGTATTACAAATAAAATCAAACTCTCTTGTATCTGGCTATTGATATTTATTCCACACATGAATATAAAACACTTTACACAGGAACTGCCAAACCTATACCAAATAAAACTATTACACAGGGAAAAAAAAAAACTCAGGTTAAAACGGGACAAAATTTGAAGTTCAGAAGAATGAGAAACTCAAGCAACAAACTATTACAAGTCCATACATTTTAGCAAAAACATTTTACCATTTGATACGAACATGATCTTATTCTTGCATTTACATCTTTCAACAGCTCCAACAACAGGATGCACACAAACACAAATACGAACAGAGTAGGGGAGGGCTTGCAATATGTAGTTTATGTCAAAAGTTATGACTCCCATGACAAGAAATGGTCCATATTAACCTTAAGTTGTCTTTAAACCCACTGTAGATGGAATCAGTAGCGATCTTCCCGTCCTAACGATTAAAAGAAAAAGTAATAAGCACATGTTAATGAAAGACAAAAGATATCAAATGCAACTCCAATTTTGTATGAGCATGGAGACAAAGCCATAGGAATAGTGTGCTGTAACAATCATGAAACAGATTTATATAGCTTAACCGATAAATTTTATGCTTCAAAACACTACTCCTGGGATTGAATCAATTAACAAACACTAAGCACTCTTCCATCCAATAGTGATTGTAAAACAAAAGTGAAAGACACAGATACAAGTCACAGGCTGGAAGCTCAGCTTTGAAATCAAATTTGATAAAAAATCATTCGTTACATATGATAGAATAAATAAGCTAACACAGTGGAGCAACTGTATAACCACTAAAAGGTAAAAAGAGTTCGTGAAGATTATTTATTATAATATTGTTGTCTCATCGTCAAAATATTTCTCTGTCAAACTTTTTTTTTTTGGGTAGATAAATCTCTAAGAAAATACCCGTCTAATAGTAAAAATTGAAAATTATAATTACAGTTCAAGACACGAGTTCAATAAGAAATGTGTGAAGACAAAATATGCATTAACATTATGACATAACAGCAATAATTTCAAGATCCATGTAATCATACACAAAGATAGTAGGTTATGTGATAAAAGTTAAAAGCAAAAAGCAGCAAGTACCTGAATCTCTGAAACTAATCTTCTCAACTTTAGATTAATCTCAATCGTAGCTTCCCCAGGTCCAGTCTTGAAAATAAATCGATCAACATTTCTTACCTCAAGCTTTAGTGATGGGCTTTTATATGATTTAAATTCATTGTGCCAAACCCCAACAATTCTGTAATCCTTGGAATATGATTTCCCCATGGGCCATCTTAACCCACCCTTGACCTCTGGATCCAAAATGGCTGAATTAATCAGAATTCTGATGCTGTTCTTTTCATCATCCTGAATATTTAAAAATTTCAGTTTCATCATAGAATTTGTTCGAGGGAAATATATCGAGGAGACCAGACGTGATGAGCAGGTGTCTGGTGGCAGAGTTCTGCGAGCAAGTGTGTCCTATAAGAGCCAAGTAGCAAGGGAATAGGAGTAGAAATATTCTGCTCATCCACGAATATGCCATTCGCGAGGCCGAACTCCCGTTAGAGGCATAAGGTCATTCCTGCTAAAGGTCGAGGCGAGGAGACCCAGTCAACGACAGTTGGCAAGACGTGCGTTCCTATCCGAGAATTAAGGCACGAGGTCCGACTCCATTCGCCCACAATGGCAATAATGGGGCGTCCACATCCGAGAGTGGGGAGAATGATGGGCGTAGACTGCGGAAGACCGAGATTCAGAGGAAGCCTATAAAAAGGTAGCCAACGAAGGTAAAAGGGTTAGAATTTTTGCTATTTAGAACTAAGAAAAGAGAACTCTAAAGAACGGAGATTACAGAAAAGCCATAAGATCCGTGGCAAGCGTTCCCAGAACCTTCATATCTGACTTGAGCGTCGGAGGGTTTACGCCGGAAAAACAACCGGCGTGCTCTGACTTGTTTATGTGGACGCAGGAATACCTGGAGCAGAAAGCGTACGAGGAGAGATCATGATCGAGGTGAGGTTGGTCGAGCAGATATCCTGGTCGTAGGAAGAGTGTAACCAGAATCTCGCATCAACATTTTGGCGCCGTCTGTGGGGAGCTGAGGAAAAAGCTTCTGTTGATAGCAAGAAGATGAGTGAAGCAAGTGAAAAGCAATGGAGATAGGAGGAAGTAGTGCACAAGGGGGTGATTTGAGGCTTAACGATTCCGTGACGCTGAGGGAGATAGCCAGTGAAGCACGGGAAAAAGCCATGTTCGACCGGATGGAACGGATGGAAAAGCAAATGGAGCCCTGACAACCATCCTGCATGAGCTGCGGAGTGAACGCAGGGTAACCCAGGAGGAAAGGGTGAGAGGTGGTGGAGTGGCATCAGGTCCTGATAGTGCAAGAAGAAGTCAAACCACCGGGAGATTTGGTGGTGAGAGAGATAACATACCTCTGCAGGGAGAATTTCATAGAGAGGAAGAGCAGTCCCCAGCAAGACAGATTTTTGACGAGGATGACGGGGTGGCGAATGCAGAGGAAACGGAGTTGAGGCAACACTTGCATGATGTAGAGCAAGAGCGGGATCAAGTTGCAGCACGTGACCCTGGTCGTGCAGTGCAGCTGGAGGAGGAAGTGCGCAGACTAGCGCAGATAATTAACGACATGCAAGGAAGGAGCAGAGCTCCTAGTTGGAGAATAATGCTGGACGGAGAATCACCGCTCGCAGCAGAGATCATGAGGGCAATTATTCTAAGGGATTTCCGCCTCCCAGACCTTAGATACGCGGGAAGAACTAATCCGCTGGTGCACATAGAGCGCTTCAACGACATAACTGGGGTACAAGGATTATCTCAATCCCAAAGGTGCAGGGTGTTCCCACTATCCCTTGAGGGACGTGCACGAGAGTGGTACAGGAAACTTCCTCGGGGCAGCATTAAAACCTTCAAGCAGATGTGCCAGGAATTCGCAGAGCAATTTAGTGGGGCGATGGCACCAGAAGATGACATGATGGAGCTGAAAAGCATGAAACAGGGGGAGCAAGAAACCCTTCGGGAATTCATCAAGAGGTTTCATCGTGCTGTCATCGATTTGGGAGCCTTCAACCATCCTCAGGCACTAAGGGGATTGAAAGAGGGAGTGAAGATAGGAAGGCTGTGGTACAACTTGAGAAGCCCAGCTATTCAGTCATATGCGGCCGCATACGAGCAGGCTAAAAGAGACATAGAGATCGAGGAAGAAAAGGCGGCTCGGATTAAGACTGACCAGCTAGAGGGGTTGGAAAAGAAAGAGAAGAGGGCACCACCAGGGAATGGGCCGATCAGGAGGAGGGACCACCAGGCCTCAGGTAGTGGAACAGGAGATCGGGTAACAGCTTACCAGCCTCATCAAAGGCCACCACAATATCAGCGCAGCAGGGCGCAGTCTCCTCGTTCCCCAGCTAGGGAGCCTTGGAGAAGGCATGATTCGACATATGGTGGTCTTCATCAACACTCCCACGGTAGTAGAGGGAGCAGACCAGAAGTGCTGCCACTACCCCCAACTCAAAACGAAGCAAATAGAGAAAGGACAGTACACCTGATCGACCAGAACCAGGACTATGGGCGGTATACTTCATTGAAGATGTCCCTGGACGAGGTGTACGAGGCCATAAAGGACCGAGGATTGCTATACCTCCCTGCCCCAATAACAAAGCTACCCGGCAGGAGGGATATGGGACGTTATTGTAAGTTCCATGGCACTCATGGCCATACCACAACAGAGTGTAGAGATCTCAAGACCCAGGTTGAAGATTTGGTGAGAAATCGGTACCTGGACGAGTTTATAGATGGGACCTTCCCAATGGTAGCCTCGACAAGTGAAGGGGAGCAGAGAGACAGGAACTTGAGGCGCGAGCAGCCTGCAGTTAGGGTGATAGCTGGGGGCCTAACATTGGCCGGAGATTCCAACAGGTCGAGGAAGAACTATGCTAGATACGCCATGACCAGCAAAGAGGTATTCTTCAATACCCCAGCAGCCAAACGTGCAAGAGTCAGGCAAGTACCAATTATGTGGACAGATGAGGATAAAGAAGGAATTATGTACCCCCACGAGGATGCTTTGGTCATCAAGGCCACTATCGCTAGTAAGAAGTTTGACAGGATACTGGTTGACACAGGGAGCTCAGTTGACGTGTTGTTTAAGTCAACCCTGGAGGAAATGGGAATAGCAGACCTGAAGTTGGAATATACCAATACCTCTTTGAAGGGATTCGGAGGAGGAAAGCTGGTCCCCCTAGGTGTAGTCGAGCTGCCTATCACAATTGGGAGCTCCCCGACAGAAAGGACTATGATACTAGACTTTGTGGTGGTGGATGAAGAAGGTCCATACCAGATGATCCTAGGTCGGCCGTTTCTGAGGATGAGCAAAGCGGTATTGTCTAACCATTATCTGGCTCTCAAGTACCGGGTGAACGGGGTAGTCGGGGTGGTACGAGGAGACCAGAGAATCGCTAAAAGCTGTTACTCCTCTGCAGCAAGGGAAGCAATGCAGATAACATCCCTTGATGCCCGAGTGGAAAACAAGAATGGTAGACAAGAACCCGTAGAGGAGCTGGAGACCGTAAGCCTGAGACCAGAGAATCTAGGGAAGACGATCAGAATCGAGTCGAGACTTCAGGAAGAGCAGAAGCAGGAGTTGGTGAAATGCTTACAGGCTCATGCAGATGTGTTTGCTTGGACACATGAAGACATGCCAGGGATTGATCCTGAGGTAGCATGTCATAAGCTGGCAATAAAGAAAGGTGCTCGAACAGTAAGGCAGAAAAGGAGGTGCTTCAACCAGGAGAGGTATGAGGCTATAAATGGCGAGGTGGAAAAGCTCTTAAGAGCAGGGTTCATTCGGGAAGTCAATTATCCTGAGTGGATATCGAATGTGGTGTTGGTAAAGAAGGAAAACGGCAAATGAAGGATGTGTGTGGACTTCACAAATCTCAATAAAGCATGCCCGAAAGATAGCTTCCCTTTGCCAAAAATCGACCAGCTACTAGATTCAACAGCTGGGCACGGCCTGCTCAGTTTCATGGACGCGTTCTCGGGATATAACTAAATTCCCATGTACGAGCAGGATGAGGAGAGTACTGCTTTTATCACTAACCAGGGTTTATTCTGTTACAGGGTAATGCCATTTGGTCTCAAAAATGCTGGGGCCACCTATCAGAGGCTGGTGAATAAAGTCTTTAAGCCGTTGATTGGGAAAACCATGGAGGTGTACGTGGATGACATGATCACCAAATCCAAAATCCCGAAGGATCATGTCGGACACCTCGATGAGACATTCGGGCTTTTGAGGAAGTATAAGATGAAGCTCAACTCGGAGAAGTGTGCTTTTGGGGTCGAATCAGGGAAGTTCCTTGGATTCATGGTAAGCCATAGGGGGATTGAAGCAAACCCCGAGAAGATCCAGGCGATCGTGCAGATGAGGTCTCCTCGTAACCTGAAGGAGATGCAGAGCCTTACGGGGAGGTTGGCGGCATTGAGTCGGTTCATATCCAAGGCTACAGATAAGTGTCAGCCATTCTTTCAAGTAATAAGGAGGGGAAAGAAACAGAATGGACCCCAGAATGCGAGGAAGCCTTCCAGAACTTGAAACAGTATTTGCAGCAAGCCCCTCTGCTATCTACACCGAGAGATGGGGACAAGTTATTTTTGTATTTGGCGGTATCGGATCGGGCCGTCAGTTCTGTTCTGGTGAGAGAGGAAGAGGGAGTTCAGTATCCGATATACTACACCAGCAAGGCCCTACTCGACGCTGAGACCAGATACCCACCATTGGAGAAATGGGCGCTTGCCCTTGTGGTTGCTGCTCGGAAATTGAGGCCATATTTTCAGGCATTCCCCATCTCGGTAATAACAAACCAGCCATTGCGTCAAACTCTGCACAAGCCAGATGCTTCTGGTCGGCTCGTCAAATGGGCTATAGAGCCGAGCGAGTTCGACATAGACTACAAACCCCGAGCAGCGATAAAGGCGCAAGCAATGGCCGACTTCGTAGCAGAGTTCGCAAAGCCTGAAATATGCTTGGACCAGCTGGATGTTGCCTTAGATAGCAACGAAGCCCGAATATGGCAGATGTCAGTAGATGGGTCATCAGGGGAGCAGGGATCAGGAGCAGGAATTGTCTTAGAAGGCCCAGAGGGGGAGGAGATCTCTTATGCGATAAAATTAGAATTCGCGGCCACAAATAACTAGGCAGAATATGAAGCCTTGATAGCATGATTGGAATTAGCTAAGGCCATGAAAGTAGATAGGGTTAAGATCAGAACTGATTCCCAGCTGGTCGCGAATCATGTCAGTGAAAGATTTCAACCAAGAGAGGAGAAGATGGAACAATACCTGAAGATAGTCAGGCAGATGATAGGGAAATTTGAAGCAGTGAAGGTGGTACAAATCCCTAGGGAGCAGAATAGTAGAGCAGATATTTTGGCCAGGATGGCAGCGGTAGCAGACCCAAAAATGCCAAAGTCGATCCCTCTAGAAGTGAAGTCCAGCCCAAGTATCGAGCAGAATTTGGGGGTATTGCAGATAGAACGAAAATGCTCGTTGATGGATCCGATAACTTCATACCTTACAGACGGGGTATTGCCACCAGATAAGCTGCGAGCTCGGAAGATTAGAGCCCAGGGCTCGAGATACACGATGATCGACGGGGTACTGTATCGGCGAGGATATACATTACCCTTCCTGCGATGTTTGGATGAGGACGACGCAGATTACGTACTGAGAGAAGTACATGAAGGAATTTGCGGGAATCATTCTGGTGGGAGGTCCTTGGCCCACAAGGTTCTAAGGCAGGGATATTTCTGGCCGACAATGCACCAGGATGCACAAGAGAAGACCAGGAGTTGTGTAAGCTACCAGAGTTTTGCATGTTTCTCCAACCAGCCACCAGAGAAGCTCACCTCTATGGCCTCCCCTTGGCCATTTTCTCAATGGGGAATTGACCTGATCGACCCGCTGCCAAAGGGACGAGGAGCAGCAACACATGCAATAGTTGCTATAGACTACTTCACGAAGTGGATAGAGGTAGAAGCCCTTAGCAGGATCACAGAGAAGAAAACAACAGACTTTGTGTGGAGAAACATGGTCTGTCGATACGGGATCCCTTATGCCTTGGTAACGGATAATGGCAGGCAGTTCGATAATCACAGCTTCAGGGATTTCTGCCAGAACCTCGGGATAGAGCTGAAGTATTGCTCGCCTGCTCACCCCCAATCGAATGGACAAGTAGAAGCAGCCAACAAAACCATCAAGAGGCTTTTGAAAACCAGGCTTGGAGCAAAGAAATGTGCTTGGGTTGATGAGCTATCAGGCGTACTATGGGCATACAGGACAACCCATAAGACAGCAACGGGGGAGACACCGTTCGCCTTGGCTTTCGGACATGAAGCGGTCATACCAGCTGAGATAGGAACGACCACACACCGAACAGATCATTTCAATGAGCAAGAAAACGATGAGCAGATGTGTTTGAATTTGGACTTGCTAACGGAAAAAAGAGAGCAAGCAGTCGAGCGATCAGTCATTTACCAGCAAAGGGTTGCCCGGTATTATAACCAGAAGGTGAATGTACGGCAGTTCAAGGTCGGAGATTGGGTGTTAAGGAGAGTAAATCAGAACACCAAAGACTCGACTCAGGGAGTGCTCGGTCCAAATTGGGAGGGACCATATAGAGTCAAGCAGCTAGTTGGACTAGGAGCGTACAAGCTGGTTCGCATGGATGGCCACGAGGTGAAGCGCCCATGGAACGCAGCACATCTCAGGAAATATTTCCAGTAAGAATCGTTAATATTTTCAAGTTATTTCTGTTAGTATTTGCCGTTATTTATTTTATGTACAAACAATTCCATGTAAGTTGAATCCTGCAATTAATGGAACGTCGAGGAAATTCAGTCACTGGAAACCATGAAAATTTCTAAGGCATGCAAAGGCTCGTCAAGTCTCAAAGCCTGTTTTATGGCGAGACAGAAGCCAAGCGTGCCAGGATCTGCTCGACCACGTGAAGGCGAACAGACTCCAAAGCATTCAAAAAAAGTTCTAAGGCATGCAAAGGCTCGTCAAGTCTCAAAGCCTGTTTTATGGCGAGACAGAAGCCAAGCGTGCCAGGATCTGCTCGACCACGTGAAGGCGAGCAGACTCCAAAGCATTCAAAAAAAGTTCTAAGGCATGCAAAGGCTCGTCAAGTCTCAAAGCCTGTTTTATGGCGAGACAGAAGCCAAGCGTGCCAGGATCTGCTCGACCACGTGAAGGCGAGCAGACTCCAAAGCATTCAAAAAAAGTTCTAAGGCATGCAAAGGCTCGTCAAGTCTCAAAGCTTGTTTTATGGCGAGACAGAAGCCAAGCGTGCCAGGATCTGCTCGACCACGTGAAGGCGAGCAGACTCCAAAGCATTCAAAAAAAGTTCTAAGGCAATCAAAGGCTCGTCAAGTCTCAAAGCCTGCGCCATGGCGAGACCAGAAGCCAAGCATGCCAGGATCTACTCGACCACGCGAAGGCGAGCAGAATCCCAAACATTGAAGAATTCTCTAAGGCATGTGGCAAAACCATATGCCAAGCCATAACCTGCTCAACCAGACGAAGACGAGCAGATTCTCAAACGGAAAATAACTCATGATTCCAACGCAAGAAAGTAATCAAAAACATCTTTATTAATTTGTTAATAATTAACAGAAGAGGTAATCTTCACAAACATTGTTCATTACAACACAAGAAATATGTTCAAGAAGATGGTGGATCGGTAAGCTGAGCAGCATCAGTTGGCTGGACCTCCTCAGGTGCAGGGGGAGTATCACCAGTTGCGTCCGGGGGGGTGCTCGCCTCGCCAACGACGGCAGGGGTGCTCGCCTCGCCAACGACGGCAGGGGTGCTCGCCTTGCCAACGTCAGTAAGGACTACACGTGGAGGAGAATTTTCCTCCTCAATCACGATCGGTTCTATCCTTTCAGCATCTTCCTTGGCCGCCTCATCATCCATATGTTGAGCAACACCAGCAGTAAGGTCATCCATCTTCAGATCAGGGTGCTGCTTCCCGAGAACGGCCATGATACAACGGTAGAAATGCCGAAGTCCCTGGTCGTACTGGTTGTCGGCTTCCCTCTCTAAGTTTTCGACCTGAGCTCGATGGGAATCGCGAAAAGATTCGAGCTGAGCCTCATACATAGCCTTCTGCCTTCGCAGATCCTCCTTGACCTTGTTCAGCTCCTCCTCGAGGGTAATGGCTTTTGCTTGAGCAAGAGATTCTTGCTCTATCAGCTTGAGGTTCTCAACATTCAGCTCCCCTTCTTTCTTCTCGGCAACGTCAGCTCTGATCGTTGCCGATTGAATATCCTCCTTCATCTTCCGGTCGTAGCGTCGAACCTTGGCCTTATAGTAGGTGGTCATGCAGCTGAGATGGAAAGCGCTGTACTGCATGGCTCCCACCAGTTCGCCTAAGGTGCAGCCATCAAAATCCTCGAGGTCTTTCTTGCTCACGAGTTTGGAAAGCTCGTTGAGATAGGGGGCCAAATGCTCTGCTCGGTTGTTAGGTAGACGAAACCGAGACCCAACAGGAGGAGAAGAGGAAGTAGGATCAGTGGCTGCTCCACTAGTTTCTCCGGCTTTGGCAGGAGGAGGAGGCAAAGTCTTCAAGGGAGAGACCTGCTGCACGATGTTGGCCCGCTTTGCAATAGGGGCGTCCTTACTCTGGTCCCTTTTCGTGGCTGGAGGACGAGAACGATTCCTAGTTAGAGCCCCAATCACAGCGTCCTCCATCTTATGGCCAGGAAGTATCAAGCGAGACTCGAGGAAGTTGTATGTAGTTAGCAGTTCTCGGCTCGAGCAGGAATTGGCCAGTACAGTCTCGACCCATTTAAGCTGGTCAGGTTTGAGCGGGAAGTGAACACCCCAAGAACCTGCAACACAAACAAACTCTTGGTTAGGGACAAACCAGTAAAGTGCAAACAAGAAGGGAGACAAGACATCTAATACGAGCAGGCAACCTGGGACTACGAAACGGGGTGGGACACGGAAGTCCTGCCCATCAACCTGTGCAACTTGACCCCAGGGACCCCCTGCAAAAAAGAATTTCCTCTTCCAATTCCCACCACCACCAGTAGGAAGATCGGTTATGGGTTTCCTGGTCTTGGTACTTGATTGGAAGTAATACCAGCCGGCGTCTTTGGGGCTGCTTTTCAGCTGGTACAGGTGCTTCACCTCATCGACTGTGGGCTCGCTTTGGCAACATTTGTCCCACAGTATGAACAGACCAGAGAGCACTCTCCACCCGTTTGGGTTCAGCTGACCAGGAGCTAGATTTAGCCCGTTAAGAATCCAGGCAAAGTAGGGTTGCAAGGGACACCTCAGCCCGTGCCTGAAACTCTCCAAGAACAAGGTAACATAACCCCTAGGAGGCTGGCTAGGGGTATCCTTCTTTCCTGGGACCTTAAGAATTATTTCACCAGGAATGCTATACCTAAGCCGGAGGTCATCGAGCTCGCCAAACGTGGTCGTGCACGTCATATAATCAGTAGCGTAATCCCGCAATAGGGCTCTACCCCCTACTGTACTTTGCCCTTCTAGTCGCGACGCTCCTGATGGAGACACCTCACCAGAATTATCTCTTCGACCCTCACTCAAGGTGTTCTCCGAGCCTGAAGACCCATATTCATCGCTATGTCCGCTCGAGGAGGTTGTTTGGGGGGACATCCTCCTAGCGCTAGTGCCAACACTGGATCTAATAGGCTCCAAGGGGATCCCGGGGTCAAAAGCAAGATCGGTGAGCAGACTAGGCAGGAAGTCCAACCCACCGTCGTCAACCTCAATGACCTTTTCTTTACCTTTCGACATTCCCTAAGCTCTAACCACAACACCACCACCAACTACTACCCAAACAAAAGAGAAGAGAAATTATCTATAACTATCCGAGACGAAGGAGATAGAAGAAATACCTGAAGTAATGGTTCAGTCGGTGAAAGACAGAGATGGAGGCCTTTATGCCGGAACTTCTTCGCCGGAGAGACAGAGACGAAGACGGAGGGAAATATGAGTTTTCCGATTCGAAAGGATATGGGTTACCTAATGGGGACGGACTCTTGGGTTGCCAGCATTTAACGGCACCAAATCCCAAGGGCCTCGTAACCGGTGGTTTGAAATTCGAATTGAGGGGCAGATTTCTGCCACCTCACCTTCTCCGCAATTAAATGCGATATGACTCTTGGCAGCCTTTCCCAGTCCCACGCGAGCAAGAGCTATTGAGTTTCTACTGCTGGTCCATTACATTACCCAACACCAGAAACTGGGGGACCGGTGTTCGAGGGAAATATATCGAGGAGACCAGACGTGATGAGCAGGTGTCTGGTGGCAGAGTTTTACGAGCATGTGTGTCCTATAAGAGCCAAGTAGCAGGGGAATAGGAGTAGAAATATTCTGCTCATCCACGAATATGCCATTCGCGAGGCCGAACTCCCGTTAGAGGCATAAGGTCATTCCTGCTAAAGGTCGAGGCGAGGAGACCCAGTCAACGACAGTTGGCAGGACGTGCGTTCCTATCCGAGAATTAAGGCACGAGGTCCGACTCCATTCGCCCACAATGGCGATAATGGGGCGTCCACATCCGAGAGTGGGGAGAATGACGGGCGTAGACTGTGGAAGACCGGGATTCAGAGGAAGCCTATAAAAAGGTAGCCAACGAAGGTAAAAGGGTTAGAATTTTTGCTATTTAGAACTAAGAAAAGAGAACTCTAAAGAACAGAGATTACAGAAAAGCCATAAGATCCGTGGCAAGCGTTCCCGGAACCTTCATATCTGACTTGAGCGTCGGAGGGTTTACGCCGGAAAAACAACCGGCGTGCTCTGACTTGTTTCTGTGGACGCAAGAATACCTGGAGCAGAAAGCGTACGAGGAGAGATCCTGATCGAGGTGAGGTTGGTCGAGCAGATATCCTGGTCGTAGGAAGAGTGTAACCAGAATCTCGCATCAACAGAATTCATTTGCTGCGAAAACATAGAAAATATAAGATATGATAAATGTATCAAAGATGGATTAGACCGTGTGTTTGCATTTAAGAAGTTGGAGTTTTTGTAGTATCTTGCTTGTAGCACTTTGGATGCTAAATAATTAGAAAACTACAGTAACCTTCATCCTTGCTTGGCCACTAATGCCTAATTAAATCTAGTGAAATCCCCATTCTTCCTCTATTTTTTGTATGGCTAAGCTCGTTTCATCTTTCCCAATGGATGTCATGCTTGTCTTCCTTAGATCCCCCCAGAATTTCACAATGGCTCTTTGGATATCATTACATAAGCTTCTCGGAAGTTTGGAAGTGCTGATAGTGTATGCTTGTACTACTTGGGCTACTGCTTTGATGAGAATTTCCTTGCACCCACTAGAAAACATCTTATGTTGTCAACTTGATATCTTGCTTAGCACCTTAAGCTTGATATCTTTAAAAAAACTAGTCTTCTTTCTGCCTATCATGGATAGGAGGCTTAGGTATTTTTCATGTCTAGACACCACCTTGAGCTTGAAGGTATCTTTGATTGTTGTGATCCGGTCATTTTGGATTTTGCCTCTAAACAACATAGATGACTTCTAAAAATAAAAAATCTACCCGGAAGCTCTAACATAACATTCAAATATTCCCGTTAAATGCTTGTAATCTGCCACTGATGCATTTAAAAAGAAAAGGCTATTGTCTGCAAAAAGTAAGTGAGAAATCGTGACATCCTTTGTAAACCTTAATCCTCTTGTCAGCTGCTTTGCTTTCTACCTGTATCAGTAAGTTTGAAAAAATTTCTATACATCAAATGAATAAATATGAGGAAAGGGGACATCCCTATCTTAAGCCTCTTTCAGGTTGCATTAAGCCCTTTGGAACTCTGTTGATTATCACTAAAAATGAGGTTGTTGTGATGCAATTCATTATCATACTCACCCATTTATCAAAAAACACAAGTTTAGTCTTTGCTTGTTTTAAAAACTGCCATTCAACCATGTCATGTCCCTTACTTATGTCTGGTTTTAGTGCTACCAAACTATTTCTTTTCCCTTTGCTATATCAAATCTTATGAAGGCATTCATATCCAATAATAACATCATCTGTGATGAGCCTATTAGGTATGAATCCACTCTATATTGGGGGTATAATTTGAGGATAGAATTGGTTTCGGTCTATTAGCAATAGCCTTAGCAACAATTCTATACACAATATTGCAGAAGATAATTGACCTAAATTCAATAATTTTTCTAGGCTTAGCCATCTTAGGTATGAGAGCAATGAATGTATGATTTAGGGAAGCAAAATTACCTTGCTCATTTAGGATGTACAGACAGGTTTCAACCAAACCTCTGTGAACTGTTTGTCAGTGCTTCTGGAAAAAAGCAGCAAGCAAGCTATCTAGACCTGGGGCTTTGTGGTGCACATTTGAGACGAGGCTTCAACTATATCTTCTAGTGTGAAAGGCTCCTCCAGATAGGCATTCATCTCAAGGGTTACCTTTGTTGGCACTCCATTTAAGGCAGCTTGAATTTGAGTTTAAGTCAAGCTGGAGGATGTGAACAAGTTTGGGAAGTATTTATAGAACTCCCTTTCTATTTTCATCTTGTTCCTCTATCCCTTGTCCTTGAGTATTCTCAATTCCCCAAATTTTATTCTTTCTTTTTTTAGCAAAAACTTTAGAATAAAAGAATTTGGTGTTTTTATCCCCTTCTCTTAGCCATTCAGCTCTTGATCTTTGCTTCTAGTAGACTTCTTCATCAACAAACATGTTATTGATATGGTTCTAAATCTTTTTTATCTCTTTCCCATTAACACTTTGAGCATTGTTCTGTTTGACATGGGGACTGGAGAACATTAAAAGTATATTTCTCCTCTTTTCTTTATTAATCATGACAAACAAGATCATTTTTATCTCTTAAAAATAAAAATTCAACAGTGTAACCAAACATGTTACCATCATTTTTTTAATTTTTTTGTAAAACAAAAAACAATAAATCAAAAGCAATACCCGACACCCTTTAGTCTTCTTATTTTAAGTTTAAATTTTTTAAAGGAAGATGATAATTAGACTTCCATAATTTACTTATATATACATGTGAACCTCAAACCTTTGGAAACAGTTACAAAAATCTATTTTTATCCATGTATATCACTCTTTGATTATGTTAACTCAAAAAATTTGACTATAAAAATTTAATAATACATACAAATATGTTTAAGGAGTGGTGATGTTTTTTTTTTTTTTTTTGAGAAGATAAGGAGTGGTGATGTTAAGTCCAAAAGGAGTGACACAATGATGACATAAGCAACATCTCATAGTGCCATATTCATGCCCCCACAATTTTTTGAACTTAAAAAAATTAAAATAAGATTGGCCAAATAAGGAAAATTTATAAAAATAATCTTGAAACCCTCTTCTAATTTTTTTTCAATCATAATTAGTCAAATACAAGTTTTTTGGATCTAATGGCCCTTATCACTTTCAACAAATCAATAAACCAATACCACTCTTAAAAAATCATCAAATCTCACTACTTCATCAAATTACCAAATCTCATCACTATCAACAAATTACTAAAATTCAACAAATACATGTAGTAATAAAGAATTTGTTGTGGTTTTATTGTAAATGTTATTATTTTTCATTTATAAAATCATATGGATTCTTAAAATACTTAGTTTAAGTTAATAGATAAAAAGAAAAATAATTGAAAATAATAAAAAAATTGTTTAAAAACGAGATTGGAGGCAAAACTCAAAATATGTGTAACAAGTATCTATTGCTGGAGATAAACAAGATGACAAGTACCTATCACACATAATTACAACCATTTGATTATAAGTAACAGGCACCACCTGTAGTAAAAAATGGATGTCTCTTGCACATATACACAGTTCGTGCAACAGCCAGTGATATGAAATGTGGGGGGTATTTTGGTCCAAAAAGTTTATATTTTTGCTAATTATAATATAACAAGTTAAAGGGTCAATAAAAAAAAACTCAAAAATTTTGAGTCTATTTTTTATAAATATTCTGCAAAGCAACACGAGAGTGTCATTCATGTCGCCCATGTGTTGTGATTTATCATTATGGGTGGTACTTTTCACAACTCTTTAAAATCGTTATAAAACCTCACATTTATAATCATAGTTCTATTGCTAAAGGAAATTATATAAAATATTTTCATGAACTCCCCTATCTTTAAATGATATAAATAATTATTTTTAAATCAAAATAATTTTGAGACACTAAAGTAATAAATTATAAAATGATAAGATTTTTATTATAAAAATTTTTGTTTAATATTTTATTAAACTCTATTGCAACACATTGTAATTTTATATAATTTTCATCAAAATAAGAATTATATATCTAATAAGTGGAGTTTCAAATGGGTGTTAACAGCTTCGCTCTTGTCATTATTCATGTCACACTGTTTGAGTCCACGGCATGCAATACTTAGATTAAAATAATCTAAAGTCAATGAAATGCTACAACAGAAAATTAAAAAGAAATGATGTTGCCATATATTTTCTATTATTTCTCCATCTCGCCAATTGGCATTTGTCTCGTGGGCACTTTTTGTATACATATATGTGCGTGTGCGCGCGCTCATGTATAAGCTTAACATCTGGTGCATTCCATTGTCATGGAGATCAATAACGTTTCTTCAGAAATCATTAAACCATCTTCTCCAACCCCACAGCATCTAAAAACCCATAAGCTTTCAGTTCTTGATCAGGTTGCTGGTGATTCTCTCTTCCCAATCATTTTATTTTATCCCCAAACATGCAGCAATAATACTTCTCTGAATAAAACTTCTGATCTTCTCAAAAGATCACTCTCACAAACACTAACCCTTTACCACCCATTTGCAGGGAGACTCAAAGATGAATTCTCTATTGATTGTGACGATACCGGCGCCATCTTTATCGAAGCTCGTGCCGCCGCCAGCGACATGTCTGAGATCGTTAAACAACCAACCGTCGATATGCTTGAACAGTTAATGCCGTACAAACTGAATGAAAAGCCAAGTGTTGCTGTCAACTTAGCTGCCAAGGTCACTTACTTTGAACATTGTGGTGGCATGGCGCTTTGTGTTTGCTTTTCTCATGTGATTGCTGACATAACCACAGCAGCAAATTTTATCAAAACTTGGGTCACCTTCGCTTCTGGTTCTGATACTTCCAGTGAGGATGATGATGTTATTAAGCATGCAGTTTTTGGTTGCAGCTCGATCTTCCCACCGCAAAATTTCTCAAGCTTCTCGAGGAATGTGATTTCGGAGAATCATTCTAACTCAGCAGAAATTCTAACGAAAAGATTTATATTTGATGGTGATAAAATAGCCGCCCTGAAGGAGAAAATGGGCAGTGAATCATCTTCGGGGTATCATCCAACGCGTGTTGAAGCTGTGTCCGCGATAATTTTAGGTGGCATAATGAGTGTTGAAAAACAGGCAGATGATTTTAATCATTCACATTTGGTGGCATCAATTGCTGTGAATTTACGAAACAGAGTGAACCCACCAATTCCAGAACAGAGTATTGGGAACATTGTTCAAGCAGGGATAGCAAAGTTGCCTATAAAGAAGACAATTGACTATAGGAATTTAGCTGAAACACTTCATAAATCAATTGAAAAGATAAATGATGAATATTTGAGGAAGTTTCATGCGGATGGTGAGTTTTTGAGCAACATGAATGATGTGTTGGAAGGGCTATTTGATAAAAATTGTAGGTGGTTTACCATAAGTGCTTGGTGTAGAAGGCCATTGTATGAGGCTGATTTTGGGTGGGGAAAGCCGGCGTGGGTAAGCACTGTGATGAAGCATAAAGACGTTGCCGTTTTGTTAGACAGCAGTGATGGTAAGGGAATTGAAGCATGGGTAGCACTGCCTAAGAAAGACATGGCCAAATTTGAACAAGATTCTGGCATTCTTCGTTATGCTTCTATTGATACAAGCTTAATTTAAATGCTGTGTGGGTTCACTTTGAGATTTGGGTATTGGGAAATTTGTACGAGTAGATAAAAGGATGTTAATGCCTGGGTTTTGTTACATTACAGGGGAAAAGATGCCGTATCTGTTAAGTGTATGAATTTAACTTTAATAAATTTCTTCCAAGTTGTATGACTTTTGATAAGCAAATCTGAGGCTAAAAGTTTTAACTTAGGCATAGATACTAACTAGACCATAGTGTTACCATTCAAAGAAAATTTAATAGAAATTAAGTTTTCCAATATTTCAGCGATTCATATGATCAATCTTGTTATTACTAATCTATACTTTATATATAAAACTGTGGGCTTGGGGGTTATTTAAGATTTGACAACAAAAGCCATTTCCATCAACTCAATAAGCATTGAGTAAAAACATGGAACCAGACCAAAGTTACACTATGCAATAAACTATTGTGACACCATAGAAACTATTACTCTGGATGTATTGCATAAATGTTCTAAGATTAAATGTAATTTTTTTAAAATGCTTTTCAATCGTGAATCAAATATATATGCGGTTAAGTGTTAATATCATCCTCTTGCATTTATTCAGTACCACAAATAAAATGCAAAAAGGTACATTTTGTTATTAATAATCTATACTTTATGATAAAGTCATCCAAGATCAAGTCCCTTTTGCTGGTGCTTTCATTATTTGTGACTCTAACTTGTTGAAAATCAAAGTCTGTTGGCAAACCGATCATAGTGCCAAGTTCTCCACTGCCTACATTTTGAGCTTGCTTATTGCCCTCCTCTCTTTGCTGAAGCACTTGATGATAACACTGTTCATCAACTCTTAGAGGCTGCAATAATAATGGAGTTGATGAACTACCTTCTTCTTGTTGTAGTGACTGTAATTTCGGTGCCTTAATTCGCTGTTGGGGCTTAAAAGCTTCTACTTTCTTCATGATTTGCTTCTCTTTATTATTTTTCTGAGAATTGTTCACGATCTTTTTACTCAAGTGGCAATTCCAGTAATTCTTTACATCATTGCCTGTTCTTCCTGGTAATCTACCAGAAATTAATGACCACCTGATCAAAATCAAAACAAGAGTGTTGTCTTGACTACATCCGTCGTAACTCAACAATCTAGTGAGAATATGACGTGGATATTTTTTTTAAACTATATATTCACTTGTTAATTTGTCAATTTTCCAACCTAAGTACATCTATGAATGAAGAGAATGAAGAGATATTTTAGAATACTTCTAAAGTATCATATTAGTTATTTAACAAGTAGATAATATTATAGTATAAATGTATTTATTTTAAAGAATCAACATACAATTGGTGGTTATATAAAATTTAAATACACATGTTATACATGTATTAATTAGTTGTATTAGTGAATGTGATTGGCTCGTTGCAATAGTTATATAAAATCTTTTTTACATCACAGATACCACATAATCAATCACATCCTCCTCAAGAAAAAAAAATCTTTTATATTTATATATATCAAAGATATCACATCATTTATACAACATACTAATGATCACAGTAGATACTCATTTAATTCCTATTTTTTATTTAAGTACTTGTTTAGTCCATATATTTTAAAAAATACTTTTAAAACATTCTAAAATTAAAAATATTACATTCTTATCCCTATTTTTTCTTTATTTTTACAATAATATCCTTGCAACGATATTCTTGACATTAATTAGTTTATCTTTAAAAAAGTTAAGTTCATCAAATTAACTAATACATATCAGTACTAATATTCATTCATAAATAGATCATTATTAGTCAACTTAAAGTAATTTTTAATACACTTACAACAATCTAATTAATAATTTACCAAATTAGTCCTAAAAATAAATAATAATATAAAAAGGGTTCCTCTATGATGCTGTAATTTTTTTATAGCATCAATAATATTTTTAATTGTGTACCATTGGATTTAATCAATGGTACACAATATTTGTAGGCAAAAATAAAAATAAAAAATAATGGTAAACGGTTAACAAACGTGAAATGGGTGAAGAAGTTTGTAAAATAACTATGACCACCCTCAGAGTTTGAAATAATTTCACTTAAATAACATATTTTATTTAAAATTATTTTTTAATCCCCCTTTAAATTTGAAATGTGATAATCTTTTTTAAATAAATCTTCCAAAATCTATTACCATTAAGTATAAAATATAATGGTAGGTTATTTAACACAAATCAAATAAATAAATTGCAATTGGAAAATTTATATATGATATAACACTAATAAATAAACACAACTAAGTACATATACTTAAGTAAATATCATAGTTACATCAATCAACCCGTTGTTGAGATTGTTTGTAACATAAAAATTACTTAATCACACATGTTTTATAAAATTTAATATCGTATATTAAAATACTCATTATTTTATATAATATTAAGGGCATTGTATAATTGATCATGAAGTATGTATTATTTTTAACACCCATTTAACATACTTATTTTCTGAACTTTATATTTATTTTACAGTTAATATCCTTATATGGTAGGAGTTTTAAGTTTTATAAGCTTATATATTTTCATTTTATTTTCAAATATCACTTTGTTAATTTCATAAAAGTTAAATCGAATATATATTCCTAATGAGGTTTAGTTTATGAATTGTGAAATATTATTTTATTGATATCCTTTGATTGTAATTATAAAATTTTATGTTATGAAGAGTCATTACTTTTGTTATGATAGTTAATAGTGACAATAAATAAAATATTGACCCCGATAATATTTACGCGGGAAAAAAAGTGAAAGAAAATCATTTATATTTTTAGATTTTTATTGACATGGTAAAAAATTATTTGAGCCTTATAAAATTTAACTTTCACAAGCTTGTTTTCATTTTGTTTTCATTTTATTTTCAAATGTCACTTTGTTAATTTTATAAAAGTTAAATCTAACACATATTCCTAATTAACTTTAGTTTATGAATCATGAAAGATTATTTTGTTGTTATTCTTTGATAGTAATTATAAAATTTTTATGTTACGAAGAGTCATTACTTTTATTATGATAATTAATAGTGATAATAAATAAAATATCGCATCAAATAATATTTAATGGACAAAATGAGGAAAAAAATCATTGCATGTTTTTATATTTCCATTATAAAGATATGGTTTGGGATACTTTAACTTAAAATTTTGACACAATATTTGAGCCACTAATATATCATAATCTAATGGTTGATATTGAAAGTCAAAGCAACATTTTATAATGTTATATCCTCCACCGTTGAATTGCATGAAATAAATAGTTTAATTTTTTTGTTAAAAATTGAAATCAAAATATTTCTCACTCTATAGTTATATAGACATATATATTTTTCAATAATAATTGGCGAATAAAATATTTCTCATTTGTTGTGACTCATATAGTATTATTAAGAGTAATGGTATAGCCACAAACTCTTACACAAACTTATTTTGTACAAATTCATGTGGCGTTAATTCATTGGTTGAATTAAATATCTCTCGGCCCACATGATTTATTTCTATAATTTTATATTTTCATTCAACCAATGAATTAATGCCACATCAGTTTGTACAAGAGTTTGTGGCTATATCATCACTCTATTATTAATAAAACACATATAAAATAGTTTATTGCAATGCCTTCTATTATCATTATTGTTTAGGTATTAATGGTTTGTAATTAAATGCATACAATACAAATTATTATAAAACTTTGTGTTAAATAACCTACTTGATACTATATTTTATACTTAATGGTAATTGATTTTGGAAGATTTATTTAAAAAAGATTATCATATTTCAAATTTAAAGGAGGGCTGAAAAGTAATTTTAAATAAAATATGTTATTTAAGTGAAATTATTTCAAAATCTAAGAGTGGTCACTATTATTTTACAAAAATTCTCCACCCACTTGAACGGTTAACAAATTTTTTTAGTACAAATATTGTATATCATTGATTAAATCTAATGGTTCACAATTAATACATTATTGATGCTGTAAATTTTTTACAGCATCATAGAAGAACCCATATAAAAACTTAGGTAAATTTTTGTGTTATTTTTAAGGTTGTTTTAATAAATTATCTTTTTTTTAACAGCCCAAAATATATTGTTATAAGGGTATTATTGCAAATGAAAAGAAAAGGTAAGGGTAGGAATGTAAATTATTTTAAACAACTGAAACATCTTGAGGTATTTTTTCAGATATATGGACCAAATGGATCCTTAATTAAAA
This sequence comes from Citrus sinensis, assembly GCF_022201045.2. Taxonomy (NCBI): domain Eukaryota; kingdom Viridiplantae; phylum Streptophyta; class Magnoliopsida; order Sapindales; family Rutaceae; genus Citrus; species Citrus sinensis. Next base: position 39,924,483 of record NC_068558.1, on the reverse strand, counting down.
TATAAGGATTAAACAAGTATTTATCATTAATTAAGCTATCTGCATATTAAATTAGTTGAAAAACTAACAAGTAGGTAGTAGTTAATATGAATTTAGTTCACACACACACACATCATATTTCTAGTCAGAGCTCTCAGCTCTCTTGAATCATTAAAGATGTCGTGAATATGGCAAACTAATTGCTTATTAATCAAGTATAAACAATACGTATACTCACCATGATAGAAAGTGAACTTTGGAAATATAATTAACTTGCCTGTTGCCCAAGAGGTTGTGAAGCTTGATAATGAGATCGATTTCATCTTCTGCAAACCTTCCTCTTTTGATGTCTGGACGGAGGTAATTTACCCACCTCAGTCTACAGCTCTAAATAACTATTTCTTATTAAATTTCCATGCATGCGTGACATAGAAACAAGATTCAAGATTAATTAATTACCAACCAAAAGCGGAATACGTTGCCATTCGCCAGCTCCATGCTGCTGTATACATTTCTTAAGCAAGTGATCTTCTTCTTTAGTCCAACAAATCCCTCCCATGCATATATGTATCTTTCCCACACTACTATTCCTCCACTTTCAATTTGCATAAGTTGGATGTACCACATGATCAGTTCATCTATATATATGTACACACACACACACAACACACGTATATACCTATCCAATATGTAATTTTAAAATTTCCTTTGCAATAAACGTGTAAAACAAATAATTACATGCTTCAAAACTTTGTCAAATGGACCATACCCCTTTCCAAGATTTTATGGCCGTATCTATTTTTTGGGATGAGACAGTGTTAGTGTACTTCTCCGGCAAATAAGCGAATTAATTTATTGGTGTAAGTTGAATAGATTGAGGATCAGAAAATAAAAATAAAAAGGACAATGAATGTAAAAGACAAATAATCCTTTTGTCTTTCTATGTAAAATGTGAATGATTTATCTTTACGCTTAAACTTTTGTGTCAATTGATAACTAATCGTCCAGGTTTAATTTAATGCGGATCAACAAAACAAATTCAAATCAGCCTTACACACGGTGTGAGAATGTTAAAACAAAACTTAAATACTTTTTCTTTTGGATCTTTTCGGTTTCGCGGACAAATCCAAGTTATTTTATAAACCTAGCTAATATGATAATCGTATTGACGCAAAGACAACGATTAATTTGTGAATTACGCAATAGTAATGGCGTAGGCTCAGTACAGTACCACGAGTGTATTTAAAAAAACCCTGCAGGATCGGATAGCCTTTAATGATACACGGGCACCACTTGATTGATTGCTTGGACAGATTAATATCGTGCGGTCCTGATGAAAAGACAAACATGCATGAAGCCAAGAAAAGGACCACAAAATCAAGTGGTCCAAAACTGCAATCGAATTATACATGGATAATATTTCTTAGGTAAATTATCCACGATCATAAGTTTTTTTAGTTTTTTTTAAAAATACATAAATCTCTTTTTTACATAATTTCACTTGAAGTTATGTTATTTTGTATCTATTCACTTCTATCTTTAAATCGTTAAGAGAACTAACAGAATATTGTGTAAATAATTTTTGTACCTTCAAATATAAAAGATAAATTATTCACCAACCACCTTTTTTTTTTTGCATGTTTTCAAAAATAAATAATTCTTAATTTTTTTTATTGAACTCCACTTGAAGTTATATTGTTTTGTACATGTCTACCACTGTATCGTTGTGAAATGACAATTTTATCCTTATGATGTTAATAAAGTTTAACAGTGTTATAACGAGAATAGATCAATAAAAAAAATATTAACTTTAGGTGGAGCGCTGTAAAAGAAAAAAAATTATGTATTTTTAAAAAATGGTGAAAAAATAAATGGTCGGTGGATTGCCTATTTCTTCTTATATGCCAACATTAATTGCCTGTGCAGTAGTCATCGCTTTAGTCGAATTGTTCTTTGGTCGAAGTGAACTAACTTTATTTTGTGTATGATAGTTCCTTGTAACGCAGCGTTCATTTTTTTTTTTTCTCATTTACTCATGTAAATTTGATTAAGTTGACGTACGGTTAGGACAATTTAGCATTTTTTATTGGCCACCAATTTATTTACTGTGTATGTTGTATTCTTGATCTCAAGTCTTGATTAATTAATTGGAAAGGTTTTCCATCGAATTAATCAAGATGTTGATGAAACAATATTGATCAGAACAACACAGACGAAAGAACAAATCTCCTCAACAGAAAAAATTTCTCAGAAATAACCCAGATATGTTTAAAATTACCTACAATATGCCCCGTCGATCAGCCATTTACAAGTCCAAAACTTCAGCACCCTGACAAAAATAATAGTATACCATTAATACGGTAACTTCAGTCGAGGGTATCGTAATTTCCGTCAGTCTTTAATTTCTTTAACATATTTTTCTTATCTACATGGTAGTATCTATTGAAAGATAATATAAGTGATTTCAATCCAAGAAAATTGAGATTAAAATTTCCACTCACAAAATGATATTTAGAAAACAATTTCATTTAGACTCTATTTAGAAAACAATTAAACTTCTTTAACTCTATTTGGTATTGAGGTGATATAACTTTAAGTTATGTAAAGAAAAAAAAAAACTCTTTTTTTATAAAATTAAAGTTAATAGTTTGTTGTAAATATTACTTTTAAATAATAAGTTTGACAAAAATAATAAATATATTATAATATTTTAATCATAACAATTTAGTTTTCAAGGCACAACAAATAGTATTTATCAAACACTTTAGAGTACTAACAAAAAACTCTTCTAATTTAACTCTTCAAATACTTATTATTTCCTTACTTATGTTGTACATAGAAGAGTAAAAAAATTAGTCATCTCCCAAAAGAATTTTCAAATTAAAATAAGTTCATATTATTTTAGTCAAACTTTTTTTTCCACCAAAATAATAACAATGATAACACATCTCTCCTTTCAAGAATGAAAAGAAAAAACTAATATAATATTAAATTGAAGGCTCTAAGAGAATTGACGAGAGAAAAAGATAATTTCATTTGAAGAATTTATTTAAAGAGTGTTTTGGAATACTTTTTACTTATGTGGCTCTTCAAATAACAAGTAAATCTCATTTTAAGAGTTTTTTGGCGATGCTTTTAGGTAGCCTTTGGTTTTTTGTCTGAAATCTAAATGGGTCTGAATTTTTCTAAAGTCTGAATATGTTTGATTACGAAAATATGAACGACACGTTTTTTTTTTTTTTTAAATATCTGAATATAAATGACATTTTATTTGTTTTCACAATAAAAAAATCTTAAATTTAGTTATTTGGCATTTATGTCTTATAAATTAAAACAAAAAAAAGAAGATTAGATTTTATAGTTTAGGAAATAAATTTTTTTACAGATATATTTTTGAAATATAATATTTATTTTTCATTCAGACCTTTTTCCATTCAGATAAAACTCACAAAAGTTTACTTTTTCTATTCATATATAAATGTCTGAAAATCATATATAAATGTCTGAAAATCAGACATAAGTTCCAAAAAATAAATAAGCATATTTTAGAAAAAGTCTGAAATTAATAAAATTTCATATTTCAGACATTTATAAAACAACCTCTTAGTATTGTAACTTTTAAGTTATACCTGCCTAACCTCAATACTAAACTAAGAGCATCATCAAAAGGTTCTATTAATTTTACTTTTTAAATATCTATTTGCTTACCTATATGACAAATAGAAGAGTGAAAAAATATGTTATCCTCTAGAAGGCTCTTCAAATATAAATAATTTAATATTATTTTTAAAATATAATTATTTTTCTAAAGGAAAAATAAATAGTAATTAAATCACTTCTCTCTCTCAAATAAAAAGTAATACAATATAAATTGAAGAGGGAGAATTACTCTACAAAATTGAAGAGAGAGAAATATTCTTATTTAAAAAATTTTAATGAGAATATCTTTTGAATTCTTAAATGTTAATTTGACTATTCAAATATATAGTAAAATTTTATTTAAAAAGTATTTTGGTGATGCTATAAGACCTCAATAATATTCGCCTTTGTAAATATTTATGTGGGCTTACATTTCAGTGATATTAATTAGGCCCATTTCAAATTGTAGATGTCAGAGGTATTCAAACCCAGCTATTTAACCTTTGAAGCCCCATTCATGGCTTTTAATTATATATAATAAAAATTAGATTCTATATTCTGAAAATTTCATTGAGCTCCTCACTAATTGACTTATTCAAAGTCCTATTTTAATTATTGAAGAGGTTGATGATTTGCTTCCCCTTGGCAAATGTAATTTGTCAGTCGTTTATTGGAGTTTTGCCAGACACTAATTGACTTATTCAAAGTCCTATATTACTCTGTTCTGCGAACTAAATATTTTCCGAGTCATTCATAATAATGTAAATTTAGAAATGGGGTTTGAAGATAAAACAAGGGGTTAAATAGCTTCACTCTTTCCACGGTGTGGAAATGTTTAACCTCATAAAAATTAATTAACAATTATAGTACCATGTCCATATTATATGACCTAGAGATGTATGAGTTGGTTCGGATTGAATTTTAAGTCAATTCAAACTAAATTAGAAAAGTTTGATCCTAACCCAAACTAACCGAACATTTTTTAATCTAAACCAAACCAACTCATTTGAATTTAGTTTGAGTTTTGTTGGAGCTTTATGATCCAAATATTTTTTGTTTTGGTAAATACAATTATATGAAAATTATAATGCTATTAATTATTATACATATTAATTACTACATATATATTAATATTACAATATAATGGATAAAAAATTATAAATAATACATTTTGCAATAATTTCATCCCCAAATCAAATAATATTAGAAAATTAAAATAAAGTTTAATCACGAAAATTATCATTTCTCAATAAATGAGAAAATAAACTCTTAACAATAAATTTTCAACCATAGTGTGCGCTATTAGGTTGTAGTATGATGATTGGTTGGTGCCTTTAACAATTTGGTTTTTATAGGCAATTAGGCATCTTTGTAATTTTATTTTTTCCCCCCACGAAATGTGGATATAGGTAGATATATCGCTCAAATACTAGTGAGAGCAGAGATATACCTCTATGTGTGTTGGATAGGGTTCTGATCGTCTCTAATTGTAGGGGTGGGTACAAATTCAAAATAAATCAAAAATTTTAGTTCGGTTCAGTTCGGTTTGAGAATTTCAAAAATCGGTTTGAATTTGGTTCAGTTTCAGTAATAGCCCATTGGTTTTTTAGTTATGAAACACTAAACTGAAACAAAAAAAAACCAAACCAAACCGAATCGGATATTTTGATGTCCGATTCAGTTCTATCTATCCTTAAAAGCCATGTGGCGGTTCTTTAATTTAAAAATTATTTTTTGATTTTTTGGTTTGATTTTCAGTTTAATCGGTTCAATTGTTGGATTTTAAATTTTAAATCGAAAACCGAACCAAAGTATTTGGTTTTCACCAAACCATAATATTTGGTTTTTTCTATAAAAAAAATACTGAACCGAGCCTCCAAAAAATTAAACTGAACTGATTATTTTTGGAGTCCAATTTAATTTTGCCCACCTCTATTAAAACCACTTATAAACAAGTTGGATGATCTTTTAATTATTTATATTTTCACTTTGTAATCTCTACCTATAGACTTAATTGGATTTGTTGGTGGTGTAATTTCTCGTCCCTTAAACTGTTTATGCAACTTTTATTATTTGCAACCACAGTGTTGTTACCAGTAAAAAAAAAGAAAAAAAATCACTAAAAATAAAAAATTTGTGATCATTACAAGAACACTCGATCAAAAAATTATTTTAAGTCATTAAAATTAATAATACGTAGTAAGACTGTCAGAGTATGAATCGAAGAATGAATGTTGCAATAAAGTCAAAGATTGTCAAATTCTGGATCTCGCCTTGTTTGACCTGTTTGAATTATAAGCTGTTGATCATCAGGTCCTAAACTTCTTCACGTGACTCCATGATCCTCGATTTTCTAAAGCAGAAAAAATAAAATTATAGATTTATAATAATTTGTCAGTATCTTATGCCAATTTTTGACTCGCCAGGCCTAAATTAATCGTTAATTATGTGTGTGTACATACTTACTTACATATATTCTCAAGTGATAATTATTTAAAAATGCAGTAGTTTTTTTTATATGAATATACAGTTAAATTATACGATTTAATAAAATTATTTTTTAATATATTATATAATATTAAAATTTAACTCTATTAAATTGTACTACTTAAAAAAAATATCAGTGTAAAAAAAAGAGTGGGCTCATTCTAAAAACGGGTAATTTTTAGGGACTTCCCTTGAGGTTTGATCTATTAACACTTATATAGAAAATATAACTGTAATTACAGAGACCTCCCCTACCGTTTATACTTAATTTCGTATATAGTTAGTATATGAGGGTAAACTAGTAAAAGCGCATTTAAAATTAAAGTAAACAAAAAGTTACTTTGAAGATATACCTACTGAAACACTCAAAACCATTTTCTCTTTCATCAATCGAAGCACGTATGAACAAGACGGTCTTGGATCAGCAATTTTTTATTCATTCATCAAGTTATAGTGCAAGTTGTGGAAACTAGGGAGAGAACTGATGAGGATGGAAAAAGATCCAAGTGTCTTATTGTTAGTATTGTGGACAAATTAATTATGTTAACCCAAAGCTGCAATCTGATTTTTGTTCTCTCAAATGGAGTCCAAATGCTGAATTCAACAACTGTAAAGAAGCTTGAATAATTTCCATTCCATGCCCTCTCAATGGTCAATGGCCAATTTGTGCACTTACAGGTATCAACTGTAAATCTGCCTCTGTTGACGTGGTGGTCGTCAGCACCAAACTCAGATCTCGTCAGCATCGAATGCAGATTTCTCGGCTTTCAAATAGCAAGCCGCAAGTTTTATTTTATTATTTGTGTATGATAATATTGCTAGGGATTACGAGGGTCATGGAACCCATGCAGCCTCTATAGCTTATGGAAATGAAGTAAAGGATGCTAGTTTCTTCGGAGTGGGACAAAGCACCGCCAGAGGGGGAGTTTCATTGGTAAGAGTTGCTGCTTATAAAGTATGTTCTCCTGCAGGGTGCACGAAACTTTATTTTTTTGTTGCTATCAAAATCGGAGTTCTGGCACTGGGGGAAAAAGAAATGGCCACTTTTCTTTTTTCAGCCTTGGAACAACTGTAGGAGTCGAGCAGGGCTGAGTGCCATCCAATAAATGCCTCCATTTTTAGCCTTTTTGCAGAGGTAAGGGTAGTTTCGACCTATCACTAGTCAACTAACGGTCAAGAAAAATAATACAAATGATAGGAGAGGTCTCTGTAATTACAATCATACTTTTTATTCAAGTGTCAATACGCCAAAACACAATGGAAGTCTCTAAAACTTACCCAGTGAAATTTACTTTTTATTTCAACGGAGAAGAGGGATTAAGAAGAAGTCAAATGGACAGCATGGATGGTGATACATGTGGCAGGCGGTGGTCAGGCCACGGGCATTCACAAATCACAAGCTCCAAAAGCTTTATATTTATTTTCAAAGTCAAAATCCGCCACCACATATCACTCCACGAGGTTTGGCAATCACCTTGCAGATTTTCTGTTCCTCTAGATCTACGGTCGAATTACAATATTCAGATAATAAAGACAATAAAAATTAATAAAAATTTGTGCATTCATGTTTGAAAAATGTCTTTTTCTTTCTTTTTTTTTTATCGAAACTAATCTGGCCAGATGTGATCGTATCACATATGTTTTGTAATTATTACTCCAACAGCAACTCAATTTTTTTTTTAAAAATTTTTAAGTCATGTGAGCAGTATTTAAAATTTCATATCCTTTTATTTTTAATATAGCAAAATTTTATTATTTTAACTAAATGGTATTCACATCACATATATAATCATATAATATTAAAATAGCTGGTAAACTGTACCTTAAAATACTGACCACAAAGCCGATAAGCCAAACGGAACAAAATTCATTATCAAATTTAATATATTAAATGCTATTTGAACAGCGGCAGTAAGACTGTAAGAAAATAAAAATTATAACACCACAATATAAATAATATTATCGTTTTATATGCTACAATATTACTATACTAATAACAATATCTATACTTTTATTTTCTTTACTATCTTACCAATGCTCTACTAACAATAGCGGATCTTATTACCTTGCACGATGATGGTGTAACAAATATTACAGAATTGATAATATATATATTTTTTATTTTCTATAATTCTTTTATTATTATTCAGTAAATCTTAATCGTTTGATTAAATCTAACTTTTTTCTGATTCTATAACGTTTGTAACAAAATTCTAACAATTATAAAATGAGCAGAGAATTCAATGATTTAACTTTAGCTGACAGTTGCTTCCGAAAAAGCACTTCCATCTGCTTTTGCCCTTTTCAACCTACAGTGCCTTTCTGTGGAAGCATCAAAGGCCAACAGTACTACCCGCGGGCCCCAACCCATTACCAAAGCCATTATTATATATACATTATACAGTTCCAAAGCTTTCAGTTTTCATGATAACATTTAAAAAGATTATAAATAAATAAATAAAGTCAATTTGGTCATACTTTCACTTTCACAATCACAACCAAACCCACTTTCTGTAACAGTAAAAAGAGCACCCAAATCAATGTGAAAACCCAGAACATATGGGACCCATTCGAGCCGCGTGAATCCAGCAAAAACAAAGGCCCTTTTTCCTCATTTTAATGTTTTAAAAAAGGGCGCTTCTGGGTTAGAGTTGAAAATGGCAGCAAAAGCAGCATATAATAATAATTAAGAATTATAATAAATCAGAAAAAGTTGACGAATATCAAACAGACCACAGTCGCTTGGTTTCTCATCACTTTCTCTCTTGTTTCCTTTTTGTATTTTGTACTCTGCCTTCCTTTAATATCACTCACTGTTTCCCATTAATAGAAGCTGAGCAGCAGCAGCAGCAGCAGCAGCAGCAGCTCAAGTATCTTTCTTCCTAGATTCTCTCTCTCAGCTTTTACTACCACAATTTAACTCCCGTCTTGAGTTGAGAACCCCCCCATACTTTCCCCCCTTTTTACTTAAAAAGCACTCAAAACTTTTCTTTTATATCCCCTTGTCTTGGGCCCTTGGATTCATCTTCTGCTGCTACCGTCACCAAGACGAAACACAAAATATGGATGTAAGTTCTCTCTCTTTCTTTTTGAAGGTTGAGGGTGAGCTAAGCATAAACTTGGTTGCAATCAATACATCATATATTTAATTTCTTCGTTTGTTTTTATTGATTTAGTTTATTTTCTTCTTGTTAAAAAAAAAAAAGCCTTTACAGGAAAATTGTAAAAGGAGTGGGCAAATACACATACCCGCATTCGGAAACTGGGATTACGCAAACGACACGCCAATAACTCAGTATTTTGAGTGTGCAAGACAAGCAGGCTTGTTAAGATACAGTTCTTCTTCTGGTGAATCTGATCCGTATGTTCGTAATACGACCACTGCTGCTGGTGGTGACTTATATGCAGTTGATGATCATCGTCATCATCGTCATTTGCACAAACCTTCTCGTTATCATGCTGCTGTTGCTGTTGCTCCCCCTCGAAAGGTATCTTTTTTTTACCCTAATAAAAATTTTTCTTTTTAACAATGTAGTAGTTTTTCACATTATCTTGTTTACGTAACACCGGTTGCAGAATAGTGGAACCTTAAAAGCATATAAAATTTTATGACATTAGTGTACAATTAAATTTTGCGTAGTTTAAGCTTTACCACACCTCTGGATTTTTTTTTTATCAAAATAAAAGTTAAATGTGAATGCAATAATGAAGTTGCGGATTTTGATGTTGAATTTGGGTGAATTTCGTAGACAAGAGTGAGGGATAAGCGAGGGGCGAATGTCAAGGAAGTGCAAAGAAGGCAAGTGAAGAAGGTATGTGACGTGGCTGAACCGCCAAGGAGGCAGCAATCATTACAGCAAAATTTTAATAATAATGATGTTAATAAGAAGAAGCTGCATCCTCAACACGACGTCGTTACAGCGACTACAGTTCGAGCTAGGCCACCTAAAGCCGTTGATGAAGATCTCTACAAAATCCCTCCTGAGCTTCTCCACTCTTCCAAGCGGGTAAGCTTTCTTTCTTTTGTTTTTGTGTTTTTTTTTATTTAATTAATTATATATTATATAATTATTAAAGGCTGCTGCTGAGTAGTGAGTAACTTGAAGATTATTTGACAACCAAAAAGAAAAGAAAACACTTATAAATATTTTATCACCACTCTTAGGTGGACATAAGTTACTAACTTAGCATGGGCACGGCATGACATAAGTTATTAATTAATTTGTATAATTGATTGGGTAGGGGCCCCAAAAAAACTAGCAATTCATTCGCATGATGGGTTTTTAGTTTTCCATCCGCATTTTCAAACAATTAGGTTTATGGGAATGTGGAATTCTTGAAGCCGAGTAAAAGAAAGTCTATGGACGTTTCTTGATTTTGAAAAGTTTGGCAATTGGGGTTGAAATTTTTAACTTTGCAGCAATTGGGGCCCTGAGACTCGACGACTCCAATGGTTCAAAAGACAAAGTCATTTATGACGAGAAAGTAGAAAAGTTTGTACCGCTAGCACCATCTAGGTTACGTGTCCACTGTCCAAATGCCACGAAAGTCTATTCTATTTTTTTTTTAATGATTACATTATATAATTCTCTCTTGAACTTTTCGCAAATTACAAATTCACATGGGTAAAAGTCATGAGAGCTCAAAAATTCTGATCCGTCCATAAATTGTTGAGATAAACTCGAAAATCTATCCTTGATACCCGGCAGATGGACTGGGGTTTAAGTTTTTTGATCTTATAAATTGGCGCAAAATTAGGGTCGTAATTGCTCGGCCCATGTGAGTTAATACTATGCTTGGGGCTAGCTGGCCTGGCCCTCTCCCGGCCTAATCTCAGGCGTACAAACTTGACTTGATTTGTGGGATCATGCTACGGTTCAACTGTGGCACCGTGCTACAGTTGCATTTAGCCGTTGGATGCAGTTGGATTGGTGGGATCCACTGGCATCCAACGGTTAGATGCAACTGTGGTACGGTGCCACAGTTGCACCTAAGGTTTCCCCTGATTTGTGACATATTATTGATTTAATTTTGTATCTTTTGATGGTGTCCAAATCTATCCTTAGCATTCTCCTATTTTCTCGTGCAGAAGAAAATGCCCGGATTCTTTTCATGCCTTGTTCCTGCTTGTGGCTCCTGAGACTGGAGCTTCTCTCTTGGGTTTCTTTAAAATGGGAGAGGAAAAATGCAGCAATGGTAGTTGTATTATCTATGCATTTTTTTTTTCTTTTTTGGGAACCGCATTGTGTACGATATTTTGCGATTACAGTGGAAACAGATGGTACTTAACTACTTGTGCTCTTGTTTCTTAATTTTTTTTCATTAAAATTTGCATTTGTATAACCGTTTACAGTCACTTAAGTTAATAATTGGTTACTGATAATAAAGATTGTAACAAATAAAACAACATATATACTGCCCATACATATGAGACCTAGGCCATTCACATTTCACAAAATCCCATGAACTTAGAATTAATGAATACTTTGTAGGTTAGGACAAGAAGCTTTGGGTCAAAGGATTAGTTTCCGCCATTTTTAACAAATAATTCTTTCACAAACTTTACATCACCATTTCAATGATCGTTCGGGCTATCACAATCCAACAGGTGTTGTTATGCACACATAATATAACAAACAATCATCACATTGGTCCGTTTATTTATTGATTTATTTATTATTTTTGGTTTCGTTTATCCGGCAATCGCTTTACCAAAGTCCAATTTTTGGGTAATTAGGGAAAGCTGTAAAGATAATGGAACCAAAAAGCAGATCCATTGGTTCTGAATTTGAATTATTCACATCGCTATCCAAAAAAAGCACTTTTTGATTCCTTTCCCGAGGAAAAATATTTCAACTTCCCCGCTTTACGCGAACGACTTCATACCAAAAACAAAAATAGTTCGATAAATACAAATGACACGTGCCCAGTTACTACACTCCATACCATACACGTCCATTCAAAAAATTTAGACTCAAATTTATCAAAAAAAAAAAATTTAGACTCAATAATGGCCGGTGCAAAAGTTGTCTTTAGTTATTTCGATATCTTTCCTTCGTACACAGACCTAATTTTCCAACACTAGAATCCAATTTTTCTCCAGAATTTAATCCAGAGTTCGTTCAAAATTGAGGTGGTCAGCAGAATGAGTGCATTATATTTCGTATATTTTACAAACTTAATGGCAGTGGTTTAGTAACCAACTTATAGATTACAGGGGAGCATGACTAGTGATGCAAAGCATGGCAGCAAAGAAACAAAAATTAAAAATTAAAAATTAAAAAGAATAAAATATTCAGCTAATCCAACAAAGAGTGACTCGGGCTTTAATATGAGAAGATTAAAGGGTAACTCGTCAAAGTGCCACGTAAGAATATTGAAGTTGCTTCAATGAACCACTATTGGTGGGCAACTCTTTAACAGGCCATGATTTCAGGGACTGTATGGTGTAGCCTGCTATCAAGCATTTTTCAAAAAGAAGATGAGAATTAAGTTTGTTTGAAAATGAACAAGATGAGAATTTATAAAATGCAAATTCAACCCACTTTTTGATTTGTAAATTCATATTGATTGCTGCATTGTTAACTTAAATAGCAGTCCTGGAAAAAGGGCAGGTGATGGGATTACTACATCATGTTCATACTGGACTTCCACATCAACTAGCTATTGGTTAGAGGACGCCCACCAAATTTGTTGGTGACATACACATATTGTAAAATTTAATCCACTTAGTATTTATTAAGGAAATATTTTGTAATATGGTGCCGACACTAGCTTAGTGAGAGAATTGAAGGAGACCCTACAACTGCACTCACCAGCCTTAAACAGTTTCCTTCAATGGGCCCTTTGGTGGCTATGCAAATATCACAATTTCAATCAGATGTGAGGTTAACACAGGGCATGTTCTGATGCAAACTAGGCATGAAGCCAGAAAAAAGAAAAATGATGATTAATTGACAGACACATAAGCAAGAATGCAAAACATACCTCTATTAGAGTTTCATTCATGATCGTTGAAGGTAAAAAGTACACTATCTTTTCTACATCTGTAGGCTAGTGAAGTGCTGGATCAAAACTTTCCTGTTATGAATAAAGGAATGTGTACAAAATTTGCAACGTTTTTACAGGTAATGACCTCACAACACTGTGTACACTTTGGAGCAAGGTAAGAGTATTTACAATGGGTGGTTACTGAAGGAAGGGCTTTATTTCATCATGCTGTATGCACAATTAAAGCAGCTTTATTAAGCCTCTCAAGGATGCCATTGGCCTTTCTCTTGGCCCTTGAAGTCCCATTCTCTGCAAGTCTAGAAAGCGTGCCATTAGCATTTTCCTCCTCCATAATTTCCCTCATTTGGGTTCGATCAGTAAAGCAGATATTGTACAGAATAGCAGCACAATTTTCTTTGTTGCGTTCACAAGTGCTCTCCCTTATGATCCTGAGCAAGCAGGGTATGGCACCTAGTTCCCCTATTTCCTCGATTGCAGCTTGGTGAGTAGAAAGCATTGCAAGAATAGCCAACAACTCATCAACAAGGGTATTTTCCATGATTTTTCTGAGTATCACCCTTACTGCCCCTGCATGGACAGCCCTCCTTTTATTCTCCAAGAGAATACAAAGACTGAAGATTGCCGAGGCAACATCCTTCATGGCTAATGGATGCCCTTCCTCCAGAAGTTCAATTAAAGGAGTCATGGCACCCAATTTTCCAATAGTGAGCTTGTTAGAATCTAGGGCTGATAATGAGAAGAGTGCAGCAGCAGCATTTCTTCTTGTTTCAATGGTTCCAGTTTGTACGGAGTCAATTAGCAGAGGGATGGCCAATGGATTCTCAGCAACTAGTCTCTTATTATCATCATGAATTGAGAGGTTCAGTATTGTTGTGATTAAATCCTCTAGGAGACCAGGATCAGTATCAGCTCTGCCAGGTGACAGTGGACTTAACAATAGGGGAATGGCATCAGTAGACTCACCAAAAAGTGCCCGAAACAATGGCATCCTCTTCGTTAGCAGCCGAAGCTCTTTTGCTGCTTCTTTCTGGTCAGAGAGGGAAGAAGACATCTTCTCAAGCAGTGAATTTAAATGGCTTCTGCTGGCATCAGTCACAACATCCTCATCTGTATCCTTAATGGGCTTTGGCAGCTCAATGCCATGCTCTTTGCACCATTGTGAAATCATTTCTCGTACCAAGTGATTAGGAATAAGAACTGTATGAGAGAGAACTTGTCGGGTTTGAGGGCATGTTCGGTTCCCTTCGTCTAGCCATCTCTGGATGCAAGGGCGATCAAAAGTCTGCAAATCCAGCACAAATTAAGAACTCATATGAGTAATGCTGTCAATTTACTGATCATCAAGAGATTAGACAAGAAAGATTCACCAGATACAAGAAAATAAAAATTCCTCAATAAGTACCATGCCTGATTTCACAGATATTATATTAGCATCAATAACACCGGAAGATTTCTCTTTTGCAGGCTGCAAATTTATTTATGCCTCTAGAAGATACGTCTGAAACAAGATTCTTTATATATCTTTCATACATAAGAGCAAAGTTTTATTTCCATAGAACAGACCATCCATTATAAATTTCTTGCAAGAAAGATTAAACTGGCCCGGCTTGTCATAATATTTTTAATACGTCTTTTCTACCACCATTTGAAAAGCCACACACAAACCATGAACCGAGTGTTAGAAGTCCTACCAAACAACCAAATTTCATATCCAAGTTTGGCTAAGTACCAATAAAATAGTGGCTTAAATTCAATCAACCAAACAACTTTCTTAATGCTTCAAAATTGAGACACCTAAGGGCTCAGGCTGACAACACTCCAAGGAAACAACTTTGCTATATCCCAAACATCAAAAGACAGTAAACTCCAATAACCAAACTAGAAATATTAACCGAAAACTCACAAGTATTGCACACATAAACGAACAAGAACTAAATTCATCCCATCTATGCAATTACAGAGACACCCAGATGCTAAAATAAACAATAAAGTAAATTGAAGCACTACCTGACCATTAGCCAAGACAACAGGATCAGTCATAATCTCTCCAGAAATAGGACACCTGAACTCATAAGGCAAACCCAGAAGATGATCATCACCAGCAGCACCACCTTTAAAAGAATGGGGTTTTTTCAACTTCAAATCTTTCAAGCAAGACAAGACTCTTAAGGCCTCATTAGTGACTTGTAAACCTCCATAATCATCTTCATCAAGAATTGCCTTCACCAGTCTCTGCAACTCTTTCTTCAACTCTACAGCCTTTCTAACACATGACTCTGTTTCTTCAACTTCTGGGTTGGCCATAAATAAAATAAAAAAATAAAGAAAAAGACAATGAAAGAATAAGAGAGAATTAGCAAACTGGGTTTGTTTCTGAGAAGAAAAGGGAATTTAAGTACATGTGTTTGCTTCTCTTTTGTCGTTATTTTCAGTTATTTTCTCTGATTTTTCTTCTTCTTCTTCGGTTTGGACTTTATTATTTTCCTACCAGAAACTGGTGTACACTTGTTAGTTATATACAAACCACTACGTGCATTTGTTTGAATAATAACATTTCACTCCCTAGACGTTTTGATTTTCTCAAGCAATGACGTGATTGTTCTATTTACATTAAATAGGATCCAAATAAAAAAATTGCCATTCAAATGACTAAATTTATCCTCATTCAAGAATAATATATTGCCACGTAGGTCATAGTCTAGTGTAACCCACCCTCTCAGTAAAATATTGAGAAATAGATGTAAATTTGAGAAATATTGCCACTCTTTACAGTTATAAAAACTCTTAGTTTTCTTCAATAATTAAGTAGGTGTAAATTTATTTTGTAATATATATAAAAATAGATTAAAAGTGTAAATAAGGTTGAGGTAATTGTATCTATGGTTGGAGTATACTCTCATTAGGCTCTCATGCTAACAATATGACACATAATTTTTGAATAATGATAGGTAACTCAATATTTAAGTTCTAATTTAAATCTCAACTGATATGACATTCATTCATTGAATGATAATTAAATAATTTTACTAATTATAAAATACATCATTTAATAAATGAGAGACACATAATATTAATATTTAAGTTGAGATTCAAATATTAAAATTCCTAACATTATTGATAATTTTTTATATTGTGTCATCCTACAATATTTATGTCGGTGACAAGTTTTAAATTGTGGAGTGTGTTCTTTATTTGTTAAAACATAAAACTGACGGACTCAAATATCATTGGACCAATTCGTTGTGGATCTTTGTTTGTTGCCACGTCTCCGGCGGCTGTGGCCTGTGGCTTTGCTTCGGTCAGTGGTCACTGTGGAACTCGATTGGACAAAGAAGAGGGTATGTTTTGTCATTTTGACATTTGTAGGGCTCTAATCAAGCAATCACATGTTGCCATATAAGAAGCCGAATGGTCTTCGCCCTATACTTGGTAGGGAGGTTTGTTTCAACCTCAATTAAATTTGTGTAAATGGTTCAATGTCAAAGGTTGATTTGGATTGAGACTCTTGATTTTTAAATTTTTAATTAATTCAATTAAAATTTATATGTCAACACTGATTTATTGTTTAATGTTATTTTAACATATATATAAATTGTTAATTTGTTTGCAGAATCAATTTGATTACCCGACATCATTTATTTAGCTTAATTGACCGATCAATTTGAATTTTATTATAAGATTGAATAATTCTTTTTAAATTAAGGTTAAATTATTGAAAGAGTGAGGTTATTTGCACTTTAAAAATTACTCTAAATACTCTAATTTTATTAAAAATATGTATTACAAAAACACTCATAATATAAATTATTATTAAGAATAATTTATTATAAGTCAATATTATATAATTACTTTGAATGTCCATATTGCACACTCATTATTCAATTTATAATTCTTATACCTTAAACCCTAAAAATTTTATTTCCAACATCTTAATTAATATTTAGACGAACAATGAGGAAATCAATTTTGAGAAAATTTTTGACTATGAATTATGTGTGATACTTTTTTATTTTAAAAAAATAAAATGAAACAAAAATATTGTAAAATAAGTTTTTTTTGGGCTTTGATCCTTCTTTTTTCTTTTTCATGTTCTTCATCTCTTCGTCTTCTTATTCTTATTCTTTTTCTTTTTTTTAGTCGTATTTATGGAATTTTTTTTATTATTCTCATTGCAAGTTATTCTAGGTGCAAATCCAATATTGAACATAAATAAACAAAAAAATTAATAACTAAAATTGTGTTAAATAATTTGTTTACAACTGGACTTAATTATATTGTTGTAAATATTTGTTAAATCTTTTAAAATTAGTGTGCTAAATAATTTTATTAATGTTTTAAGTAAATAAAGTTAAGTAACTTAAATAGTTGAAGTAAGCATATATTTGGAACTTTAAAAAGTGTATAAAGTAAAACTTAATTTTTTATAATTAGAGTATGAGTATGTAGAGTAATAGCGTGTTCAAAGTAATATTTAGAGTATAAATAACCCTAATGTAATTGACTAGTATTAACTAAGGGCTTGTTTGTTAATATCTTGAGTATGTAATTTTATTAATTTTAGACTTTCTTAAATTTGATTTTTATTTTATAATTTCTTCAGACATTTACATTTGAATAGAAAAAGTAATTTTTTGTGATTTTTATCTGAATAAAAAAATTTAAATGAAAAGTAAACACTATATCCTAAAAATATCTCTATTACATATACTTATTTTCTAAATTATAAAATCTAATTTATTTATTTATTTTGACTCATAAGACTATGAATATCAAATAATTGTGCTTAAGATTTTTTTTTTATATGAAAAATCAAACAAAATACCATGCATATTTGGATATTAGAAAAATATAAAATAAATATGTCAATTAAATATTTATATTCAGACATATTCAGACTTTAACTAAATTTAGATTAAAAAACAAATGCTACCCAAGTACAAGAATAAAAATTTACGTGAACACAACAAACCGTTTCATTTTTAACTACTACCATGTTTGTTTTGTTTTATTATTATTATTGTTTTCCAATTTTACTCCCACCACCACTAAGTGATTAAGTTAGAAATTTGTTCCCCTTGATTCATTAATAAAATGTTGAAGCTGCCACCAGAAAATAGTTGATTGATTGGGATATTCATCTACCTTTTTTAAAAGAGATTCATGCATTTACACCAGTACATGTCTATGTGGCCGCAGATGTGCAGGACAACAACAATTACGTTTTATCAACTTTTAGGGATGTCCCATAACAGTCTTTCTTCCTCAGAAAGCTTACACTAATAAATCGACAAATTGAAGCTGATGAAGAACCTTTTTCCAGAAAAAAGAAATAAAAAATCACTTTGAATACATATGCAGTTTATGTCCTTAATAGACATCTTTTTCCTTTCAACTTGTTCTAATACTCTTTTCGGTGCATGTGAGCAAATTATATTAACCTTTGGTAAATTTTGATTACAATAAATTCACTTGAAACTGATGAAAATTGATCCACTTAATAAATAACACATATCACATCATTTTTATGAGAATTCTATAATACGTAAGGAGTAATACACCCAATTCTTGTATGTTAAAATTTAATGGCACTTCAGAGCTGCTGTTGAAGCTCATCTCTTTTGATCAATCTTGCAACATAACCACCATGTTAAAATTTTTAATCTTACTCATATATGTTCAAGTACCTACCACGAATATCATAAAACCGCTCATTTTTAGGTCACAAAATCAGTTTTCCAAGTGGTTGCCGTGGAAACCAGAAAACCTCTTACAAGCAAATCAAACTAAATACAGAGAATTTTTCATGAAACTACCATGTTTATATACATCCCCATTAATACTGGCACAAAATCAATACGTGCTGATTAATACCTCTGCATAATGATTAATCTAACTTCACTTCCCATACTGGAAACGATTTCTTGAGCGGTTGTCAAACTTGCCTCTCCCTCTGCATATGTAGAATCGTGACAAGAATGAAATGTTAAGACCATGATCTAAGCATCTAAGGTACAAGTAAATTCAAATTGATAAGACATCCTTAAAAATAACATACAGAGAAATGATCTTGAGGTCTAAGGAAAATGAAAAATGGGACCAGAAAAAAATAATAAATAAAGCATACTGTTCTGTTAAGGAAACTAAATCTATAGGCATTCTTGGACACCACGGTCCATTGCAAAACTGCAAAGTCATGAACTCACAAGCATGTTGGTGTCTCTAACCACATTCACCTGCATATCTGATGACCTCTCTTGTCATCCTCCAGTGAGGATTTTGCATGTTACTTTCATCCACAAATTTTAACAACTGGAAATCAATGACAATGATCACCCAATTGACTACAAAATATTACTAACACAGTCGTATAAGAGCGCAATGGTTACCTTCAAACTATATCCAAGTAATATATAACATATTAAATACTTTGGTTTCCGAATGTTATATGAAAGTGCTATCAACTGTGTCAATATAATTGAAAATAATAAGCATGCACTTACACTGCATCAATTTTATTCGTTTCCCACAACAAGATATTTGGGGTGATACGGCTTTCCATTTTTGGAAAAATCATGATTCTTCATTTCTTGTATTAAACAACTCAACGATACAGCCTTTGTTTTGAAAGCAGATATTTACGTAAAGACACAAGATCAAATAGAGGGGAGCTATTAAGGAAAAGGGAATGGAAACAGATAATAATTTTATCATTGAACATTGCTTGAGGCCCAAAATTTTCCAATTTCCAAAATGTGGAACACCTCAACGAAACATCTGCGCTTAAACAAGTTAACGAATGCCTGCTAAATCATTATGATATCCATATCCATACCCTACAGTAAAAAGATAATACTAATCCCCATTGGTTCTTGAATTTTTAAATATTCTTTTTATTAACTCCTCCCCCTCTACAACTAGTGCCCCATTTTAGAGGCCAGCATATCTGAAATAAAACTAAAATTATGTCACTCCTAGTCTCAATACTCTTCTATTTTTATACGTCTGCATCTAATCCACTAGCCGAAATAGAAAATTCTCAACCATAATTGTTCCTAAGACAAATGATGAGAGAATATAATAATGGAGGATGACATGCATTAAAGTGTTCTGATAATGTAACTCATGACTATCAAGAATAAAGATGACTAAGTAAAGAGAAATAGCACTTATGGTCCGTTTACTTTCCGGATTGGGAAATCGGAATCTGGAATCAGAATAATTGACAGCATTTACTTCGCAAAAAAGAGTCGGAAATCGGAATCGGAATCGGAATTGTGGATAGAGTTGGGAATTGGAAATGGGAATTGTGGAACCCATCACAATTTGGGAATGAGAGATTGGTTACCAAGGGAGGCTTGAGAAAGAATCTCCTATTCGCAAGAATAAAAATACCCATTTTATCCTCAATTATAATTAATTATATATTATTATAATAATTGTTAATGTAATTATTATAATTAATTAATATATTTAATTAATATATTATTATAATTAATTAATTAATACATTATTATTAAGTAATATATAAATATATTATTAACAATAACTATTAATAATAATAATTTTTGAATAAATAATCACAATAATTAAAATATAAAATAATAATTATGACAATAGTTAAGTATTTTTCAGTAATTTCTAAAAATTTCGATTCCAATTTCAAGATAAAATAAACACATTAATAGCTATCTAGCTCATTCCAATTCTGATTCCTACAGTTCAACTAAATAACTTATTTTGATTTCCATTCCCGATTACCATTCCAACCTATTCCCATTCTTTCCCATTCCGATTCAAGTTTAGTAAACGCATCATTAATATGGAATAGGGGAACTTCACCAACCCCCCAAGTATATATGTGTGTGTGTGTGTATTAAAAGTGTGTATATTAAAATGAGAAAGGAACAAAGTAACAACGGGCTAACAAAACAAAAACATAACTAAGGATACAAGGGAGGATACAGGCGTAGAAAAAAGTGCTGAAGCCTGATAGCTTCTTACTGCAAAATTGTGGGAATAAACCATGTCAAAAGTTTGCATTTTTTAACTTTTGATTGAGACAATATTTAAAATTTAAACAAGTATAACTTGAATGACTTACCCAACATAGTGGAACTGCAGAAGTGTTTATGATGTTATAAAAGTGTATTGGCCTTTTGCAAAACAGCTTCTCTAGTTCATAATTGAAGTTATTCTGGTTTGATATACTTGCCGCCACTAGAGACATTATCTTCATCCCTGTTATGAGATTCCGAAGGATCATATCTATCCTCAAACGCATTTCGTACCAGGGAGTCTGTACTATGATCCTTATGTCTGCGCCTTCGATGAGAATTAGACGTGGAATAATATGATCTATAATCACAATATTTGGAACTGCCTAAAGATTGCCTTTCAACCCCTCTACGTCCGGTCGCGGTCAATTCCATATCTAGCTCCCTTTGATTACTTCGCTCATGAGAGAGATCACGACTCCTATGTTTCTCTGTGCTTCTAGAATAATAGTCACCGTGTTTTTCTCTACCCATATTGCTTTGTTCTCGTAGATGTCCATGTTGCACATCGCCCCGTCTTGATCGCTCACAATCTCTAGTTAAAGAATCCTTGATTGATGCAGATTTGATATCACGATCATGGTGAGATTGTTTCTGATAATAATTTGGGCTACTTCTTACTGCCTCAAATAAATCATTATCACTTGTTCTACCATCATCGACACCCATACAAACATTGTGCGCAGGGGTTTTTGATGGCAATGTCCCGCACCCTTGATTTCCATTCTCAAAACACCCAATTCCTCCAGCTTGCTTGATTTGTTCCATGTATTCTTCTATTATATCCCTTACAACCTGTGAAATAAGGTACAGAAGTGATTAAAAAAATTACTATAAAGCATGTTTCAAAGAAAAGACCATGTGATCCCCAAACAAAAAAAAGAAAAAAAAAATCTAAAAGAGCAAATAATTAAGACAGAGAACGGTGGATACTAAGACTACAAATTGTTAATTTTCCACTTAACCAAGAAGCTTAAGCATAAGGTAAGGGCTCAAACTCAAAGAATAGATTTAAGCTTCAACAGTCTCCCTCATGTGCAAGCCTGATCTCTTAAAATATATGTCGCATGCATTCAAATAAAAGAAATTAGCAAAAGTTTCAATTAATTATCAAAGGTTGAGCATCAAGATAAGTATTTACGAAAAAATTATCTATTTTGCATCATTTAAATTTCCAGCCATATAACCTTCTACATGATGAAGAAACGCAGATCCGAGAATCTATTGTGAAAAAGCAGATTCAGCAAAACTCTAGATGGAGCAGATGAGAGAAGATTTCATCCAACAAAATCATGTCCATATTCATATTCATATACATGATTTAACATAAATTATATGGTTTAACACAATATAATGTCAGGTCATGCACATGTAAATAATAAGGAATTATGAAACAAAGTAAGCTAAAGTTAAAGAATATCAAACACAATGCACAAGCTAGAATTCATTAAATAGGCAGGCTATGTAATATTTTTAACAGGTATTATAATTATAAGAAAACATTTGAAATTTCCACACCAGATTTACCCGTAAATTTGTTCGCTTCACCTTCTTCCCACGATATGACATTCTTCGGCGTTTGTAGTCCCTTTCTTCAGCCAATAACTCCTCTCTTGTCTTATTCTTGCTTGAGTCCTTGATGGAACAGAAAAAAATTGTAAATGACAGTTTACCACAACCACATCTTATATGCAAATCAAATCCAAGAGAGGATTATAAGTTGTTAAGTTTTACTGATAAGATTAAATTCGGGTTATTACCGGCATCCTACTGCAAATTTCAATGGTGTTGACATAAATGCACCCACCGACCTTTTAAGATATTGTTACTTTTACTTCACTATAGCTGTTTATGTTGATGACATAAATGTCCTCACTGACAAAAACAAGTTGGCTCCTAATTTCATGCAAAACGGAATGCCAATGCATATGGTACATAACTTCAGGCACCTTTTCCAAGATGAGTTCAGACTAACATCATCGTTGCCCGGAAAAAACCCCAGAACCATTTTTTAGGGAATTTTTGCCACCACCGGCATTATAATTAATCACAAATAATCAGTGAGACCACGACTCAAACAGATCAATTTTCTTCTTCATAGTAATCAATTTTATGCATAAAAAATGTTATGAATGTATGCATGGATAGTGGGGAAAAAAAATAGAAATGCATCAACAAATTGCATATGAAAACTACATAATTATTTTTCAGAAGAAATCATAAATAAAATTTCAAACATCAGAGTTTGTGCTTAGGTGAAAGCCATCTTTGCTATCTATCTCTATAAATGAGGCATCATCTAATAATATTGACTGGTTTGTCGATTTTCTGAACCATTTTTGAATTCTAAAACAAAATATAGACAACTTGCAACTGTTCAGTAGATGTAAGAAGTCTTGTTACCTGGTTAGATGATTGTTGCCGAGGAAGCCCATCATGCTCAATAATGGGTCTATAGTTGGGGCGCTTTTTCCTCTCCTCATCCGCTCGACTAGACAGATAAGCATGCTCAGCCATTCTACAGAACAAGAGAAATTATCATACACTTGTATTGAGAAATATAAACATTTTGGACGAAAACAGAGCCACAAATGATTAGAAACATGAAGTGCTGAAAGAATGAGCCATATTTGGACCAGAAAAAGAAAGATGCACAACAGCCAATACCATAGAACGGCCAAGTTTCATCAACTCAGGCTTATAAATGAACAAATAAGACAACAGATAATTTATACTCTTCAAAACATAACATTCTAGAAAACTTTCAATTGGATGTTCAAGTTATCAAAGACTTCTTTCAAGTGAAACAAAAGCAAGCATATTGGAAAGAAAATGATAGCAGTAACATACCGCTGATGGCTAGAGAGTGATTGGGAAACCCTTAATCCCCTTAATGCCCTAATCTTTTCTTCAAGCAATGACCGCTCATGCAGTGCCGCAACGGCTGCTGCCACATGAGACACGAAAATCACCTTTCTGTGGACAGTTTCACCAACCGTTTCATCTAATCCAGAGTTAGCATTCCTTTCAAGTGGCTCCTGAACTCTGACATCCCTAGCACCACTGGAGCTAGCATGTAAAGTCAGATCACCCTCTTTCAAATCCAAGGACTCAGTCAAACTTTGCTCTAATGGAAACAACAACAAACCAGATGCACTTTCCAATATGCATTGCTTAAAAATTTCAATGGAAAAATTTTTTCCACTCACTTGCCCATACAAAACAGAAAGCTGAGAAGCTAACCACATCAAAACTTGTTTTAAAACAGGACACTTTAAATTCATACTCTTTAAACCCCTTTTCAATTCTTGGCTCTTCACCAACTCCAGAAACCCCAATGCTTCACTTATAACAGCTTTTAAACACAACCCTACAAGCACAGAAATATGATCCCTCATATAAACATCAATCACAACACCAAATCGCGGAGAATTAACAAGTACCCATTTGCTCAAATCACTTACGTTCACCGTTCTTAAACCCAGAATTGCACAAAAAACATTGAAAGAATACATACTCATATGCTCATAATCCCTCCAACTCTCAACTTCTCTCCTTATAAACCACAAATCAGAACATAAAACCCTAAGCCCTACTTCACCAAAACCTTCAGCATTCTTTTTGGCCTCGCCATCGCTAAGAAAAACAACATTAGCACATTCCATACACAAAATATCAGGCAAAGCAAGAGTCCTTTTACTAATGCTAGTACTGGCATGAAAATCTGACAAAGCAACAGCAGCTGGGCAATCTTGATAAAAGAAGCTAACAGATCTAACATTTGATAAGTAATCATCCAAGGAAAAACAGAGTTCTTGGATGTGATCCTGAATTGTGAGGGGCGCATTTTGTTGGTTTAATAAAGAGGAAGAGTGAAGGGTGTTTCGGTAATTTGGGGGGTCAAGATCGAGAGGAAATGGGCAGCGGAGAGTGTGGAGGAAGAGGGATTCAGGGGGCATGAGATGGTGGGGATTGTGAGGGCAAGAGACAAGGTTGTCATTTTGAGGTTTTGGAAGTAGAAAGCTGTAATTCTGGGGGGTTTGGTGGCAGAAAGAGACGAGGGTGTTGAGAGAGGAGAGCGTTGTTGACAGATCAGATTGGTCTGGGATTGAGCTAGAGTTAGGGTTAGGGTTTTGGGAAGGAAAACTGGTGGGCGGTGGAGCTGCTGAATATGACGAGCTCATGGAGTTCGTGTTTTCTTCAGAAACAGAGAGAACGAGTTTGAGAAAGCTCCGTTCTAACTTTAATAATTTTAATTTATCCCCAATAACAATTGACAAACATTATGGCGCCCCAATTATTTTTAAAAGTTTTCAGCACGCCCCCACCGTTATTTTGTGGGGGCGTAATAGAGATATTGGTAATTTTCGGTAATATTGGCATTAATTGGTGAAATTAAATTTTGCTTAATTTTACTCTATTTTGGATAACAAGAAATTTAAAAAAAATTGGCGAATGTGTTTTCTGAAATTTACTCTTACTTTATATTTTTTAGATTTTAAATATTGATAGTACCAGTTAAAAGAAGTAAAGAACCATTTTATCTTTTAGCCAGTTATAGTTAATCAAAAAAAAAAAATTAACAGAATGGAGGAGTACTGATGTTTTTATTTACAATAGGATAAATTGAAGTATGTCATTTTATAGATATAAATGAAAATTACCATTGAAAAATGACGATCTTGTCAAGGCACTATCATTTTCTCACAAATCTGAACTTAAAAATATTGTGCAATCAATCTATAAATTTTGTAAAAAGAAAAGATAAACTTATATGTTTTTTGTTCTTTGATTATATTGTCAAATTCCATCATGTTAACCTTCAGGGCTCAGGCTTCACGATTATTGGTTTTTTTCCCTTGTTTTTTCATAGGTTTTAAGAGAAATTTTTGCTCAGTACTAACTTCAGCTGATGTTGAATTGACCAATGCTTCTTGAGCATTTAAGCCTCAACCGCCATTAAATTTTCTGATCATGTGCGTTTTTGGTTCAAGTTTTTCTTAATCAACGAAATTGACATAGAAGGATATTCAATTCATATTCTATTAATTAAGGAACACAGACATAGAAGAAGGCTTGAGGTATACATATGTACATGCATACGTATTATGCAACCTCTTTATTACATTATTCCAATGAGGGTGCATTTGACAATGTTTCTCTAATCGCCATTCATGAATTTATTCTGAAGATCTTTCACTACCTGTGGGTCCAACTGGAATGCCTTGCCAAGAAAATCAGGATTGATAGGAGGATCGGCTCCAAAGACCGTGTTGGCTATGGTGATGACACCAGGATTCTGGCTGCCGAAACCGGCAAAGGCAACCGCATTTGTTTTTCCAATGTTGAATTGGAAGTGAATCATGCCAATCGGAAACACAAAAACATCTCCCTTGTTCAGAACTTTTGCAATGAGTGTGTTATTGAGCTGGTTTGATGTCACAAAACCAACATAAAGTGTTCCCTCCAGGACCACCAGGATTTCAGTGGCACGAGGGTGAGTGTGGGGTGGGTTTTGGCCATATGGTGCAAAGTCAATGCGAGCAGCAGAGACACCGAGAGTGTTGAGTCCTGGGATTTGTTCAACGTTTACAGTAGTGACCTTAAAACCAAGACGATTTGCAGTGTCTCCTGGCTGATCTAGCCCTGAGAAGAAGAAATCTTCTGGCTTGGCAAGCTTTGGGTCCTTGCAGAACTTGCCGTTGACAAAAACTGCACAAAAGAATTAACAATATATAGTTATTAGATGTCTTTTTGTTTTACATAAGGACAAGACATGAGTCATTTTCCAGTGCGGAAGTAAGCACTTTATTTAGAGGTACTATATGTTTTATAGTATGGAACTATGGATGTCTATGCTCGAAAATGATTATACAGCAAGATATAGCCTTGCCAGCAAACAAAATTAAAAGATAATTTAGACACAGAAATTGAGCATATATATAAATACCTGCGTTCTTGGGCTCATCGATGGCTACACAGATATCCTGAAGAGGACTAGGGTCATAGGCGGAGGCCAATGAAGAAGCCAAGATCAAGAGAGCAAAACCTAAAAGCAATTGAACACCTTTCATTGTCAATTATTAATGTATTATTTGCTTTTCGGTGAGTTGGGGTGAGAAATGTTGCAAGGCAAGCTACTTTATTTATAGATGGGGTTCATTTGAACCAGTCTGCGTTATCCCTGCTCGGCGTAGAGATCACAAGCACTAATTTCCAAGTCTTCAAATGTTTTTAATTTCAACCAGTCATTCCGTAACAACTACGTACTGTCTCTAATTTTAATTACATTTATTCTACTTATGCTTACTTGTACACCAGCATAGTTTTGATGTACGCATAAGAAGAAGAAATGTATATGTATATATGTTCTATACACTTCTGTACTATAGACTTTTTCTCGCAAGACTACTCATTTTGCAAGATAAATACCCAGTCCGAGTTGCCATTTGGACTTGAAGCCAACAGTACTCATGTCTCCAACATATGTTGAGAAAGTGAGTACGTGGAGCTCATAGTTGGTAGACCTCTGGATTGTATTATGAGTGTGTGTATCTAGAATCTCTGAAGATTTCAAATTGGTAGACCTCTGGATTGTATTATGAGTGTGTGTTTCTAGAATCTCTGAAGATTTCAAATTGTGTCTATCTACATATTGCAACAATTTTAGAAGAGAAGAATAACTAGTCCGAATTTTCCAACAATGTTTAACAGCACTTCGTCCTTGTACTCTCAATTTTTAATCTGAGAATACATTTTATTTTTATATGGCTGGCGCCTCGCGGCCATTTCTAATTCCACCGTTATTATTTTTTGAATTGATTTCTACCTTCATGAACGATGTCCATTTCCTCCAACTACTCTTCCTGATGCAATCAACCTTCTCAAAACTTACATCCTTAAATTTATAAGCAAAAATTTAAAACTCGGAGAAGGAAGCATATAGCCTTTTTTTTTTTTAACATTCTGACCATGATGTACATATGACTCACAATTTTTTTTTTCAAAAGATGGAGAGTTTTGTTAAATTTTCAAACATGAGAGGAAAAATGATCAATTCAAAGAAAAATAAGGCTGTTTTGTTCATTTTCTCTTCGAGTGGTTGGTTCGGTCAATTCAGTTGTTCAAACTTACATTGGAAAAAAATTTAGGGTGCCGATATATGTCCACCCTACAATTCTTGTTAAAAGTATTTACATAATTCTTAAAATTTCAAATAAAAAAGAATTTTTGAGAATTAATTGATTAATTATGTTTTAGTTTATTTTTGTGACTTACGTTTTGTTAATTATATTTAACTACTAATATTGTTTTAACTTAAGTTTAAATTGACTATTTCACCCTTATAAATTAAAAGTACTAAAAATTCACTTTAACTTCAATTTATTTAATTTTTATACAAAATTCATTATTTCTAAATGATGAGTTAATATTACTTACTAGTGTGATTATTAATCTTTAATTGAAGTAACATAATATATATCTTTATGGTTCAATACTCACATGAATTATCATAATGTCAAATTCATGTAATTTACATGTAGATGTTGAAAATTATTAGATTTTATTTAAAAATGTTAGATTATAAGTCACAAAATTAAATATCTAAATTATTAGATACAAGAACATATATTCATTCAGCCAATTTGTTCATTTTATGTTGGAAGGATAAAATAGTCAACTAATTTTTTGGGTTGTAATAAAATTTATGTTAAAACAACTTGAATGATCAAAGAAATCTACGTAAGGGAAAACTTATAAGAAGCATTTAATTGATTAATTGTGAAAATTTATTATTAATTTGTACTTATTAAAAATAATGTGAACTTGTTAAACATTTTTTAGACGTGGAGTACAAATAACACCACTCAAAAGATTAATGAAAAAAATAAAAGGTTTGACCGAAAAGAAGATAAGAATTGCTAATCACTTGTTAGATATTTCAAACGCATGCATGAAAACAACATCATACCTGTTGATCAAGAGCGGTTGATCCACAAAAGCTTTTTAAAATAATTCCGGTAGATCTATGAAGCTTCGAAATGAATGAGTCTTATATTCGTTTTCCCCCTCAATATATAACCAATAATGGTGATTAATTATATAAATTTGGCAGCAGAGAGCTTCACCCTCTATATTATTAATATCAATTGATATTGTGAATTTGTAATAAATTACTTGCATTTGTAACAAATCACACCTGCTCCAGTCACTAAATGGACCACATTCATTAAGACTGACCGAATCACCTAAGAATTTGATTCCTTCCCGAGTCTTGTATTCATGTATGTACTTGCTTAAACTTTCGTATAATCAAAATCAATAATGCTAGACATTAACGTGTATTTGTTGCGAAGATGCGGGGGGAGTGGTGGAACCACCTCGATGAACTCTTTTAGGATATTAGTCTGCCGTAGTGGGAAGTTAGGGACTTATTCTATCTTGGGTTAAATTAAAATAATGGGTACAAACTGTCGTTACATATATAGGAATTTTTTAAATGACTAATACGAACATTGTTTATTATTTTATGGATTATAAAAAAGGAAAAAAGAAACTTGTTGAGGACCAACATAAAAAGTGTTTATATATCTTATAGGATACAAGAGAAATAATTTTAAAATTAGTAAGTCTAAAATATATTTTTCAAGGTACCCTTCGTCATTGCTTGTGTTGTGTGTGGATTGAGTTATTGATGCTTATACTCTTGTAACTGTGACGACCATTATAATGGATTTTTTTTTTTATCCATGGACGTATCCGAATTTGGGTGTACTACGCTAAATTATTGTGACTCTTTGAGTTATGTAATTTGTGTTTTTCTTTCTTTTAATATACATTTTATACTCACTAATTTTTTGACACTATTTGCTTGCGGAGAACTTAAGAGGGACTAAAAATTTCCTATAAGGTGTCATAAACCTTTACATAAGATGAGTTGTCGATAAACCCTCGCAAGTACTACTTAATTCGAACCTGTCCATGAACATCTACAAAGATCAATAGATTCTCCATAAACTTATAATGTATCACAAACTTAGTCAACTCAAATTAATGTTTTAAAAATAAACTTTACAGATCTAACTTTCTGAATAGAAAATACACAAATTTTTTTGTCTTATTTAGTATTGTGGTTAAATAATTATAACTTAAAAATTACCGTAATAAAATATTTTGTAAAAATTTTTATTTAAAAAATCTCATTTATTATACTCTATAAATTTTCATTTTAATCAGTTAGATATATATTTTTAAGGAAAATAGGTACAGTTTTACTTCAATCTTATTTAGTGAATTAATTTTTCAAATATGAGAGTTTTAAGAATACTTCAACGTCCTGAAATGAATAAGGAATTCGGTTAAGAGAAAAGTAAACCCACCAGTTGAAAAGTGAGTTTATATATAAATATAAGTGAAAACCAGTTGCTTCTTGAAACTCGACGCTGAACAATCAACTTGATTACCTAACTGATTAGTCAACGTAGCTGTGTAGGGCCAGTCAAGATAGCAGATTCTCCAGTTGCGTGCAACCGTTAGCCAGTCAAGATAGCAGATTCTAAGTTTAACTATGTTGTGGCTCCCAACTCGCGAAGGGGAAAAAAAAAGATAACGAAATATAATTAAGGGGTTATCATAGCATCATTCAACAAAGAGAACAAAAATCCTCGTTACGCCTCTTGGCCTTATCCTATTTTCTCTTAAAGAAGAATACAGGCATTGGGGTGAGGTTGTGAAATTGATATGATTATTAGCGACATTAGAGGAGAGATGTGTTAATTAATAAACCATTTAGTAGCACACACTATTAAGCAATTACATGATTTAATAATTTTTTCAAATTATATATATATATATATAGAGAGAGAGAGAGAGAGAGAGAGAGATCTAACGACTCTCACCAAAAAGAAATTGATATTCATTATTTTAATATTTAATAAGTTTGGAAAAAGAAGCAAAGCTGACTCGAGATAGGAACGTTCGTACGAATCTTTTTATCATATCAAAACTAACAAGGACAATAATGAGAACAAGCTGAAACATAAATGGCAATATGTTATTCAAATAAGTGACACATTTAATCAGAACTTAGCCTCAAGTTCTTTCACCACATTCACATCCAACTGGAACGCCTTGGCAAGAAAATCAGGATTGATCGGAGGATTGGCTCCGAAGACCGTGTTTGCTATGGTAATGACACCAGGGAACTGGCTGCTTAGAGCAGCAATTGCAACTGCATTTGTTTTTCCGATGTTGAATTGGAAGTGAATCATGCCAATCGGAAACACAAAAACATCTCCCTTGTTCAGAACTTTTGCAATGAGTGTGTTATTCAGCTGGTTTGATGTCACAAAACCAACATAAAGTGTTCCCTCCAGGACCACCAGGATCTCAGTGGCACGAGGGTGCGTGTGAGGTGGGTTTTGGCCGTATGGTGCATAGTCAATACGGACTGCTGATATGCCAAGGGTGTTGAGTCCTGGAATTTGCTCAACATTTGCATTTGTCACACTAAAACCAAGACGGTTTGCTGTGTTTCCAGGCTTGTCTAGCCCTGATAAGAAGAAATCTTGAGCTTTAGCAAGCTTGGGGTCCTTGCAGAACTTCCCGTTAACAAAAACTGCACAGAAGAATTAAGAATATTTAATTAATAAGGTGAATTTGACCCCAAAAACATACAAGCTTAAGACACAGAAAATGAGAAATTAAATTAAAGTTTTTCTATGTTATATATATACCTGCGTTCTTGGGCTCATCGATGGCTACACAGATATCCTGAAGAGGACTAGGATCAAAGGCAGAGGCCAACGAAGAAGCTAAAACCAAGAGAGCAAAACCTTTAAGAAATTGAACACTGGTTTTCATTGTGTGTTTAATTAGCTAGCTAGCTAGCTGTAGGATCTCACTCTGTTTAATCAATTTCTGAACTTATTATTATTGGTTTAGTGAGAGGTGAGAGATGTTGCAAGGTAAGCAACGCTATTTATATCGGAGTAGATGAAAACTTGCCTAGTCTTCAATTGTTTGTCTGTGACTTTAATTAAACTCAATCCATTAGTACTGGTTCTAAAACAACTAAGGCAACTTGTCGTTTCAGTACATTTTCTTCTTCACATGCTTACATGACATCAACATATTTTTGAGTTACTGAAGTCACGGGAATCTTTTTCTCTATTATTATAATATCTGAAAATTTCATAGACAAACTCCAACTTCAAGTTCATTTTAATTTCTTTATGTTTTTCATTACGTTTTATGCAGGGGCGTAAATATTTTGAGACTGGGTCCTCACAGGCCCAAAAGAATTTCTGGTGAACTTACTTGGCGCAATTTTCTTGTTTAGCTGCCTTAAGGTTGTATCTTTAAGTAATATGTCATTAATTATTATCATTATTATTTTTTCTGAGTGTTAGGTGCTATTTAAACTGATCAAAAGATCTTCTCTGCTACTTCTAAATATTTGGAATTAGATGAACCACACAAGTCACACTAAAAGACTCCAACAGTTACCTAAATGGGTCGGAAGGGAGGTGGTTTACAGTCAAGCCATTGGATGGATTAGAGTCTTAATTAAAAAAACAAAGACTAATTCTTTATAAAGAGGTTACGTGCTGCAAAATTTTCTACGAGAAAGAACCTAATCCACAGATATAAATTCCTATACATATTCTTTCCAATTGAACAAAACTACAATGAGTGGTGAGGATCATTATGTTTCTCATCCTTTATTATATTTTTTTCAAAAACCTTTATATAATAATTTTCGTTACGTTATAGTAATAGTTTCCTAATGAAAACCCTTTTCTTCCGTGGAAAATAGAAAAATGAAAATAAAACAATATCTGAAATTTTTAAAATATATAACAATGATATAATCTAGATTTTTAATGAACATAAATGAAAGGAATTATGATAACCCCAAAGGGTTGGATTATTTTCAAGCAGTCTTTTTTATTAGTTGGCCACTTGAGTTTTAATTTTCAAGAAGTACAGAGTACGATTAAAAATTTTCCCATAGCGGCCCCAAGCCCCTTCTTTTTTTAAGATTTATAAAAATATATTAAAAGACAAAAACACTCAGAAGGAACCAAATTTAGTCTTCCAACAAAAATAATAATAATACCTAACTACTACTGGAGTAGTTCAGATTTGTTAGAGATAGTGATTATTTATTACAATATCAATTGATTATTGATATATATCACTTCAACTTTCATGGCAGCCGCAAGCTAACTGCTGGCTAATTAATTTCCATAGTTGTTTGAGGGAAAAATAAGAAAGGTAATAGAGCGCCATGTGTCAACCAATGGAATGATTTCAGCACCATCGGAGGTACCCTGCATAATCCGAGGTGCCCGACATGACTCGAGGTATCCCGTATAAATAGAGGTACCCTGCACAATTAGAGGTATCCCACACAAATAGAGATACCCCATATAATATGAGGTATCCCATACAAATAGAGGTACCCCATACAAATAGGGATACCCCGCGTAATAGGGGGTACCCCACGTAACTCGAGGTACCCGACAAAGCGGATGTAAGAGAATCCACCGAAAATATCCTCCATGAGAAATGTCTCCGCCTCTTAAAAGATATTATTTGATTTTGTCAGAATTAGGAATCAAGAACGTCGTATCAAAAGGGGGGGACAGCCGCCTGCTACCTCTGCCAAAAGTGAAGGACACTGTCCCAAGGACAGTGGTCCCCAGCCGCCTACTCGACAGCTACTGCAGAGGTACCCCGGACCACTCTCCAGCACGCGCCACGTTTCCAAAAGATGAGATACGCCGCGAACATGCAGATAATGGCCCAAAAAATTATAAAGAGGTAAAAAGACGTTAGCCAAAAAGGGTACGCCACGTGTCAGCTGAGGTACTCCATATATAAAGGCGCCTAGGTTTCATTTTCCGGGGGGCTCTCACTCACCATTAACACTCACACTCCAAAAAATAGGTTTTCTTCAACCTTAAACCCTAATTTACAGAGGGCTAGCCAGCTCTCTTTACCATTAAAGCTTGAGTTTGCTAACTTGAGCGTCAGAGTGTGAACGCCGGGGTACCCCGGCTTCACCTCTAACCTCCATTTCACTGTTTTGCAGGCGTGAAGCTCATTTTGGAAGGACACCTCTCTTGTTTCTGACCTTCCACCATTGTTACCACTCTCT
The DNA here is from genome assembly GCF_022201045.2 of Citrus sinensis. Taxonomy (NCBI): domain Eukaryota; kingdom Viridiplantae; phylum Streptophyta; class Magnoliopsida; order Sapindales; family Rutaceae; genus Citrus; species Citrus sinensis. Next base: position 39,890,148 of record NC_068558.1, on the reverse strand, counting down.
CCCTTTTTCTCACCTCCCCCGAATTTCAGATACACCGCACCACACACAATAAACTAGTGAGGTACCCCATCTCCCCTCAAAATAACAAATTTATTGTTCTAGATTGGTTTGACTTTTCTTACCCCAAAATCAGTTGAAAACAATTGGCGTCGTATGTGGGGAGTCGCACAAAAAGCCTCCTCCGCGGTTACCAAACTAGTTGTTGTGTGTACTCTAATACATGGCACCCGACGTACCTCCCGAAGGTTTAATGGGGGATCCTACAAGGATGAGAGATGACAGCAGCAGTGAAGGTAGTGATCCCGCAAGAAGGGTAGCCCGCATCAGCAAGGGCAATGGTATCAAGCAATCGACGGGTGTTCGCCAAGCAGAAGAACCTATTTCGCACAAGCGTTTTGAGGATCTTGCCCACGCAATACTTAGGGCAGTCGGATCTCGGGCACCAAAAAGTTCACTTCCACCAGTGACGCTAGAAGCTCTACCACCTCAAACGGACGACCAAGCTATGGTCAAAAGAGGGGTACCCGAGGCCAGCAAGCCAAAGCCTAGGCCATCGGGTACCCGTTCTAAGTTTCAAACCGTAGGCTCCCGCGACGAGCCTTCCACCGCCTCTTGCAATTCCCGCAGCAGCCAGGGTACGAGGCATGCAAAGCGTACCCACGAGGATCTCCGTGAGAAGTTAAACGCCAAAAGGGCTTCTCAAATGGCGGTGACATCATCGAGTACACCGAGGGTACCCCTCGAATTTGTGGAAAAGATGGAGAACCTGGAAGCCCAAGTAAAGCTCCTCTCCGAGAAGCAAAACATCACAGCTGCCCCAACGCCAATGACCTACCAATCGCCATTCACTATGGAGATTAGGACGGCAGCTCTCCCCGAGGCGTTCGCCATGCCTCAGATACCTCAATACTCGAGTACCACTGATCCCTCGGAGCATGCTGAGCTATACCGCGACCAAATGCTTATCAAGGGTGTAGATGAGAGCGCCATGTGTAGGATGTTTACACACACACTCACGGGCCCCGCGAAGTCGTGGTTTCGCTCTTTGAAAGCGGGTAGCATATCTTCCCTACATCAATTGCTATCCGAATTTACTAAAGAGTTTTCCTACGCCTCCACTTAAGATAGGGTAGCCTCCAAACTTGCCTTTATCAAGCAAGGGGAAGCCGAACCTTTGGCAGAGTACGTGAGTCGTTTCCACCAAGAGGTGCTGCGAACCGGAGCATTTGGAAACCAATACACATTGACCCATTTTGAGAAAAATTTACAGTTGGGTAAGTTATGGCGTTTTTTTCAAAAGAAGCGCCCACTTTCATATGGGGAAGCTCGTTCCCGGGCGTTGCAGCAGGTGGAGATGGACGAGAAATGTCAATTGAAGCGCCAAGAAGATAAGGCCGATGTTACAAAGAACAAGGAGAAGCCCAAAAGGATGGAGGCCACAATACCGCGGGTACTTCGACCACGGAGCCCTCCACAGGCTGCCCCGCGGGGGCGAGGGTATAACCCTCAGGGTACCTCAAGGGTACCCCAACCTCCAAGATCGCCACCACCAGATCAGCGAGAGCTACCACCGAGGCCTCGGTACGAATCTTACCACCCACTTAATCGATCCCTAGAGCAGATCTTCTACCATATTCGGGATACTGGCCTCCTCCGTCCTCCTAAGCCAATGAAGAAGTACCCCAACATGAAGCGTAGCCTGAAGTATTGCGAGTTCCATGAGGACTTTGGTCACAGCACAGCTGAATGTTTCACCTTGCGAGAGAAAATTGAATCTTTGATTCTCAGCGGGTACCTCAAAGAATTTGTTGCTGGCATGAGAGAAGCTCGGAAATTCGCGGAGCAGGATAAGGGCAAGCAAGTAGCTGATGGCAGTCCTGAACGAGAGGCACCCCCTGAACATAAGAAAGGCGTGTATGTTCGAATGATCATGGGCGGACCGACTTTGGCGGGCCAATCTAGGAGGGCTATCAAAGGCTATGGTAGATCGTTGTCGATAACCACCAATATGGGCAGAGAAGTCAACCTTAATGAATGAGGTACACCGAAGGTACCCCACCATCCCCCGCCTATCATTTTTACAGAAAAAGATGCGGAGGGCATCTCGTACCCCCACGACGATGCCTTCGTAATTACGTTGAAGGTTGCCACTGGTAAGGTAGCAAGAACTCTAGTAGATACCGGCAGCTCCGTTGACATCATTTTCAAAAGCGCCTTGGATTAACTATTGATTGAGTCACCAAAGATCACCCCCTACGCTACGCCTCTTATTGGGTTCGCCGGAGATATGGTTATACTAAAAGGCATCATCACACTGCCCGTTACACTTGGTAAGGTACCTCACCGTGTTGTTCACATGATTGATTTTCTTATTGTAGATCACCCGGGTGCCTACAATATTATATTAGGTAGGCCGTTCTTAGTAGCAACTAAAGCGGTGGTATCCATGCACTACCTCGCCATGAAAGTCTCGGCCGCCCAAGAAGTTATCACCATTAAAGGGGACCAGCAATCAGCTCGTGGATGTTATTCCGTGGCCTCCAAAGTCACTTACCAAATAGCTTCCGATCTGCCAATGAAGGGATACCCCAGTGGCAGCCAGCCCACACCTTCCCCCTCAAAGCGAGCACTTACTAGACAACGGAGAGCAGTACTCAAAAAATCTCCTCAGGTAGCCCACCCGCGAAAACAGTTGGAGTCTTCACCAATGGGGGTAGAAGCAGTTACGGGAGATAGCTCGAGGGTACCCCACGGGGACCAGGAGGAGCCCAGATGTGAAGTTGAGGCACCTTTGGATCCCCGAATATTGAAAGATGAAAAAAGGGGTACCCTAGTTGAAGACCTTATTTCAGTCTCGATTTATGCCACCGACCCAACAAAGACAGTGAAAGTAGGCTCCAACCTCTCGGAGGAACAAAGAGAGAAACTTATCACCTTCCTACGTGAGCACCACGATGTATTCGCTTGGTCCCACTCGGATATGCCAGATATCCCACCTTCTCTCTCTTGTCACAAACTCAATGTCAGCCCACATAATAAACCGGTCAAACAGAAGCGTCGCGCCTTCAACCAAGAGAGGTACGATGCAATTGAACAAGAGGTAGACCGCCTATTAGCAGCAAGGTTTATCCGGGAAGCAGTGTACCCCGATTGGGTATCCAACATTGTTCTAGTCAAGAAATCAAATGAAAAGTGGCGCATGTGTGTGGACTTCACTGATTTGAACAAGTCCTGCCCCAAGGATAGCTTCCCGCTTCCTTGGGTGGACCAACTGGTTGATACAACAGCGGGGCATGAGATGCTTAGTTTTATGGACGCCTTCTCCGGGTACAACCAAATCCCGATGTATGAACCCGTTTAAGAGAAAACGGCCTTCATCACCAACCGGGGGTTATACTGTTATAAGGTTATGCCGTTTGGTTTAAAGAATGCCGAGGCTACCTAGTAGCGGCTAGTGAATAAAATTTTCAAAGAACAAATCGGGCGCACCATGGAGGTATACATAGACGACATGATCACCAAATCGGTGCATGCGGGGAACACCTGGGGCACCTCAGAGATACCTTTACCGTTTTGAGAAGACACTAGATACGGCTTAACCCTGAAAAATGTGCATTCGGGGTAACCTCGGGAAAGTTTCTCGGATTCATGGTACAACAACGGGGGATTGAAGCCAACCCCGATAAAATTCGCGCAGTTCTTGACATGAAATCACCAAGCACCATTAAGGAGGTTCAAAGCTTGGCAGGCCGGGTAGCTGCTCTGAGCCGCTTTATCTCCAAGGCTACCGACCGGTGTAAGCCTTTTTTTAAAGCTTTGAAGACCGGCAAAAATCTCCAATGGACACCTGATTGCGAAGAGGCTTTCCAAGAACTGAAGGGGTACCTCGTGAATGCTCCACTACTTGCCAAACCTGAGCCGGGAGAGGTGCTTATGTTGTATCTCGCCGTATCCGAGCATGCCACCAGCTCTGTGTTACTCCGAGAGGATGATAATGGGGTACAACGACCTATTTACTACACTAGTAAGGCTATGGTTGATGCCGAAAAGAGGTACCCCACCTCTGAAAAGATCGTCTTGGCATTGGTTGTCTCTGCACGGAAGCTCAGACCATATTTTCAGGTTCACACCATTGCAGTCGTCACCAACCTTCCCCTCCGGCAAATCCTCCAGAAGTTAGACATGTCTGGAAGGCTTCTTCGATGGTCCCTCGAATTAAGCGAGTTCGACATCATCTTCAAGCCTCGTTCGGCGATTAAAGCCCAAGCCATCGCTGATTTCATTGCGGAATTTGCTAATGACTCAAGTGGTGAAGATGATCTGAGGTACCTGTCAGATACTCCATCCACCAATAAAGGGGGGCAAGTCTGGGAAATATATGTAGACGGTTCTTTTAACTCACACGGAAGTGGTGTGGGAGTTATTATAATCGACCCGAACAAGGTAAAAATATGCTACGCCTTGCAATTTGGATTCAAGGCTTCAAACAACGAAGCCGAGTGCGAGGCCATCATAGCGGGGTTGAGGATGTCGAAGGCTTTGGGAGCAAAAAGGGTACACGTCAAGAGCGACTCCCAGTTGGTGGTAAGCCAGATTACCGCGCAATATCAAGCGAAAGAGGAAAACATGAAAGGGTACCTCGGAAAAATCAAAGAGTTGATGTCCCAATTTTGCGAGGTCAAGGTGGAAAGGGTACCCCAACTGGAGAACAACGAAGCCGACACCCTGGCAAAAATGGCATCTCTTGGTGTAGCTCAGTCAGTTGGCCCCCTCACGACAGAACACATACCCGCCCTCAGCATTGATCTCCTAGAGCCGCTGGAAGTAAAATTGTTATCCAACGAGATACTTTGGATGGAGCCTATCATAAGGTACCTCAAAGACGGAAACCTCCCCTCAGATAAAAGTGAAGCAAGAAGATTAAAGTATAAAGCCGCGCGGTATTGCCTGATCCAGGGTACCCTATACAGAAGAGGGTTCACTCTTCCTTACCTTAGATGCTTGGGAAGCGACGAGGCCGAGTATGTCATGAGGGAGATACATGAGGGGATTTGTGGCAATCACTATGGAGCACAATCACTGTCGCAAAAAGCTCTCCGTCAGGGGTACTACTGGCCGACCATGCGGGAGGATGCCAAGAATATGGTACGAAGCCATGACAAATGCCAGAGGTTCGCCAGGGTACCCCACCTACCCCCAGAGAAGCTAACAGTTATATCTTCCCCTTGGTCCTTCGCTATGTAGGGAGTGGACCTCATTGGCCCGTTACCTACCGAGAAGGGGCAAGCAAAATACGCAATCGTGGCGGTTGATTATTTTACAAAATGGGCGGAAGCAGAGCCATTAACAAGCATCACAGAAAGAAAAACCACGGAATTCATTTGGAAGAACCTCATTTGCAGATTTGGGATCCCATATGCAATTGTCAGTGATAACGGGAAGCAATTCGATAATGAAAGATTTCGAAGCTTTTGTTCGGAGTTGGGGATAGCCAACCGATTTGCTACACCTGCCCATCCCCAATCTAATGGGCAAGTCGAAGCCGTTAACAAGATTATCAAAGGTATCCTTAAGAAGAAGCTAGAAGAAAGAAAAAGAGCATGGGTAGACGAGCTACCTGGGGTACTGTGGGCGTACCGGACTACTCAAAACACCTCCGCTAGAGAGACCCCATTTGCCCTCGCATTCGGTGTTGATGCAGTGATTCCAGCGGAAATCAGGGTACCCTCTCACAGGGTTGAATACTTTGATGAGGCCGAGAACACCTCCTTGGTTGCTTCAAACCTTGATTTGGTGGCTGAAAAAAGGGCTAGAGCAGAATTGAGGACGACCATATATCAACATCACATTTCGGGTCTATATGAAAAAAAGGTACGCCCTCGATCCTTCAAGAAAAGAGACTTGGTCTTGAGAAGGGTAACTCAGAACACTAGGGTACCTTGCGAAGGAACTTTTGGGGCAAATTGGGAAGGACCTTACCGCATCGACAAACCCGTTGGGACAAGTGCATACAGGCTACTCCACATGGATGGCACAATTGTGAGGCACCCCTGGAATACTGCAATGCTACGGAAATATTACTAAAGGACAGTGTCTCAACCTTTAGTCTTTTGCTGTTATTTGCTTTCTTTAATATTTTTTGTGTGGTAGGCAAAATGGGGTACCCCAAATGCCCTATGTTGGTCAGTTGCAACTTTAGAGTTTCTTTAATTTTCAAATGAAAATGATAGGAGGTCTTACAATCTCCCATTCTCCTCAGGGTAACAAAGCTAAGTCGTGTATTGATCAATGCTTTCGTTATCTATAAATGTATTTTCTTTCTCAACAAATATGATGTGGGTTCTTTCTTTATTTTTCCCCACTTCGATTTTAGAATGCAGATTACATTCATTTATCACCATTAATATACCCTTGCATCTGGTTATATGCAATTCTCGCCATACGCTTGTCAATTATGACTAACCTATCACAGGACCAGCCAAGGTACTTGATATGCCTAGATCGTGACGATCTATGCAAAGCCAAGATGGGCAATGGAGTGAACAGCCCAGGGGTAGCCTTTCTGCGGAAGCATGACAAAACTACCTAGACAAAGAGAGGGAGGGTAAAAGAGGACCCGAGGGTGAAGAAAAACCGGTATACCCTAGCGGCACGAAGTTCGGCTTAGGTATAAGAGCACCCACACCTCCGTCCTCGTACTTGAGCAAAGTAGGGGGTAAGCTATTCAAAAATTCGGAGAGAACTTCGAAAGAATAAGAAAGTGATTGGTTGGACCAATTGCGCTTTCAACGTTTGATCGAGATGTCGCGATGATATTTTAATTACCTATTTGTGGAGAATCCGCCATAGTTTCCGAGAAGGGCATGCACCAAATTGGTGGGGAATTCGCCTGATGTTGCTATATTTGTTAAGGTACCAGGGGTACCCCATTTCAAAATAAATGATGAGAGGTACCCTAGACATTTATAAGGTAACAGTTTAGCCAAACATTCATTTGCAGAATAATAAACATGCAAAGTACAAGAGGACTCGAGGGCATGGTATCATAACAAAAGAGAAGTCCCAATAATACAAAATATCCCGAGAAACCAAAAAGAAAGAAACAAGATCCAAATAGCAAAATGTGGATAGATCCGAAAAAATAAGAGCACACTGAGAAGGCTACATCGATGGGGGAACGCCATCCCCAACATCCGTCTCCAGAGGGCGATTAGCAGAGGACTCCAAGGTACCCGCAATATGAGCAGCCGAAGTAGGGGCATCCAAGGCAGGCAACGACTGAAGCTGATGGGGTACTCTAGGCGACCCGGAAGGGGTACCCGACCGTGCCTGGGAAGACTTCTTCCTCTCTGCAATCGTCTTCAGAATCGTAGCTTTGTTGATAAATTTCTGCACCCGGGGTACCTCCAAGTCCGGATCCACACTCCACACCTCCGTCATGATGAGTGAGAATGCATCCTCTGCCATCGTCTTTTGTCGGGATAACAGATCCCCGTTGGTGACCCTCAACTCATCACGATCCTTCTCCACCCGAGCTTTCTCTCCCGACAGGCCAGCAATGCGTTCTTGCAAAGTTTTAACTTCTCGGGCAAGCTGATCCTCGCGAGATTGATGGCTTTGGAGCTCACCCCTTAACTTGTCGACCTCTGACTGAGCGGCAACAAGGGAGTCAAGGTCTGGAAGGCAGTGGCTAAGGAGGAAGGATGCCTGCGGGTCATGAAAGACATGTTAAATATATGTGTATGACAATAAGATTAATTAAGTAAAAAAATGATGAAGGGTACACCCGGGGTACCCCGGGAAAGCCTACTTCTTGGGGTAGCCCTAAGTGCTTGACCGTAGCGCTGGCTCAAACTCATCTTGTCAGCCTCTTCAGCAACCTCGGAGGTAACATTTTCAGCAGAGTAGTAAAAACAGCGAGCCAAGTGCGAAACCTCCTTGTTGGAAGCCGGGTCTAGGTCACCCTCATGTAACTCATCGGGGAAAGAGGAAACCAGCCCGAATTTTCTCTTCTTCGAGCGAGGGGTACCCTTCGACCCGCTGTGGGAGGTACCCTGAGACTTGCCCTTTGGTCCGGGAATTCGAGGTGGCCGGGAGCCTTTCTGGGGTACCGCCGAATCCTGAGATCCGGAAGTACCGCCCACTACCGATTGGAAAAAGGCGTCAAAAGCGTCACCTGCCGATTCCATAACTGCACCCAATGCACAAAAGTTATGTTAGTCGGACAAGTACTAAGTACTACAAAAGCAAAATGGGAAATAAAAAAAAGGGAAGTAAAATAAAGATGCGGTGATAACGAGGTACCCCAGTCCCGTAGATAATAATATGGTACCCCTCGACACCTAAATCATACATGAGTCACCCCCGAGAGCAGGTGGAGGACTTCGGTCAATCAGCCCCGCTCTCTATAATCGGCTCTCCTCTAGCACATCACTACCATTCTGTGCACCTCGAAACCTATCCACAAACTTCTTCACCTCTCTCCCCACCTCCTGAACTGGGCATGATCCTTTAGCCCATGTCACACCTGCAAAAGAATGAAGAACCCAAGGTTAGCGAGACATTCATGTGAAAGATTATGATAAAGAACCATAAGTAAGAGAGATACTTACAGTCTACATTGAAGGAATGAGGAACCTCCACGGGGTTGCCCTTTTCACCCAGAGTCTCTGTCCCCCACCTACCCTCAGCAACAAACCATCCCTTTCGATAACCCTTCTTCAAGGCAGGGTTCCCCTTAACAATATGGCCGTGATTACCCCAAGGGGAGAAGTAAGCAATACCGGGACCCTTAGGCTTCTTGAATTGGTAAAGACCCCTCAACTCCCGAACAGAAATGTCGTGCTTCAAGACCTCTGACCATAACACATGTAAGCCCGTAAGCGTCCTCCACCCCGGAAGGGACAGCTGCCCAAGAGCTACCCCCAAGTAACTAAACATTTTCATATAGAAAGGTTGGAGGGGCATGCGGAGTCCTAGATCAAAGAGGTCAATGTGGAGAGCAATCTCATCAGACTTCGGACACTCAGGTCACTCATCCACATGGGGTACCTTAAGCTGAACAGATGGAGAAATATTGTATTTGGCTCTAATTTGTTCTAAGTCCCCCAAGGTAGCCCTCCTAGTGCCTAGGGAAAAAAGGTTGCCAGATTTTGAAGGTGTGGCAGGGGGAGATTTGGGAGGCTGGTTCGAGGAACGAGCGGGAACCTTGGGCTTAGATGACTTACTCTTTTTTTTAGGATGGGGGGTTGGCCGTTTACTGGGAAAACGTGGGCTGACACGAGGGATACTCCTAGGGGGAGGGGGCTCAGAATGAGAATTACAACTCCCAGAGGAATTAGGGGGAGACTGATCCCCCTCGCTAATGGAGATGTGGGAAGGGGAACCCGCAGGAGGGCTGACAACCCTACTAGCCCCAACTACGCGTCGCTTCCTCACGGGTCCTACATGTTTCTTGCCCATCTACTTTCCCCCAACAATACACCCAATAATACATCCAACAAGCCACGAGTTCCCCAAACAACATATCCATAAGCCTCCAACAACACATCCAACAAGCCACATGTTTTCCAAACAGCAACATATTCATACCAAGCACCATCCACCACACATCAACCACTAAATGCAAACACCAACCAACAAAAAAAAAAAAATGGAGAAGCTGCAGCAAACTGACGCGGGGGGGAGCTGCAGCCACCTAACTGACGCTGACCGGGGGAGCTGCAGCCACTAAAATGCCGGAAAACTCCGAGAAGAACGCCGGCCAAAACAAAAAGAGAGAAAAACAGAGAAGCTGCAGCCATCAAGAAGAACCGGCTGCCATGGCTGCAACCACACCAAACCGACGCCGGAAATCTCCAAGAAAAACACCGGCCGAAACGAGAAAAAAAGAAGAAAAAGAAAGAAGAAAATGAGAGAAGAAAATGAGAAAAGAAAATGAGAAAGAAGAGAGAGAAAGCGAGATAAAATAAAGACTCAAGGAAGGAGGTTTACCGTGTGTATCATAGGACCGAGATCACGCCGTGAGCTGTCGGAAAATCGCCTTGAACCGACTAGATCTAGAGCCCAAAACCGCCACTGCAGCAGCCGAGATCCACGCCGGAAAACGCACCAGATCTTTGCCGACCGAGAGAGAGAAAGAAAAAAAGAAAGAAAGAAAATAGGGAAAGAAGAAAGAATAAAGAAAGAAAGGGAAGAAGAAATGGGAGAAAGAAAACGGGAAAGAAAGAAAACGGAAGAAGAAGAAAATAAAAGAAAAAGAATAAAGGGAGAATAGAGCCTGGGGAAGATGAACGGAGGTAAAAAAAAGAGTAAAGAAATTTTTTTTTTTTTACCTGTGATAATGTTGATGCAGTTAGAAGAAGAGACAAAATTATGGAAGAAAAAAGCTACTGGAAATGATCAATTTTTGGGAGTTCGTTTGAGGATTTTCAAAATTCTGACACACGTCAGGAGTTTTAAATTCAACCTGACATAACACGTTGCCCAAGAAAGGAGTTTAGGGATGTTTGAGTGAGATTGATATTTTCAAAATTCAAACTGCGTGTCAGACGGCTGCCACTTCCCAAGAAAAAAGAGAGAGACATATGAAGACAACTGTTCGTTCTCATCGTCAAAAAAAAAAAAAAGCAGGAAAAGGAAAAGACAAAGAGAAGATTTTTAGTTCGAAGTACACAAAGTTTAGTCAAGGGAAGAAGCTAAGCAAGGTACCCTCCAGTCCAGCCGTGTCGCCACGTGTCACTCATACAATGAGTTTCTTTTGCCTCCAATACTTCTCGCCAAAAAGAAACTAGGGGGACGTTGTTTGAGGGAAAAATAGGAAGGGCAATAGAGCGCCACGTGTCAACCAATGGAATGATTTCAGCACCATCGGAGGTACCCTGCACAATCCGAGGTGCCCGGCATGACTCGAGGTACTCCGTATAAATAGAGGTACCCTGCACAATTAGAGGTATCTCACATAAATAGAGATACCTCATATAATATGAGGTACCCCATACAAATAGGGGTACCTCGCGTAATAGAGGGTACCCCACGTAACTCGAGGTACCCGGTAAAGCGGATGTAAGAGAATCCACTGAAAATATCCGCCATGAGAAACGTCTCCGCCTCCTAAAAGATATTATTTGATTTTGTCAGAATTAGGAATCAAGAACGTCATATCAAAAAGGGGGGACAGCCGCCTGCTACCTCTGCCAAAAGTGAAGGACATTGTCCCAAGGACAGTGGTCCCCAGCCGCCTACCCGACAGCTACTGCAGAGGTACCCCGGACCACTCTCCAGCGTGCCACGTTTCCAAAAGATGAGATACGCCGCGAACATGCAGATAACGGCCCAAAAAATTATAAAGAGGTAAAATGACGTTAGCCAAAAAGGGTACGCCACGTGGCAGCTGAGGTACTCCATATATAAAGGTGCCTAGGTTTCATTCTCCGGGGGGCTCTCACTCACCATTAACACTCACACTCCAAAAAATAGGTTTTCTTCAACCTTAAACCCTAATTTACAGAGGGCTAGCCAGCTCTCTTTACCAGTAAAGCTTGAGTTTGCTAACTTGAGCGTCGGAGTGTGAACGCCGGGGTACCCCGGCTTCACCTCTAACCTCCATTTCACTGTTTTGCAGGCGTGAAACTCATTTTGGAAGGACACCTCTCTTATTTCTGACCTTCCACCATTGTTACTACTCTCTCCCTCCTTCTCACCTCCCCCGAATTTCAGATACACCGTACTACACACAATAAACTAGTGAGGTACCCCATCTCCCCTCAAAATAACAAATTTATTGTTCTAGATTGGTTTGACTTTTCTTACCCTAAAATCAGTTGAAAACAATAGTCATTTTAATTTCTTTATAAAATTTTAGTACACTTTAATCCACCCTCAATGTGGATAGGAATGGCAATGGGAGGTGATCTTATTCCCCATTACTCTTTGTCCCCTTCATAGTTGTTTCAAAAACGGGATAGAGATCTGTAAGGATATTCAATTCTTGAATAATTAATACTTTTATTTTTCAACTCGATTTAATCATATATTACAATTTAATTTTTATATGTACTCCCTAAAAATTTTAAAAAATAAATTAAAAATTAAAATAGAAAAAGGGATTAGGAGGGGATGTGGATTTCAACTAATTCCTATCTCTTCTCTAAATAAGATATTGAGTAGTAAATTATTTTATTCCTTTCCTTGAATAAGAAATTTAATATCAAATTATCCACAAACCCTCCCCAAGCGAAAAAAGAAAAAGAAAAAGAAAGCGTCCCTTAGAAGTCTCTTCCTCATAAGAATTTCCACCATCCCTAGGCATTAATGAGGGAGAAAAGCGTATTAAAGAATCATTCTTTTCGAATCTTTTCATGTTGATTTCGTAGGACAGTAAAAACTCTTAATTGATAAACTGCTTAAATTTAGCAAGACTTGATGTTGCTTTCATCTCCCAGTCCTCAACAACTCCTTTCTTTTATGTGTTCATTTTTTTAATGAAGTTTATATTTGCTCCATTAGTTGAAACATTTGGGGGCCCGGAAATGATTAGTTCAATAAAATAAAAGGAGTTTAGTTTGATCATTTCCTCCGAATTAGTTTCTTTCGTGTAGCAAATGATTTGTGATTTGCTGACTTTAACGCAATATAAAATTATTAACTCGGTAAAATAATTCCAGGACTTGGGTAAAGCTGTCGCGTATTTAGAGGCCAGAAAAATATACATTTTTGCTCTGTCTCATGAATGTGCTTCGGCATTTTATACTACTTTTGCAGATAATATATATAATTACTGTATGAAAAATGTTTTTTAAGAACTATTGCAACAGGCAAGATTCAAGATTAAATCAAATGAAGTTGGTGTCATGTAGTTCTATGTTCGACAAAGTAATCCTGTAGAAATACCAAGTGGTCTTTTGACAGATTGATAGCATTTTATTTCTCATAATATTTCTTAGGCGGACGCTCTCATTTTTAAAATATAGATTTAGAATTAAATTTTTTTTACAACATCGATCAAATGATTTTTCAACAGTTTACAATATTGTAACAATTTTTCATAATATTATAAAATCTCAAATCTATATTTTAATAAATGAGAGACACCAATACTAGATAATAGCTCTTAATCAAAGTTTTTTTTGGGTGTCAAGTGTCCTGTAGAAATATCAAGTGGCCTTTTGACAGATTGATGGCATTTTGTTTCATATTCTAATCAAGGTTTTTTTTTTTTTTGGGTGTCTTAATTGCACTATACTATTCAATTATGCGTGTGTATCGAGAAGATCTAGAAGAGGGAGGGAGGGGGGGAAGGGAATTCACTTTCATAGCCAGGTCGCATTCATTTGATGGCATTTTGTTTCATATTCTAATCAAGGCTTTTTTTTTTTTGGGTGTCTTAATTGCACTATACTATTTAATTATGCGTGTGTATCGAGAAGATCTAGAAGGGGGGGGGGGGGGGATTCACTTTCATAGCCAGGTCGCATGCATTTGATGTGGATAATATATTAAAAAAATGTAAATGATGGTTTTTGCCAATATTTCGTGAATTTCTTGTGATAAGTTTGCTTAAACTATTCTCATATTATAATAAAATTAATAATAATAACAACAATTATAGTTCATTAGACATCATTATAAAAAAGGGGACATGGCTACGGTGCAGAGGCTGCAAGTAACAGCTTCGTACTTTCCCATTTCCATCACCTTGCATTGGGACCTCTTTCTCTCCTCTAGCACCCGTGGAAGTCCGCCATTGGCTTCTGTTACTAACAGAAGCCGTACCATAGACTTCTCCTATAAAAAGAGGTAAGCATTGAATCCAGCATTTGACTAATGGTTTTCGTATTGACTAATCTTGTTTGTTTGAAATAAAACCCACTAAACTAATTATACAATTAGATATTATAATAATATTTTGACCCACCAAATCAATTAAAATAGTAAGTTTTTAATGTTCAAATACCGAGGTGGTGCACCTAATCATATGAGTTGTTTTTTCCCCTTGAAATTGCAAATATAACGTCAATAGTGAAAATTCCTGCGCCTTAATTACCCTTTAGTTCAGATTGATAACAACGTTGTCTGCAAGCAGATGAGATCAATTCCAAACTTTTGAGAAGATAAAATGAATACAGTTAAAAAAAAGGGAAATAAAAAAAAAACTTTTACTTAAAAAATGAAATTAATTAATATAACTATATAAGACCTTATTTACATTCAGTATTGCTAGAATCACATTTTCTTTTCGTAGATATGGACATATGTACACAGTGATTGAACATATCTTGTTTGAAAATATAACTAATCACAGACAATTAATGAAGACTTGGCGAGTCTTCACCTGCTTCGAGGGCTAAGAAATTGAATGCACAGACATTTTCATGGACTCCCTTCTATAAATAGGCAAATTTCTCTTGCAAGATATACATCTCAAGCCTCAACACTACCCAAAAAAAAAATTGATATAAATTAATCAAAATGAAAGCTGTTCAATTTCTTTCAGGTTTTGCTCTCTTGGCTTTGGCTTCTTTATTGGCCTCTGCCTATGACCCCAGCCCTCTTCAAGATATCTGTGTCGCCATCAATGATCCCAAGGATGGTGGTATGTGAGCTTAACTGATAAAACATGTAATTTTCAATATAATTTGTGCTGCTACTTAACTCTTCCTTTTTTCTTTGTCTGTGTTCTTGTAGTGTTTGTGAATGGGAAGTTCTGCAAGGACCCCAAGCTTGCGAAAGCAGAAGATTTCTTTTTATCAGGGCTAGACAAGCCTGGAAACACAGCAAATCGACTTGGCTTTAGTGTGACAAATGCAAATGTTGAGCAAATTCCAGGACTTAACACTCTTGGCATATCAGCAGTCCGTATTGACTACGCGCCATACGGTCAAAATCCACCTCACACTCACCCCCGTGCCACTGAAATCCTGGTGGTCCTGGAAGGAACTCTTTATGTTGGTTTTGTGACATCGAACCAACTAAATAACACACTCATCGCAAAAGTTCTGAACAAGGGAGACGTTTTTGTGTTTCCAATTGGTATGATTCACTTCCAATTCAACATTGGAAAAACAAATGCAGTTGCGTTTGCCAGTTTGGGCAGCCAGTTCCCTGGTGTCATTACCATAGCCGACACGGTCTTCGGAGCCGATCCTCCAATCAATCCCGATTTTCTTGGCAAGGCATTCCAGTTGGACCCAAACGTTGTGAAAGATCTTCAGAAGAAGTTCATTAATGGCAATTAGGAGAACAGAATGAGCTTTCCGGTGGCTTTAATATTTTTCCTCCATTATATCATATCGTGTTGTAATAAAAGAGGTCTCTTATACGAATCTCTCTCCGTGTTGATTGTAGCTATATATAAAGTATAAACAATTTTATTTCTGTTTTTATTTAGCAGCTGAATTCCAACTCCCAGAATAGTGATAGCGAAAGTCATTCTTAGTTATCTTCATTGAATTTTCGCTCATTTTCATGTTAATTTTATCTTTGTCTCCTCAATTCATATCTATAGTTAATATATTATGATAATTCTATGTTTATTTTTTTTTTTATGGCCCGTTGAACGAAAATTATTCCTGATTGGCTACTTGTTTGAAGGACGAATATATAATCTTACTTTTATCCTCTGTATGAACTCTCGCTGTAAGAATTTACTCTGATTAGTCCAGGATCCAAATATTTCTTTCAAATTAAATATAAAATGGAGAAGGACACTTATAATTATTATTAAGAACCTTATCACCTTCTGTTTATATCTTTTACCACTTAGGAGTTAGGTCCCTCTATTTTTCCAATTACCTATTTCATTCATAACTTAAATAATTTTAAACTTGTAACATTGAGAGTACAGTTTTTGAATTCTTCTACTATTATAATCTTATTGTTAGGCTCCCTTTAGCAGTGGCGGATCTAGAAAAATAATTTATCGGGGGTTAAATTAAATAATAGTAAAATATAAAAAACTAAAATTTTGAATATATAAAATATTTGCTAATACATTTCTAATTAGTCTCTATGCATTTTTATATTTTAAAAATGTTATCCAATAGACTTATTATCAATATTATTAAATTTATTATTTCCTATATAAACAACCAAACTATCACTTATCCCATCCGATTCCAAAGATGATTCTTCATGAGTTTTATTACTGAAAACGTTCGTTCTACTATTATTATATAAACTAGAAGAATTAACCATATTTTTGAGAATAGAAAATATTTTGGGTGGTGGGCTATCATTATTTTTAATTAAAATATAGGTTTTTATATTTCTTAAAAGTTAAAGTTAAATTTTATGGGAGTTTATATTTTATAGTGACTATTTTAATAAATTTAATGGGGACTAATTAGAAAATTAAAATATTTTTCTCTTTTATTTTTTTAATTTTTTTGGCCAATGGCGACTCAAGCCCCCACTAGTCATGTGCTGCATCCGTCCCTGCCCCTTAGTACAATTTTTTTTTTTGATAGGATTTATTCAAATAGAGCTCTTATTAGTACAACTTTGACAAGCATAGTTTTTATTAAAAAAAATTTAGTTATTTAGTTGTTGATGAGAACTTTTATAAAAATTATATAAAATTATTTTAATAGACAAGTTTTTACTAGTATAGATAAAATAATTTATTTTATCCCTAAAAGCTCTACTTAAAATACAATCAAATGACAATAAAAATTTTAAAAAGTACTTATAAGATAAATAAGCACTTATAATCATTAGATAAGTCATACCAAATGTGCACTTAGTCTAATATGATGAGCTCTTTTTTTCCTTCCCCACACTAAAAGTTATGGAGTGTGCTATATGTTACAAAGCTGCATGCATAGTTCAACTGAATAATTCAAAATAAAAATATAATATTAGAAATGTAATAGGTATCTTTAAAAATCATGGACTAAATGGTAAAATGTGTAATTAGAAAGTCTAGAATATTTGACAAAAATGTGTGACTACGCATTACTTTGATATGATATTTCTAGCTTAATGTTTTTACCTTGCATTCTAGGAAGAGAGACTAGAGACTTAATTAAACAGCTTGTTATTTAAAATAGCTAATGAAACTAATTTTAATTAAAAAAGTGAATAAAGGAAGAAATTATTATTTTTAATTGCATTATAATTTATTAATATTTACATTCATAAATTTATTAAAGGGTTGTTTGTTTCCTAACTTAATGACTTAATTGACTTAATTTTAATCAGTTAACCCATGAAGAGCTAGCTTGATAATGTTCTAGCTTTTAAAATAATTGTCGTTCGCTGTGCTGCAAAAATAACCAGTTGTGAAGATAATCAACTAAACATTTAGTAAAATTTATTTTTAAAAGTGTTGTAAGTTTTAAAAATAGCTCTATGTGTTTGGTAAGTCTTATTGTTAAAATACTATAAGAATGTGAATGATTGAATTGAACGTAATATTGAATAAAATTATGTACATATTTATAAACATGTATGTGTATATATCTATGTATCTATATATCTATATCTATATCTATCTATATATCTATATATATATATATATATATATATATAATATTTTTAGGGATATATATATATATATATAATAATAATAATAATAATAATAATAATAATTGATAACTAAAATAAATATTTTATATTATTAGTTTTATTTTTTTATTTTCTTGTCATAATATAATTGGTAATAAAAATAATCTCTTTAAAAGTAATGGCTTTATTTCCTAATTAGTAAGGATAATTTTGGAGTTTTATCCTATATATGATGATATATATGGAATTGTATTAAATAAAAAAGTGATTCTCAAATTAGATTTTAAAAAGCTACTCTTTCCCTATTTTAAAAAATCTGCTATAGGATGGGGTGATTTTGTTAAAAGTGATTTTTAAGAAAATTTACCAAATATCCAAATTAGCTTTTAGTTTTTTAAAATCACTTTTGAACCTCACAAAAGAAATCTCAAATGGACCCTAAGTCTGTTAATTTTTCAATTTAATAAAAAAATAGTAATTAATAAGCCATTAAGTTATTAAACTAATTATTTTTTTAACTTTTTACTTAATTTGAAAATTTTGAATCACATCATTTAAAAATATTCTCCAAAGTACCTTTATCTAATTAATTTATTTTCCTCCTCACCTAAATAAAGCCTACAAATATACAAGTAGATTATCATTATTTTTATCTTTTTATTTTCTTCAAACTAGAATGATTTATCTTCACAAAATTTTATCAATGTTATTCTAATTTAGAATATTAAAAGGTTGCATTCACTTGACTATGATTTATGTTATAATAAAATACTATCTTATTTATATTCTTTGAGATGTTTATTTTATACTTAACATTTAAAATTATAAGGACACAAATGTAACAATAATGGTTTTTAGATTTTTTTTAAGTTAAAAAAATAACTTAATATTTCTTCTCAAAGCTTCAAACAAAAAAAATAAATAATTAGGTTCTTCAAATTCATACATTTAAGTTTTTTCAAAATTCACATTAATTTAAGTCTATTCAGATTAAAAAAAAAACACAACGTGATATAAGATGGTAGAATCACAATAATAGGGAATAAAATACATATATAAAGCATCGAAAAGAATTATTCACTTGTATTCCAATATCCTCCTGATTATATAACAAATCAAGGTAACTAATTTTATAAAAAAAAAATTATCTAGCCGGTAGGTAAGCCTCGGGCAGCCATTAAAGTTGAAATTATATATATCAGTTGACATTGTAAAAGGATATCACTATCGCTAACTAATCGCACCGACTCCAGCTTCTAATTAACCTGACCACTGAAAATAAGATGGAAGACTTTTGGTTCCTTCTGATCCGAGTCTCCAATTTTATTTTTTTTTTCTTGAAGCAGATGATTTGATGACTCTAACACGCAATGAAAAAAACATGAACATTATTGACTTGGTACAGCATTTGTAGAACTAAAAATGGTTAAAGCAGCTAATTGTCCAATTATATGCACTTAATTTTTTTGCAGGTATTATTTCTCTAAGAAAAATAGTTTTACAAAAACCTTTTTTGACAACTATATTTTAGGTTTCTTCAATGGATTAGAATCTTGTCATAATTTGATATGTTCCCTTTGATCCGAGTCTTCAATTTTTTTTTTTCTTGAAGCAGATGATTTGATGACTCTAACACGCAATGAAAAAAACATGTACATTATTGACCTGGTAAGGCATTTGTAGAACTAAAAATGGTTAAAGCAGCTAATTGTCCAATTATATGTACTTAATTTTTTTCCAGGTATTATTTCTCTAAGAAAAATAGTTTTACAAAAACTTTTTTTGACAACTATATTTTAGGTTTCTTCAAGGGATTAGAATCCTCTCATAATTTGATATGTTCCTTCTAATCCGAGTCTTCAATTTTTTTTTCTTGAAGCAGATGATTCGATGACTCTAACACGCAATGAAAAAAACATGTACATTATTGACTTGGTAAGGCATTTGTAGAACTAAAAATGGTTAAAGCAGCTAATTGTCCAATTATATGTACTTAATTTTTTTGCAGGTATTATTTCTCTAAGAAAAATAGTTTTACAAAAACTTTTTTTGACAACTATATTTTAGGTTTCTTCAAGGGATTAGAATCCTCTCATAATTTGATATGTTCCTTTTTTATCCAAGTCTACAATTGTTTTTCTTGAAGCAGATGATTTAATGATTCTAACACGCAATGAAAAAAACATGTACATTATTGACTTGGTAAAGCATTTGCAGAACTAAAAATGGTTAAAGCAGCTAATTATCCAATTATATGTACTTAATTTTTTTTGCAGGTATTATTTCTCTAAAAAAAATAGTTTTACAAAAACTTTTTTTGACAACTATATTTTAGGTTTCTTCAAGGGATTAAAATCTTCTCATAATTTGATATGTTCCTTCTGATCCGAGTCTTCAATTTTTTTTTTCTTGAAGCAGATGATTCGATAACTCTAACATGCAATGAAAAAAACATGTACATTATTGACCTCGTAAGGCATTTTAGAACTAAAAATGGTTAAAGCAGCTAATTGTCCAATTATATGTACTTAAATTTTTTGCAGGTATTATTTCTCTAAGAAAAATAATTTTACAAAAATTTTTGTTGACAACTATATTTTAGGTTTCTTCAAGGGATTAGAATCCTCTCATAATTCGATATGTTCCCGAGCTAAATTCACTCAATATATTGATGGCTAATAAATTAAAAAATAAAAGTAGTTAAAACATAATCATATACTAGTATTAAAGGATATGTGGCACAAATCTTTGAAAACTTATAAGAACTCAAATTAGGCAAATAGAATCCTCTCTTAATTTAATTTCTCCTCAATTTTTAAAGATTTTGGTAATTAAGATAAATGAATGATGATTGGTGTCATAGTTCTATAAAAACTAATGTTACTGAACAAACCTATTATACTAGGAAAACTTTCGTCAAATTCATACTGTTTAAAATTCTTGCCGACAGAGTAAGTTCGTTACTTCCTAAAATTATCTCATCTCAACAAACGGTTTCATCTAGGGCAGAAGCATTCGTGAGAGTATCAGCTCTGTTTTTGAATGAATTAATCTGCTCAATTGCAAGATTCATGGAGGGAATGTGACCTTGAAGATTGACATTAAAAATGCCTTTGACACTCGTGATTGGAACTTTCTAATTCATGTCTTTGTTCTCTCTATTACATCGTATTGTTTGATATTGAGATAATGTAGTTTTAAAAAGTTATATCTGTTATGAAAAAAAAGTTATTGATGGAGCGAGGCGTAACGGAAGTAGAAATTGATAGGGTATGAAAACTAGATATCGTTCTAGTACTGGACCAGGCCAACGCGATTAGTTTATGCTCTAATCGAAACGTAATTAGATATCGTTTTAACCCAAACGACGCAATGAGATTTTTTAATAACGCATAATGCGAGATTAGATGACGCTCTAATCCAAACGACTTTACAAAAGAGATTTTGATAGATAATCCCAGAGGAAATTATAAAAGAGGAGTTTTATTGAATAATTGAATCTCAAGTCTTTAAATAATGACAAGGCCTCTCTATTTATAATAGAGGAAACCCACTTCTCTAAGTTAACTTAAAATGGGAAATTAAATCACAATTATAATGGAAATAAAAGACTAAGATACATACCATAATTGACTTAAACTAAAATAGAAAATCCTAAAATAATAAATATTCTAGAATTCTAAATTACCTAAAATAACGTAAATTAACTTCTTACATCATTCTCCCCCTCTTAAAAGAAACTCGTCCTCGAATTTGAATACAATCTGGAGGATGAAACTTGTAGTGTAGGAGCAAATCATCTTATAATTCGAACTTATTGTCTTGCTCATCAATCTTTCTTGAAACCTTGAAGTATCCAAACTTTACCAACTTCCTTCGCTTGTACATTCTTTGAGGTGATGAAGACTTCTAAGAACAAACAATGATCAAATAACGTTTGCCCTTCCCCAATTGTCGCTCAATGCGCTCTTCAATAAGTTTCACCTTTTCAATCAAATCGTCTTCAAGTACAATTTTCTTTCTTTAATGTGAATAGGTAGAACCATTTCAATAATTTCAACTTCTTCAACTTGATTTTGCTACACATCCTCGATCGTACTGTTAGGTTCAATGCAGAAATTAAGGGTAGGTTGTTCTACTTCATCAAAAATCCCAGAGAGAAAAAATTTCATCATCTTCAACACTTGTCTTGTCCTTCAAGGAAACATCATGCACATTTTCGCATAAATTGTTAGACTCAAACTTTAAATCACTAATGAATTGTATATTTTCTTCTGACATCTTGCGCGAGTCTTCTTTCTCAATGATAGGTGAACTCATTAGTACATCTTTAGGCACTTTCATATAGACACGCCATTTCTTGCTTAAATTCTAGACTTCGTCAAGTTTCTTAATCACATCATCAAAGTTTCTTTGTCATTGTGACTCAATTTGCGATTTGATTTGCTTGGCTAAGTG
This sequence comes from Citrus sinensis, assembly GCF_022201045.2. Taxonomy (NCBI): domain Eukaryota; kingdom Viridiplantae; phylum Streptophyta; class Magnoliopsida; order Sapindales; family Rutaceae; genus Citrus; species Citrus sinensis. The sequence goes on along the minus strand of NC_068558.1, from coordinate 39,868,185 downwards.
AATTGCATGCTGCAAATTGTAGATAATGTATGTAAGCATCCTTTCTTGAATATGCAAATCAAGCCCTTTCACAAATCTTGTAGCTGTATTCTCCTCAGGTTCATAATAATATTTGTATCTATAAAATTGTTCAAACTCATAAGCATAAGCAGAAACGGATATCGTATCTTACTGTACCAAACAATAATCAAGGGGGATAAACTCATATCGCAAAATACGCTTCATACGGTTCCATGATCGAACTTTGCGTTTGCCTTGGTCAAGTCGAGAGATTTGCAACTCATCCCACCATTCTGAAGCAATTATGCTTAATCTACTGGTAGCAAATGAGACTTGCTCTTTTTTAGGAGTACGCCAAAATATAAACCAGTGCTCCACCTTATCCAACCAATCAAGAAATTTGTTTGGACGTGTAAATGCGAATAATATCGGCACATGATAAGTAGGAGGGCAATGATGATAGTTTGCCATTTACGTTTCCACATAATGGCAAAACTGTAATTAAGGCTAAACTCTAGGGTTTGATATGGCCGGCGGCCGATGGCTGTGATTGGGACCGAAGTGTATTGGATGTAGAAGATCTGGGGTTGGGGATCACAATGGTGGTCGTGGTTTGGCTAGACTCGCCACGATTTTTCGCGAATTCCGGCTTAAAATTAAGACGGCTTGCGGTGGAGAGGTGGCATTTTGCAATGGAGATTCCAGCGACGATGGGTCACCGAAATGGTTGGATTTTGATTGGTGAAGGCTGGGGAAGGTTTTAGTGGTGGTGGTAGACGGAAAAAGTAGCCGGTTTTGCGGCGGCGGTTGGTGGAGGCTCGCGGTTTGGATCGTTCTCGTGGTGGTTGCGGGCCACGATCAGGGGCTGAAGTTTGTCGGATTTTGGGCGGCTACTGATGGTAAGTTTGATGGCAAGTTTGATGGCAATGTTGGCTGGCGGTGAAAGTGGTTGAATGGTGGTGGATTGCGCCGCGGGTTTGAGTTGGTGATTTGCGGTGGTTCAGTCGGCGGTTGAGGCTGTGATGGCTGCGGTTTAGTCGCTGAATGATGATGAGTCTAGTGGTGGGTTGAACAATGGCGATGGTGGCGGCAATGGGTGGAGTGTGGCGGCGGCTAGGGTTTGTCAAATTGGGAATTTTTGATTTTTTTTTTTTTTGGTGGTGGATTTGGTATGGATGGATCTGGAGGGGTACCAAGTTGTGCGAATCGCATAGAACCGCTCTGACACCAATTGATTGAGCGAGGTGTAGCAAAAGCATAAATTGATAGGGTATGAAAATTAGATATCGTTCTAATATTGAACCAAGCTAACGCGATTAGGTTACGCTCTAATCGAAGCGTAATTGGATGACGCTCTAATCCAAACGCCTTTACAAGAGAGATTTTGATAGATAATCCTAGAGAGAATTATGAAAAATGAGTTTTATTGAATAATTGAATCTCAAGTCTCAAAACAATGACAAGACCTCTCTATTTATATTAGAGGAAACCCACTTCCCTAAATTAACCTAAAATGGAAAACTAAATTATAGTTATAATTAAAATAAACGATTAAGATACATATCATAATTTACTCAAACTAAAATAGAAAATCCTAAAACAATAAATATTATAGAATCCTAAATTATCTAAAATAATGTAAATTAGCTTTCTACATAAGTTATAAGTATAAAATAAAAATTGATAATGTATATTAAATGACTTTTTAATAATAATTTTAACAAAAAATATTATATACTTTTCATCGTTAAGTATAAGATAACTATGTCATAGATCACGTAGGGAAAAATTTAATTTATTATAGTCGTATATGGCAAATGTGTACATTGATTGAACATGTTGTCTTCGAAATATAAATTAAAAGAAAGGTAACCAATGAGGACTCAGTAAGTCTTCACCTGCTTCGAGGACTAAGAAATTGAACACACAGACTCGTTCATGGACTCCCTTCTATAAATAGGCTAGTGTCCCCGCAAGATTCTCAAATCACAACACTTGATTAAAGTTTGAGACAAATACATCCCATTAATTCATCACCATGAAGGCTATTCAATTTCTTATAGGTTTTGCTCTTTTCGCTTTGGCTTCTTCCTTGGCCTCTGCCTATGACCCCAGCCCTCTTCAAGATCTCTGTGTGGCCATCAATGATCACAAGGATGGTGGTACGTAAGCTTAACTGATAAAACATGTGATTTTCAATATAATTTGTGCTGCTACTTAATATTCCTTTTTTCTTTTTATGTGTTCTTGTAGTGTTTGTGAATGGAAAGTTCTGCAAGGACCCCAAGCTTGCGAAAGCAGAAGATTTCTTTTTATCAGGGCTAGACAAGCCTGGAAACACAGAAAATCGACTTGGTTTTAATGTGACAAATGCAAATGTTGAGCAGATTCCAGGACTTAACACTCTTGGCACATCAGCAGTCCGTATTGACTACGCGCCGTACGGCCAAAATCCACCTCACACTCATCCCCGTGCCACTGAAATCCTGGTGGTCCTGGAAGGAACTCTTTACGTTGGTTTTGTGACATCGAACCAACTAAATAACACACTCATCGCAAAAGTTCTGAACAAGGGAGATGTTTTTGTGTTTCCAATTGGTTTGATTCACTTCCAAGTCAACATTGGAAAAACAAGTGCAGTTGCCTTTGCCGGTTTCAGCAGCCAGTTCCCTGGTGTCATTACCATAGCCGACACGGTCTTCGGAGCCAATCCTCCAATCAATCCCGATTTCCTTGGCAAGGCATTCCAGTTGGACCCAAAGATAGTGAAAGATCTTCAGGATAAGTTCATTAATGGCAATTAGGAGAAGGAATTAATGAGCTTTACTATAAATGGCCTCTTCACTAGTGGCTTATTATCATATCATGACGTAATAAAAGCAGTCTCTTATGAACCTCGCTCCAGGTTGACTGTAGCCATATAATATAGATAATTTATTGTTGTTTTTATTTAGCAACTAAGCCTTTCCCATCCTTATCCTTACACGTATATTTTGTCCATACGTACGCACGTATAATTCTAATTAATCTCTTCATTACTTTTTGTTACGCAAAATCTGATGTGAAACAGATTATATTAAGCCCCAAGATCAAATGGTAGATGACCAGTTGATGTCGCTTGATAAGAGCAAACACAAATAACCAAGATTTGCCTCAGTAATTGAAACAAACACAGCTAGCAAGCAGAAGGCAGAGCACACACGGGAGAACTGATCAACAACAATCACAAAAATTTACGCACCACACGCCAGCATCAAGCTCTTTTTCATTTAGAGTAAAAGACCCATATTTAAAGAGAATACAACCAGATTTCTAATGAGTCATCAAGTGCTTTCTAACTCAGAGAAATGAATTAACTACAAGCTCCTAAACCTGCTCTGTTTATCAGCCTACATAACAGCTCAGGTCAACCAAAAGTCAAAGCAGCAGCTGCCGTAACTAACTTCCGTTGGTGCGCTCCAGTCCAGCATGCAGCTTAACAAACTTTCCCGCCAAAAGCAGTCAAACTGGATCATGAATTCGAATTAAAAATCCAACATTTCTATTTAAACTAAAACTAGTATAACAAAACCGGAATTGCCTATGTTGCAACTGTCATGTGGTACCACAATTTTTGTCCTTAACCCAACTAACCGTTGGTTCAAAAGTTAAATAATCTAACGTGTTTTAAATTGCCACGCATATCTTCAAGTATATTGGTGAAATCAGATGAGTTATAACTTAACTTGTAAGGATCCACTTACACATACCATCATCTACCATCAACGATTAGGATTAACATTTTTTTTTCTTTCTCAATTTCTCTTGCCTAATAAAACTTACTTTCAATTAAAGGGTATTGCTACCATTTTTTTGTATTTGGTAATCTATCGAACACGAACAAATTGACGAACACATAATTTCTTTTTCTTTTTTTCATTTTGCTTTTCATCAACTCCTTCAAGGTTTTCTGTACATTATCTTTCTTCTTTTTGCTGGAATCAGTTGGCTGTTGATGGTATTGCCCCAAAATTTCATCTTTACATCTTCAAGTTCTTCCTTTTTTTTTTTTCTGTCTAATTCTTCAATGTAATGATCCATTTCACTTATGCAACTTTTGTGTGGACTTCAAGATTGATTTTTGTGTGTTAACTTACGTTTGAGTTAAAAAGAACTTAGATGTATTTCGTGTCTGCTACATGTTTGATAAAATTCCTCACAGAAGAAAAAGCTAAAACAAAAGAAAAAACAAAAATACAGTTTCAGATGCTATTCTTGCTAAAGAGCGTTAAAAAAGAGAGATATATTTATGGTATTAAATATGAAAAAAAGCAATAAATAGAAAATTAATTAATGACAACTTCTGCAAAAAAAAAATCTAATTGAATTTTGCTATTGGTGATGGATATGATGACGATGGAAGTGTGTTATGTAAGACGAAAGAGGAGAAATCAATGATTAATTTTAGCGCTCAAAAGGTTATAGTGGTAGTATAATAAACACACCGAAGACGAAAATGAAAAGATGAAATCAATTAATTTCAACCCACTCAAAAGGTTACTAGTGTCAGTCCAATTTATCCAATAATTAAGTCCAGCCGTTGATTCAACAAAGAAGCATCCAACGGCTTTGTTTAATACAGACAAAAGAATGTGGTATAGTGCAACGATTGTAACATAGGAGGACCCAATAGAACCAAAAAAAAAAAAAATTCAGATTTCTCTTATAGAAACATATTTTACGAGGAAAAAAATTGTTTTAGATGGCTTGTCAAATAATAAAACTGCTCGAAAATTACTAGACAAAATTCTAAGGAGAGAGAGATTTGGAAATATCTCTGATATATCATGTCAATTATATAATAACCAAATGATATTATAACATTTGTAAATTTATTTTGAAACTACTATGAAAGTATAATTATATAAAATCTAACTATACATGCCATACAAATATTAATTAATCGTATTTTTTTTAATGTATTCTAAAATTTCTTGTAAGGAGAATATAACATAGGACTTAAAAAATTTTAATTGAAGACTTTTAATTACAATGATTTACAATTTGATTGAGAGGGTTCTTACTTTTTTTGTTTGGGGGGGGGGGGGGAGAGGGTTCTTACTTGTTAGAGTTATTTTGGTCACAAAAACACGCAATAAATGAAAATTTGATGTACTGACTGGCTGAAATTTTTCACTGGGACTAGTAAAGCTTTAGTCGCTGGAAAGCATCAAATTTTCATCAATCAATTAAGCTATTTATGTGAACGTAACAAGAGAACAAAAGAAAAGAAAGAAGATTACTTTCAAGCCATGTCAATATCGCTGTATGACCTATCCAGTTTTCAATAACTCTGCCTTTCGTTCTTTTACCTTCTCTACTAAACAATTGGAGTTGATGACCAGCTTATCCTTGCGAAAAGAATATTTGACCATGAACAACTCTTCTAATTTTATTTTAATAAATTTGCCATTAATAATAATAATAATATGCAAGATCTGAACACTTTGTCGAGGAACGTAAACTATGAGTACGTAGAAAATCTTTTATATATTTGCATAAACGTTTCTCATCAAACAATAATATTTTACTTGCATAGTTAGAATTGACATGACATTTAAAATCATCTAGTATGTTAATAATATTTGATTTATTAACTATCATTTCACATAATCATGTGATAGATTTGAATTATATGGTGTCGTGTTTGTTGAGATGCAGACTTTGTTTGCATAACATTACTCCCTTAAATTTGTGACCCTATCAATATTACAGAAGTCAATTCATAAATAATCTTTTTCTCCTCATCCGTCATCCTTCCCTAGTTTGCTAAAATAATAGACTCATGCACACCTACAAAGAGGGTGGATGTCTATCCAAGACCATGCAATATTTTCCCCCTTGGAAGGAAAAATGACATGATTAGATAAATATGAAAAAATATTGAAACATTTTTCAATATATTAGAGTTGCTTATGTACATTTTCAGATTGAAGATTAATTTGAGACATAGAGTTAGATCATTCGCGTTAGATTATCCACACATTTTTGTTCCATGTACTGTGTATTATATATAATATTATATATGAGCAAATCTATGTGACATATATGGTTCATCAACCAACTTTAAATTTAGAAGATTATTTGAATGGAACGACCACAATTTCCAATATTAACAAAAAGACTACTTTTTACTTCATCGATCATAAACAATTCTAGTATTGGTGTCGGTCTAGTCGATATACACTAGCAGCAGCCCAAATATGAAAACTATATATAGGAAAAACGAGCACTTAACAATAGAATTAAAAAATAATCAGTTGAATATTAACAAATTAACAGAATAAATATCTAAGGATAGTTATGTATATACTCGTAAAGGATTCACTAATCTTCAATAATCTTCAACTTTTGTGTTGCCATCAACGATTTCAGGACAGGTGGTGTGTATCATTTTTCTGTGTATCAGTGGAAAAATGATCAAAATCCTCCTATTATTCTAGTGAATTTATTTTTTCTCTCCTTACATCTCAAAACTCATTAAAACTCTTTGGCATTAAAATGATTACGTGAACTTTCTAACTTTTTGTGTCTATTTTTTAATTTTACCCTTAAAATCACATTTATGATTAATTTTTTCCTTTTATTGATTTATTGTTGACCTTTGTGCATCATAAGTTTACTTATAGGGATAACATAGTAAAATCCACAAAAAAAATTGAAACTAAACGGAATCTTTTTAACAAGTAGTTTTGACTGATTTTGAAATATGACGGGAGAAATGATTTATTTAATAAACAACATGAATTTTTTAAATTATTTTCATGTTCAATATCCCTAAAAGCACAGCAAACCAAGTTGGCTTTGTCGGAGAATTTTGGAAAATCAAATATTTAAAATAGACTCTCTTTTATTTCTTCAACAACACTTATCAAATATTACAACTCTTATTTTTTCACTCTTTACAACTTAGAGATTTTGTTACTTCTCTTGATACTTAAAGTAACTACATGAGGGGGTATTTATACATATTTCAAATCAATCACAACCATTCACTTAACTACCACACAAATCCTCACCATTCATCAAAACCTACCACTCTAACCACACTAGCCCCACCAACCTTACATACCACCTAAGCTCACCTACCTAACTTAGAAAGTTCTATGAGATGGGCTAGGCTTTGTGTTTTTTTGGGACTTGGATAAAAAACAAGTTTATGATTCAACCGCCCCTCTTAATTTTATTTTATAATACTCAATAAAGTTCTCAACATAAAAAATCTTCTTTCTTTAGTGGCTTGGTAAGGATGTTAGCAATTTGATCATGTGATCTGACATACTTTGCTTATATTTCATTTCTTCTAGTGCACTCCCTATGAAATGGTAGCGAATGTCAATATGCTTACTTCGATCATAGAAGACATGATTCTTAGCAAGGACAATTGTTGATTTGTTGATGATGAAAATCTCCATAGGTTCTTCTTGTGACAAACACAACTCTTTTAATAAATTCCTCAACCAAATTAAATGACAAATACTTGATATAACAACTATGTACTCAACTCCACATGTAGAAAAGTGTGACATTTGAGAAGAATAACAAGTTCCCAAGTGTCATTTTTTATGATAGCTTTGATTTCTTCATCTATTACTTTTCTCCACTTCTCATCTTATGAAGCTTCATGAAAGTTCACTAGTTCACAATTAGCAAAAAGACAAAAGAAAGTGAGATTATCAAGCCTCTCAGTTATTTTGTAGAGATCTTGAAAACTTCTTGTACATTATTCGGTTCTTTCATTTAAGAAAGATGGTGGTTAATCTCCACATTTGGTTGATTCCAGTGAGATAGGTAGAGTAGCTGACTCTAGTTGTTTTTCTACTTATTTTATCTATGTATGATCATTTTCTTCAATAGGAAAGAAGTTGAAGTCATCCATATGAGAGCCAAAATCCCATTATCCTTCTTCAAAAAAAATTATATCTTAGCTAATCACAATCTTCTTATTATTTGGATTATATAGTTTGTATCCTTTGGAATTGTTGTCATAGCCAATGAAGATGAACTTCTCACTTTTGTCATCCAGCTTGACTTTCCTCTCGTTTGGTACATGTACATAGGCAATACTTCCAAAAACTCTTAGGTGGGAGATATCTGGCTTTTTTCCATTCCATGCTTCTTGTGGCATCTTTCCCCACATATGTCTTGTTGAAGGTCGTTTGGATAAGTAGACTGCACATGCAATAGCTTCAGTCCAAAACTCTTGAGGTAGTCTTTTATTCTTGTGCATGCTTCTTGTCATGTCGATGATGATTCTATTCTTTCTTTCTATTATGCCATTTTGTTAAAAATATTATGGAACAGTCAAAGGACGTCAAATTCCATTTGCTTTACAAAATTGTTAAAATTATTTGAAAGTGAATTATCCTCCACTGCTTTAATCTAATGTCTAGTTTCTTTCTCCACTACAATTTGATCCTCTTGAAAGCTTTAAAAACTTTTGACTTCTGCTTCAAAAAGTACATTTAAGCTTTTCGTGAAAAATCATTAATAAAGAAAAGGAAGTAGTTACTGTTACTAAAGGAACTTGGCTTGATTGGTCCGTACATATCAGTGTGAATAAACTCAAGTGGATTCTGGGCCCTTGCGTTTGACTCCTTTGGAAAGTTTTTCCTAAATTACTTGTCAAGTAAACATCCTTTACAAAGTTGATTGGGATGATTAATTGAAGGAATGCCTTTTACCATGTTCTTCTTTGATAGTGGCTTTAGTCCTATAAAGTTGAGATGCCCATATCGAAGATGGCAAATCCAAGATGAATCTTTATGACAAGCTGATAATTCTATGAAATGAGAGTTATCATGACACTTTTAGACTTAAATCAATACTACTTAGAGAGTAAATTATGTGTTTCTATTGCATTTTTTGTTACATTTTGCATAAATAATCATTTTAGTCAATCTTAATAAGTTTTGCTCGATTTAAAGTAATTTGTGCTCAAATTGTGTGCATAATTGTAGGTTTCCAGAAGCTTATAATTCATGGAAGAATGCTATGCAATAGACTTGCAAAAATAAGGAAAGAACGTGGCTACAAAAGAGTTGAAACAAATCTGGAACAGTGCAGTTGCTGTAGATATTGCCGTAGCAACCATTGCTGTAGCAATCCTGGAACAATAACAGAGAAAATTCTGTGCGGGATAATTGCATAATTGCGTTCTGTAGTTTCCTAATCTGACTTATATGCGACCTAGGCTTCCGTTTACCCTAATTTTCAATTATAAAATAAGCACACATCATAAGGAAAAGACAGAGCCGTCACCCAAGGGGAAAAACCCAAAGAAACAAAAGAAGAACAAGATTCAAGAGAGAGATTAAGGGCTGTACAAGAGGAAAATTGCAGAAATCAATTGGGAGCTCAATCCTTCTTATCCTTCTCTTGTTTTCATGTTTTCTATTTATTCATGGGGACGTGTTTCATGGCCGAAACCTTGTTCTTTATTTTTCTTTTGCAAATCATGAACTAAATTTATTTGTGGTTGAGTAATAAACAATCTTGATGGTTTATTGACTGAATATATGTGTTGCTGCATGTTTGCTGTAGCAGTTTGTTTGATAGTATTTATGTTTATTCATTATTTCGGTTGATCACCCATTTAATGATACAAGTTAGGAGAGAGCCGCAAAAGGGCCTATCTTAGTGGAACATATCAGAGCAATACTTGGTTTTAGATTGGGTTTCCTGGTTTAAGTTTAACTTATCCCAAAAGGGTCATGCTTAAGCTAAAATTAGTGATGAACTAGACATAGGGATTCACCTTGTAATGTAGGAGGGTTTGTCAAACCACGTAAAAATTGTAGTATTTGTAATTATTTTTTTTGTTGAATTGTGGTAGTTGTTGGTGTTGGATAGTAGTGTTGTGATTGATGAACTTTTAAAAAAACCTAATTCGCCTCCCCTCTCTTGGGTTGTTTGATTAGAATTACAATTATTTTGATAAAATTAATATTACTGCAATACCTTGGAGGAAGTTATAGTTAAAGACAAAATAAAATAATCAATAATAAAATCATATTTCTTCATTGCATAAAATCATACTTCTCCGTGCACCAACCTAATTTACACTCATCTAACATTAAACTTTAATTGGATTTCTTATATGTATTCAAACTCTTGACAAAACTATTTTTTTATGAGAAACAAGATTTTTACACTATGATGATGATGGTGGTGGTAATGATACGGTGTTGTGAGAACATAAACCACATTAAGGCTTGTCAACAAGAAATGCAAATTTTTCTACTGATGTGCAAAGTTGCCACCGTCGAATCCCTCTTATTTGACAAAATGAACTGCAAATTGTCGAAGAGATAAACTTGGTGCCATTGCTGAACAAATGGCGTCTTAAGATTGTTGGAGTATATATTTGTGGGAAATGGCAAATGTAGAGAATTGCAGTAATAATGGTAGACTTTATTATAATAAAGTAATATGTGTACAACTTTATAGGTGCAAAGAAAATAATAGTAACAGGTAAAATTGCAGAAAAATAATGTGTACTTCAATGCACATTATAAATGTTGTTTTTCTTAAGATGTTATTTGCCCTACCAATTGAGTGAGTGATGTACATGGATTAAGCAAACACGCGTCTAGGATATAATGAAGCGTTATTTGTTTGTTTGCATTGTGCATTGACAAAAGCAAATTTGAATATTTTTTAATGTTGCAAGACTATCAAGAATCAATATAATGTTCCTGCAGTAAACAATATAGTAGAGATTTGATGCATAAAAATAGATGTTATATGATAAAATTCGTTTTAGGAAAGAGGGCTAAGAAAAGACTGGTATACGATCATTAATTTCATGTCTAAATGACCTAAACATGGCCTTTATTTATAGATGTACTTGTACCCTTTCATTTAGGTAGTCACCTTTCATGATAACATTTTATTTATGGCCATTGGATCAAGATTTGATCTTAATCAACAGTTCAAATTAAACCATCACCATTCCAAATGAAGTGCCACCATTAATGGATGTATCCTTAGGTGAAAAGCTAGATCTTCTATAAAGCATAATTAATTAGACACGTCTTTATAATAATACATCATTTACTTTGAAAATTATTCCAACGCAGTCTTCGGATCCGATCCACTAACTGATCCTTTTTTCTCTTGCCAGGGCATTCCAACTTGATCCATATGCAGTGAAGGCTCTTCAAGCAAAGTTCGGGGCTAACTATATATATATATATATATATATATATATATATATATATTTGTATATGTAATAATAATAATAATAATAATAATCAAAGAGGTTTCTTGTGAACCTCTCTCCATGTTACTTGTATCCGCATATATAGAAAATATAAAGAATGCCGAAGTTCTTCCAAAATTCGCATGGAATTTGTAAGATGTTTTAGAGGAATTTTTTTTTGAAAAAAAAAGATAAATACAGCACAGAAATCTAAAACAATAAATAAATATATAAAAATACCCTCACTTTCATTAGGTTTCTACCAAATTATTAATAAAGTGAAACTATTTGACCTCGTTAAAATATTCTCTCCTCTATTTAGTTATGAGTTGGATAATTTGACTTAGTTCGAGATCATATAGCAAACATTGGATTAGGATACTTTTGGGTTAAGAAAGGCAATTTAAATGATTTTTGAAGGTTAACAGTTTACCTATAATCAAGGATTTACATCAGGCCCAATTCTTCTTAAAAGTTTTTGAGCTTTGTTAACTAAAGCGGTCGGCATTTAGAGAATACTTTGGTCAACTTTATTTGTTTAATGAGCAATTTTTTTTTTAAATAGTAAAATAGTTACAAAGATGGAAGCCAAACCATTTGCAAATTAAAATTATCTACTTCCAATTCATTAAGACTGATAGAATAAACAATAATTTTAAGTTATACAAAGATTAATTATTTATACAACTATATAAAGGTTGAGAATAAACAGTTCGTCCATTTATACTTGACAAGAATGATTTTTCATTCTACAATAATCATGGTTTAACAAAGTGACTTATGGTTGATAAATCTGAATGAAAAATATTCTTCAGCTAGTCCAAATTTTAATAAAATGATAGTGTGCGTAAATTTTCTTACGCATAATATTATAATATAGGATTTGGGTGTTTAATTCAAGTAAAATTATTATTTATATTTGTGTGGGATGCCATTTATTTCATACATACTATTAGTTTAGATGTTTAATATATAATTCCGCAAAGGGTGGGACTATTTAAACCCACAAAACAACTCTTTACACCCATAATTTCACAATAACTTTTATTGTCAAATTACCCTTTATGACAATTACCATTAAGGACAGACCAAAAAAAAAAAAAAACTTAGTTGCTGAGAAAATGAAAATTTTGCATAAGCTAAAAATAATTTTCTGCATCTCATGAAAATACACAATCAGATAGAAAAATCGAACAATAGAAATATTTGAATTTGATGATTCAAGACTTAAAGGAAAAATAGACTCCTTGATATGTATAACTAATAGTTAATTAAGCCAATGAACTCTATGGCAATTATGGCGATAGATGAAAATACACGAAGAATTTTTTGCATCTTGCAGTTATAATATGAAATTATAAAGATTTTCGTGAAAGGCAATGGATGAAAAAGAAATGGACAAGTTCAATGTAAACCCATCCGTAATATATTCAGTAGTTTGTTGTTGGCTCAAAATTTTCAATTTATTGGTGCACATCATCAAAGTTTATTTCTTCATGAATTTGTCAATTAGGATAGTTTTTAATATTAGCCAGGTGAATCAAAGTTGCTGTCACCATTCAATACTGTATAAGAAGGGGGAGGGAAGAAAAAAGTGAACGAAGATAATATAGGGTTATTTTTGGATTTTTGAAGGATTCATAGGGTATAATTTTATTTTTCAAATTTATGTTGTGGGTGTGTTGAGAAAATGGGTGTAGAAAGCAAAGGTTCAAATCGCCCCACTCTTCCGCAAAATTCCCAATAAATTTTAAAATTATAACCAATAATAATAGTAATAATAATAATAACGCTAAATTGCGAGAGTCCATTAGCCGAAAGGTGGAAAGAACTTCCATTGAGGAGTGAAATTAGAATGGACTAAATTTTGTTAAAAAATAAAAATTACTTTATTCAACCCACTCTACACATTAACCAAAGTACTTTTGGATTAACTAATTAATTATTTATTTCGTGAAAACTTTTGGTTTGGTTATCTGTTATATATTTTTATCTTGTCAAACGCAAAATTTATGAAAGAAATTAACATAAAAATGTGTTTTCTAAAGTTTGGTTTTAGGCCTATCAAAACTCGTAAGTGAGATATGTTTTTCTATGTTCTTAAAATTTATTTAGTTTTAATTAAATGTGTGAGAATAACATTGAGATATTGGAAAAACTTAAAAATAAAAATTTTAAATTTTAATATCTATTAGTTGTTTAAATTTATCAAGAATCACTTATCACGCAATTATAATCCCTATCCCATAATAGTGTTATTCATGGTCATTTGTCACAATTGTAATGTCTATTGCACAATAGTGTTATTCATATGTGATGAGTTTGTGGTTAGTTATAGAACACATAAGTCTTTTACCTATAGTAAAAGTTTTCGGTTATAAGCTCTTAATTATTACCTAACTTCTCTCACTGTTATAACTCTCATATTTAGTGGTATGAAATTAAGTGTTTAATAAACCCTTAATTATTACTTAATTTCTGCTTTCTTAATTACGAGTAAATGTAATCTAATCATTCAGCTAAAAAAAAAATTTTTTTTTTCTTTCCTGTGAATTTTTAGCTTTGATAACCATAATAGCATTGATTGATATGATGTGTTGGGACCATGAAATAGAATTGTAGTCGTAGTTGACTAGGTATGTTAACCTAGAACATTACCATTTTCCTAATTCCCATTCTGCTTCACTCCATCTCTAGGCTCTAGCGGTGAAGAGAATAGCAGCCGAAACTATCACTACAAGAAATTTGACTTTTGAAGACGATTTTTATTATAACATTTGTAGATTTTGTCAAAAAATAATACTTATTGTGACAATTTTTTAAAATCGTAGCCAATGATCTCATCCTAGCTCATCTTATATTTTGTAACAAATAATATTTATTTGGGACCCATTAATTGGTCACCTAATCAAATATTTTGCCACAAACATAAAATGAGTCACAAAAGTACATGCTTTTTTTAGCACAACAAAATATCATCTTCAATGACAAAAAAATATGGTAGCGAAATATAATCATAGGTGACATAATTATTTCATAACTAAAAGAGGGATGTAAAATTAATCAAACCATTTGTAGCAAAAAAAAAAAAAATCCAAAACTAATATGTTGTTGACTAATTTTAGAACCCTAATTTTTTATTGCAAATAATTACCTATTGTGACATAACTAAAAAAATATGGCTAACTCTATGTTACGATGAACGTAACATACATTCAAAAGAAACAATATCAATAGATACCCCTAATTTTTATGGAAACTACACTATTTGAATTAAAAGAAATACTTTTAAATCTTAAAGAAGAAATAAAAGAAATTAAACAAGAAATAGGAAAAATAAAAATAGAATTATCTGTAATCCAAATAAGTCATAAGAAAAATAAAAGAATAGAAAAATTTGAAATACTAAAATCTGGAATAATTGGGACAAGCTTTAAAGAGCCCATACAAAAACCTCAACCAGGTAGTTATGATGACTGGTTCATAAAGACTCAATACCCAAAAATATTAGAAGAAACAGAAAAACTGAAGCAGAATTAAAAACTAAAGAAAAAGGTAAAGAAAAATTAGAAATAAAAGAAACATCACCTAGCGATACAGATTAATGGATGAAACATTAGAAGAATTAACAGAAAAATTTAGTGATATAAATCTAAGTGATTTGGAAGAATTTGAAAGAGAATATTGTATAAAAATGAATGTTGCTGGAGGACCAGAAATGAAACCTAATGTAGCATAACCAAGCCATAGGTATGAAACAAATAAAAAGAAAAATAGACCATTTTTTGAATATTATCCACCTATCAAAAATAACCAATGGAAAAAAGAATACCAACCTAATAATGACCATTTAATACCAATAAGCAATGCAGGCACATTTCTAGATTTAGACTGCAAAACAGATCCCCGAAAGGCCTTAGTAGAATGGGGAATGCAAATGAAATTATTTTTTCTATTTAATGGATCAAGAGAAGATTGGAATGTGGAAACAGAAGAAGAAAAAATAAATATATTTGCTGATATTTTAATAGCAAGCTTCACAGGAAATGTATTTAATTGGTGGAAAGGATTAAGTGAGGATACACAAAAATTAATAAAGGATTCAACTAAGATAGCATTAGGAAAAAATAAAGGATTAGGAATTGAAAGAATAATCGAATATATTGCTAGTGAATTTTTAGGGGAAGATTGGTTACTAAACTCAGAAAATGAATCAAAACGTGATAAATTAGAAGCAAGAATGAAATTGATAAATTTAACAATTTGTAATATGTGTTTTGTAAAAGAATATACTTGTGAATTTTCTAAATATTATTATACCCAATTTATGAGTCATGAAGACCAAAATATTTATAAAAATTTATACTATTCAAAACTTCCTTACCCTTAGAATGGATATTTTACTAATGAATATGAAAAATATACTAGTAATAATGAAAATAGACTTCCAGACACATTAGGATCTAGAATAAGGTTTTTAAATACAAGATTAAGTGAAATATGTATTCAAAGAAATCTAATAAAAAAGAGTAAAAATATTACGAAAATATGTTGTGAAAAAACATAAATGCCTACTCAGTGGGGATGTTATACACCTCATAAAAGACACAGAAAATCTTACAAAAAAGAAAAAAAAGATATAAGAAATATAAGAAATATAATAAATTTAAGAGAAAATATAAAAAAGCAGGAAGAAAATATTATAAAAGGAAATATAAAAGCCAAAGAAAAATATTAGATAAATCCAAATGTAAATGTTGGAATTGTGGAGAAATGGGACACATCAGTACAGATTGTACAAAAAAGAAAGTTAGGCTTTTAAAAGAAGATTTTAAAAATATAGAAAGTGATTTAGAAGAAATAAGTAATCTCTCGGAATATGATGGAGAAGAAGTTTATATGGTAGAAAAATCAGAAGATGAATCCGAATAAAGAAGAAATAATGGAAAATGAAAAAGTAGAAGAAACAGAAGAAATAGAAAAAGAAGAAAATAAAAGTGGATATAGTCTTGTAGCCACTTTTAATAAAGAAAAATATAATAAACTTTTAAAATTAAATATGGAAAAACCAGAATATGGAATACTACATAGGTTTAGAGATCTATTTAAAAGAAAAAGAATTATATTACATGAATATTATGAACAAGAAAAAGCAGTAACAATTACACAAGCTGAAGGAAATATTAGATTTAGTTTACTTAATAAAAGGTCTATAGACTTGGCATTAAGAAAAATAAAAAGTGAATCAATCAAAGAAAAAATTCAATATGTATATTTGGCAGAAATCCAAATCTTAATAAAATCTCTTTTCAAAGAAGGAATAGATAGCCCCATAGTTCTATCATTACATGACCAAAGATTTACAGACCTTGGTATAGGACATTTAGGGACAATAGAAGGGAATTTATGTTATACTAAATTATTATTTACATGCCACCCTAGATACTGTGTACATATAAAAGATAAAAATATAGACGAAACATTAAGTTTACATTTTAAATTACTAAAGAAAAATCTAATGAAAGAAGGAAATAGAATAATGACAATACACTATTCATAATTTATATAGTTTTTGTAATTCGAATTATGGAGAAATATATGGAAATAAACCTTATATAGAAATAAATAAGGATTGTGAAGATATAGCAACATTTATAGAACCTGTAATTCAAGATTACAAAATTCCCATTAATTATGAATTAAAAATAGATGATAGAAAACCATTTTTAGATAATAATAATGAAAACTCTATAATTCCCATAAGTTTTGCAGGAAGAACTCTAATAAGAGGCAGTTCATCTAGAAGATTAAGTACTGATAAACAGTTAGTTAAATCCATACCTACAAATAATGTAATAAAAATACTAGGACAATACTTTAATGGAATAGACTATACAACAAATTAAAATACCTATATTGATAGATACTGGTACCAGCCATAATTATATGAACCACACTAAAAATAAAGGACTTTTAGTAAAAGAAAAAGAAATTCCTTATGAATATACTGATTTTAATGGTAATAAACATATTTGTAAACAAGAAGTCAAAGTTCCTGTAATAATAGAAGGACTTAGAATAATAGTACCTTATTATATAGATTCATTTATGACTACAGATCCAGAAAAACATATAGTACTAGGAAATAATTTTTTAAGTGATTTAGAGTATTACAAAATTGAACCAAATAAAATAACTTTCCTTATACAAGGTCAAAGAATAGTTTGCGACACATGTTGAAACAAGCTTATGTAAAATACCCTATGTCTGTTTATATACAAATAAATATACCAGAAAAAGACATAGATACTTGTGCTTTAATTGACACAGGTAGTGAAATAACTATTATGAAATCCTTTTTATCTAATAGATGGGAATCAAATGAAAAATTAAAAATTGTAGGAATTACCGGCGATAAACAACAAGTAAATCAATCCATATTAAACTTTGAAATATTATTAGGCAGTAAAATAATTAGTATTAACCAAATCTTTCAATATAATAATCTAGATTGTGATATACTTTTAGGCAATGACTTTCTACAACAATTTCAATATTACCAGCAGACTACATACATGATCACCTAAAAAACCCCTTGTAATCATATTTTACGAATCCCTCGTGAATTCCGACCTTACAGAGTTCAGCCAGCCCAACGTGATGATAAACACATTTATGAAAAATATTATTTAATACAAAAAAGTCAGTTACAATATACAACTAGAGACAATAAAGTCACACTTGAACAAATTTATAAAGAAAACCCGTTAGCATTATGGAAACCAGATCATCCTAAAGCAAAAATAGAATTAATTGAAGAGAGAATCATAAGATTAAAACCCATGATGTATACAGAAGAAGATATGGATGAATTCAAAATCCAAATAAAAGAACTATTAAATCTAAAACTCATTAGAAGTAGCAATAGCCCACATAACAGCCCAGCATTTATGGTTAGGAAAAGAGCAGAACAAGTTAGAGGAAAAGCAAGAATGGTAATAAATTATAAAGAACTAAATAAATATACAAAATTTGATGGATATTTTCTCCCTAATAAAGAAGTATTGATAAATCTTGTGAAAAATAAGACCTATTATTCAAAATTCGACTGTAAATCAGGATTTTGGCAAATAAAGATGGAAGAAAATAGTATTCCTTACACAGCTTTTAGCACCCCACAAGGACATTATGAATGGTTAGTAATGCCCTTTGGACTAAAGAATGCCCCTCAAATTTTCCAGAGTAGAATGGATAAAATATTTAGAAATTATAACTATATTATAATATATGTTGATGATATATTAATAGCATCAGAAACAGTGGAGGAACATAGACACCATTTAAAGGAATTTGTTAATACATGTATTAAGGAAGGTATAGTATTATCTAGTAAGAAAGCAATTATAGAACATAAAAAAATAGAATTTTTAGGAATGATACTCGACAAACAAGGTATTAGACTTCAGAGCCATATAGGAAGAAAAATAATCGAATTTCCAGATAAATTAGAAAATAAACAACAAATACAAAAATTTTTAGGCTGTTTAAATTATGTTGAAGGATTTATAAAAGATCTAGCAAAAAAGAGAAATATACTTCAAAAATTACTAAGAAAAAATAATACTAGAGGATGGAGTGAAGAACATACAGAAACAGTAAAAAATCTAAAACAAGAATGTAAAAACCTCCCAGCATTAAGATTACCAAATGAAAAAGATAAATTAATAATCCAAACAGATGCATCAGATTTATATTGGGGAGCAATTCTGAAAACTGATATAAATGAAATTTGTCGATATACAAGTGGAACATTTAATCAGGCACAAATCAATTATCCAGTACATAAAAAAGAACTCCTTGCAATATACAAAGGAATTAAAAAATTCTCATTATTTTTACTTCAAAAATAATTTATTATAGAAACAGATAGTTCTCAAGTAAGCTCTCTTATTAATAGAATTTTACCAAATGAACCTCAGTATAGAAGATTACATAGATGGCAAGTTTATCTGTCCTATTACAATTTTAAGATAGTACATATAAAAGGGACTAACAATTTCCTTGCAGACTTTTTAAGCAAGAACATAGAATTTGGAGAATGGATTCCAAAGCAAATAGAATTATCAGAAAAATAGAAACCGAGATACAAAGACTCAAGACTGAAGCATCTGACATAATTGATGCAATACACTACATAAAAGAGGCTTCTGAGGCTCATGAGAAAGGAGTAAATTTGTTAGAGTCATACATAAACGACTTAACAAAAGTGCTCTCTATAAACACGAGCCCAATAGAAATAAACCCAAATATAGGAAGCAGTAGTAGACCCTTCAAGGAAGATAAACCAATCTCTGACCCAGTTCCAAATAAAACCATATCCATAGAAGTTGAGTCACCAAAATCAGACCCTCCAAAAAAGTTTATTCAAATAAACAATCCTTACATAGAAGAAGAAGAGAAACCCCTAAATCCAAAAGAAGAAGAGTATAAATAATTCTCTACATGGGTATATTCCACTTGTTCTCATAATGGTACAATTTTCAAGGCACCTGGAAAAAATATGTACCCCAGAATGATTGTTACAAAAGGAGCAGATCCACTCCTTGTTGGGAAAATAGCAAATTATGGCTATTTAGACTTAGTATATCCCGATATAGACCTTCGAGAAATAGCCAGCCTTGATGATTTATTAATAAAAGAAGTCTCAAGGTTTGCCCAAAAAAGACCCATATACCTGAAATTTTACACCATAAGCCCAGAATACTATCAGAATGTAGAATACCATGCTTTCTATATGATTTCTGTAGGCCATATTACAAAAAATTTCAAAGTCGAAGTAGGAACAGAATATACAAATGTTCCTCACATAAACGAATCTTGGATCAGAACACGAAGAGCCAGAGGAATAAAAGCCATATGGAGCATAGCTAAGGATTTGTATAAGAGAAATTTCAGAACCAATATTAAATTTCAGAATTACATCCTTATAACTTCTGAGGATGGCCATACACCTTCAAATCTATTACTAGACTTCATCAATGAAATAAGTACTATGCGTTTCCCCAGTAGCAGTAAAACCATGGAGCAGGCTTACCAACTCATGGACATAAAGCAATGATAGACAAGCTGTGGCCGACAACATAAAGCAAGATAAGATAAAGCTGTGGTGGACAAGAATAAAGCTACAACAAGACAAGATAAGATAAAGCTGTGGTGGACAAGAATAAAGCTACAACAAGACAAGATAAGATAAAGATGCTTGACAAGATAAGTCGTGACATAAAGCTTGAAAAAGAAAAAGCTACAACCAGCTGGCAAGTGACAAAGCTACAACCTATGTAAAAGCCCAATAATATAAGGGTAAAAATGTAACAATAATGTGAAAGCCCAATAATACAAGGGCAAAAATATAATCATAAACCCGAAGTAACTTCAGATATAAATAAAATCAATAAGCTCTAAGAGCTTATCATTCAGCCATAACACAATTATCTTCTTAAGTTCTAATGGATAGCTAAACAACTCCCCAGCTCTAATTCCTAAATCAAGACATCACTAATCAAAAAACAAATAACCCCATAGAAAGGAAAGAGAAACCTAAACTTATTTCAACATTTCTAAGCCTAAAGATCAAAGATCCATACAGTAAGGCCGATCGAGTCCGCTGATCCCGTTGAGGCAAGGAGGCCGTTGAGGGAATAAGGACAAATAGGCTGCAGGTCACTGGAAAAGGATTGGAAGGCGAGGAAACAAGAATAAGCTAGGTAATAATTCTCTAACCTTATCTTTGGTGGAAGTTTGTTGATGATTGATGATGAGGAGATTATGGAGGAAGAGCTAATCTTTAAACATGAATAACCATCTATTGTTAGGAAATTCTAAAGAACATATAATAAATTCGACAACTAGGATAACATATAATGATTATACGATGATAATAGATTTTAATTTAGGATCTTTTAAACAAAGTTCCTATCTTTTGAGCAAAGAAGAGCTTGTTAGAATAGAAGATCTACAAGCAGTATATGCTGTTGACTTACCAAAGGAAATAAAACGGAAAATTATAAACCATATCGAAATAGATAACTTGAAACATAATATAATTATGTTAACAATAGAACAAGGAATTGACATAGCTTTAGCATATATAGAAAACGAAAGTAGAGAAATTGGACCATCAAATATATATTATATAGAAAATTCTGATAATGAAGATCTTGAAATATAAGAATTTGACACATATAATGATTATAAGGTATAAAGGCAAGCAACCCATGACATAAATTGGATAGACGATCCCGAATGGGCGTTAGTATCCTCTGTACTTTGGGATAACAAGCCACGTACCTATAATCAAGGAAAGTAATGAACATAGATACTTATAGAGAAACCAGATATTATACATACTTCATAAAAATAGAAGTTTTCTACTACCCAGAAAACTATACACATCATTTAGAAATTTCAATTTTGGATACTAATCCTACATATATTTTGGAAACTAACCATAATTACTATGATTTTTATACTCTACCGGATGATATACATAGCATAATTGGAGAAGAACAGGTTATAGCCATATATTTAAGGAATAACAATAATACAGGGTATACTAGATATACGCTATAATAGTGGCTAATATTTGTTAGAATAATAGCATAAATAATTACCTTGTTTTATTTGATTAGCTTATTTTTACATTTTTATTTTTGTTTACATTTGTTATTTTTGTTTACATCATAAGTGCATTAGCTTATTTTTACATTTTTATTTTTGTTTACATTTGTTATTTTTGTTTACATCATAAGTGCCCCGACACAAAAATGGTATCAGAGCCACATAATTTTGTTTAAATTTTAAATAATAAGATACATTTTATTCTAAAATAAATAGACCCAGTACAAGCAATAGTTAACAGTTTATATACATTAAAAGTATATAATAAAGAAGAAATAAAAAATCTTATAATAGGTTTGAAAACTGATAAAAATAACATAAGAAATATAGAACTCGAACTTACAGAGGAACTTAGAGAAAGAAATATAGACACATTAGGAGGAGAAATTTTAATAGAAAAGAAAATGAAATTTATAGACGAGTTTATAAAATTTTTAATACACTGGTATAAGAAGGAAGCATTATGAATCATAATCAACATGCATTTAATATAATACATGAATTAGCAGATTGTATAGATCATATGATTTTAGGATGGGAAAACATACTAAATACATATATAAACCTAATAACTCAGAAAATAGAATTGCTAGAACAAGAAAGAATAGGAATAATAAATTTAGGACCAGAAATCTATTCTGAAATTATAGATTTATATGAATTCGATAACCATTTAATGTTATTTAAAGAAATAAATAAAACTTTAGAAAGAATGAGAAATAGGTGTAGAAGGGATGGAAGAAGTCAAATACATCCACAATTATAAAAATAAAAAATAAAGGGACTCATAAGAAATTAGCTAAAGAAGAAAAAGACAAAAACCATAAGATACATTGATTGTAACTTAGGTACTCCCAAAAAATATTAGTTTAAAAATTTATCTTGTGTTATATTTCATGACCCATTTTTGTTTCAGAGGCACATTATTGTATTTGACTCTTCTTTTGTTTTGTGTGACTAACATTACAACACTGAAAAAAAAAAGAACAATAATCAAGATCCACGCCTCGTGCAAATTTGTTGGCTGGCCGCGGCAACTCCAACGACTTCTGGGCAGTGGTGGGATCGGATTTTGAAGGTGTTGTTGTGAGGAGTTAAACTCAGGTGGTGGTGGTCGAAAATCCGGTGGATCTTGCCGATCATGGTCACGCTTTGCGAGAGAAACCTCAGCTTCGTGTGGCCGTTTCTTGCTACTTTCCGGTGGCGGCGAAGATACGCGGGTGCTCGCTGGTGCTTGGGAGTTAATAATTTTACATAACATTCTGTCTCTTCAAGTGCTAATCTCGCAATATTTCTTTCTCTTCCAGCGAGTTTTTGGAAACTTCTCCGATTAGGTAATTTTCGCCTACCCTGTTTGTTTGCTAGGAAACTAACCAAAGTAACAACAATGTATAACACTATTTGATTATATGGATTGCTAACTAAATGTGATAGTTGCTTCAAATGAAAAAAGATTTGAGATATTATGTTTGATACTTAACTTGAATTAGGGAATGTGTGTAAAAGATTTGAGTGTAAATCAGCTCACAAATGGAAAAGAATACAGAAGCACATTGGCTGAAATGATAGCCGTATATTAGTTTCTTGTATATTGAATTGAAATTATTTATTAA
Source organism: Citrus sinensis (assembly GCF_022201045.2). Classification (NCBI taxonomy): domain Eukaryota; kingdom Viridiplantae; phylum Streptophyta; class Magnoliopsida; order Sapindales; family Rutaceae; genus Citrus; species Citrus sinensis. The sequence goes on along the minus strand of NC_068558.1, from coordinate 39,844,653 downwards.
TTTCTGAATTATTTTGTTTCATGTGTGAGGAAGTCTTTTGATGCAATAGCTTTTGAAACCGAACTTGTTTAGTGCTTGTTAGATTTGTTTCGAAGTGCTTTGATGTTCTTGATTTATGAATCAATTGTTTTCAAGATGGTTTTAATAGGTCTCGGATGAAGTTGATGTCATGTATTTTTTTTTTCAAATGATTATCGTGCAATGCTTGCTACTAAATCATTCAAGTTAACAGGTCTCAGCTTTCTCTCGTTCTTCTAGTCATATAGCAGCACTCATTGCATAATTAAAGCCTCAAAAAGAATTATTCTCTTTGAGTGCTGTTAGATGGCTAGAAGAACGAGAGAAAGCTGAGAGAAACTACAATTCAGGTTGCCGTTTTGCTTCATCTCTCTCTCTTCTGTCAACTTTTTCTCTCTCTCTCTTTTCTCAGCACATGCTTCATTCTCTCAGCTTTCTCTCATTCTTCTTGATACTTAGCATTTTCCTTATATAATTGATCCCATACATTGCGACTGTACCGTTATATATTATTTGGTGTTTGTTTTTTTATTTAAAATCTGAATAAGTTTAAATTAGTATGAATTTTAAATAAATTTAAATGCATGAATTTGAATAACGTATTTATTTATTTTTTGTCACAAACTTTGAGAATAAATATTAAGTTATTTTTAACTTAAAAAATCTAAAATCAAAACCTTTACATTTGTGTCCTTACAATTTTAAATGTTAAATATCTAATGAACATCTCAAAGAATATAAATAAGATAGTATTTTATCATAATATATTTATATTTTGTATGAATTTTAAATAAATTTAAATGCCTGAATTTGAATAACGTATTTATTTATTTTTTGCCAAAAACTTTGAGAATAAATATTAGCTTTTAACTTAAAAAATCTAAAAATCAAAACCTTTACATTTGTGTCCTTACAATTTTAAATGTTAAATATATAATGAACATCTCAAAAAATATAAATAAGATAGTATTTTATCATAACATAAATGGTGCTCAATGAATGCAACCTATTAATATTCTAAATTAGAATTATATTAATAAAATTTTGTGAAGATAAATAATTCTATTTTGAAGAAAATAAAAAGATAAAAATAATGATAATTTACTACTATATTAGTAAGCTTTATTTAGGTAAGGAGGAAAATAAATTAATTAGATAAAGGTATTGCAGAGAATATTTTTCAATGATGTGATTCAAAATTTTCAGATTAAGTAAAAAGCTAAACAAAATAATTAGCTTAAAAACTTAATGACTTATCAATCACTAAATTTTTTTATTAAATTGAAAAAAATTAACAGAGTTATGGTCCATTTAGGATTTATTTCGCGAGGTGCTTTTGAAAAGTTTAAAAGCTAATTTTGATGTTTGACAAATTTTTTTAAAAATCACTTTTAGCAAAATCACCCTATCATACAACAAATTTTTAAAAGTAGAGAAAGAGTAGTTTTTTAAAATCGGATTTCGAGAATCCCTTTATACTTAATACAATTTCATATATATTCTTATATATAGGAAAAAAAATCCAAAACCATCCTTATAAATTAGAAAATAAAATTATTAATTTTAAAGAGATTATTATTATTACCAATTCTATTGAGATAACAAAATAAAAAAATAAAATTAATAATATAAAATATTTATTTTAGTTATCAATTATTATTTATACACAACTAAAAATATTTTATTTACATGTTTGTAAATGTGTAAATAATTTTTATTCAACAATATGTTCAATTTAATTATTTACATTCTTAAAACATTTTAACAGTAAGATTTACTAAACATTTAATTGATTCTCTACATAGCTGATTATTTCTACAGTATGGCTAACAACAATTATTTTAAAATTTATAACATTATCAAACTGATCCTTAGTGACTTAATTGACTAAAATTAAGTCAATTAAATCATTAAGTTAGGAAAACAAACTGCCCTTTAGTAAATTTCTTAATGCAAATATTATTAAACTATAATGCAATTAAAAATAATAATCTCTTCCTCTATTCACTTTTTTAATTACAATTAGTTTCAGTAGCTATTTTGAATGACAAACTGAATTGATCGCGATATAATAATCTCTTCTTTCAATCATATGAGCAGGTTTGAGTCACTGAGGTAGCTGTGGGAATTTGTTTTCGTTGATTTCTGCACTGGGCTTTTTAGGATTATTTGTAAAAGCATTAATTAAGTATTTTTAATGGGTTTATATGTAAATTAGATTGTATGTAATATTAAAGGTTTGTCAACCAAACTGGCAACCATTAATTAAGTTAAAATCCATTCGTGTCAGTATTTAAGATACGTGTCACATTCTGGCAACAATCTTAATATGTGTTTCCATTCGAACTTTCCACTGGCTGCTTGACCCATCTAAGTTATGAAAAAGTTTATGAGAAAATGAATAAATAACGGGGATTGTAACTTTCTCCCCTACAGTAATTAACATATATTATTTATTTTTCTGTTGTTTTTAAAATGGGTAAAAAATTTCCTGACAGTATAAGTTTACAATATTACCCTTATTTTTAATTACTCTTTTATTTACATTTATTATAAATTAAATAAATTACATGAATAGAAACTAAATAAAAAAATTAAGTGTTAAAAACAAGAAATATATATTTTGATATGAGCAAAAAAATTAATAATAAATTTTTTTCTTGTAATTATTTATTTTGTGAATATTTTCTTGTAATAAACATTTTGTAATATTTTAAAATTAAATGTAAAATTTATAGGCAAAATATTTTATTATTTATCTTATAATAAATTTTTATTTTTCATTCAAGTTTTCTTATAATATTTTTTTAATCATTTTATAATAACTTTCTTATATATTTATTATAAGAAAATTTTTACAAAATAAATAAGTACAAGAAAAAATTTTATTATTAATTTTTTTCTCATATCAAAACATATATTTCTTGTTTTTAATGCTTAATTTTTTATTTAGTTTCTATTCATGTGATTTATTTAATTTATAATAAATATAAATAAAAGAGTAGTTGAAAATAAGGGTAATATTGTAAACTTATGCTATCAGGGGGGTTTTTGGTTATTATAAAAATAGTAGGGAGAGAAATGGTATATGTTGATTACTGTAAGGAGAAAATTGGTAATCTCCCAAAAAATAATTCATGGCCACGGAAATAATAGAACGCCGCTAGCTGTATTGTATGATTCTATGAGCGATTGATCATTTCTTTTTTCTTTTTATTTCGACAATTTATTACTGACTACTGTATTGCAGGTTGTAGCCATTAAGTGTTTGGATAATTTATCCCATTATTTTCAAATATAATCCAGATATAATTCTAGATTATGCTGGTAGAAACATCGTCTCAAAGATTCTATTGGGTCATCAATAGCTATATATATCTTGAAGGGGACTAATTTGTCTAGGATATGCTGGTGGAAAATTTTGCACCACGTAACTACTATGAATGAGTCTTTGTTGCTTAATTAAGACTCTAATCTCTCTTTCTAGACTGCAAGATAAATTTAAGCTAGAAACATTATATCAAGATGTACACATTTTCATCAAATATAATTGTAGACTTTCTGGTCACACATTTTACCATTTAGTCCATAATTTTTCAAAATACCTATTACGTTTCTAATATTATACTTTTATGTTTGAATTAGTCTGTTGAACTATACATGTGACTTTTTAACATAGAATACCCTACATACCTTTTAGTAGGGGATTTAAAAAAAAGAGCGCATTATATTAAACTAAGGTAGCATTTGTTTTTTTTTTTTTTTTGTCTGAAATCTAAATGGATCTGAATTTTTCTAAAGTCTGAATGGGTCTGATTACAAAAATTTAAATAACATGTTTGTTTTTCTTTTTTAAATATATGAATATAAGTGACATTTTGTTTGTTTTTAAAATAAAAACATCTTAAACTTGGTTATTTGAATTTTATGTCCTTGTAAATTAAAACAAAAAAGAGAATTAGATTTTATAGTTTAGGAAATAAGTTATTTTACGGAGATATTTTTGAAATATAATATTTACTTGTCATTCAGACATTTTTTCATACAAATAAAAGTCACAAAAGTTTACTTTTTCTATTTAGATGTAAATGTCTAAAAATCAGACATAAGTTCCAAAAAACAAACAAGTATATTTTAGAAAAAGTCTGAAATTAATAAAATTTCAAACTTCAGACATTTAACAAACAACCTCTAAGTGTATGTTTAATATGATTTATCTAATGGTCATAAGTGCTTATCTAATCCCATAAATTCCTTTTAAAATTATTATTATTGTTTGATTGCATTTTAAGTAAAGTTTTTAAGGATTAAATAAATTTTTTTGTCTCTACTAATAAAAACTTAAATTTTAAAATTTTGAGAGTATAGATTAGAGAGCCCTTTTAAAAAGTTAAATCGTCCGAAATGTTCCATTATTTATTTCACAATATTATGACATTTCTCTCTCTCTCTCTCTCTCTCTCTATATATATATATATATATATCTTAATTTTAAAAATTTGTCTATTAAAATAATTTTATATAATTTTTAACAAAGATCTCATCGACAATCAAACAACTAAAATTTCTTTAATAAAAGCTTCACTTATAAAAATTTTACTAACAAAAACTTTATTTGAATAAATTTTATCAGAAAAATTGTACCAAACGAAGCTAACAATAAGATTATAATAGTAAAAGAATTCAATAATTGCACTCTTAATGTTACCATTTAAAAATTATTAAGTTAAGAATGAAATAGGTAATTTGGGAAACCCATCTGGAGGGATTTGCTTAACATCCTTTAAAATTTTTTCCCAGCTGGAAGTATTTGCTGAACATCCTTTTCAATTCCCGAGTATTATCTATCAGCTTATTTTGTCATTTTTAGGTGTTTGCAAAGGCTTTTGGCAAGGATACTGGGTTGGCTTACGTGTAGTGGACTGATCATATTGACTTTGTTCGGTAGCACATTTTATTTTACGCGTGTCTAGTTGTAACCATGTCTCTCACTGTATACACCAGTGTGAGTGGGTCCGCCACTATTTTATGACAATTTATGTTATACTGACAATATTTTTCGTGCTGATCGCGAGTTTGAAGTTTTGCTTCTCTCGAAGAAATGGCTCCTTTCATTTATTTATTTATTAAAATTGACATTTTTTTTCCGTTTCCTTGCAAGAAAGGTAATTAGATTAAGTTTAACGGGGCGATGATGTTTTCCATTAAATAAGTAAAAGACAATTTTATGCCGAGTAGAAATGGCCAATCAAAACAAGGGTTATCCATGTTCGTGCCATGCCGTCGTGTGCATAATTTTTTTTTTTTCTCGTACCTTGCCCATATGTGTTGTGCTGTGTCTAAAAAAAAATTCAATATTTTTTTTAAAAATTTTTTAAAAGCACGTACTAAGTAATTGGTATATTTTTTTTATGTTTATTTTTTTTAGGTCTATACCTTTATTCAAATTTAATAGAATTGAAAATTTAAAACTCAAGTCTATATTTTATAATAATAAACTAATAATAGTAAGAGAATGTAATATTAATTTTTAAGTTTAACCTTTTAACATTATTTTTTTTATACTTAACAACAACAACAATAATAAATTTTTCTTAAGGGTTAACGTAATTGTTAACTTATACTTACATAGAGTCATAGATCATAATTCACAATAATATTAATGGATATTTATAAAATCATAATATTTATAATTTTATTTATTAAAATCATGATATCAATTATATATTTAATAAATTATAAATATAAATCAATTATAGTACTTTTTAAACTAAGAATTAAATGAATTTAAAAAATTCATTTTCAAGTTATTTGTAAAACTATAAAATTTTAAGTTTACTTTCATTAAAAAATAAAATGTGCTTATTGTGAACTTTTTTATCGTGCTATACTTAGTCCATTTCCAATCATGTAGTGCTTTTAATGCTCGCGTACTTAAAATTTTAAGTCTGGCCCAGTCCATGTGCGTGCTGTGCCATACCACATACCCTACCAAAACGTGCTCGTATTGTGCCGTGCTGTACGAATACATGTCGTGCCATGTGTCATCCACTCCATTGGCCATCTCTACGCTGGAGTGACAATATGCCACATTGAGAAGAATTGCGTGCCTCTAAAGCTGGATTAATAATTTAATTTGAATTAACATCTATAACTCGTTTCTTTCCAATGAGCTGAGTAAATTGAAGGAAAGCACAATGTCAATTGAAAAAATGATCGAGAAAAAAGGAAAAAGCAGTAACGTGTATAACTTGGTAAGGGAGAGAAAGGAAGAAGATGAGACACTTAGAGATAAGATTTGACGACGAGGGAGAGAGAGAGGGGAAGAAGATGAGAGGAAAAAATTATATTTTAAGATGAGAGGAAAAAATTACCGAACAGGCCCTAAGAAAGATAACCAATGAGGACTCTGTTAGTCTTCTCCTGCTTCGAGGACTAAGAAATTGAACTCACAGACTCGTTCATGGACTCCGTTCTATAAATAGGCTAGGTTCCCTCGCTATATTCTCAAATCACAACACTTGATTAAAGTTTGAGATAAGCACGTCCTGTTAATTAATCACCATGAAGGCAATTCAATTTCTTATAGGTTTTGCTGTCTTGGCTTTGGCTTCTTCTTTGGCCTCTGCCTATGACCCTAGCCCTCTTCAAGATATCTGTGTAGCCATCAATAACCCCAAGGATGGTGGTAAGTAAGCTGAACTGACGAAAGATATAATTTTCAATTTAATTTGTGCTGCTACTTAATTATTCCCTTTCCCCCCCCTTTGTGCGTATGTGTTGTGCGTTCTTGTAGTGTTTGTGAATGGGAAGTTCTGCAAGGACCCCAAGCTTGCGAAACCAGAAGATTTCTTCTTCTCAGGGCTTGGCAAGCCTGGAAACACAGCAAATCGACTTGGTGTTGATGAAACAGATGCAAATGTTGAGCAAATTCCAGGACTCAACACCCTTGGCATATCAGCATTCCGTATTGACTATGCGCCATATGGCCAAAGGCCACCTCATATTCACCCCCGTGCCAGTGAAATCCTGTTGGTCCTGGAAGGAACTCTTCACGTCGGTTTTGTGACATCAGACCAACTGAATAACACACTCATCTCAAAAGTTCTGAATAAGGGAGATGCTTTTGTGTTTCCAATTGGTTTGATTCATTTCCAATTCAACATTGGAAAAACAAATGCAGTTGCCTATTCTGCTCTCAACAGCCAGTTCCCCGGTGAAATTACCATAGCCGACGCGGTCTTTGGAGCCAATCCTCCAATAAATCCCGATTTTCTTGCCAAGGCATTCCAGTTGGACCCGAAGACAGTGAAAGATCTTCAGCATAAGTTCATTAATGGCCATTAGGAGAAGGAATTAATGAGCTTTAATATAAATGGCCTCTTTACTAGTGGCTTTATTGTTTTAGCTCCAGATTATCATATCTTAATTAATGTAAAAAAAAAGCTCTCTCATGAACCTCTCTTCAGGCTGATTGTAGCCATGTAATAAACATAATTTATGGTTGTTTTTATTTAGCAGCTAAGCCTTTCCCATGCCTCTCCTTATGCATATATTTTTTCCGTACACACACACACACACACATATATTAATTAATCTCTTCATTACTTTTTGTTATGCAAAATCTGATGTGAAACAGATTCTATTGAGCCCCAAGATCAATTGGTAGATGACTAGTTGATGTCGCTTGATAAGAGCAATCACACATAATGTTGAACATTTGCATGCATGTAGCAAGCAATTGCATGTGGCTAATCAACATGAAAGGAGTTCAATTTCCTGTAGCTTCTGTTCTCTTGGTTTTGGCTTGTTCATTGGCCATTGCCTCTGACCCTAGCCGTCTTCAGGATTTTTCTGTCGCCATCAACGATTTCAAGTTCAAGACGTGAGGTGTGTATCGTTTTTCTTTATATCAGTGGGAAAATGATCAAAATCTTCCTATTGTTCCAGTAGATTTATTATTTTTCTCCTTACGTTTCAAAACTCATTAAAACTCTTTGGCATTAAAATGATTACGTAAACTTTGTACTTTTTTGTCTATTTTTTATTTTACCATTAAAATCAGACTTATGACTAATTTTTTTCTCTTATTGATTAATTGTTGACATTTCATGTATCATAAGTCTAATTATAGGGATAAAATAGTAAAAGGCACAAAAAAATTCAAAACGAAACGGAATCTTTTTAACAAGTAGTTTTGATTAATTTTCAGGGCACAATATCCCTAAAAGCATAGCAAATCAAGTTGGCTCAACAGTCACAACTACAAATGTAGAACAGATTCCAGGGCACAACACTACTCGGCATATCTATAGTTTGTATCGACTACGCGGCAAACAGCGGCCAAACCCACCTCACTCTCATCATTGTGCCCCAGAAATCCTAGTAATCCTAGAGGGCACTCTCTATGTTGGTTTTGTGACATCAAACCAGCTAAATAACACACTTCACCAGAGCCCTGAACAAAGGAGGTGTTTGTGTTTCCAAATGGGCTCATTCATTTCTAAGTGAATATTCGACCAACCAACGCTGTTTGCCATTGCTGCTTTGAGTAGCCAGAATCCTGGTGTTATTACAATTGCAGATGTAGTCTTCGGATCAGATCCACCAATTGATCCTTATGCTCTCGCCAGGGCATTCCAACTTGATCCTTATGTAGTGAAAGCTCTACAAGCAAAGTTCGGGGCTAACTAGTTGCCTGAAGACATAGTTTAGTTACTCTATATATATATATGATCAACTTGTATCCGCATATATAAAAATAATGAATGGCGTAGTTCTTACTTAACTCGCATGGAATTTGTGAAATTTTTCGAAGGAGGATCTTCCTTTTTTTTTAATAAACTAGATAAACGCAGCATAGAAATCTAAAATAATAAATAAATAAGCGAAAATACTCTCAAATACAAGGGGAGCGAGAGACTCCAATATCCTCATTTTTATTAGGTTTGTACCAAGTTATTAATAAAGTGGAACTATTTCAACTCCTTAAAATATTATCTTTGCCATTTAATCATGAATTGAACAAATTGAACTTGGTTCGAAATCATATAGCAAATAGTGGATTAGAATACTTTAGAAAGGCAATTTAAATGGTTTTTGAAGGTTATCAGTTTACACATAATCAAGGATTTATTCTGCCCCAATTTCCTTAAAAGTTTTTAAGCTTTGTCAATTAAAACGGTCGGCGTTTGGAGAATGCTTTGGTCAACTTTATTTGTTTAATGAATTTTTTTAAATAAAAATAGTTACAAATATAGAAGCAAAAACATTTGCAAATTAAAACCATCTACTTTCAATTCATTAAGATTGATAGAGTAAACAATAATTTTGAGTTATGCAAAGATTAATTAATTACACAATTATATAAAGGGTGAGTATAAACAGTTCGCCCATTTACAGTTGACAAGCAGTAACTTTTTTAATTCTACAATAATCATGGTTTGATAAAGTGACTTACGGTTGATAAATCTGAGTGAATAATATACTTCACAAGTCCAAATTATAATAAAATGGTCTAGTGTGTAAGTTTAATTATGCATAATATTATAATATAGGATTTGGGTATTTAATTCAAGTAAAATTATTGTTTATATTTGTGTGGGATGCCATTTATTTCATACATATTATTAATTTAGATGTTTAATATATAATTCCGCAGATTCCCCAACAAATTTTAAAATTATGACCAATAACAATAATAATAAAAATGATAACTCTAAATTGCGAGAGTCCAGTAGTTGAAGGGTGAAAAGAACTCTCATTGACGACTGAAATATAGAATAGACCAAATTTATTTTGTTTAAAATTGTTATAAATTACTTTATTCAAACACATTCAACACTAAGTTAGCGTAATTTACAGCCCATACAAAAATTAAGTGTGCTCACTGTCATATTACTATTTTTTGTATGTTTTTGTAAGGACAAAAACTTACAACAAGCTGTAACTTATCAAAAGCCATAATTTTTTAGTTTTGATATGATGTTTTGGGTCCATGAAAAGGATTTATAGTCGTAGTTGATTACGTATGTTAATGTACAACATTTCCACCTTCCTAGTTCACATTCAGCTTCTCTCCATCTCTCTAGGCACTAGCCGCAAACAGAAGAACAGCAAAAACTATTACACCAACTGCACGGAGTTCAGAAAATTAAAGACAAGACGCTACCGATAACTCTGAACTATTTTTTGAAGGAAAACATCATCCCTTCGTTAAACATATCAGTTACGTTCCTCGTCGAAAACGAAAAACGAAAATTGTCTATTTTAATAAAGAAAAAAATGAAAGGAGCCATTTCGAGAAGCAAAACTTCAAACATGCGATCACTGCGGAAAATATTGTCAGTATAACATAAATTGTTATAAAGTAGTAGGCGGACCCACTCTCAATCATGTATACAGTGAGAGACATGCTTATAAACTATGCATTTGGGTACACATTTTTATCATTGTATGTGTAACCGCTGAATCAGCTGCAAATTAATGTCCTTAAACCCGAAAGCTTGCTCTGGGCTAAACACTCGGTTCATCATCAGTATTTGAAAGCATAAAGCACAGAAACAGAAACTATAAAACTATAGCTATGCAAAGATAACCTGGTTTTTAAGCTAAGATAAAAATGATTGCCCACTGATTCTATCATACCAAATGAGTATTTGATTTCATTTGAATGAACAACAAGGTTAGAAGCAAATGAAAAATCATAAAATACATGCATGCAAAAAATGTTCAAAGTAATCATTTCTCCGAGCCAACCGCCTCTGCTTCAATCCAAATTCCAATACCAAGTCCAAGAGTCCATCAACCAAAACTATTTATTACTGTTTATTTCTCAGATAAACTCTAGATAAAGCCAGAAAAGACAATAATTACAAACACCATTATTTCTTAAAAATAAATAACAGCGTGCTCGGGTGGAACGCAATCAAATGCCAGAAGAACGTAGATTCCGCATGGACTGGTAGAGTTTGTGGTGGGCGAGGGTCAGATGAGCTGTTCGAATTCGAGGGAGGTGGGGGAGTATTGGGGTCGAGGGAGGTGGGGGAGTATTGGGGCTGGGAGCGGGCCCAGGTGAAGAAGCGGAGGGATTCGGAAGGGGAAGTAGTGTGGCAGACGCGGAGGACTCGGTAGACGAGCTCTGAGGTGAGGGTGAGGTTGAGTCTGTTGAGGGTGCGTTCTGGATATATGTCGTGACGGACTATGATGGCGATGTGGTTTACGGCTGCGAAGTAATCGTCTTTTGAGGTTTTAGCCGCGGCTGCGGTGGTCATGGTTTTGAAGGAGGGGATGAGGCATTGAGTTCGGTTTCTGAATAGAGAAACTAACATCTTGGAAGGTCCAATGTGGGAACTTCACATGCGTGCTATGTGTTTGAAAGAATTCCGCAATAAAAACTGCTCGAGCTGGTAATCGCACTCGCATGCTATATGTTTGGATAGATTCCGTAATCTGAAATACATGTTTTTGTATATCAGAGTTGCCGCCGGTGGTTATCTTATTAAATGAAAAATCCATGATCCAATTGCAGTATACGTGACTTTTGACAGCGGTGGTTAAAAGCTTCCAAGCATACGTGACTTTGACAGTGGAAGAGCCAACAACTCCACAGCGTTTTGGACCCCTTCATTATCCTTCAAAAACCCTGCTTCAAATAAAATTAATCATACACAAATTTTTCTTTTCAATAAATCACTTATATTGATAATCTATCTTTTTTATAAAAAAAAATTACTTACAATTATAATCAATCTTTTTTTTAATTTTTTACCGGTTACTTCTTATCTAACTAAAATAAACCATACAAAATTTGAAATAATCTATTATTATTTTCAGATTTGTTATCGATTAAATATTTTTGTACTTAAATTTGTTTTTAAATTATAATTTAACATATATATAATTTAATTAAATAATTAATATTGAAAACTCGTCACCTAAAAAATCTTTTATTTTGTGCATAAGATAATAATAAGATTACAAAAGAAATAAAAAATTAATAACACAATACTACTTTTAACTAAAAAAATTAACTAAAAATAAAATAAAAATTAAAAGTGTTCTTAAAAAAAAAGGAAAAAAAAGACATTTTCACAGATAAAATAAATATAACTGAAGAAGGAATTTGATGATGAGATTAGGGAGGTGCCACTGGTCCCAACTCTAATAGAACAGAACTGATGGCTTGAGGAAGAATCTATTTATTTTCTTTTCTAATCTCCAACGTTTTTCACAAATCCTTATAAACAGAAAAGTACATTTGTACACAGACTACAATCCATTATCAGCACTGACATCACAAACTCAGCCATGGCGTCATTTGAATAAGGTGAAACAATTTCTTCTTCTAAATACAATAATAATCATCGTTCTACTATTCCTCTTTGCTTTTATCTACAATCCCGTTTCCCTTCCCATATACCTATCTATCGCAAGGGAAGTCCAAGTCATTCTCAGTTACTTTGAAGTGTTGGGGCTTCTGCCCAGAGCAATGGAGACTCAACATTTTGATATATGACCTCTCCAGATTCTTGACTTGCAATTTCCATAAAAAAAAAAAAAAGCATCCGTTTGTAAGTCACTTCTTTCACAAAGTGGGCCAAGAACTGCAAAACAATTGCAAACATTAGTTTCAACTCATCCATCGTGCTGTGTCAAATAGAGGACATGTCAAGCGTACTGATTTAAGTTTATTGGTGAGGGCCTGGAGCTTTTGCCGATCCAATGCCAAAGATACAGCCCTCTCTTCGTATTCCTTCATACTGAAGTACAAGGAAGGATCGTCAGAATATAAAAAGTCAAAATTCAGCTTTCCATCAATGTAGTTAAAAGGAAAAAAAATGTACACGGCTAGAGATAGCAATAGGCAGCACCCGCCATTACCAAATCCAAACCCGCAGCGGATAATATGTTAAAAAGCCGCATGTATAATTCAACAGAGTAATTTGAACATAAAAGTATAATATTAGAAATATAATATGTACTTTGAAAAATTATAGACTAAATGGTAAAATGTGTGACTAGAATGTCTAGAATTATATTTGACAAAAATTAGTAACTATTCATTATTTTGATGTAACGTTTCTAGCTTAATTTTTTATCTTGCATTCTAGAAAGGGAGATTAGAGTCTTAATTAAACAAAAAAGACTAACTCGTAGTAGTTACGTGCTGCAAAATTTCCTAGCAGCATATCCTAGAAAAATTAGCCCTCTTCAAGATATACTCATATACAGCTATTGATGACCCAATAGAATCTTTGAGACGATGTTTCTACCAGCATAATCTAGAATTATATCTGAATTATATTTGAAAAAAAGGGGATAAATGATCCAAACACTTCATTGATGCAAGCCTGCAATGATAAATTGTTGAAATAAAAAGCAAAAAGGAAAAAGAAATGATAAATCGCTCCTAGAATTATACTAAACGGCTGGCGGCGTTTTATTATTTCCATGGCCATAGATTATTTTTTCATTTTCTCAGCAACATTTTCATAACTTACATGGGTGAAGCAGCAAATGAAAAGTTTGAACGGGAACATATATTAACACTGACACATTGTTGCTAGAAAGTGATACGTATCTTACATACTGATATGAATGCATTTTAACCAATAAAATGGTTGCCAGTTTGGTTGACAAACGGTATACAATATAATTAACATATGAACCCATTAAAAATACATAATTAATGTCCTTACAAATGATCTTAAAAAGCCGCTCGCATGATTGGAAAAAGAGATTATTATTTCGTGATCAATTCAGTTTGTTATTCAAAATAGCTAATGTAACGGATTTTAATTAAAAAGGTGAATAAAGGAAGAGATCATTATTTTTATTTGCATCATAATTTACTAATATTTACATTAAGAAATTTACTAAAGGGCGGTTTGTTTTCCTAACTTAGTGATTTAATTGACTTAGTTTTAATCAATTGAGTCATTATGGGCTAGTTTAATAATGTTATAACTTTTAAAATAATTACTGTTAGCCATACTGTAGAAATAATCAGCTATAATAGAGAACCAATTAAATGTTTAGTAAAATTTATTTTTAAAATTGTGTGGGTTTTAAAGTAGTCGTATGTATTTAGTAAATCTTACTGTTAAAATGTTGTAAGAATGTAAATGACTAAAGTGAACATTTGTTGAATAAAATTTATTTACAAATTTATAAACATATAAATAAAATATTTTTAGGTGTGTATTATAAAAATTGATAACTAAAATAAATATTTACATTATTAATTTTATTTTTATCTTGTTATCTCAATATAATTGGTAATAAAAATAATCTCTTTCGATTTATAATTTTATTTTCTAATTAATGAGGATGATTTTGGATTTTTTTTATATATGAGGATATATATGAAATTATATTAAATATAAAAGTAATCATCGAAATCAAATTTTAAAAAACTAATCTTTTTTTACTTTTCAAGATCTAAATGATTTTACTAAAAGTGATCTTTAAAAAATTTATTAAATATTAAAATTAACTTTTAAAGTTGAAATGATATATATCAATTGACACTGTAAAAGGATTTCACTATCTCTAGCAAAACGTGCCGACTCCAGCTTCTAATTAACGTGACCACTGAAAATAAGATAGAAGACTTTTGGTTCCTCCTGATCATAGTCTTCGCGTTTTTTCTTGAAGCGGATGATTTGCGACTTTAACATGTAAATCATTGACTCGGTAAAGCATTGATAGAACTAAAAATGGTTAAAGCAGCTACGAAAATTGCTATGAAAAAGAAAAAAAAAAGGCTAATAATGCTTCTTCATTAAGTCCAACAACAAACCAATCAAGTCCGGTAACATCGACATCACAGAACATGACTCCGAACTGTTAGTCTGTTGGCAGAGACATGAATTTCTTTCTCACCCATTTTTATAAATTCTTCAACTCGTTTCTTTCCAATGAAAAAATTATATTTTAATTATGCTTTGGAAAACTCGTTAAAATATTGTTTCTTATCGTATTTTATGGTTCGCTTTGAAGATTGGCGGAAACGTGTCTAACCTGTCTGGGTTTTATCACTTTCAGCCAGACTTTGTTTTGTACGTTTTACAATTTATATTTAAGATGTGTAAATTTTGAAAACAAAAATGAAAAAGAAGGCTGAGAAACATTACAAAGGTAACCAATGAGAACTCAGTAATCTTGACCGGCTTCGAGGACTAATTTTAATTGAACACGCAAACTCGTTCACGGACTCCGTTCTATAAATAGTCTAGTTTGCCTCGCAAGATTCTCAAATCACAACACTTGATTAAAGTTTGAGATAGGTACATCCTGTTAATTAATCACCATGAAGGCAATGCAATTTCTTATAGGTTTTGCTCTCTTGGCTTTGGCTTCTTCTTTGGCCTCTGCCTCTGACCCTAGCCCTCTTCAAGATATCTGTGTAGCCATCGAGGATCCGAAGGATGGTGGTACGTAAGCTGAACTAACGAAACATATAAATTTCAATATAATTTGTGCTGCTACTTAATTATTCTTTTTTTCCCCCCTTGTGTGTGTATGTGTGTGTGTTCTTGTAGTGTTTGTGAATGGGAAGTTCTGCAAGGACCCCAAGCTTGCGAGAGCAGATGACTTCTTCTTCTCAGGGCTAGACAAGCCTGGAAACACAGCAAATCGACTTGGTGTTGATGAAACAGATGCAAATGTTGAGCAAATTCCAGGACTCAACACCCTTGGCATATCAGCATTCCGCATTGACTATGCGCCATATGGCCAAAGGCCACCTCATATTCACCCCCGTGCCAGTGAAATCCTGCTGGTCCTGGAAGGAACTCTTCATGTCGGTTTTGTGACATCAGACCAGCTAAATAACAAACTCATCGCAAAAGTTCTGAATAAGGGAGATGCTTTTGTGTTTCCAAAAGGTTTGATTCACTTCCAATTCAACGTTGGAAAAACAAATGCAGTTGCCTATTCTGCTCTAAACAGCCAGTTCCCCGGTGAAATTACCATAGCCGACGCGGTCTTTGGAGCTAATCCTCCAATCTATCCCGATTTTCTTGCCAAGGCATTCCAGTTGGATCCAAAGACAGTGATAGATCTTCAGCATAAGTTCATTAATGGCAATTAGGAGAAGGAATTAATGAGCTTTAATATAAATGGCCTCTTCACTAGTGGCTTTATTGTTTTAACTCGAGATTATCATATCTTAATGTAATAAAAGAGGTCTCTGATGAACCTGTCTCCAGGCTGATTGTAGCCATGTAATAAACATAATTTATTGTTGTTTTTATTTAGCAGCCAAGCCTTTCCCATGCCTCTCCTTACACATATATTTTGTCGGTACATACACACACATATATATTATTTATTCTAATTAATCTCTTCGTTACTTTTGTAATGCAAAATCTGATGTGAAACAGATTATATTAAGCCCCAAGATCAATTGATAGATGACTTGCTGATGTCGCTTTATAAGAGCAAAGACACATAATGTCGAACATATGCATGCATGTAGCAAGTAATTGCATGTGGTTATCATGCAACATTCTGACTTTTGGCATAATTTGTTGAGTAACTGGGAGATATGAGTAAGTAGCATATTATTAGTGTAACTTTCAACATCCACTAAGTCTTTTATAAAAAAAAAAAAGAGGAAGAGGGAACGTGAAGCCTATAAATAAGGGTTTCGTTCTAGTCAGAATGAGTACTTGATACTATATTTATTAGAATAAGGCTTATAAGGAGTGGAAATACCCCCTCATATATTAATTGGAACTAAAAAAAGAATAGTAAGTACATAGTGAAGTGTTGAGTGTGAATCTAAAAACTGAAGCACTTCATTTGTATAGTTTCATCTTTAATTCATTCCTGTTATTTTATTTTAAATCTTAAGATAAAGAAATCACTTCTAAGCAATACACATATGAACTTGGAAAATTAACCCTACATATGATTAAATCTACCTCCTTATGGGATCGACACTCGTCACTATAAATTTATACTACAATAAATTTTTGCGCTTGCGAGTACAATAAAATTTGCACAACACTATGGATGTAGGCTAAAAGTTGAATCATGTAAATCTTAGTGTCCCTATGTGATCATTGTTTCTCAATTTCATTTTAGTTATGTGTCTGTTTCACCCATCAATTTCCTAACACAACCAAAATTTACCCCAATAATCGAGACAAACACAACTAGCAACCAAAATTTGCCCCAATAATCGAGACAAACACAACTAGCAAACAAAATGCAGAGCACACACGTAAATGATCAACACTAACCACCAATGTTTATGCACAGTAAGCCATCTTCAAGCTCTTTTTCATTAAGAGTAAAGGGTTCATATTTAAAGAGATTACAATCAGATTTTTGATGAGTCATCAAGTATTTTAGAACTCAGAGAAATGAATTAACTACAAGCTCCTGAACCTACTCTACTTATCAGCCTATATAACAGCTTAGGTCAACCAAAAGTCAAAGTAGCAACTGCCGTAACTAACTTCCGTTAGTGTATGCTACAGATAACAAACTTTCTTGCCAAAAGTAGGGGTGGGCAAAAAAACCGTGGTCTTAAAAATACCGAACCGAACCGGCGGTTTTTTCTAATTCGGATCGATTTTTATTTTTAAAAAAACTGAAATATATCATTTGTAAAAAAACCGAAATGTCGGTTCGGTATTCGGTTCACTCAGCTGAACCGAAAAATCGAACCGAAAAACCGAATTAATTTTAGCTTTTATTCAAATCGACATGTGTTAAATTTTTTTTTATAGATCCAAATATTGAGTTGGAAAATGCCTAAAGTTGATGTTGATATTGATGAAGATGGGAGAATGTTGTTGGCGTTTGTTTCTAAATTTTCTTTTTATTTTGTGTTGTAAGCTGTAATTGTTGTTATTTTTATTTGTCTTTACAACATTATGATTATGTTTATGTAGATGGAGTATTGGAGTTTGGTTATGTATTTTGAAATTTTAATATTTTATATTGTGTGAGTACCTTATTAGTAGTTAGTAAGATATTAGTGATAAAATGTGTTTTGAATACTTTGTATTTATTGTTAATATTTGTAATGAAATTAGGATGAACTAATTGTTGAAAAAAATTATTACATTTATGAGGCCTAATGGGCTAAAAATTTGAAAATTCAAAATAGGCCTAATAGGCCCAGAACCGAACCGAACCGATCCGAAAAGATCCATTTGAGTTCGGTTCTTTTTATAAAATAACCGATTTAAATCGGTTCTACTTAATTTCGATCCGAACCGAACTGTGCCCACCCCTAGCCAAAAGCACTCAAACTAGTCATGAATTCGAATTAAAAATTCAACACTTTTATTTAAACTAAAACTGTTTAAAAAGAGCAAAAAAAAGTTCAGATTTCTCTTAAGGAAACATATAATACGAGAAAAAAAGCTGCTTCAGATGGCTTGTCAAATAATAAAGCTACTAAAAAATTAAAACCCTATGGAGAGAGAAAATTTAAGGTACTTTTAAAATATTATATCAATCATACAACAAATAAATGAAATTATGTCATATGTAAATTTATTTTGAAAAATTACTATACAAGTGTAATTATATAAAATTTAACATACATATTATACACATGTCAATTAGTTGAATTTCCTTTAATGTATTTTAAAATTTCTTGTACGGAGAATATAACATAGGACTTTAAAATTTTTTATTACAGTGATTTACAATTTTGACTGAGAGGGTTCTTACTTGTTGGAGTTATTTTGGCCAAAAAAAGGTGCACTCAATGAAAATTTGATGTACTGACTTTGTTTAAATTTTTTGCTGGGACTACTAAAGCTTCAGTCGCTTTAAAGCATCGATTTTTCATCAATCAATTAATTATGTCGTTGTGTGCATATAACGAGAAGAAAAGAAAAAGAAGCATTAACATACTTTCAAGCCATGTCAATATCCCTGTACGACCTATCTAGTTTTCAAAAACTTTGCTTTTGGTTTTTTATAACCTTCTCTATTAAACAGCTGATGCTGATGACCAGATTATCCTTGCTGAAAGAATTTTTGACCATGAACATCTCTTTTATTTTGTTTTCACAATTTTGCCACAAAAAAAAAAATTAAAAAAAGAAAGATCCGAACACTTTGTCGAGGAACGTAAACTTTGAGTAGGTAGAAAATTATATATATATAAACATATCTCATCAAACAATAATATTTTACTTATGTAGTTAGAGATAAATTGACATGACATTTAAAATCATCTAGTATATCTATAATATTTGATTTATTAACTATCATTTCACATAATCGTGGTAGATTTGAATTAAATGGTCTCATGTTTGTTGAGGTACAGACTTTGTTTGGGTAACGTTACTTCTTTAAATTTGTGACTATATCAGTATTACAGAAGTCAATTCATAAATAATCTTTTTCTCCTCATCCATCATCCTTCCCTAGATTGCTAAAAATAATAGACTCATGCACACCACAAAGAGGGTGGATGTCTATCCAAGACCATGAAATATTTTCCCACTTGGAAGGAAAAAAAAATGATATGATCATATAAGTATGAAAATATGTTGAAACGTTTTTTAATATCTTAGGAGTGCATATGTACATTTTCAGATTGAAGATTAATTTATGACATAGAGATAGATCATTCCAGATAGACTATCCACACATTCTTGTTCCATGTACTGTGTACTATATAAAATATTATAAACGAGTAAATCTATGTGACATATATATGGTTCATCAAACGACATTTTAAGTTTAGAAGATTATTTGAACGGACGACCACAGTCCCCAATATTAACAAAACCCCACTTTTTTACTTACATTGATCATAAACAATTTCTAGTAGTGGTGTCAGTCTAGTCGATATACACTAGCAGCAGCCGACATATGAAGATTAGATGTACGAAAAATAAGCACTTACAACAAATACAGAATTAAAAAATTATCCGTTGAACATTATCAAATTAAAAAAATAAATATCTAAAGATAGTCTCATGGAGAACTCACTAATCTTCATTTATAAAGCATGAAAAAAAAAAGAACCAATAAACTTGGTAAGTCTTCGCATCTTTATAATTCAATCCGACTATGAAAGGCTACTTATGCCCTATTTCATTTCTCACCCCCCTAGAGTTGGAAAGAATTTGAGATAGACACATACCTAGAGTAATCAACATGAAAGGAGTTCAATTTCTTGTAGCTTCTGTCCACTTGGTTGTGTTGACATCAATGATTTCAAGTTCAAGACATGTGATGTGTATCGTTTTTCTGTATATAAGTGGGAAAATGATCAAAATCCTCCTATTGTTCAAGTAGATCTATTATTTCTCTGATTCTCTCCTTATGTTTCAAAACTCATTACTACTCTTTGGCATTAAAATGAGTACAGGAACTTTCTAATTTTTTGTCTATTTTTTTATTTTACCATGAAAATCAGACTTATGATTAATTTTTTCCTTTTATTGATTAATTGTTGACCTTTGTGTATCATAAGTCTAATTATGGGGGTAAAATAGTAAAAGACACAAAAAAAGTTAAAAACGAAACAGAATCTTTTTAACAAGTAGTTTTGATTGATTTTCAGGGCACAATATCCCTAAAAGCACAACAAAGCAAGTTGGCTCAACAGTCACGACTGTAAATATAGAACAGATTCCAGGGCTCAGCACTACTCGGCATATCCGTAGTTCGTATCGACTTCGTGGCAAACGGCGGCCAAACATACCTCACACTCACCCTTGTGCTAGAGAAATCCTAGTAGTCCTGGAGGGCACTCTCTATGTTGGTTTTGTGACATCAAACCAGCTAAACAACACGCTCTTCGCCAGAGCCCTGAACAAAGGAGACGTGTTTGTGTTTCCAATTGGGCTCATTCATTTCCAAGCGAATATTGGACCAAGCAGTGCTGTTTGCCACTGCTGCTTTGAGCAACTAGAATCCTGGTGTTATTACAATTGCAGATGCAATCTTCGGATCTACTCCACCAATTGATCCTTATGCTTTCGCTAGGGCATTCCAACTTGATCCATATGTAGTGAAAGCTCCTCAAGCAAAGTTCAAGGCTAACTAGTTGCCTGGAGACATAGTTTAGTTACTATATATATATATATATATGTTCCAATCAAGGATTTTAAAGTATAGGAAAGTTTTAGAAATCTCTTAAATCGTATTGTTTGAGGGTATAATTTCATAATGCTCTTAGACCGTGGGATTTAATATCTTTCTCCAACTTTCCCGTATTTTAAAATTTCGGACCAAAAAACTTCTAATACACACACACACATATATAGAGAGAGAGAAATGTTCCAATTCGAAATTTTAAAGTGCGGGATAGTCTGGGAAAACTTTAAAACCGCATAATTTTAAAGGCTTAACCAGAAAATAACTATATATATATATATATGGCAAATGTAATAACGATCAACTTGTATCTGCATATATCATTCAAAAAAAAAAAAACTTGTATCTGCATATATAAAAATAATGAATGTCGTAGTTCTCATGTAACTCGCAGAGAATTTATGAAATGTTTTGAAGGAGCATTTTCTTTTTTTAATAAACCAAATAAATATAGCATTGAAATCTAAAACAATAAATAAAAAAGCAAAAATACTCTCAAATACAAAGGGAGTCAAAGATTCCAATATTCTCACTTTCATTAGGTTTCTACTAAGTTATTAATAAAGTAAAACTATTTGAACTCATTAAAATATTCTCTTCGTCATTTAATTATGAATTGAATAAATCGAACTTGGTTCGAAATCATATAGCAAACATTGGATTAGAATACTTTTGGGTTAAGAAAGCCAATTTAAATGGTTTTTGAAGGTTATCAGTTTACATATAATCAAGGATTTACTGCTGGCCCAATTCTCCTTAAAAGTTTTTAAGTTTTGTTAATTAAAATGGTCGGCATTTAGAGAATACTTCGGTCAACTTTATTTGTTTATTGAATTTTTTAAATCAAAATAGTTACAAATATGGAAGCGAAAACATTTGCAAATCAAAATCATCTACTTCCAATTTATTAAGATTGATAGAATAAACAATAATTTTGAGTTATACAAAGGTTAATATTTATACAATTATATAAAGGTCGAGTATAAACAGTTCGTCCATTTACAATTGAAAGACAATAATTTTTTTATTTTACAATAATCATGGTTTAATAAAGTGACTTATGGTTGATAAATCTGAGTGAATAATATACTTCAGTAAGTCCAAATTATAATAAAATGGTCGAGTGTGTAAGTTTTCTTACGCCTAATATTATAATATAGGATTTGGGTGTTTAATTCAAGTAAAATTATTATTTATATTTGTGTGGGATGCAATTTATTTCATACATATTATTAATTTAGATGTTTGATATATAATTCCATAGATTTCCCAACAAATTTTAAAATTATGACCAAGAACAACAACAACAACAACAATAATAATAATAATAATAATAATAATAGTAGTAGTAGTAGTAGTAGTAGTAATTGTAATAACCCTAAATTGCAAGAGTCTAGAAGCCGAAGAGTGAAAAGAACTCCCATTGACGAGTGAAATATAAATAGACTAAATTTATTTTGTTTAAAATTATTATAAATTAATTTATGCAAACACATTCTACATGTAACACATTAACCAGAGTAGTTTTGGATTAACTAATTAATTATTTATTTCGTGAAAGTTTTGGTTTGGTCTTGTCAAACACAAAATTTATGAAAGAGTTTATCTCACATTCATATCATATTTGTATGTAACAGACAAATAATTAAAAGAAATTAACATAAAAATGTATTTTCTAAAGTTTCGTTTTAGGCCTATTACAAAAACATGTTTTTATATGTTCTTAAGATTTATTTAAGTTTAATTAAATGTCTGAGAATAACATTGAAATATTGGAAAAACTTAAAAATAAAAAAAATTAAATTCTAATTTCTACTGGTTGTCCAAATTCATCAAGGGTCATTTCTCACGCAATTATAATCCCTCTCACACAACAGCGTTATTTATATGAGATGACCTTGAGCTCTTGGTTAGTTATTGAATACATAAGTCCTTTACCTATGGTAAAAGTTATCGTTTATAAGCACTTAATTGTTACTTAACTTCTCTTATTGTTGTAGCTCTCAAATTTAGTGGTTTGAAATTAAATGTTTCACCAGCCCTTAATTATCACTTAATTTCTGCTTTGGTAATTATGAGTAAATGTATTCTAATCATTTAGCTAAAAAAAAAAAAATCTTTCTTTCCTATAATTTTTGAGTTTTGCTAAATTATAATTTGTGTTACTTACCGTCCATATAAAAATTAAGTGGGTCCACCGTCCTGTAACTACTTTTTGCATATTTTTAGATAGAGAATAACTTACAACCAGCCGTAACTTAGCAAAAGCAATTATTTTTTAGGCTTGGTAACTATAATTACATCAATAACGATATTCACACAACATTTAGCACCACAGATGGCACCGTACGCTGTGTTTTAAGGTAAGTATAAATTGTCACTGTGGATTGACAATTACAACACACACGCACCGTTCATAACACGCACGCTCTGTCCCTCTCTCCCTCGCACCACAAATCTCACCAAGCCACCAATCTCACCATGCTCCACTCTTCCACACCATTCTCACCATCGGCTTCCTCTCTCTCTTCTCCGTCAATTGCATCTCTCATGACACCTCACTCTCTCAGCTGTCTCAAAAATTTGACTAGCAGCTTCACTCTCCCAGTGTTGTTTAATCAGGCTGTGTGGGCTACAACGCCGTTTTTCACAGCGGTTTTTGCTCATTTGATGACCCTCAAGAGGGAGGGCTGGCTTACTTATGTGACCTTTATTCCTGTTGTTACTGGCGTTATTATTGCCAGTGGGGTAAGACTTATAGCCAGACATCCCAGCTTGGGCACTTCAGACAGTCCTACAAAGGATTTTGCTCTCCTCTAAAGTATATCAGATTTCTTTGAGCTTACCCACTTGAAATCTGAACATTTTTCACTTGTAATTTTGTTACCTATTGTGTACTTTGGTTGATGTCTCAAAGAAACGTTTAATTCTATGAACCTTCTCATGGACATGGCTCCAGTAGCTGCTATGTCCCTTCTTCCTGCTGTACTAATAATGGAAAAAGTTGTAGTTGGAATCAGTGGCGGACCCAGAAACTAAAATGAGGGGGGGCTTAGTTTTAAAAAAAATTATTTAATTTAATTTTTTTAATGTTCACTTATATACATTTTAAGTCTTATAAACTCAAATTTTATTACTTTTTTTTAAATTCTAAATAATAATAGTAATAAATTCTTTTTTTAAATGCGTAAAAATATAATTTTTCGAAGTAGTTTCCACAAAATATTTAAAAAAATAAAATAATGTGGCTAATGGGATTTGAACCAAGGTTTTAAAACCATTAAATAGCACTCTTAACATTGAACTACAAGTCTTTTGATATATGAAAAATGTGTCTAAATTCATTTATCTAACTTTTTTAGAAGGGGCTTGGGGTACATTTAAAAGAAAATTTAATGGCCCAGGGGGGGCTGAAGCCCCTCCTGGGCCTTCATTGGGTCCGCCCATGGTTGGAATCACAATTGCACTTGCTAAACAAGATGTGGAGTTCTTATGGTATCTGATCTTCAATTCCTTGCATATTTTGTCATTTTGACCAATTTTTTGGTCACTAAGAACGCCAATGCCTTAACTCTTTAAGTAATATTTTTGTGAATTTAGTTCAATGAAGTACATCATTTTAAGACATACCAATTGCGTTTGGCTTTCAGGTTCCTGGAACTGCAAAAGGAGCTATTGCAGTGGTTGTATCAATTCATATATTCAGAAATCTGGTATCTATAACTGGGATGTCTGGCTGGACTCTCACCATAATTGGGATCGTCCTCTACAATGAAGCCAAGAAACAGAGCAAATGATTTTCGCCAATACATATGTAGGAATTAATTTAAACACTATTAATTTGTTTTGTCCACATTAACAAAAGCAACAAGATAGCTAGATCAATGTTGAAAAACAAAGAAACCTCAAACAAAGGAAATAGCACTAGGTTGTGTTCTCAGTTTGAGGAATATCACCAAATTTTGTTTCCGGGAAGTTTGTTGCAGGAAAAATCTGGATTTGATTCCTTCATATTATCCATCATTTAATTTTTTTTTTGGGTTTATTTATTTACAAGTTATGAATTAATTAATTTGCTTGCAACCATTGTGTACTATTCATAAGGGCTGAAGTATCACAGCTATCATTTCGGTAATACGTGAGAGTTTTTTGTTATCGTGTCCAATTTACCAGTTCCTGCAAAATTGCAATCTTCGATTAACCCAAAAACTGAGCAGCAGTATTAAAACTCAAACCAATGTGTTAATCAATTCAATTAAATTGATCAACAAGTAATTACATTGTGAAATACACAGTTTAATCAGGATCATCCATAAGAACATTTTGTCACCCAATATAATGCTATCTTCTATAACTTTGCCATTGTTATAATAAGCAAACAATCTGAAGTTTTTGTTTATGGTTCATTTTTGATAAATTTCTGAAAATTTCAACTCAATTAAAGCCTACATTTCAAAGCAACAAAGCCAAATGAATCAATTACATGTAGAACAGTACTAAGATAAAAAAGGCAAGCACAAGAAATGAATTTTTATCAATCTACTGAACTAAATGCTTGGTTTTTCAACATGAAAATTTACGAGAAATATTCTAAAAGCAAACTTAAAATATAGGAGTAATTTGATTCAAAAAAATGCCATAGCCTATGTGCCAAATGACACTTAAGCTAGAGGCTTGGTCTCATCCTCATCTTCTTCCGTATTGGGAGCCAAGTAGGATCTAATATAACCCATCTCAGCAATCTTTTACTCGACCACAACAGGCAGTTCTGAAGACAGGCTGGTAGTAACAGTATTCGACAAAGGTGTAGCCCTTGTGAATGAATTCATGTATCTCAGAGCAAGAGTCAATGACATTGGCTCATTAAGTTTAATGATTGTTGCTTCTTCTGGCAGCCAAATTTTCACCACAAAAGCAAATAATATCTTAGATCCAGCATTTTACTCAGAATACAGAATTGAGATAGCTATTTACACTGGTGCATAAAAAATTAGTATAGGAAAATACATGGTTAGACTTTAAGTTTCTAACTAGTAAATTATTAAAATAAGGATATTCTAAGGAAGCAAATTACCTTCAGAAGTCGATTACGACAGCTGTCGACAACGACACAATGGCAGCTGTGACCCACGGCTGCTGTGGATTTCGGAGGAAAAAAGAGTGACCCTAGCTGCTGGATTTGAAGGAGGGAGAGAGTGACTCACGGCCGTTGGGTTTGGAGGGGGAGAGAGAGTGTGACCCACGCTGCTGGATTTTGGAGGGGAGACAGAGAGAGTGACCTGCGGTTGCTAGATTTAGTGGGAAGAGAGAGTGACCCACGACTAGTGGACTTGGAAGGGAGAGAGAGAGTGCCCATGTTTGCTGGACTTGGAGGGGAGAGAGAGAAAGTGACCCACGCTGCTGGATTTGAAGGGGAGAGAGAGAGCAAGAGCCGACGGTAAGAACGGAGCCTGCCGAGGAAGAACGGAGCGTGGTGATATTGGTGGCTTGGTGAGATTTGCGGTGTGTGATGGAGATAGCGAAAGAGCGTGTTGTGAACAGTGTATGTTGCAATTGTCGATTCAGTGGTGATTTATAGTTCCCTCAAAACGCACCGTTCGGTGCTATTTGTAGTGCTGAATGTGGTGTGAATCTCATTTTTGATAATTGCATTGATTGGTAGGATGTTTTGGGACCATGAGATATAGATTGTAGTCGTATTTTTTTATTTTTTTGAACTACAAGGTGGTCCTGAGTGGGTCTCAATTATGGAGGCACCTTTAAGCATGTACCACAACCCAGACTAATCTCCGCTCGCACCGGATCGGTTCGTAAAGAGTAAAGTGCTGGCCCAAGTGGTGACTTCATACGAGAACGAGATTTGAACATCTGATCTCTTTTAAGGAGTGAGAGTACCAAATCACTCACAAAGTATGTTAACGCTCAACATTTCCACTTTCCTAGTTCGCGCTCAGCTTCACTCCATCTCTCTAGGCTCCTTAGCCGCAAAGAGAAGAGCAACAAAGAATATTACACCAACTGCGCAGAGTTCAGAAAATTAAAGACAAAACGCTACCAATAACTCTGAATTTTTTTATTTTTTTTGTAGAAATATTGGTTAGCCTACAACTGTTTTAGATGTCAATTCAAATTAAATTATTATCCCAAATTTAGTGGCGTGCATTTCTTCTCATGTGGCATTTTGTCCCCATGGAATAAAATTTTGTCTTTTATTTATTTATTTATTTATTCTTTTAAAGGAAAACATCATCCCTTCGTTAAACATCTCAATTACCTTCCTTGTCGAAAACGAAAAGATAAAATAAATATCAATTTTAATAAATAAATAAATAAATGAAAGGAGCCACGGAAAATATTGTCAGTATAACATACATTGTTATGAAGTAGTAGGCGGTTCATCATCGGTAGTTGAAAGCACAAAGCACAGAAACAGAAACTATAAAAATATAGTTATGCAAAGATAACCTATTTTTTAAGCTAACATAAAAATGATTGCCCATTGATTCTATCATACCAAATGAGTATTTGATTTCATTTGGATAAACAACAAAGTCAAGCAAATGAAAAATCATAGAATGCATGCATGCGAAAAATGTTCAAAGTAATCATTTCTCCGAGCCAACAGCCTTTGCGTCACGAGAGAATCCTAATCCCGCGTCAATCCAAATTCCAATACCAAGTCCAACAGTCCAACAGTCCATCAATCAAACTATTTATTACTCTGAAAAACACTAGACAAAGCCAGAAAAGACAACAATTACAGTGACCATTGTTTCTTAAAAATAAATAACGGCGTGCTGGGGTGGAAAACGACCAAAAGCCAAAAGAACGTAGATTCCGACAAAGCTTATAATTTATAATTTATATGCGAGTCTAGTACATTCTCCTTTTAACTCTTCACCAGCCAAAAGTGGGTTTATATACAAGTCAATAGTAGGAATTCTAAGACAATATTTGAGCGACACCATGGTCTTCGGTCCAGTAAGCTCTTTCTCGGTTATGGCATAAAAAGATGTGAAAATACTGAAGAGACGTCACTGCATTCACGCCAGGAGTATGCAATTGCTGTTTGAAAAGACTGCCTTTGTGGATTTCTCCCATAAAACAGAAGTCCAAAAATCATTGTAAGCAAATAAAATAAGAACTAAAATTGGCACCACCTCTCCAAAAAAGGCCAGAACTATCTTTGTAACATTGGTTCTATCATACATAATTTTGGGTTCATTCTCTATTAGATACGAAGCAATGAGAAGTGCTTATAAATAAGCAACCCACGTACACAGAGTAGCAGATAACCGAAGAAGCAAAGCTAAATAACCAAGTTGAAACTGCACAATTTCCCAAACAAAACCTAAATACATTGTAACAGGATCCCAAACCCTTTTAACCTCTGACTAGTTGATCTCTCACGGCTCTCCAAATACAGAGGTGATGCTCCATATATTTATGGATTTTAGTCTCACAAAAATATTTTTCCTAACTACCCGAAGTTGTTTCAATGTTTGTGTTGGGGAAAAATCAGGTTTTTAATTTTTTTTATAAAACCTTTTGAAGATCGCTATCATATAATATATAAGAATTTGTATTCTAGAAATCGTACCTTGAAAATCCGATTTGGCTTTTTCCGTTGAAGTGATTTAGGCTCCTAGATCACGATCCGCCACCACCACTCCTGTTAGATCACGATTCGCCACCACCACTCATGTTAGATCACGATCCGTCACCACCACGCTTGTTAGATCACGAACTGTCACCAATGATCTTCCAGGTTATGATTCAGGTTCGATCTGCACTCGACGTGTGGGCCCCTTTATCACTACCAAAGCAACTAGCACGAGAAAATTTTTCTCTCAATAATAGAGAGAAAAATCTTATTCTCCGATCTGTATAAAGTGGCTTCTCTCTTTTTCTTTTAAGAAAATAAGCCTTATATATCTCCCTTTAGTGAAAACCCCAGGCTCCAAATAATGCCCTAAATAAAACTCACCTTACTTTTCATTTAATAGAGGACCCACCATGTAAAATAACATAAGGCCCCTTATACATAAGCTAATTAAATGGAGCCTCCTACTAAATGATATATTTAGGCTTTTGACCCAAATAGCTAGTTATCTTGCTTATTAGTCCAGTAGTGGTGCAGTCAATTAAATGAGCTAACCCGGGGATCATTTGGGAACATATAATAGTGGCTATAACAATTAGGCCTGTAATTAAACTAGCCTAATTATTTAATTCCAAATCTACTCCACTAAAAGATTGGAACTGACTTCCATAATTGTATGCTCGAATAATAATTCGTCCCAAGCCACATTGATTTCTTTACTGCACAATCCTTTGTACCACATCGCTAATTAAATTGATATCTCAATTGTCCAATCAATTTAATAACATCTTTTTCCTTGATCCTTACTGGTTTTCTCTAATGATCATTTTCAACATACTAAATATGTTGACACACTCTGGCAAGAGAATTCTATGATCAAGTACCGAAAACCTATCAAGAGATTTGTTGTACAAATTCTATATTGTTAATCCATAACTCCAATACTCATAATTGCTCCCACCAAGATACCGGGTAATCTTGACCACAAGGATCTGTCGTGCCCATTGGTAACTCAAATGAAATAACAATTACAATCATGAAATCATAATTAACTCAAGATTAAGATTACAGTAAAATCAATGCCTATGAGATTTAATAAGTCTGACAGTTATTACAAAGTTAATTAAATCTCATATGTGATCATGTTCAATGTAGTCGTACTACATCAATAAATTCATACATGATTAAGACAAATCATTCAATGAATTTATTACAGTCTATACCTAAATAAAGTACTCAACTTTATTTATCAACTGCGAACTAAATTTATTTAATCATAAGATAACTTGTATTTATGTCTTCTATGAATCCACATAGTGATCACATAAATACATATAATATGATTAAATGGACTTTAATACAAATATTAATGTAATTAAGATATTTGAATAAATACCTCATTAATTTTATTAATCAGAAAAAATGTTTATTACCATTAAATAAACACATATGCTTTTAAAGAGCATATTTTCCCAACAATCTCCCACTAGCTCTCAAAGCATATCTAGCATATTGCTCATGCTCTAGGGCTCTAAGTGCAGGTTATAAAGGTTTCCCACTAATGGCCATTGTAATAAGATCTGCCATTTAGCATCTAATGCCATTTGGGGTACTGTCATATAACATTTCTACACTATTCCCTTATAAGATGATACTTCTTGTCAATATGTTTTGTTTCTTGTGGTTCCTTGGTTCCTTAGATTGAGCTACCGCACCACCATTATCACAAAATAGTTTAAGGGGTGCAGTTACAACAGGTACCACCTCAAGATTTCGTAGGAACTTGCGGATCCATATAGCTTCTTTTGCAGCTTCAGATGTAGCCTCATATTCAGCTTTAGTTATTAAGTCTGTGATACAAGATTGTTTCACACTCATCCAACTAATAGCTCCACTTCCCAATGTAAACACATAGCCAGAAGTTGATTTTTTGGAATCCTTATCTAACATAAAGTCAGAATCAGTATAACCCACTGGAATGAGTTCATCACCGGAATACACAAGCATATAATTTTTAGTTCTTTTCAGATACTTCATTATATGCTTGACTGCAGTCTAGTATTGAGGTCCAGGATTAAATTGATATCTGCTAACCATCCCTACCGCAAAACAGATGTCTGGCCTAGTGCAAAGCATGGCATACATGAGACTTCCCACAACTTCTGCATAGGGAACTCGTCTCATTCTCTCTATCTCTTCAGATGTTTTAGGTGATTGATCCTTAGAGAATGTAATTCCGTGTCCGAATGGTAATAAACCAGTCTTGGAATTTTCCATGTTAAATCTAGCCAATATCTTATCGATATAGACCGCTTGAGACAAGGCTGAAGTTTTATTCTTCCGATCTCGTAGTAACTTGATACCAAGAATATAACTTATCTCTCCCAGGTCTTTCATATTAAATTGTTTTGCTAACCCGATCTTTATTATAGTCAATACTCCTATATCGTTTCCAATCAGGAGAATATTGTCTACACAAAGAACTAGGAAGGCTACAAATTTTTCCTGAATTTTCTTGTACACACATGGTTCATCAATGTTCTGAATGAATCCAAGTGATTTAATCGCTTGATCAAATCTGATGTTCCATGACCGGGATGCTTGCTTCAATCCATAAATGGATCTCTGCAACTTACATACCATGTGTTCTTGGCCTTTTTTGTATAAATCCATCTGGTTGCTGCATGTAGATGTTTTCTTCAAGATGCCTGTTAAGAAAGGCAATCTTGACATCCATTTGCCAAATTTCATAATCTAGCACTGCAGCAATGGAAAGCAGAATCCTGATGGATTTAAGCATAGCAACCGAAGAAAAGGTTTCCTCATAATTGATTCCTTCTTTCTGAGTAAACCCTTCGGCTACTAATCTTACTTTAAATGTTTCTACCCTTCCGTCTACTCCTTTTTTTTTCTTGTAGATCCACTTGCATCCTATAGGTTTTACCCCATTTGGTGCCTCTACAAGTTCCCAGACTTTATTGGAATACATAGGTTCCATTTCTTGATTCATGGCCTTTTTCAAAATTCAACATCTCTATCTAATAGAGCTTCGTTGTAACTAGTGGGATCTTATACATGTTCATCTGAGATAACCGTATAGGTTTCTCCCAAAAGCATGTATCTCACAGGTAACCTAGTTACCCTCCCACTACGACGAGGTTCTAAAAGTGATGGTTGTTCAAGGATAATCCTATGCTAATCAGCTGGTTGTTGCTGTTCTTCCTGTTCTATAACAGGTGTTAAAAGCTTAGCATCAACCTGATCTCTTTTATTTCTCTTGTTTTACCTTACTCTTAGGTTATAAGTCATTATATAGTCTTCCTCAAAGAAAGTAAAGAATATTTCTATAAATACATTCTTATCTTGAGGACTATAATTTAGACTTTCCCTTATTCCTTTAAGATACCTAAAACATGCAAGTTTCTGAACACGAATCCATCTTCTCCATCTCTGATTCTAGTAGAAATACTAGTAAACTCCAAATACGAATGTGTCTCAAACCATGTTTGTGACTTTTTCATAATATCTTGGAGTAGTAGACACCGAGATAGATGAAACTAAGTTCAATAAACTTTGTAGTTTTCAATACTAGTATCTGGAATCAAAAAGGTAAATGATAAACCACTTAGTATATATCTTGTCTTATCCAAAAGAATCTTGTTTCTCCATTTAATTACACTATTGTATCATAGTATTCATTGACAACCAAATAGTGCTTGAATTCTCCATAGAGATATTCTTTGTTTCGATCATATCGAAGTTCTTTTATGTTCCTGTCTAATTGCTTCTGTCTTATCCACGTACTCTTTTGAATTTCAAAAGCAATGGAATCATGACGCATTTAGACAAACATAAATAAAATGAATATTCATCAACAAGATTGATAGAATACTCATAACCTCTTATAACATGTAAACTGATTAGTCCGTATACATTTGTATGCGCTAAATCATCAAATACAATGTTATGCTTTTAGCTCAAAAAAGAGCATCCTTGTCATATTACTTTTCTAAATAAGATTTATAAAGTTACAATGATCAATCTTAATAGGCCAACAAGTCTATCATTAATCATTTTTTTTAAATCTTATTATAGTTTATATGACTTAAGCATAAATATCAGAGGTGATTTTTGGTTAGAAGAAACATTTCTTTTCTTAGATAAATGCATATACTTTTTATCATTATATCTTACTTTGAATAGATCAATATACTTCTATGATATAAATTGTCTTTATAAATAATCAAAATAAGTAATAAACAGAGGATCCATAAATAACAGTGTACTCCTGTTTATTAAAACAAGCCACCGAAATTAAATTCCTCTAATATTTGGAAAAATAAAGACAAATATCAAAACTAAAGTCTTGTAAAATTGATCTAGTCTTTCAATTAATATAAACTAACACGTCCTCAACTGCTGTTTGAAGCTTTCTTCACTTAATCTCTTGGTTTCCTGAAAACCAAATAAATGAATTACAAATAAGATTAGTTATCTCAGAATTCATTATTGTATGAATCAATAAAAATCTGAACTAATTAGGAAGCTTAAAGATTTCCTATACCTGATTTTAATAATCTTAGGACAATCTTTCTTCCAGTGGCCTTTCTGTCCACATTTGTAACACTTGCCTTTTGGCTTGCCACTTCTTTTAGTGGACAGTTTGCCGATCCCAACTCTTGCTTGCTCATTCTTGTCTTTCGACTTATGCCTTGAAGAGAATCCTTTTTCAGGAAGTTTTCTACTATTATAAAATTCTTCTATAGCATGTAGTTCGTGCATTAATTCAATTAAGGTCATATCTTTATTGTTTAAGATATAACTGACCTTAAACTCTTTGAATGTATCAGGTAAAGATTCAATCACCATGTTAATCTTTGATTTATCATTGATTTGAACACCATGAATCTCTACCTCATTCAAATAGTCCATCATTTTGAGGACATGATCACGAACTTTTGTGCCCTCTTCCATCTTAGTATCCGTAATACGTTTTAATGCTGCTTCTCTGGCAAAATGGGTATTTTGCCCAAACATCTTATGAAGGCTAGCCATTATTTCAGTGGCTGTTTCCATGCTCCGATGTTTCTTATGTAGTTCCACAGAAATCGAAGCCAATATATAGCTCTTAGCCATTTTGTTAGCTTCGCACCATTTCTCATAAGGCTCCCTTTGATTTCTATAATCGTATAACGATGGTTCAGTAGGGCAAGGCTGGGTCAACACATATTTGCTTCCTTTAGTAGTGAGAATATTAAATAGATTGTGTTTCCAATCTAAATAATTTTCGCCAGTGAGTTCATTTTTAACAAGGATAATTAATAATGGGTTGATGGAAGACATTTTCTGAATAAAATAAAATAAACATGCATAAATACTTTGAAACAATATTCACAATAAATGACAAAAATGTAAAAAACCATAAATGCATTTTAATTTATTGTAACGATAATCTAGTACCGCTTTGACAAGCTATCCGTTGGGGACGTCATGTCTATACTTACTAGACCCAATTATCCATTAGATTATTTACTTTCATGTAGAGACATGATAAATAATTATCGTTATCCCTTTGGGCCTAAATTTGTTAACAGAGCTTCGTTGGGAAGGTTAATAACAAACTTTAGTTGAGTGTATAACCATTGTTTCAATCTACGTATTTTTCATATCAATAGTCATCGTTGGGGTGAACAATCGATTGAAAAATATTTCGATTTTATCTTTGAAGAAGTTCATCAAATAAAATATCTAATATATATACCCTCCGAAGGGAGCATCACCGTATCATGAAGTCGAGGTATATATATAATTTTATTATTGAACTAACAATGGAACCCGTGGGAAAATTATCTTGAATTTTCCCTCTCCCACTCTATTTTAAAATTGGTTTTTCCTTTCAAAACATACATATTGTTAATTGCATGCTTCCTATAATATTATCTAGATGATATCCAATATTATTAAGCATAGGCAAATTTCAAACAATATAATGAAATTCATAATTAATGAATGACATGTATCATTATGCATAGAGTGGCACTACCTATTCTATATGACATGTTATCATGGCATGTTATCATCCAAAACATAACATATAGAAAAAAATAATTAAATAATCTTAATTCATGGCTTTCCTAATAATGAAAAAATACATTAACCCTAAGCCTAATCTTCATTTGGCTTCTTGTAAATGTCCATCTTCCATAATCTTGTTTTTGTTAATAGACTAGGAGAAATTAGGCTTTTAAATTTATAATTGGTCCAATTTTAATTTGGAAAGAAAATAAATAAATAATTAAAATAAAAGTTTATTAAAATAAAACTTTTGGACAAAAATAAATTTAATGTATTCAATTTTATCTATGCATTTTAATCCATTAAGCCTAATTGAAATTGGGCCTAAAACTAGGATTCATTAAGCCCAAAACTATGTTTGAACTTAAATGCAAAATATTAAAATTTGTCTGCCCAAATAAAAACTTATGGAACCATAGGGACCTCCATGATAAAAACCATGAAACCCTAAATCCATATTTTTCTTTCTTCCTTCCCCAACCGCCATCTCCAAAAACCTCCAGCCACTGTTCACTGTTGCCACCGATCTCCGACGCCGACACCAAACCAACCGCTGCCGCCTGGCCGGAAAACGTGCCAAAACCCGCGCGCAACTTTCTACTGGCCTCGGCAGCGTTGCTTTCAGCTGTAGCACATGCAGCGCGCGCTGCTAGCCACGCTGGCCGTGCGCGCTGCTTGCTGCGCACAGCGCAGCGCTCGCCGCTGGCCAATGCTGGCCGCGCGCGCTGCTTGCTGCGCACAGCGCAGCGCTCGCCGCTGGCCAATGCTGGCCGCGCGCGCTGCTTTGCTGCGTCCAGCGTAGCGCGCGCCGCTGGCCATTGCTGGCCGCACGCGCTGCTGTAGCATGCCCTGGTTTGCTGCCGCTGTCATAATTTCCGGCCTCCGTCGCTCCGATCTTGAAAATCCGAGATTAATTTACAAATTTCCTGGACCAATTTTGGCTCACAAAAATTCTATAACAGTAAAATAAATCAAAAGGAAAACATGATGATAAAAATCACCCCTTTTGTTACAAATCCAAAGAAAAAATACAACGGAAAATCTAATCATGAATTAAGACAAACCATAACATGCTTTATTCATATATTAAACAAATAATATATATCTGAATAAAATGTGTCACTCTAATACATAAATTTCAAGATTAATTTCATACGAAATTCTTATATATTAATATGAGATAGCTCTGATACCAATTGTTGGGGAAAAATCAGGTTTTTAAATTTTTTTATAAAACCTTTTGAAGATCGCTCTCATATAATATATAAGAATTTGTATTCTAGAAATCGTACCTTAAAAATCCGATTTGGCTTTTTCCGTTGAAGTGATTTAGGCTCCTAGATCACGATCCGCCACCACCACTCCTGTTAGATCACGATCCGTCACCACCACGTGTGTTAGATCACGAACTGTCACCAATGATCTTCCAGGTTATGACTCAGGTTCGATCTGCACTCGACGTGTGGGCCCCTTTATCACTACCAAAGCAACTAGCACGAGAAAATTTTTCTCTCAATAATAGAGAGAAAAATCTTATTCTCCGATCTGTATAAAGTGGCTTCTCTATTTTTCTTTTAAGAAAATAAGCCTTATATATCTCTCTTTAGTGAAAACCTCAGGCTCCAAATAATGCCCTAAATAAAACTCACCTTACTTTTCATTTAATATGGGACCCACCATGTAAAATAACATAAGGCCCCTTACACATAAGCTAATTAAATGGAGCCTTCCACTAAATGATATATTTAGGCTTTTGACTCAAATAACTAGTTATCTTGCTTATTAGTCCAGTAGTGGTGCAGTCAATTAAATGAGCTAACCCGGGAATCATTTGGGAACATACAATAGTGGCTATAACAATTAGGCCTGTAATTAAACTAGCCTAATTATTTAATTCCAAATCTACTCCACTAAAAGATTGGAACTGACTTTCATAATTGCATGCTCGAATAATAATTCGTCCCAAGCCACATTGATTTCTTTACTGCACAATCCTTTGTACCACATCGTTAATTAAATTGATATCTCAATTGTCCAATCAATTTAATAACATCTTTTTCCTTGATCCTTACTGGTTTTCTCTAATGATCATTTTCAACATACTAAATATGTTGACACACTCTGGCCAGAGAATTCTATGATCAAGTACTGAAAACCTATCAAGAGATGTGTTGTACAAATTCTATATTGTTAATTCATAACTCCAATACTCATAATTGCTCCCACCAAGATACCGGGTAATCTTGACCACAAGGATGTGTCGTGCTCATTGGTAACTCAAATGAAATAACAATTACAATCATGAAATCATAATTAACTCAAGATTAAGATTACAGTAAAATCAATGCCTATGAGATTTAATAAGTCTGACAGTTATTACAAAGTTAATTAAATCTCATATGTGATCATGTTCAATGTAGTCGTACTACATCAATAAATTCATACATGATTAAGACAAATCATTCAATGAATTTATTACAGTCTATACCTAAATAAAGTGCCCAACTTTATTTATCAACTGCGAACTAAATTTATTTAATCATAAGATAACTTGTATTTATGTCTTCTGTGAATCCGCATGGTGATCACATAAATACATATAATATGATTAAATGGACTTTAATACAAATATTAATGCAATTAAGATATTTGAATAAATACCTCATTAATTTTATTAATCAGAAAAAATATTTATTACAATTAAATAAACACATATGCTTTTAAAGAGCATATTTTCCCAACAGTTTGGACATAGGAATAAATAGAGGTTGTCATCTGCAACAAATAAAACCGAAAGATTTCAGAAACAGAAAACTTTCAGACACCTTTGACAAAGATCACCCAGTTAATCATAACCATATAGAAGAAGATAATATTATTAAGACTAGAGAAGAAGTTCCTAGATCAAAGCTTCATCCACATAATTAAAGAAAGAATCAAGATTCCTGTTTCTACATTGATTCGCCAACATGCTTCATGCAACAAATAAACCGAAAGATTTCAGCAACAGAAAACTTTCAAACACCTTTGACAAAAATCACCCAGTTAATCACATCGATATAGAAGAAAACGATATTCTTTAGACTACAGTAGTGGTTCCTAAGTCAAAGCTTCATCCACATAATTGAAAAAACAACCAAGACCCCTATTTCTACATTAATTCCCCAACATGCTTCATTGAGACTAAAGTACTAAATAAATTGAACTAATATTTCATGGAAAAAAGGCAACAATCTACGGGATGCTGTAATACTAAATAAATTGAACAACTTGACAAACATATTAACAAGAATTTATTAACAATACTGACGTGCCAAAAACAAATGGGAACCTGAAATTCAACAAGTAGCTAACTTCTCATAATGAAGAACTCACATCATTCTTGAGTGGAAACGCGGAGAATCTAAAAGCATTCTTTTCGATTCATGCAATTCTTTTAAAGAATCGTCTTCAACTGCTAATTGACATGCATCAAACAGACCGAAGAGATACCTCTAACTGCTCTATCTTCTCAGCCAAATCATGCTTCCCACAATTCTTCAGCCCATCAGTAACCAAATCAAAGCACCTGGAAATTGTAGTCAACCCCATCTCAGTCATTTCCATCAAATAATTTGCCGCCTCAACAAATCTTCCCCCGCGCCCACACATTGTTATCAACGTTGTATAAACCGGCCTATTTGGAGGATGCCCCTTAATCTTGATCTCACTAAAGAAACAAAATGCATCATCAAACTGGCCCCTCCTAAACGCCCCTTTAATAATAGGAGCATACAAGCTTGGGAATGGCTTGTGACCATCCTCAACCAAATTATGCAGCAATCTAAAAGCCTCATCAATCATACCCGCCTTTGAAACTGCTGGAATCAAAATCTTATACGTACTCACATCAGCGCACGAACCTAACTTACATACACTATAATACATCTCAACACAAAACTCAACCTCCCCGGATTTACATATCGTCGCAATCAACGAATTAAAGGTTTCCAAATCCGGATCAGACCCTTGTTTAATCATTTTATTAACCATCTGTTTAGCAGACTCTAAATAACCGGCATTCAACAACCCTTGAACCAACAAATCACGACCTCGAACAGGCGGGTTGAACCCTTTATCACTCATCTCCTGCAAAAACTCTTGTGCCTCGCTCATTTTCCCAGCAGAACACCAAGCATTAACAAGAATCGCGTACGTCCACTTGTCAGGGACAAACCCTTTTCTAATCATCCTCCTAATCAAACCATAAGCACCATAAAACAACTTGACTTCACACAAAGCAAACAGCAATGAATTATACAAAAGAACACACTGCTGACAATTGAAAGCGGTACACTTATTAAAAACCTCAACAGTATTAGAGTTTGAGGAGAGACGGAGAGGTTGTAGGGTTTCATGAGTTCGATGGTCTTCCACATGGACTGGTAGCGTTTGTGGTGGGCGAGGGTCAGGATGAGCTGTTCGAATTTGAGGGAGGTGGGGAAGTGTTGGGGGTAGGAGTGGAATAAGTTTTATTGAATTAGTTACCATAAATTCTAGATTTATTATAGGAAATTTGTATACTTTTTTCAATAATGCTACATATCTCAAATATTAATCTCAAAACTCATCCCAAGTGATGTGGCAGCTGATATGGCATCAAACTTATAAATTTATTCTAAATTAAAATAGACCCCTCTAAAATACTTTATTTTAAAGTAAGTCCCTTTTACAACTAAAAGTCTTTTGCCCTATCGTTTTCGACCTGGCTGCAAATTTGGTCTGGCTGCAAATTGAACAGGTTTGTCCTATCGTATTTTGGTTTGGCTGCAAATTAGAGAGAAAGTTCAGGGAGAACAAAGTCTTCTCACTCATGACAGGTTTGTAATTCCTACCAAACTATTTTATTAGCACTCAACAATCTGCACTTCTTGAAAAGAAAAAATGAATTAATGGAATTTGAATTGCTTGGCTGCAAACTGAATGAACAGAGACAAGAACTTTAGGAAGAACAAAACCTTCAGTTGAAATGACGGATTTGGAGTCAAAAGAAATAGAAAACTCCCTAGAAATCATTACTGATGAGGTGAATTTTTTAATTTTTATTCTTATTTTTTTATACCTTGTATTAATATGTTTCTAATTTGTATTAATTGATGATGATTTTAATTAGTTGGATATTTTTGCTTTATTTAAATCAGGTTGATGACGAGAACGATATAAGTAATGAATCAAATGCAGAAGAAATTATTGAGCCAAAAATTGGCATGGTTTTTGATACAACTCAAGATTTGTTTGAGTTCTACAAGATGTATGCGAAGATAATGGGATTCGAAATTATTAAAAGAACCTCTAGCAAAGGAGACGATGGAGAGTTAAAATATGTGACATTTTCATGTTCATGCAGCAGCAAGGCAAAATCTTTATCGAACCATCCTTTTAAATTACAACCAACATCCAAAACAAATTGTAAGGCTAAAGTAAGGGCAACAACATGCTTGGACAGAAAGTGGTGGGAGGTCAGATCCATTACATATGAGCATAATCATGAGTTAAACACACCAAGTAAGGCTCGTTTTCTGAAAACCAACAGGGTAATGAAGTTGTTTGTTCAAAGAAAGTTGGATTTGAATGATCAAGCAGGAATAAGACCGAATGAAAGCTTTAATTCTTTGGTGGTTGAAGCAGGAGGACATGAGAATTTAACTTTCCTAGAAAAAGATTGTAGGAATCATTTACACAAAGTAAGGCGCTTACGGCTTGGGGATGGTGATGCTTCTGCAGTTCTTGATTATTTCTTAAAAATGCAAAATGGAAACTCCAATTTTTTTTATATGGTGGATTTAGATGAAGATGCTCGGTTGAAAAATTTATTTTGGGCTGATGCAAGAAGTAGAGCAGCGAATAAAGAATTTGGTGATGTTATTACATTTGACTCAACCTATCTAACAAATAAATATGATATGCCATTTGCTGCTTTTGTTGGGGTCAATCATCATGGACAATCAACATTATTAGGATGTGGTTTGATTTCTAATGAGGACATTGACACATATGTATGGCTTTTTCGATCTTGGCTTAAATGTATGTCTGGTTGTGCTCCAAATGCCATAATCACTTATCAAGATAAGGCCATGCAAAAGGCGATTGAAGTTGTCTTTCCGCATGCGCGACATAGGTGGTGTTTGTGGCATATAATGAAAAAGCTTCCAGAAAAATTGAAAGGTTACAAGAAATATGAAGTGATCAAGTTGACTATGCAGAATATTGTTTATGATTCTTTAATACCTTCTGATTTTGATGAACGTTGGATGGTGTTCATTGAAAAATATAATCTTAATAACAATGAATGGTTGCAAAACTTGTACGATGAGAGGCAATATTGGGTTCCAGCATATGTGAAGGATATATTTTGGGCAGGAATGTCTACAACACAACGCAGTGAGAGTATGCATGCATTCTTTGATGGGTATGTAAATTCAAAAACTACTCTAAAACAATTTGTTGAACAATATGGAAATGCACTATGGGACAAGATGGAAAAAGAAAATCATGCTGATTTTAATGATTTGAATTCTAATATCCCTTGTGTTACTCATTATGCCATGGAGCAGCAATTCCGAGATACTTATACAATGGAAAAGTTCAGAGAATTTCAGCAAGAGTTAAAAGGAAAAATCTTTTGTGAGATATTTTCATGTCAAACAAATATTTTAACTTCAAAGTTTGTAGTAGTTGAAGATGTTAAAATTGGAGAGAATCATCGTCGTGACCCTTTTGAAGTTTCTTTTAATGAGGTTAATTGTGAGATTAATTGTAAGTGTCGACTATTTGAGTTTAAGGGAATATTATGTCGACACGTCATTGCAGTGCTTATTCATAAAGAAATATTTTCTATTCCAGAACAGTATATTTTGAGGCGATGGAGAAAGGATATAAAAAGATGTTACACTGAGGTGAAAGTAAGTAATGACAATTGGAGCACAAAACATGAAGGACTCAGATTTGATAAGATGTGCAACTTTTTTTATGATGTAGCTGAACTAGCGACTAATAATGAGAATAATTGCAATATGGTGTTGGAGGTATTAGATGATTTGAAAGCAAAACTAATGCTAAATGGAGGTGGGGGTGAAATTAGTCAACGTGGAAGTAATATAGCTCATGGCAGAACAAAATATGGGGAGGTTCGTGGCAGTCATAATGGTAAAATTCTTTCTCCACTAGCAGTTAGAAGTAAAGGTCGTTCACCTTACAAACGAAGGCAGTCTAAGGTCGAGCAAATTATTCAGAGAAAAAAGCAAAAGAAAACGACCAAGGTATGAAATTAATAAATTTTATCCAAAATGCTTATCAAATATTTTATTATACATTACTTATAATTCCTACATATTATTTTATTCAAGGGATCTTAAATGATAAGTAGTGAAACACAAAGATATGGATTGGAGAACAACACCACTCATGCAATGGTTACTTCTGATAATCCAATGCAGGTAATGTGTTTTTATTTTTTTTGCTTGGTATATAATTATGAGGAGTATGTTATTCTTATTGTCATTAGGTTGATGTCATTTTTTTTATATTTAGGGTACTACATAGATAAATAAATAATATCTTTTCTCATAGTTACAAATCTTTAGCTTTTTCTTTTTAACTAATCCTTTGTAACGTATGCAGGTCACTCGAGAGTTGTAAAGAGATTGAAGTATCTAGCAAGAAGCCAAACATAAAAAGATGGAGTACAAGAATTATTTGAAAACATTATGTTATCAAACAATAATGTTAGATTATTGTTAAATTACTTTCACGGTTCAGTTTTTGCTCTGAAATTTATGATGAATTATGGATTTTTAATTGCATGGATGATTATAGGTTGAGCTATTGCAATTTTATAGTAACAATACAATCCAGATGTTGTGTCTTTGTGATTTTATGTTCTTATAGTTAATGAATTTTCCTTTAAAAGAAAAAAAAGAGTGAACATTTTAGTTAGGACTGAAGTACATCTTCAATTTTTTATAATAATGCGAATGAATATTGCTGAAAATTTTCTCTTCGAATGGCAAAGCTAATTAAGTGTAGATTAATTTTCAGTACATATTGAGTTTACAGAAGAAACCTTTCTCTTGGGTTTCATTGAAATAAATTACAATGTTAATTTATTTTCTTCCCTATGTTAATTGCTACTAACTATTGAATATGAATAATCACTGGACAAAATCTATTAACTTTCTGTCATATAACTCTGCTTTCTTGCCCATTCTAGCACAAAGAGCACTTCAGCTTGTGCAACCTCCTCACTGTCTACTCTATGAACTGCAATTTGGCATTAAAAACTAATGCCGATAACTGGACAATTTGTTCTCCAAAACACGCAAGTTGAACCACTGGAGCGATCAGGGTGAAACAAAATAAAAAAAGTGATCTTCAACATGACCTAGATTAAATTATAGCGTTAAATAAAAAAAAGTGGAGAAATTATACAATACACATGATTATTTAACACAAAATAAATGAACAAGAGCATAATGCAATAAAAGTAAAGACATTTTAAGTGTAATATGTGTAAAACACAAAAATTAAAAACTTTTTACTAACTGGATAAAGAGGAAGAAAATTATTCAATACAAAATCTAGCAACCAAAAAATGAAATCTTTATTCTTATTATTTGTATTTAGGAAGGAAAATCAAAATCATTTAGAAAACAAAAGCAATAATACAAAAGGCAACAAACTAACCAAGCAGATTGGAAAGCGATGAGATGATACCACCGAATACAACCATCTTTTACCAGATCTATACACCGCCATCAGTCCTCTTATTCTTTTGACCCAAATATGCTATCTCAATCACACAAAAATAATGTAAATACATGATAAAAAATAAACAAAATAAACAAAAAGGAATCAATAAATACATGATATTGTTGAGTGCTAGTAAAATAGTTTGGTAAAAGAACGAACTTGTCATGAGTGAGAAGAAACCGAAAACTTTGCTCTCCCTGAACTTACTCTCTCTATTAGTCTCTGTTCGTTCAGTTTGCGGCCAGGCCAAAAACGATAGAGCAAAAGACTTTTAGTTGTAAAAGCGATTTACTTTAAAATAAAGTATTTTAGAGGGGTCTATTTTAATTTAGAATAAATTTATAAGTTGGATGCCATGTCAGCTGCCACATCACTTGGGATGAGTTTTGGGATTAATATTTGGGATATGTAGCATTATTGTACTTTTTTTCCCCATCTTCTATAACGATATCCATTTATTACACATGTTAATTAAACACAATTATTTATCTTGATGTGGATCAAGTAAAAACAAAATAAAAAAAATATTCTTATATTATTAGACATACATATGATTTATCAATAAAATTAGATCTAATTTGGAGTATTATACATACTTTATGTTATTTCAAACTTTTTACTTGTATTTGAAGACCATTTAGGATTGTTCTAGAGGAAGTGTAGAAAGATGCAAAATAACCTCATTTTACAACAACTATGAAAAATATTAAAATAATAATTTTTTTCAAAATCCGATTTTGATCATAAATTTTGGGGGTGTTCAGAATCCAATATGATCCACTCAATTTGTCCGATAGGTAAAAATCCGATCTGTAGATTGATGGATTAAATTGGATTGAATTGAAAATTTGATAATCCGCAATTGGTGAATTGGATATGAATTTACTTCTGTAAATCCGCAAAAATATGTGAATCAGTAAAAAAATAAAAGTATTTATTTAATTAAAAAATAAAACTTGTAAATATAGCATTAGTACTTACTAGTAAATAAATAAGTTGAAATATAGTTACATTAACACTATATTATATCTTATCCGATAATATATAAAATAAAAAATAATTAAACAAACAAATATAGTTTCCTAAACAGTTATTTTTCATGTACTGATCTAAACAAATGATTTTTATTTTCTTTTTGGTGTGTTATATTTTGAAAGTTTAAATTTT
The DNA here is from genome assembly GCF_022201045.2 of Citrus sinensis. NCBI lineage: Eukaryota > Viridiplantae > Streptophyta > Magnoliopsida > Sapindales > Rutaceae > Citrus > Citrus sinensis. The sequence continues at coordinate 39,799,916 of NC_068558.1, read as the reverse complement.
TTTCTAGCTTTATTTAAACGATAAATATATTTTAATCTTATTTAATTTTAAATTTGATCAATAGTAAAATTATTTTTATATTGATTTTTTATTTAGTTAGTTCGTGGATTGGACAGAATTAAAAATTTTCAATCTGCAAACCAATCCGCAAAATAGGGGATTAAATATAGATTGGGTCAAATCCATACCTAATATGCAGACGTATTGATTGAATTTAGATTAAATTTCACCAATTCATGAATTGGATTGGATTGAAAATTTATAATCTATAAAATCATGGATAAGATATGGATTGATGTCAAATCCGTAAAATCTGATCCGCAAACACCCCTAATAAATTTCATACTTAATAAAACAACACATGTATTACATAATTGCAAAACTAACATTATTCAATTTAAATTAAAAAATCAATAAATATATAAGATAATAAACATTATAACGAGTTTTATTTTACAATTGTGATTTTATTTTTTTTTTGCAGTAACTCTTATATTAATTTACTTATTTTGCCTTTTATTCATAAGTTTTAGGCATAATGTACAAACTATATGTTTTATTTTACATTTAATGTTGATTTACTTGTTTTACGTTATATTTATAAGTTTTCATTTTATTTACCAATAATACATCAATTTACTATTTTATAGTAATTTATATATTTTACATTCTTTTTACAAGTCTTATGTTTCATTTCCAATATATATATATATATATATATATATTTATAGTTAGTGTTGATTTACTAGTTTTATGTTATGTTTGCAAGTTTTTGTTTTGTTTGAAATACTAGTTAGGCAACCCAAGAGGGGGGGGGGGTGAATTGGGTTTCTAAAACTTTAAACAAACAAAACCACACAATAATAATAAAATCAATCAAAGCACAAAATTAAAAAAGATAAGGGAAGAGAAAATCAAACACAAAGATTTTTACGTGGTTCGGCCAACCCTGCCCACGTCCACGCATCCAAGCTCGTCGGGCTTGAGGATTCCACTAATCAAGCCTCCAAGGCTTCAAGAACACTTACAATTGACTTTAAATGTGTCAATAAACCTTTACACTAAGAGATTATCCCCAATCTCTTAATTCAAGTCTATCCTAACACTTACAATGACTCAAAGTAAAGAATATTACAAATAAATTTTCACTCACACAATATATATGATTACAAATGAAATCTCAAAGTGTGAATAAATGAAACAAGAATAAGTTTAAGGCTCAATGAAGGTTGTATTCTCAGTTGCAAGCTCAATGATAACTCTTGGATCACCTCTCATTTGAATTTGATTGAGTCATTTTATAGTTGAAGCTGAAAACAAGCCATTGTTGACTTTATGAGAGAAATCGGATCGTCGTTAACTACTATCGGCTAACCATTTTGACTAGTCCATATGACCGTTAACCTAAGATTTTAAATAATCGGTTCACCGTTTGAAGTTATCGGTTAGCTGTTTATTTCCAAAGACTTGCAAAACAAATTTTGGCTATCCGTTCTTGCTAAATGGCTCACAGTTACAATCTAAAAATTATCGAATCACCGTTTTCAGTAAACGATTCATCTTTATTTTCCAGAATCATCATTTTAACAACCCTTTGTAGAACATGCTTTCTGGAAATTATTAGTTTGTCGTTTTCAACAATCGGTTAGCCATTTGCTACAATGTTGTGAGTTCTAAAAGTAGTCGTATTTATTTGGTAAATCTTACTATTAAAATGATGTAAGAATGTAAATGATTGAAGAGAAAATTTGTTGAATAAAATTTATTTACACATTTATAAACATGTAAATAAAATATTTTTAGTTGTGTCTATATAATAATTGATAACTAAAATAAATGTTTTATATTATTAATTTTATTTTTATTTTGCTATCTCAATATAATTGGTAATAATAATAATAATCTCTTTCAAATTAATAATTTTATTTTTAATTAATAAGGATGATTTTGGATTTTTCTCTTATATATAAGGATATATATGAAATTGTATTAAGTATAAAAGTGTTTATCAAAATAAAATTTTAAAAAACTACTCTTTTTTTACTTTTCAAAATCTACATGATTTTACTAAAAGTGATTTTTTAAAAAAATTATTCAATATTAAAATTAGCTTTTAAAGTTGAAATGATAATCAATTGACATTGTAAAAGGATATCACTAACGAAACGTGCCGACTCCAGGCTCTAATTAACGTGACCGCTGAAAATAAGATGGAAGAATTTGGTTCCTCCTGATCCTAGTCTTAACGTTTTGAAGCAGATGATCTGTGACTTTAACACGTAATGAAAAAAACATGTGCACCATTGACTTCGTAAAGCATTTATAGAACTAAAAATGGTTAAAGCAGCTACGAAAATTGCTATGAAAAAGGAAAAAAGGCTAATAATGCTTCTTCATTAAGCCCAACAACAAACCAATCAAGTCCGGTAACATCGACATCTACAGAACACGACGTCCAACTGCTAGTCTGCTTGCCAGAGACATGAATTTCTTTCTCACCCATTTTCATAAATTCTTCAACTCGTTTCTTTCCAATGAAAAAAATTATATTTTAATTATGCTTTGGAAAATGCGTTAAAATATTGTTTCTTATTATATTTTACGGTTCGTTTTGAAGATTGGCGCAAACGTGTCTAACCTGTTTTGGATTTTATCACTATCAGCCAGACTTTGTTTCGTATGTTTGCAATTTATATTTAAGATGTGTACCACCGAACAAGTTCTACACGTAAATTTTAAAAACAAAAACGAAAATGAGGACCGCAAAACATTACAAAGATAAGCACTGAGGACTCAGCAAGTCTTGACCTGCTTCGAGGACTATTAATTGAACACACAAACTCGTTCATGGACTCCGTTCTATAAATAGTCTAGTTTCCCTCGCAAGATTCTCAAATCACAACACTTGATTAAAGTTTTGAGATAGGTACATCCTGTTAATTAATCACCATGAAGGCAATTCAATTTCTTATAGGTTTTGCTCTCTTAGCTTTGGCTTCTTCTTTGGCCTCAGCCTCTGACCCCAGCCCGCTTCAAGATATCTGTGTAGCCATCAATGACCCCAAGGATGGTGGTACGTAAGCTGAACTGATGAAACATATAATTTTCAATATAATTTGTGCTGCTACTTAATTATTCATTTTTTTCCCACTTTGTGTCTGTATGTGTGTGTTCTTGTAGTGTTTGTGAACGGGAAGTTCTGCAAGGACCCCAAGCTTGCGAGAGCTGAAGATTTCTTCTTCTCAGGGCTAGACAAGCCTGGCAACACAGCAAATCGACTTGGTGTTGATGAAACAGATGCAAATGTTGAGCAGATTCCAGGACTCAACACCCTTGGCATATCAGCATTCCGCATTGACTATGCGCCATACGGCCAAAGGCCACCTCACATTCACCCCCATGCCAGTGAAATCCTGCTGGTCCTGGAAGGAACTCTTCATGTCGGTTTTGTGACATCAGACCAGCTAAATAACAAACTCATCGCAAAAGTTCCAAAGACCGTGTCGGCTATGGTAATTTCACCGGGGAACTGGCTGTTTAGAGCAGAATAGGCAACTGCTTTTGTTTTTCCAATGTTAAATTGGAAGTAAATCAAACCTTTTGGAAACACAAAAACATCTCCCTTATTCAGAACTTTTGCGATGAGTTTGTTATTTAGCTGGTCTGATGTCACAAAACCGACATGAAGAGTTCCTTCCAGGACCAGCAGGATTTCACTGGCACGGGGGTGAATGTGAGGTGGCCTTTGGCCGTATGGCGCATAGTCAATGCGGAATGCTGACATGCCAAGGGTGTTGAGTCCTGGAATCTGCTCAACATTTGCATCTGTTTCATCAACACCAAGTCGATTTGCTGTGTTGCCAGGCTTGTCTAGCCCTGAGAAGAAGAAATCTTCAGCTCTCGCAAGCTTGGGGTCCTTGCAGAACTTCCCGTTCACAAACACTACAAGAACACACACACATACAGACACAAAGTGGGAAAAAAATGAATAATTAAGTAGCAGCACAAATTATATTGAAATTACCATAATTTCTTGATGGAATAAATTTGTATAAATGAATTCTTGATAGACAATAATTTTATCATAAAATCATCATTAATCCAGAACTAAAATTATATCACGAGTCTATCATATTTTTATAATATAAATCATTTTTTTACGAATCCGTCACAAACTGTCTGTCATCTATTACTTGTTTTCTTATAGTGAATTAACCCTAAACCCTTGGGTAAAAACACGACTACAAAAATGCAAAACAATGACCCATATATTATGACGGTTTTTCTTTACAACCGTCATTAAAAGTATTTGATAACCGTTATTATATGAACCGTCATAATATCTAATATTTACAATGACCATTTTATTATATAACAATTATTAAATGTCTAGGTAAAATATAACTTTACTTTTAATGACAGTTCTGTATAAAAATAGTCATTAATGTGTAATATTTACAACGACGGTTAAATTATATAACAATCATTAAGTGTCAAGTTAAAATATAGTTTTACTTTTAGTTACTTTTAATGACGATTTTGTGTAAAAACTGTCATTAAAAATATAATATTTATAATAACAGTTCTATTATATAACTGTCATTAAACATCAAAATAAAATATAACCTTATTTTTAACTACGATTATATATAAAAATCTGCCATTATATGTCTTATTAAAGTATTAATGACGGTTGTAAAGAACCGTCATTTAAGTAAAAAATAACAATGACGGTTTTGGATGTAACCGTCATTATATGTAAAACATTTATAAAAAAAATCTTAATCGGCTAAAAAAAAATCATGACCTAATTTCTAATTGGGAGATTGCCAATTTCCCCCCTACAGTAATGAACATATACCATTTTCACCCATGTTGTTTTTATAATGGCCAAAAACCTCCATGACAGTATAAGTTTACGATATTACCCTTATTTTCAACCACTCTTTTATTTATATTTATTATAAATTAAATAAATCATATTAATAGAAACTAAATAAAAAATTAAGCATTAAAAAAAAGAAATATATGTTTTGATATGAGAAAAAAATTAATAATAAAATTTTTTTCTTGTACTTATTTATTTTCTGAAAAATTTTTTATAATAAATATATAAGAAAGTTATTATAAAATGATAAAAAAATTATTATAAAAAAATTTGAATGACAAATAAAAATTTATTATAAGATAAATAAGAAAATATTTTGCCTATACTTTTTACATTTAATTTTAAAATATTACAAAATATTTATTATAAGAAAATGTTCACAAAATAAATAATTATAAAAAAAAGTTATTATTAATTTTTTTGCTCATATCAAAACATATATTTTTTGTTTTTAATACTTCATTTTTTATTTAATTTTTATTCATGTAATCTATTTAATTTATAATAAATGTAAATAAAAGAGTAATTAAAAATAAAGATAATATTGTAAACTTATCCTATTATAAAAATTTTTAATCATTATAAAAATAATAGGAGGATAAATGATATATGTTAATTTATGTAGGGGGAAAGTGGCAATCCCCCTTTCTAATTCTACAAGCACAGCACAGCCACGCCCCCCTCTCTCACCCGCTCACTCTCCTCTCCATCTTCGGTCTCTCTGTCTCTTACGCTCACTCTCATTCTCTCCATCTCCGGTCTCTCTCTCTTTCATGCTCACTTTCACTCTCTGCATCGTTGGTCTCTCTCTCTCTTTCTCACGGTCTCACCATCTCCCTCTCCAGTCTCATCGTCTCACTCTGTCAATTTCACTATCGTCAGCCCATCAGTCACGCACCATCCACCGCTGCCAATCGATTCAATTTTTTTGATTAGCTCGTAGGGCAGATCGTGGTCGTGATTCAGAGTCCTAGCTAGTTCGCGGCAATGATCGTGATTCAGCTACCTCATCGACAGCAGTTGTCATTGTAGCGCGTTCAACCGTAGCCATCACGCCGGCCGCGGGAGACAGTGAGCTGTTGATTTCATTTTCTTGTTTCAGATGCTTCCTTCTTATTGTATTTTCTTGCTCTAGGGTTTTGATTCATCCAATTATTGTTTGTTCTCTTTATTTCCTGTCAACTGACCTTCTATTAATTTAATAAAGAAATTTTCATCTCATTTGGTTTATAAATTGTTTGTCTATGATTCTTGCTTACTTTTTAGTTGATTGTTGTTGTTATTAAGTTGTAATTCATTTTGAAAGTGCATTTTTTTCCCTGCATTGGACTTATACTAATGTAATTGATAAAAAAAATTGTTCCCATTTAGTGTATGCTGCTATCTGATTTTTGAGCTATATGGTTGCTGAAAGCTCTGTGAAAGAATTATTATGCGATTCATTCCGGTGTCACGAGTACAATTTTCAACTAATTGTTTTGCGCCATCTTCAAACTTAATTGGATTTTGTGTTGAAAGTGCATTTTGATCCATTGGCAGTCTATTTATAGTTCAATCTTCTTTCAGGAAATGTACACGTATCGAAATACATTTGCTTACTCCTCAGGGACTACGGGTATCATACATTATTTTTCTTCTTATATTTTTGCATAAATGTACCTGTTAGTGCTTCAATTGGAGCCTTGAGAATGTAGAAAGACATTCTTTTTTCCCTTGCATGCATCTGCAAAAATCTATCTACATGTATTTACAGAGAAAGACATTCCCTTTTCCTTTTGGCATTTCTGTGCTGCTCATAACCTAGGTTTTGCTCATTTCATATCAGACATATATTCATTCTTTTATAATGGTGTTGTTTGCTTATTCAGTTCTGATGAGTCCTCATGGAAAAGAGCAAATGAATTGCTTGTGGAAGTTGCCAGTCATGGTGAAGATACTGGCTTATAATATATGAATTATCTTAATTTCTCTTTATTCTATAGAATCAATCTCTCAATCTCTACAATATGAAGGATTTAAGTTAAATTAAATTAAATGTGTAGTAGCTGAAAGAATTTTTTTCTCTTATTTAAGGTGATGTATTGCTATTTTTATACAGTAAGAACAGCAGCAAAATTTTTGCAGTGAGACTGCTGTATTTTCGCTGCATGATAACAGTAAAAACAGCAGCCGAATTATAGTTTTTCTGTTGTTTTTGCTGCAGCCAAATTACAGTTTTTTTTCTGTTTTACCTGCTGTTATACAGTCAAAACAGCAGCTCTGCTTTACCGCATGACAGCGGTAAAAACAGCAGCCAAATTATAGTTCTTTTTGCTGTTGTTGTACAGTCAAAACAGCTGCAAAATCTTTGCAGCAAGACTGCTCTATTTTACTGCATGACAACAGTAAAAACAGCAGCCAAATTGTAGTTTCTTTTGCTGTTTTTGCCCGCTGTTATACAGTCAAAGCAGCTGCAAAAACTTTGCAGTAAGACTACTATGTTTTTACTGCATGACAGCAGCAAAAATACTAGTGAAATTGCACTGTTTTTGCTTTTCTTTTTTGCTGGGTTTTCCACTCAAGTTTTTAAGCAATAAAGCGTGGACTATCTTTGAGTATTGATAATTATATTTACTTTCTATTTTAAATTTTCCATTTCAGATTTTTAAGTTCTCAACGCCATTCAAGAATTTAGCATTTCCTTCTCAATCTGGTAATCCTCCGACAACATCAATAATAAAGCGTTGGTCGTTAGTTAATTTTCTCATGGCCATCAAAATTTTTGAGATCATTATCAAATTGACCAGGGGCAAAGGTACAAATTCTTTTTTCAATATTTATTATTGTGTTAGCATGCAAGATTTATTTTAGACATGTTGCATATTTTCATCAATTGAGAATATCGAATCACTAGATTTGAGTGATAGTCTATGCAAATAGCGGATGTAAGTCATCATTGCTATAGTATATTTCAATTCTAAATTGCTTTACCTATAATTTGTGATTTAGAAGCTTAAAAGCTTTGTGATTTTCTCTATTTTGGAAAATGTATTGTCGTTTATTATCAAATACTTATTTTTGTAGTTTGGAACTAGAGTAATATACTTCTTAATTTTTATTTTTACAGAATTGAAATTTACACTCAAGGAGAAATTGATAAAGTTAAATGCGAGTGGCCTACATGTATACATAGCAACTTGTTACTACATAAACACATGGTTGATAAATTTAATGTAAGTCTATTAATTAATAATGATTTGGTACTTTAAAGTTTTGTTTGCAACTTAAGTCACTAAAAATGATTTAATTATTATGACTTATAATCTATGAATTTATCTTAATTTTGATTTATTCTTTGTAAGAATGATGTAGATTGCTAAAGGTGGTGAGATTCGTTTGCAATTGAAAACTTGATGAGAAATTAGATGTACTCACACATGCCAATTTTGTTGGTTGTGAGTAGATTCATTAGTAGGTATTAAAGAGTTGTGAGAATTTTGATGTTAAAGCTAATTGATATTTTGTTGAAATTCAATGACTATTAGAGATTTTTGTAGAGCTATCTTTTTGTATATGAAACATTTGTGGAAAAAAATTGTAAATAATTTAACAGGAAATTAGAATTAAAATAGGGGCTTCAAATGGTTCTGAAATTGTCATATTTTTTTTTTAATAATTAACAACAATGATAACGGTTATTTGAAAAGAACCGTCGTTAAATGTAGTCTTCAACAACAAAGATGACAGTTCTTTTTTTAAATTGTCATTAAATGTTATTTTAATATTTAATGACGTTTTTACAATAAACTGTCATTAAAATGATGGATTTAATGATGGTTTTTTTTAAAAGAACCGTCATAAAAAATTAATGAAAAAGTATATTTAATAATGGTTATTTCATATAACCATCATTAAATGTATATATTTAATGACGGTTATACGAAATAACCATCATGAAAACATACATAGTTACTATAAACAATAACTGTTTTAGAAAATAACCGTCATTAAAAATATACATTTAATGACGGTTATTGAACTGTCATAAAAAGTATACTCCTTTTAATGTCGCTGCCTAAGATAACGGTTTTAAAACCGTCATTTTATGTCGTTTAGAACCGTCATTATTGACTAATTTTGTAGTAGTGAAAGATTAAGCTTTCTATTTTTCCACAATTCATAAGGGATTGCTTTTGTTTTCTTATTAGGCACACTATTCAAGATATGACATTCAGTTAAAAGAGCTTCATCGCAAAAATCTTTACCAAGCCCAACATTAAAAATCATAACATTAACCATTTCTATTAGCGTTATATTCTTCCTTTTAGATGTCATTTTGTTGTCGTGTATATCCAATACTAGTTTCATGCACAATGCCAATAGATTCACAAAATTCAGAAAATGCATATTCATCTCCTTTATCACTTCTGATGCATTTAATTTTAATGTCATAAAAATTCTCAACTTAATTTTTATAAATTTTAGATTTGGCTAACACTCGATCTTTAGAAGGTAATAAATATAGGCAATATTTTTGAAAAATCATCAATAAACATTACAAAATATTTTTTATCACCTTTAGTAGGATTACTATGCATGTCACATATATCACTATGAATTAAATGCATCAAAGAATATGTTTTTTCAATTGTTAGAAAAGGAGTTCTTGTGATTTTAGTCTATGCACACACTTTACATTTTTCATGCATATCATTTTCATGTTTAGGAATTAATTCTAAATTAGCTATATCATGCAATCTTCTAATATTCACATGTCCTAAACAATTATGCCACAAAAATAATGAGTCAATCATGTAAGTAGAAGAAACATTCATTTTATTAATGAGTTTAAACTTTCCCTCATACATGTATCCTTTCCCAACAAAGGTACAATCCTTAGACAATATAAATTATTTTTTACTCAAATACAGGTTTGAAGCCAAATTTATTGAGGCAACCAAATGCAAGATTCTTCTTAACTTTAGGTATATGATAAACATCAGTAAGAGTTAAGATTTTTCCATAAATATACTGTAGTTGTACATTGCCTTTTCTTTTAATTGCTGCATGAAGGAATTTCCCACATAAAGAACATTCCTATCATCCATTACTTTGTAAGATGTGAAAAGGCTATGATCTTTGCACACATGCTTGGTTGCATTAGAATCTATCCACCATGCATTATCATATTCAAGAACATGAATCTCAATATCATGGCCGCAAAATTGTGTTCGAAACTTCTTTTTGTTTCTTAAGAAGTTGATAATATTTTTTGAAGTGGCCAAGCTTTTTACAGTAGTGACATGTACCTTTTTTTTTCTTCTTATTATTTTGATTCTCTTTAGAACCAAACTTTCTCTTTTGGTTATTCTTAGGGTAATTAGAATGCTTAAGCTTCTTCCCCTCCTCCACAACATTAATTTTAGAGGACGTAGCAGCTTATTCCTCAAGATTATATAGTTTGAGTTCATTTTCAATACAAAAACTTTAGCTTAAACCTTTCAGGCTAATTTTCTCTTTGTTATGTTTAAGACTTTTCCTATGTCTTACTAATAGGGAGGGAGTTTATCAATAATTGAAGAAACAATAAAAGGCTCGTCCATCTTCATGTTGTCTTGGTTGAATTGATAAAGAATATGCAAAATCTCAATATATTATTCAACCACAAGTCCATTATCAACCATTTTATAATTAAAAAATTTAGAAGCCAAGGATTTCATACTTGTGGTATCTTCCATCATGTACTTAATCTCCAATAAGTCGCATATTTCTTTTATTGTGGGTTTGTTGTGATACAATATCAGATATGGCGTTGCAAATTTGTCCCTTGCATATGTAGTCATCTTGCTCCTACTTCTATCGTGCTCTAGCTTCTGCTAATATCTCATCCTCACATTCTTGAGGCTTTGGTATTGTGAGAACATAAACCACAGTAAGGCTTGTCAACAAGAAATGCAAATTTTTCTACTGATGTGCAAAGTTGCCACCGTCGAATCGCTCTTATTTGACAAAATGAATTGCAAATTGTCGAAGAGATAAACTTGGTGCCATTGCTGAACAAATGGCGTCTTAAGATTGTTGCAGTATATATTTGTGCAAAATGGCAAATGTAGAGAATTGCAGTAATAATGGTAGATTTTATTATAATAAAGTAATGTGTGTACAACTTTATAGGTGCAAAGAAAATAATAGTAACATGTAAAATTGTAGAAAAAAAATGTGTACTTCAATGCACATTATGAATGTTGTTTTTCTTAAGATGTTATTTGCCCCACCAATTGAGTGAGTGATATACATGGATTAAGCAAACACGCGTCTAGGATATAATGAAGCATTATTTGTTTGTTTGCATTGTGCATTGACAAAAGCAAATCTGAAAACTTTTGAATGTTGCAAGACTATCAAGAATCAATATAATGTTCCTGCAGTAAACAATATATTAAACATTTGATGCGTAAAAATAGATGTTATATGATAAAATTCGTTTTAGGAAAGAGGGCTAAGAAAAGATTGGTATATGATCATTAATTTCATGTTTAAATGACCTAAACATGGCCTATATTTATAGATGTACTTGTGTCCTTCCATTTAGGTAGTCACCTTTCATGATAACATTTTATTTATGGCCATTGGATCAAGATTTGATCTTAATCAACAGTTCAAATTAAACCATCACCATTCCAAATGAAGTGCCACCATTAATGGATGTGTCCTTAGGTGAAAAGCTAGCTCTTCTATAAAGCATAATTAATTAGACATGTCTTTATAATAATACATCATTTACTTTGAAAATTATTCCAATGCAGTCTTTAGATCCGATCCACTAACTGATCCTTTTTTCTCTTACCAAGGCATTCCAACTTGATCCATATCCATATGTAGTGAAGGCTCTTCATGCAAAGTTCGGAGCTAAATATATATATATTTGTATATGTAATAATAATAATAATAATCAAAGAGGTTTCTTGTGAACCTCTCTCCATGTTACTTGTATCCGCATATATAGAAAATAAAGAATGCCGAAGTTCTTCCATAATTCGCATGGAATTTGTAAAATGTTTTAGAGGATTTTTTTTTTTGAAAAAAAAAAAGATAAATACAGCACAGAAATCTAAAACAATAAATAAATAAATAAAAATACTCTCAAATACAAAGAAAGCCAGAGACTCCAATACCCTCACTTTCATTAGGTTTCTACTAAATTATTAATAAAGTGAAACTATTTGACCTCGTTAAAATATTCTCTCCTCTATTTAGTTGAGTTGGATAATTTGACTTGGTTCGAGATCATTTGGCAAACATTGGATTAGGATACTTTTGGGTTAAGAAAGGCAATTTAAATGGTTTTTGAAGGTTAACAGTTTGCCTATAATCAAGGATTTACTTCAGGCCCAATTCTTCTTAAAAGTTTTTGAGCTTTGTTAACTAAAGCAGTCGGCATTTATAGAATACTTTGGTCAACTTTATTTGTTTAGTGAGCTTTTTTTTTTTTTTAAATAGTAAAATAGTTACAAAGATGGAAGCCAAACCATTTGCAAATTAAAATCATCTACTTCCAATTCATTAAGACTGATCGAATAAACAATAATTTTAAGTGATACAGAGATTAATTATTTATACAACTATATAAAGGTTGATAATAAACAGTTCGTCCATTTATACTTGACAAGAATGATTTTTCATTCTACAATAATCATGGTTTAACAAAGTGACTTATGGTTGATAAATCTGAATGAATAATATTCTTCAGCTAGTCCAAATTTTAATAAAATGATAGTGTGCGTAAATTTTCTTACGCATAATATTATAATATAGGATTTGGGTGTTTAATTCAAGTAAAATTATTATTTATATTTGTGTGGGATGCCATTATTTATATTTGTGTTGGATGCCATTTATTTCATACATACTATTAATTTAGATGTTTAATATATAATTCCGCAAAGGGTGGGACTATTTAAACCCACAAAACAACTCTTTACACCCATAATTTCACAAAAACTTTTATTGTCAAGTTACCCTTTATGAAAATTACCATTAAGGACAGACCAAAAAAAAAAAAACACTTAGTTGCTGAGAAAATGAAAATTCTGCATAAGCTAAAAATAATTTTCTGCATCTCATGAAAATACACAATCAGATAGAAAAATCGAACAATAGAAATATTTGAATTTGATGATTCAAGACTTAAAGGAAAAATAGACTCCTTGATATGTATAACTAATAGTTAATTAAGCTAATGAACTCTATGGCAATTATGGCGATAGATGAAAAAACATGAAGAATTTTTTGCATCTTGCAGTTATAATATGAAATTATAAAGATTTTCGTGAAAGGCAATGGATGAAAAAGAAATGGACAATTTCAATGTAAACCCATCCGTAATATATTCAGTATTTTGTTGTTGGCTCAAAATTTTTAATTTATTGGTGCACGTCATCAAAGTTTATTTCTTCATGGATTTGTCAATTAGGATAGTTTTTAATATTAGCAAGGTGAATCAAAGTTGCTGTCACCATTCAATACTGTATAAGAAGGGGGAGGGAAGAAAAAAGTGAAGATAATATAGGGTTATTTTTGGATTTTTGAAGGATTCATAGAGTATAATTTTATTTTTCAAATTTATGTTGTGGGTGTGTTGAGAAAATGGGTGTAGAAAGCAAAATTTTGGGTTCAAATCGCCATACTCTTCCGCAAAATTCCCAATAAATTTTAAAATTATAACCAATAATAATAATAATAATAATAATAACGCTAAATTGCGAGAGTCCATTAGCCGAAAGGTGGAAAGAACTTCCATTGAGGAGTGAAATTAGAATGGACTAAATTTTGTTCAAAAATAAAAATTACTTTATTCAACCCATTCTACACATTAACCAAAGTACTTTTGGATTAACTAATTAATTATTTATTTCGTGAAAAGTTTTGGTTTGGTTATCTGTTATATATTTTTATCTTGTCAAACGCAAAATTTATGAAAGAAATTAACATAAAAATGTGTTTTCTAAAGTTTGGTTTTAGGCCTATCTAAACTCGTAAGTGAGATATGTTCTTCTACGTTCTTAAAATTTATTTAGTTTTAATTAAATGTGTGAGAATAACATTGAGATATTGGAAAAAGTTAAAAATAAAAATTTTAAATTTTAATATCTATTAGTTGTTTAAATTTATCAAGAATCATTTATCACGCAATTATAATCCCTATCGCATAATAGTGTTATTCATGGTCATTTGTCACACAATTGTAATGTCTATTGCACAATAGTGTTATTCATATGTGATCCGTTTGTGGTTAGTTATAGTCTTATAGAACACATAAGTCTTTTACCTATAGTAAAAGTTTTCGGTTATAAGCTCTTAATTATTACCTAACTTCTCTCACTGTTATAACTCTCATATTTAGTGGTATGAAATTAAGTGTTTAATAAACCCTTAATTATTACTTAATTTATGCTTTCTTAATTACGAGAAAACGTAATCTAATCATCCAGCTAAAAAAAAAAAAATTTTTTTTTCTTTCCCGTGAATTTTTAGCTTTGATAACCATAATAGCATTGATTGATATGATGTTCATTGATTGATATGATGTGCTGGGACCATGAAATAGAATTGTAGTCGTAGTTGACTAGGTATGTTAACGTAGAACATTACCATTTTCCTAATTCCCATTCTGCTTCACTCCATCTCTAGGCTCTAGCGGTAAAGAGAATAGCAGCCGAAACTATTACACCGCCTGCGCAGAGTTAAAAAATTTATGACAAGACGCGACCAGTAATTCTGAACCACTTTTTTGTGTAGAAATATTGGTTAGCCTACAACTGTTATAGATGTCAATTCAAATTAAATTATTAATCCAGCTTTAGGGGCACGCAATTCTTGTGCGGCATATTGTCACTTTGGGGTAGAGATGGCCAATGGAGTGGATGACACATGCCACGGCATGTATCGGTACAGTACGACACCATATGAGTACGTTTAGGTAAGATATGCGGTACGGCACAGTAAACACGTAGTGTTATTCATATGTGATGAGTTTGTGGTTAGTTATAGAACACATAAGTCTTTTACCTAGAGTAAAAGTTGTCGGTTATAAGCGCTTAATTATTACCTAACTTCTCTCGCCGTTATAACTCTCATATTTAGTGGTATGAAATTAAATGTTTTATAAACCCTTAATTATTGCTTAATTTATGCTTTCTTAATTACGAGTAGGGGTGTTCGCGGATCGAATTTTATAGATTGGACATCAATCTATATCCGATCTATAATTTTTTAGATTATAAATTTTCAATCTAATCAAATCCATGAATTGATAAAATTCAATTCAAATCCAATTCATACGTCTACGAATCATATATGAATTTGACTCAATTCATATCCAATTCACCATTTTGCTGATTAGTTTACAGACTGAAAATTTTTAATTCTGTCTAATACACGAACTAACTAAATAAAAAAATTTAATATAAAAATAATTTTACTACCGATCAAATTTAAAATTAAATAAGATTTAAATAAATTAATTGTTTAAATAAAACTAGAAAGTTTCAAACTATAACACATCAAAAAGAAAACAAAATCTCATTTGTTTAGATCAATATATGGAAATTAACTATTTAGGAAACTATATTTGTTTATTTAATTTGTTTATTTTATATTATTATCAGATAAGATATAATATAATGTTAATGTAACTATATTTTAACTTATTTATTTACTAGTAAGTACTAATATCATATTTACAAGTTTTATTTTTTAATTAAATAAAATTTTTTATTTTTTTGCAGATTTATAGATTTTTACAGATTTACATAAGTAGATTCATATATAATCCACTGATTGTGGATTATCAAATTTCTACAGATCAAATGGATTGAGTAGATTGAATTGGATTCTGAACACCCATAATTACGAGTAAATGTAATATCTAATCATTCAGCTAAAACAAAAACTTTTTTCTTTCCTGTGATTTTTTAGCTTCGATAACGATAATGACATTGATTGATATGATGTGTTGGGACCATGAAATAGAATTGTAGTCGTAGTTGATTAGATATGTTAACCTAGAAAATTACGTTAATTGTAAGGGAGGGCCTAAGTTACGTTTAATGTAACTTACGTAGCAACAGTACCAGGCCCCACCAGCGGTACTGTTGCTGCGTGTGGGCGCTAAGTTACGTTAACCGTAACTTAGCGCCTGCCTAATTGTAAGGAAGCAGCTCTCTTTTCCTAATTCCCATTATGCTTCACTCCATCTCTAGGCTCTAGTAGTAAAGAGAATAGCAGCCGAAACTATTACACCAACTGCGCAGAGTTAAAAAATTTATGACAAGATGCGACCAATAATTTTGAACAGCTTTTTTTCTGTGGGAATATTGGTTAGCCTACAACCGTTATAGATTTAATTCAAATTAAATTATTAATCCAGCTTTAGGGGCACGCAATTCTTCTCAATGTGGCATATTGTCACTCTGGCGTAGAGATGGCCAATGGAGTGGATTACACATGGCACGACATGTATTCGTGTGGTACGGTACAATACGAGCACGTTTTGGTAGGGTATGTGGTATGGCACAGTACGCACGTGGACTGGGCCATACTTAAAATTTTAAGCACGCGAGCATTAAAAGCACTGCATGATTAGAAATGGACTAAGTATAGCACGATAAAAAAGTTCACAATAAGCACATTTTATTTTTTAATGAAAGTAAACTTAAAATTTTATAGTTTTACAAATAACTTGAAAATGAATTTTTTAAATTCATTTAATTCTTAGTTTAAAAAGTACTATAATTGATTTATATTTATAATTTATTAAATATATAATTGATATCATGATTTTAATAAATAAAATTATAAATATTATGATTTTATAAATATTCATTAATATTATTGTGAATTATGATCTATGACTCTATGTAAGTCTACGTTAACAATTAAGTTAACTCTTAAGAAAAATTTATTATTGTTGTTGTTGTTAAGTATTAAAAAAATAATGTTAAAAGGTCAAACTTAAAAATTAATATTACATTCTCTTACTATTATTAGTTTATTGTTATAAAATATAAACTTGAGTTTTAAATTTTCAATTCTATTAAATTTAAATGAAGGTATAGACCTAAAAAAAACATAAACTTAAAAAAAATATACCAATTGCTTAGTACGTGCTTTTAAAAAATTAAAAAAATTATTAAACTTTTTTTTAGACACAACACAACACATATGGGCAAGGTTCGAGAAAAAAAAAATTAAGCACACGACGGCATGGCACGAACATGGATAACCCTTGTTTTGATTGGCCATTTCTACTCTGGCATAAAATTGTCTTTTACTTATTTAATAGAAAACATCATCGCCCCGTTAAACTTAATCTAATTACCTTTCTTGCAAGGAAACGGAAAAAAAAAATGTAAATTTTAATAAATAAATAAATGAAAGGAGCCAGTTCTGCGAGAGAACCAAAACTTCAAACTTGTGATCAGCACGAAAAATATTGTCAGTATAACATAAATTGTCATAAAATAGTAGGCGGACCCACTCACACTGGTGTATACAGTGAGAGACATGGTTACAACTAGACACGCGTAAAATAAAATGTGCTACCGAACAAAGTCAACATGATCAGTCCACTACACGTAAGCCAACCTAGTATCCTTGCCAAAAGCCTTTGCAAACACCTAAAAATGACGAAATAAGCTGATAGATAATACTCGGGAATTGAAAAGGATGTTCAGCAAATCCTTCCAGCTGGGAAAAAATTTTAAAGGATGTTAAGAAAATCCCTCCAGCTGGGTTTCTCAAATTACCTATTTCATTCCTAACTTAATAATTTTTAAATGGTAACATTAAGAGTGCAATTATTGAATTCTTTTACTATTATAATCTTATTAGGAAATAGAACCGCACTTCGTGCGGCTTTAAAAAAAGAATTTAGTATTATTTGTTTTATTACTTTACACATTGATAAAACTGATAAAAAATATGAATTGATTTTTTTTAAAGATGACGCAGCCTTATAAAACTAATGTTATTTATGAAAGTTAATTATGTTTTTGTTAACTTTAAAAATATATATTAATGTGTATAGTTAAGTATACACAACCTTTTCATCAATAAAAATTATGTTCACACTAATCAACTCTCCATTCTCCTTAGTATTAACAGACTCCCATATTTTACAAAGTCTAACCCTTATCATCCAAATATTTTTATCATTGTTTAACTCATGAAGAAAAGAATACTCCATGAAGCACACAATACAAAAAATTTAAATAAGTCAAAAAATAAAAACACAAGAACATTTCTAAAGAGGATGTTGGTTAAATAATAAAAAAAAACTCAAACATAACAAATCTTAAATACTTAATATTTATATAGTTTGAAGAAGTCAAAAGACATTAAATAAAAGGTTGCATAATTAAATATGAAATTATGACATTAAAATTAGGTTCTAGTGGTATTGGTGAGGGAAGATGAAAGAACCTTCCTTCCTATATTAATTAGTTGATGTATTTTAAACCACTAAAGTTTAGTTGTTGGCTTAATAAAATAAATGAATGTTTAAAAACTATAATTAATTTATTATTAATGGTTACATATTGTTGAATTTAAATAGAAAGAAGAAGAGACATGTAATCTTTTATAATCTACTAATTATTTTCGTAAATTTCCCATTACAAGTTGGGGTATTTCCGTATTTCAATCAGTCAACATTAGTCTGATGTTGAAAATAACAGTTTTTTTGGGGGTAATTGAGGTTTTCACACTTTTCGGGGGTGAATTGAAGTGTGTCAATTTAATAAGAGGGTATGGCGAAACTTACCCTAAAAGAAATTAACATAAAAATGTATGTTCTAAAGTTTCGTTTTAGGCCTATTACAAAAACATGTCTCTATATGTTCTTAAGATTTATTTAATTTTAATTAAATGTGTGAGAATAACATTGAAATATTGGAAAAACTTAAAAATAAAGAATTTAAATTCTAATTTCTACTAGTTGTCTAAATTTATCAAGGGTCATTTGTCACACAATTGTAATCCCTATCGCACAACAGCGTTATTCATATGAGATGGGCTTGAGCTTGTGGTTAGTTTTTGAATACTAAAAGTTATCATTTATATAAGCACTTAATTGTTACTCAACTCCTCTTATTGTTGTAGCTCTCAAAATTAGTGGTTTGAAATTAAGTGTTTTACAAGCCCTTAATTATGACTTAATTTTTGCTTTGGTAATTATGAGTAAATGTATTCTAATCATTTAGTTAAAAAGAAAATTAATAAATTTTTTCTTTCGCATAATTTTTGAGTTTTGCTAAATTACAATTTGTATAACATACAACCCATATAAAAATTAAGTGGCTCACTATTATGTTACTACGTTTTGCATATTTTTGCATGGATAGTAACTGTAACTTAGTAAAAACCATAATTTTTTAGTTTTGATAATTACAATGGCACTGATTGATATTTTGGGACCATGAAATAGATTTGTAGTCGTAGTTGACGACGTATGTTAACGTGCAACGTTTCCACTTTCCTAGTTCACGTTCGGCTATAGCCTCTATAGCCGCAAAGAGAAGAGCAGCAAAAACTACTACACCAACTGCGCAGAGTTTAGAAAATTAAAGACAAGAAGCTAGCAATAATTCTGACTTTTTTTTTTTTCGTAGAAATATAGGTTAGCCTACAACTGTTTTAGATGCCAATTCAAATTAAATACTTAACACAATTTTAGTGGCACACAATTCTTCTCAATTGGCATTTTGTCCCCATAGCATAAAAATTTGTCTTTTATTTATTTATTCTTTTAAAGGAAAACATCATCCCCTCGTTAAACATCTCAATTACCTTCCTTGTCAAAAACAAAAAAATAAAATAAAAAATGTCAATTTTAATAAATAAATAAATAAATGAAAGGAGCCATTTCGAGAAGCAAAACTTTAAACTTGTGATCAGTACGGAAAATATTGTCAGTATAACATAAATTGTTATTAGCGGTGTTCGCTGATCGGATTTTACGGATTGGACATCAATTCATATTCGATCCACGATTTTGTGGATTATAAATTTTCAATCTAATTCAATCCATGGATTGGTGAAATTCAATTCAAATCCAATTCATACGTCTGCGGATCGGATGCGAATTTGACCCGATCTATATCCAATCCACCATTTTGCAGGTTGGTTTACGGACTGAAAATTCTTAATTCTGTCCAATGCACGAACTAAATAAATAAAAAAATTAAATATAAAAATAATTTTAATACCGATCAAATTTAAAATTAAATAAGATTTAAATTAATTAATTATTTAAATAAAGCTAGAAAATACATTTAAAGTTTCAAAATATAACACATTAAAAAGAAAAAATCTCATTTATTTAGATCAATATATGAAATTAACTATTTAGGAAGCTATATTTGTTTATTTAATTATTTTTTATGTTATATTATTATTTGATAATATATAATATAGTGTTAATGTAACTATATTTTAACTTATTTATTTACTAGTAAATACTAATGTCATATTTACAAGTTTTATTTTTTAATTAAATAAATACTTATTATTTTTTTGCGGATTCGTGGATTTTTTGGGATTTATAGAAGTAGATCCATATCCAATCCACCGATTGTAGATTATCAAATTTTCAATCAAATCCACCAATCTGCGGATCAAATTTTTACAGATTGGATTTCTACGGATCAGACGGATTGAGCGGATTAAATTAGATTTTGAACATCCCTAATTGTTATAAAGTAGTAGGCAGACCCACCCTTAATCGTGTATACAGTGAGAGACATGCTTATGATCTATACATTAGTAAATGCAATAACATGGCATTCGGGTACACATTTTTCTAACTGTATGTGTAACCGATGAATTAGTTGCAAATTAATATCCTTCAACAGGAAAGCTTGCTCTGGGCTCAACACTCGATTCATCATCAGAAGTTGAAAGCATAAAGTACATAAACATAAGTTTGGGTAATTAAATAATTAAAGGAAAATTGAAGGGGCCAAATAAAATTTGTTATGAAATTTGGCTATATAAGGAGGCATAAGTGGAGGCGACACTGCGACAGCAACCTTTTGCGAAAAAAAAAAGACGGGAGAGAAAAGAAAAGACAGTGGATTTGAGATTATTTGGGGCAAGATTTTCAATCTCTAATTAGACAATCGGAAGGTGATTCTAACTTTGTTTTCTCTCAAATTTTGAGGGTAAGTTCCTGGCATTGTCCTTTATAATTCTATTGGTCTTAATTTTTATTTTATTCTCTCGTTGGCTACTATTTGAGATACCCACGTGTTAGAGAAATTGTTATTAAATTATTACTATAAGCTAAGAATATTGAGATTCTTGATGTTGGTAGCCTCTAGTATTATCTAGAGAAGAATTTGTACTGTAATCCCATTAATATAGTGAAAGATTATATTAGACTACGGTCCCGTGGTTTTTCCCGTATTGGATTTTCCACGTAAAAATCTGTCTCTTGTGGTTGGTTTTTACTTTGGATTTATTGGTTTATTTTTCTGTCTATTTATTTGTGGTATACATCCTATTTTTATCGCACAAAGAGGGAAAAAGTTTTGTTTCCGCTTAACTTGCAACTGGTTGTGGTAGCGCATTTTCCTAACAGAGTTGTATCAGAGCGTTAGGTTTTGTATTTTTATTACTTGTGTGGTTGAGATGGAGGAGTCCTCGGCATGCATGATTAAATTAAAATCACGAAATTATGGTATTTGGATGTCTAGGATGGAAGATTTGTTGTACATAAAAGACTTACATGAACCCATTGAAGGCGAATAAGCTAGACCCGCCGATTTAGATGATAAGAAATGGGCTTAATTAAACTAGAAGACTGTGGGTACTATTAGATCATGGATTGATCAGAGTGTGTATCACCGTGACGCGAAAGAATCCAAGGTTGATGTTCTTTGGAGAAAATTAGAGATGATTTATGAGCAGCCGACAGCACAGAATAAAGTCAATCTGATGAAAAGACTTGTTAATTTGAAATACAAGGAAGGGCGCAGTACAACTGAATACATTAGTGAGTTTCAAGGCTTGGTTGATCAGTTGACTACTATGAAAAATATTCTAGATGATGAGTTACAAGTATTGTTGTTGCTTAGTTCTTTGCCTGATAATTGGGAGACATTAGTGGTGTCAGTAAATAATTCAACGTCGAATGGGAAATTAACCTTGAATATGGTTACAAATAGGCTGCATAATGAAGAATCTAGAAGAAAAAGTGTTGAAGCGGTTCCCTCTAAGTCAGATGCACTTATTTCAGAAAAGCAAGAAAGGCGGGGGAGGAGCCAAAGTTTGTATGGGCTAAAACAGGCACCAAGGTAGTGGTACAAGAAGTTTGATTCTTTTATGGAGAATCATGGTTTCAATAAGACTATGTGTGACTATTGTATTTTTGTGAAGAAATTTGGTGATAATGATTTCATTATTCTTTTTCTTTATGCGGATGCTATGTTGATTGTTGGCTGAGATGCTAGTAAGATTGACAATCTGAAGAGGGAGCTTAGCAAGTCTTTTGCAAATAAAGGACTTAAGACCAGTGAAACAGATTCTTAGCATGAAGATTTCCCGCGATAAAAAATCTGGGAAGTTATGGTTATCTCAAGAAATATATGTTGAAAAGGGTCTTGAAAGATTTAACATAAGTAAGGCAAAACCAGTTTGTTCTCCACTTGCAGGCCATTTCAAGCTTACTTCTAAGCATTCTCCTACAAGTGAGAAATAGAAGCAAGAGATGAAATGAGTTTCTTATACTTCAGCAGTTGGTAGTTAGATGTACGCCATGGTTTGTACAAGACCAGATATTGCTCATGCAGTTAGTGTAGTTAGTCGGTTTCTCTCCAATCCGGGCAAAGAACACTGGACTGTAGTAAAGTAGATTCTCAGATACCTTAGAGGCACTTCCAATGCATGTTTATGTTTTGATGGTGATAAACTTGTGTTATAAGTGTACATTGATGCAGACATGGCAGGAGATGTTGATTCTAGAAAATCTCTATCAGAATATTTGCTCACCTTTGCAAGGAGAGCAGTCTCATGGCAGTCCAAACTTCAGCAATGTGTTGCCTTGTCTACCACAGAAGCAGAGTATATTGCAATCACTTAAGGTTGCAAAGAAACCTTGTAAATGAAAAATTTCCTACAAGAGTTGGGTGTGAAGCAAGATAATTTTGTTGTGTACTGCGACAGTCAGAGTGTCATTCACTTGGCAAAGAATTCGACATACCATTCAAAATCTAAGCATATTGATGTGAGGTATAATTGGATATGAGATGTGCTTGAGAAGAAACAGTTGTAGGTTGAAAAGATACACATAATGGAGAATGGGTCAGATATGATGACAAAATCATTGTCCAAGGAAAAGCTGTAAAGTTGTATATAGAAAGCGGGTTTGGTGGTGCCCCCCATATGATATGGAGAGGGAGATTTGTCGGGTCCATCTTATTTGGTTGGCCCAAGCTCAAAGTTTAATAAGTTTGGATAATTAAGTAATTAAAGGAAACTTAAAGGGAGCAAATGAAAATTTTCATGAAATTTGGCTATATAAACAAGCATAAGTGGAGGCGGCAGTAACCTTTTGAGTGAAGAGAAAGACGGGAGGGAAAAGAATAGATAGTGGAGTTGAGATTATTTAGGGGTAAGATTTTTAATCTCTAATTAGATTATCGGAAGGTGATTTTAACTTTATTTTCTCTCAAATTTTGAGGGTAAGTTCCTGACATCGCCTTCTATAATTTTTCTGGTCTTGATTTTTATTTTATTATCTCGTTGACTATTATTTAAGATACCTACTTATTAGAGAAATTGTTATTAGACTGTTACTGTAAGTCAAGAATATTAAAATTCTTAATGTTGGTAGCTTTTAGTATTATCAGAGTTGCCGCCAGGTGGTTATCTTCTTAAATGAAAAATCCATGATCCAATTGCAGTATTACATTACCATCATGCTTTTTAAAAGCTTCCAAGCATACGTGACTTTTGACAGCGGAAGAGCCAACAAATCCACAGCGTTTGGGACCCCTTCATTATCCTTCAAAACCCTGCTTCAAATAAAATTAATCATACATAATTTTTTTTTTCAATAAATCACTTATATTCATAATCTATCTTTTAAAAAAATTACTTATAATTCTAATCAATCTTTTTTTTTAAATTTTTTGCTGGTTGCTTCTTATCTAACTAAAATAAACCATACAAAATTTGAAATAATCTATTATTCTTTTTATATTTCTTATTAATTAAATATTTGTGTACTTAAAAATTATTTTTAAATTATAGTTTAACATATGTATAATTTAATTAAATAATTAACATTAAAAAATTCATCACCTAAAAAATCTTTTAAATCTTTTAATTTATGCGTAAGATAATAATAAGATTACAAAAGAAATAAAAAATGAATAACACTACTACTTTTAAAGTTTTAACTAAAAAAATTAAATAAAAAATTAAAAGTGTTCTTAAAATAAAAAAAGGAAAAAAAAGACATTATCACAAATAAAGTAAATATAACTGAAAAAGGAATTTCATGATGAGATTAAAGAGGTGCCACTGGTCCCAACTCTAATAGAAGAGCACCGACAGCTTGAGGAAGGATCTATTTATTTTCTTTTCTAATCTCCAACGTTTTTCACGAATCCTTATACATAGAAAAGTACATTTGGAACCGGGTGTTGGTTCAGCTGGCGCCGGCTGAACCCCTTAGGTGGCTCGACTGGGTTTGTTTCTCAGTTCGAGTTTCCTGGGAGTCACCCTCATTGGGAGGGCTTTATTGGCACCCGGCCCGAATCCGGAGTAGTCGGGACCTAATGTAATCGCCGGATACCGGATGGTTTAGACAAAAAAAAAAAAAAGTACATTAGGACACAAACTACAATCCATCGTCAGCACTGACATCACAAACACAGCCATGGCGTCATTTGAATAAGGTGAAACAATTTCTTCTAAATACAATAATCATCGTTCTATTATTTCTCTTTGCTTTTATCTGCAATCCCGTTTCCCTTCCCGTCTACCTATCTATCGCAAGGGAAGTCCAAGTCATTCTCAGTTACTTTGAAGTGTTGGGGCTTCTGCCCAGAACAATGGAGCCTCGACATTTTGAAATATGACCTCTCCAGATTCTTGACCTGCAATTTCCCCCGGAAAAAAGAGAAAAAGAAAAGAGATTAGCATCCTTTTGTAAGTCAATTCTCGGAAACTTTTTCATAACTTACATGGGTCAAGCAGCAAGTGGAAAGTTCGAACGGAAACATATATTAACATTGTTGCCAGAAAGTGATACGTATCTTAAATACTGACATGAATGCATTTTAACTAATTAGAGCATCACCAAAACGCTCTTCAAATAAGATTTTATTACTTATTTAAAGAGCCACATCAATATTTACGACTTCAAAAGACACTCTAATTAAGATTTTTTAAATAAGAAATGATTATCTCTTTTCAAATTTAGAGAGTTAATTTCTCCATTTTCAATTTATGTTTTCTTACTTTTCATTGGAGAAAGAGAGATAAGTGCTTTAATTGATATTGACTTTTCCTTTAAAAAAATTATTATTTAATTAAAATAATATTAACTTATTTCTATTTGAAGAGAATTTTAGAAAATATCATATTTTTTCACCCTTCTATTTGTCACATAGGTAAGCAAATAGATATTTAAAGAATAAAATTTATAGAGATTTTGGAGATACTCTTAAATGGTTGCCAGCTTGTTGACAAACCTTTAATATTACATGCAATATAATTAACATATAAACCCATTAAAAATACATAATTAATGTCCTTACAAATAATCCTAAAAAGCCAAGTGTAGAAATCAACGAAAACAAATTCCCATGGCTACCTGAGTCACTCAAACCCACTCATATGATTGGAAGAAGAGATTATTATTTCGTGAACAATTCAATTTGTTATTCAAAATAGCTAATGCAACTAATTTTAATTAAAAAAGTGAACAAAGGAAGAGGTTATTATCTTTATTTGCATTATAATTTACTAATATTTACATTAAGAAAGTAACTAAAGGGCGGTTTGTTTTCCTAACTTAGTGATTTAATTGACTTAATTTTAATCAATTGAGTCACTAAGGGCTAAGTTAATAATGTTATATCTTTTAAAATAATTATTGTTAGTCATACTATAGAAATAATCAGCTATAATAGAGAACCAATTAAAAGTTTAGTAAAATTTATTTTAAAAAATGTTGTGAGTTTTAAAAGCGGTCGTATGTATTTGATAAATCTTAATGTTAAAATGTTGTAAGAATATAAATAAGTGAAGTGAACATTTGTTGAATAAAATTTAATTACACATTTATAAACATGTAAATAAAATATTTTTAGTTGTGTATATATAATAATTGATAACTAAAATAAATATTTTATATTATCAATTTTATTTTTTATTTTGTTATCTCAATATAATTGGTAGTAATAATAATATTTTTTAAATTAATAATTTTATTTTCTAATTAATAAGGATGATTTTGGATTTTTTTCTTATATATGAGGATATATATAAAATTATATATTAAGTATAAAAGTGATTCTCGAAATCAGATTTTAAAAAACTATTTTTTTCTATTTTTCAAAATTTACATGATTTTACTAAAAGTTATTTATAAAAATATTTATTAAATATTAAAATTAGCTTTTAAAGTTGAAATGATATATATCAATTGACATTGGAAAAGGATATATCACTATCTCTAACCAAACGTGCCGACACCAGCTTATTCACATTTTGATTTGTGATCACTGAAAATAAGATGGAAAATGATATCAATTAACGTGACCACTGAAAACAGTATTTTAACACTTAATGAAAAAAAACAAGTGCATCATTGACTTGGTAAAGCAATCATAGAACTAAAAATGGCTAAAGCAGCCACGAAAAAGAAAAAATGGCTAATAATGCACCTTCATTAAGTCCAACAACAAACCAATCAAGTCCGGTAACATCGATATTTACAGAAAACAATATTTTAACGGGAAATTTACAAAAATAGCCAAAAAAATTAGGCATTTTTCAACTTTAACCCTTCAAACTTTTTTCTATCATAACTAGCCAAACACCCTATTTTTGGACTACATTACCCTCATCATTTTCATCAAATTTACAAAGGCATGCCACTTTCCCTTATCAATTCCAGCACTTCCACCACTTTTCCCTTTTCAACTTAACAAATTTCATCACTCAACAAACTCCATTACTCTCAATAAATTAGCAAATTTCATCAAACAAGTATTACATAATTGAAGATATAATTATCAATTGGAAAGCTTCTTAAGGTTAGTTTATACTCTTACCATAACCTAAACTTTTAATCTATTGATTTTATCATTTGAGTTCGAAATTGATGTGAGTTTTTATTGCAAATGTTGTTATTTTTCATTAACAAAACAATGTGACTTGTTAAAGTAGTTAGTTTGAGTTGAGAAATGAAAATCAATCATTGAAACCCCTGAAAAATCAAGTAAAACAGAAGCCCAGAACAAGTGAGACAGGCACCTGTCTCACATAAATCTACTGGTTTTATGTGAGACAGGCACCTGTCTCACTTGCCTGTCTCACCAAAATATGTGCGACAGGCAAGTGGGATAGGCGTGTGAGACAGGCGCCTGTCTCACTTGTTACCACTGGTTTTATGTGAGACAGGCAAGTGAGACAGGCGCCTGTCTCACTTGTTACCACTGGTTTTATGTGAGACAGGCAAGTGGGACAGGCGCCTGTCTCACATAAATTTGCTGGTTTTATGTGAGACAGGCACCTGTCCCACTGCCTGTCTCACTAAATTTAAGTTATTTTCCGAAAGTAATAACTTGGGCTACATGTGTCCGTTTTAGGCGTATAATATATCATTTCGAAGCTTACGATGAGACGAAGTAAATCAAAAATTGTATACTTCATATCATCCACATAAATGTACTGCATATTCATTTTTACTAGGTTTTGTAGCGTGAAATCTTATCTCTTTTGTTTTTTTTTTTAGGTTTAATGGATTCCGTTGTACTTCAATTATGTTATGACGGTTGGTGGGAGACATTAGCAGATGGCCGTACGGAGTACGTGAATGCGAAGAATACAGCATTTTTAGTTCGGAAAGATTGTACATTTGAGCAATTTATGGCAAGGGTGTATGAAGTTTTACAGATAAATCCTATTGAATATAGTTTGTCGATGAAGACAACTTTGAGATCTAGTAACACAATGTATCGTGCATGTTCACTACCTATGGATATATTTAATGATGAAATGGTTAATGTTGTGCTGCACATGGCCTCTGATGTGGTCAATTATGGATGCATCCCTATATTTGTCACCACACATCCTCGAGTTCCGGCCGAAAATCCTGAGCCACTTGTGGAAAGTGAAAGTTCGTTTAGAGCAAACGAGTCTGTCCCTGATATTGAGGAAGAGGTGTTACCACAACAAATGTCGTTCCAATAACATTACTCACCAGTCAACGAAAACAATGACACTATTGATAATAATGGCATTACGATAGCGGATGTTGAAGATAATGTGTTACCATTAGGGACATTGTTAGGGTAACGTTACTCTCCATTTCAAAATAATGAGTTCCGCAGTTATGATGATCCTGGTTATAACACCAACAACACAGAAGCTGATAATGTGCAAGGCATGAACTCCAATACTGAAGTTGATGATAGGGACACTGGTCATTCCGATATTCCTATCAATAATGAGGATGAGCATCAGTATGATATTCCTGTTAACAATAGAGAGAATCGACCTATTCCTCCGATGGCCTGTTCGAGGAGGAGGACAACAGTTGATCCCTTGGTGAGTCTTGCTCCAGTTTTGCCTTCAAACTTGGTTGCTCCAGACTTAGTTAGAAGCTGTAATTCTGCCGACATTGGTGTGGGAAAGTTGTTCGTTGAGAAGAATGAGTTAATACTAGAATTGCGCAAAGTGGCCTTGCGGGAAAAATTTGATTTCAAGATTGCACGGTCCACAACGACTTTGCACCCGGTTTTCAATGATACTATAGATGATACCCACATTACGGACCCAACTTGGCAAATATGGCACGTAATCCTCGACACTCTTCCAATAATTTGTGGCTCTCTCCTTTGCATCCGGTTTCAGGGTTTGGAAAATGGTGTCATCCTGTCGTAAAGATTACCAAATTTCCAATTAGTATAACCATATATTATGTAATACTTATATATAGACATACATATAAATGACTTACAAGACGCTCGTTCAGGTATGAATACACTTCGCCGAAGTTAATATTTGAAGAAGCCACAGGCTTCCATCGCACGATCCGAGCACCCTTCCTCTTAATTTTCTCTACCCACTCTAATGGTAGTCCTTCGATCGCTTCAAAAATCCATGCCTTCAACAAGGAAAGATATGAAGTAAAAAAACGTGTCATTAAATATTTATTATAACAAAACTAAGTTATAAAAAAAACTTCTTCACTCACATACACTGCCGACGTAAAGCCGTAAAAGTTGTATTTCTCAATTCTATGCAATGGATTTTCTGCGCTTGCCTTCTTAAATTTTTTGGCTTTGCCGTTCAATACATTATCAATGCTTTTATATATTGTTTCCCATGACAAACGACCCCACGGAATACTTCGAAAATGATTTATGTCATCTACCTCATTAAGTAAATTGAAATTGATTTGACAATGATCCTTTCTTCCGTGTAGCACTCTATCAGCAAAGTAAAACATGGCAATTTTTAGCGCATCGGTGTCATTCATAGTCTTGAAGCGTAAGTTCATAAATATTTCCTCGAACTGGCCAAGATTTATATCGCGAATCCTGCCTCCAAAGTACTTATTAAGTAACCTATGATTTGTTTTATGCTTCGTCAGGAATACTTTTTCGCCATAGCAAAGTCCCGTTACTAGGCACCACTCTCCAATCGATAGCCGTATCAAATGGTCGCCAACTTGAAACCATAACTCATCTTTGTCATTTCCATCGCCATGTGACACTTGCCGAAGCAATATATTGTGCACAATCACGCCACTGAACGGATAGCTCCGGCACTGTAGGAAATGCCCAAATATATCGTCTTTGAATAGCTTCAACTGTTGCCTTGTTAATTTTTCCCGGATGGCATTAACAACGACATCTAATTTGCACATACTCGTGATACGCCCAGGGAAGTGATCAACATAAGGTATCTTCATTATTCTCGGTTCTTTAATTGGTCCTGGTGGGTTATGCAATGCTAATTTTGATTTGCCCATTTATCTGGTACAAGTTAAAAGTATCACACATTAAAAAATTATGAACAAAAGAAAAAAAAATTAAGGCAGCACTGCGCACTGCCTCTTGGTGCGACGGGCACCAACTGTCGCACCAAGAGGTGCTGCCTCTTGGTGCGACAGGCTCGCGCGCGGGAAGCCAAGCGCGCGAGCTGCTTGCCTGCACACAACTCGCACGCGCTTGGCTTCCCTCGCGCGAGCCTAGCGCAACTCGCACGCGCTTGGCTTCCCTCGCGCGAGCCTAGCGCAACTCGCTCGCGCGCGGCCGCGCCCTCGCACGCGAGATGGGCGCAACGTGCGCATCTCGCGTGCGACGCAGCACCTGTCGCACAGGAGATGCTCACATTGCGCCCATCTCACGCGCGAGGGAAGCCAAGCGCGCGCGAGTTGCGTGCAGGCAAGCAGCTCGCGCGCTTGGCTTCCCTCGCGTGAGCCTGTCGCACCAAGAGGCAGCACCTCTTGGTGCGACGGGCACCAACTGTCGCACCAAGAGATGCTGCCTCTTGGTGCGACAGGCTCGCGCGAGGGCGGCCCCGCGCGCGCGCTGTTTGCCCGCCCGCAACTCCCCCGGTCTTGGCATCCCTCGCGCGAGCCTAGCGCGCCCGGCTCGCGCGCGGCCGCGCGCGCGCGCGCGAGATGGGCGCAACGTGCGCATCTCGCGTGCGACGCAGCGCCTGGCGCACAGGAGATGCGCGCGGCGTGCGCACCTCGCGCGCGCGAGATGGGCGTGCCGCGCGCATCTCGCGTGCGACATGCCCATCTCGCGCGCGCGAGGTGCGCGTGTCGCGCCCATCTTGCGTGCGACCTGCGCATGTCGCGCGCGGCATTCGCACCTCGTGCGCGCGAGATGTGCCTGTCGCACGCGAGATGCGCGCTGCACGCCCATCTCGCGCGCGCATCTCGCGTGCGACGCAGCGCGAGTTGGCTTCCCCCCTTTCTCTTCTCTTCCCTTTCCCACATGCATCTCACCCACCACCGCCATTAAAACACCACCAACAACAACAACATCCCAAACAACAACAACAACAGCAACAACAACAACAAGAAAAACGGCAATAACAACTCACCTAGGGTTTTCAATTTTTTTCTTTGATTTTGGAGATCTCCGAAGATTTTCAACGTGATTTAGCTTCTTTCAAGTGCCAACAACTTCCTCCGCTGCCGATGTACGCTGCCGCCGACAATCTATAGAACTTCCGGTGATGAGATTTTGGTGAGAGGGGAAGGAATTTGCTTGAGGGAAACGTGAGAATGAGGAGGGTAATTTCGTCTAAAATGTGGTGATTTGGCTAATGTTGAAAGAAAAAAATTTGAGGGGTTAAAGTTGAAAAATGCCTTCTTTTTTTGGCTTGTTTTGTAAATTTCCCTATTTTAACACGTAATGAAAAAAACAAGTGCATCATTGACTTGGTAAAGCATTCATAACTAAAAATGATTAAAGCAGCTATGACAATTGATATGAAAAAGAAAAAATGGCTAATAATGCATCTTCATTAAGTCCGACAACAAACCAATCAAGTCCGGTAACATCGATATTTACAGAACATGACTCTCAACTGTTAGCCTGTGGCCAGAGACTTGAATTTGTTTCTCACCCATTTTCATAAATTCTTCAACTCGTTTCTTTCCAATAAAAAAATTATATTTTAATTATGCTTTGGAAACGCGTTAAAATATTGTTTCTTATTATATTTTATGTTCGTTTTGAAGATTGGTGGAAACGTGTCTAACCTGTTTTGGGTTTTATTGTAACACATGTGGAAAAAAAAAAAGATGAGGCGGTTAAAAAGTAAATAAAAGTAAAAGAAGAAGCTTGAAACAGGGGAACAGATACACACGTGTGAGAGAGTGAGAGAAGCTGTAAACCGACCCGAAACCCGACCCGTTTGACTTGAAACTCGACCCGGCCATATCTTGTGATTCCGGCCACCCAACCGGTCAAGCTTGGTACCAATTTGAAGCTTGAAGACCAGCCATCATGCCCCAGTCGTCCACGTCGCCGAAAAACAGCTAGAACGTTGGTGACCAAAGCTTGAAAAACCCGCTACTTTTTCACCTTGCTCTGTCGGGATTTTCGCCGGTTTTGGGTGACAGTACCGGCTGGATTTTGTTCCCCACGACTCCCTTTTTAATTTTTTGACCATCCACAGTGATGGTTGTCGAAGCCAACAAAAATAAATACCTACTCTAAATAAATTGTGTATAGTGATTGAGCAGGGTCGTGTCCACAGAGATCGGTAATTATTTAAATCCTTTTAAAACGTAAAACATAAAATGGGGGTTTTGTTGACAATAATAAAAATCAAATTAAAATAACAAGAATGCAAATTAAAGTTGTAATTCAAATTGGAGAAAGCTCTGGTTGAAGGAATTAATTCGGCTTGATTCGACTACTGATCATTGATTCAAATATAAATTATTATTACTTATGAATAGATCGGTTATAGCTACTGAGACCCTCTAATAGCCAATCTCTCCTTAACTAGTTGATAACCAAGGTACGACCGTTGGTTATTTCCCTAATCTATAGACAACCCTAGATACGATCATAGGATTTAATCAATTGACAGCCTGAAAAACCAGAGAGACCCAAATCCTAATCAACACATACGATGGTTCATTTAAATTAGATTGTTTATTCTCATAACACAACTCTCTGCAATGTTATTTGTCACAAACATTAAAATCTTCATACGATAAATCCTTTAATTGACAATATATTAAGTTGATAATTAAATAGTGGCCAATTACCTAATTAACAAACATAATCATGAAAATAATTCAGAGAATAAACAAATACCCAAAAAAGCAATAAAACAATTAAAACATAAGAAAGATCTCACAGTAGTGATGAATCAAAGCTTCATTAACCTTCAACCAGAAAAATAGGTTTAGTTCTTCATAGAGAGAAGAGAAAAGTTTAGATCTATGGTTTCTTTCTTTTTCTCCAATTTCCCCTTCTTTCACAATAGATTCCTCCCTTAAATACTCTCCCTCTCTTCTCCTCTAGAATTCTATTTAAAATAAAGTACTAATATTTGAAATATTAAATTCGTAATTACAAAAATAACAAAAAATACAAAACACGTTTTAACTAAAAACTGCAGGTCCGTAGTTGACAGCACGCGCCCACGCCTTATCAACAAAGTTCTTCTGACGCTCATAATTTCTCCAAGAGAACAATCATCCTTAAACATCATCTTGTAGCTCAATTTTAGCACCAATCAATAGAATTGCACCTATAAAAATAAAACACAAGTAAATCACTATTATTAAGTGCAAAACATCGATATTAAGGGAAGTAAACAATGCAAAACTAGTGCATAAATTGCACTCTAACACACAGCCACCGAGAGTCGTCGATTTGTCGTGGTTCAGTCATTGTAGTTACACGGCTGTCGAGCTAGATTCCGGTGCCATCGCCACGCGTGGGAGCACACTGCCGGTATCATTGAACTCAGCTCAGCGAGAAGCGTCTAACCTGAGCTTCCTGGTCACCGTTGCTTGAATTCCGGCCACCGTTGACCGGTAAGGGCAATTCGGTAAATTCACATTTTGATGGCGATTTTGTAATTTCTGAACCTGTGGATATTTTAGTAACTCCTGAAATTGAGGATTGGGTGTAATTATGATTCCGAGGGTAATTCAATGATTTATAATTTCGAAGTATCCTAATGATTTACATATTCAAGGGTATTTTGGTAATTTTATCGACACGGGAGTTGTAAATTATGGATAGATGTTCGTTTCGAGTTTATTGTATAAATTTAGTCCTAATTATGATTTATAGAAAATAATTATGTCGTTTTCTTGATTTAGGAGGATCCGTGAGCGAGAGCCAGTCCGCGGATGTGGACGATAACCGAGCGTAAGGGTAAAAGCCCATTTAGTCCCTGTATTTTAAAATTAGTGTCCATTTAGTCCTTGTATTTTTAAAAATACCTCAAAACATCCCTGCCGTTAAAGTATTGATACCCCTACCGTTACTTTTTATTTCTTTTGGCTTACTTTTACAATATTACCCTTTTATAATGATTTTTTGGTTTACACATTAATAAAAAAATTTATTAAATTACCAATTTAACCCTAAAAAATAAAAAAAAAATATTAATTTTTAATTGTAAAAAATTAAATTGTCAAAAATTGTATGCAAACTATCAAGTGTGCAAATGGTGCTTGCAAAAAAATTAATATAATTTTTTTTATTTTTTAGGGTTAAATTGGTAATTTAATTATTTTCTTTTTATTAATGTCCAAACAAAAAAATTATTATAAAAGGGTAATATTGTAAAAGTAAGCCAAAAGAAATAGAAAGTAATGGTAGGGGTATCAGTACTTTAACGGCAGGGTTGTTTCGAGGTATTTTTAAAAATACAGAGACTAAATGGACACTAATCTTAAAATACAGAGACTAAATAGGCTTTTACCCCCGAGCGTAAACATCGTCACTGTGAGTGGAATATACAAAATCTATTTTCATAATTAATTATGATAGCAAAGTATGTTTGCGAAATAAGTATTTTAAATGTTCTGATTTAATGATTTTCTTGAAATGGATTTTATTCACGTATTGATATTATATTAAAATGTTTCGTTAATAGTTTTTCGTATCGACTTTGAATAAAATATTATAGTATTTCAAAGATGAGAAAAGTAGATTTAGATGCGATAATAACAAGAAATGTATGATTTAAAGTATGATTAGAATTTATATGAATATGAGTATAGAGATTGTTTTTAAAATCATTGGACAGTACCCTTCCCTTTTATAAGTATAGAGATGAGAGGTATTTGGGGCCTGTCTGAACACACATAGAGGCTTTGGGCCGTGTGTTTAGGCACTTCTGCCTTTTGGGGGCATATGCATGTGATATGATGATAATAGTGATACAGATACAGATGATACAAATGAAATACAGGCCTTGAGGGCTCGTCTGAGTACACATAGAGGTTT
Organism: Citrus sinensis; assembly: GCF_022201045.2. Taxonomy (NCBI): domain Eukaryota; kingdom Viridiplantae; phylum Streptophyta; class Magnoliopsida; order Sapindales; family Rutaceae; genus Citrus; species Citrus sinensis. Next base: position 39,764,804 of record NC_068558.1, on the reverse strand, counting down.
TGGGCCGTGTGCTTTGGCGCTTTTGTCCTTTGGGGACTAGATTATGCATGCATAGATATGATGAGATATGAGATGGTATTTTCTTGTCTATTCGTGTAGCTTCGGGGCTTGACGGTATCTAGATAGTACGTCATTGCCCATCCGTTGAGGTCCGGATACGATGAGATTATTCCCCTGGGTACTTGTTTAGTGATGATTTTCAGATTTGTGTATTCTATATGATATTGTGATATGATTTCCATGGTTATTAGCTACGATATTTTATATGCTTTTCAAGGTTGGTAATCTGATTTAAATGTTAAATAATTTATTATTGGTTTCTCGCATATGGTTTGATGAAATCGTGTTTGGAAATGATATGATTATTTCTTTTAAAGTAAAAATTTGTTTTAAAAAATTACTATCTACTCACTAAGCTCATTGAGTTTTATACTCATCTCGTTTTTATTATATCCCCCCCCCCCAACAGGAGGTTGCAGGTACACCAAACCGACCCAGCGACTGTAAATATACTTTGAGTCTTGGTCATGTGATGATATTAGAAGATATAGATGATTTTTTTGTTAGGACATCCGGATCATCTCACCCTTTTGGGATTGTATAATTTTGTTATATTATTCTTTTGGGATTAAGAATAAACAAATATGTTAATATTAGTTATAGGGAAATTATCATTGCACCACCTTTATTTTGCCTTATGTTCATCCAGCCACTACAAAATTTTAACATGTACTTTGCACCACCTTTCTTTTCACATTTGTATCAATTAGACACTTTTGCATTAACACTATCAAATAATTTTAATAAAATGACAATTTTACCCCCAAATAAATTAAAAGATTATTTTATCTTATAAAAACTTTTAAAATTAAAAATTATAATCATAAGAATATCCCTAAATTTAATAAAAAATAAATCCCAAATAGAGGTGCTCAACTGATTTTTACTAAATTTAGATTTTACAAAATTTTAATAATTATTTTTATTAAAAAATTTAATTTTACAAAATTTTAATAAAAATAAATAAATTTATTTATTAAAAATTATAATTTGTAAAATTTTATTAAAATAACTTAATTTATTTCTTAAAAGAATAAATCCTAAAATTTTAATAATTTAGGAGATTTTTATTAAATCCCAAAATTTTGCAATTATTTTTATAATTATAATTTTATATCAAAATAATTTTTATTAAAAATAAAAATTCTAATTTTGGGATTTATTTTTATTAAATTTAGGGATATTTTTATCATTATTTTTTTTATTTTTTAAAATTTTTATAAAATAAAATGGTCTTTTAATTTATTTGGGGGTAAAATTATAATTTTATTAAAATTATTTAACAGTGTTAATGCAAAAGTGACTGGTTGATACAAATGTGAAAAGAAAGGTGGTGCAAAGTACATATTAAAATTTTGTAATGGTTGGATGAACATAAGGCAAAATAAAAGGTAATGCAATGATAATTTCCCTTAGTTATAATATAATCTTTTGATATCCTGGAGATATTTTGAGTAAAATACTAAAATTTAGTATTTTTATCAAGAATGTTGACCATTGGAGTTAGTTGTATATTAAATTATTTTGGGGAGTGTTATATTCATATTTGCAGATTGAGAGTGTTATATTTATAAAGGAGACTGCTAAATTTTCAATAGAATTCTCATTAATTAGATTAATATCAAGTCAGTTTTGATGAGACTAGATTGACTCGCCCAGGAGAATTCGGGGCGGGTCGTTTCATTTATCATTGTCAGCCAGACTTTGATTTGTATGTTTTCCAATTTACATTTAATATGTGTACCAGCAAACAAACAAAAATGAAAATGAGAGCTGCAAAACATTACAAAGTTATATCATTGTTAGCCAAACATTATTTTGTATGTTTTACAATTTATATTTAAGATGTGTACCATCAACCAAGTTCTACATGTAAATTTTGAAAAACAAATGAAAACGAGGGATGCAAAACATTACAAAGTTATATTATTAAGGACCCAATAAGTCTTGACTTGCTTCGAGGACTAATAATTGAACACACAAACTCGTTCATGGACTCGGTTCTATAAATAGTCTAGTTTTCCTCACAAGATTCTCAAATCACAACACTTGATTAAAGTTTGAGATAGGCACATCCTGTGACTTAATCACCATGAAGGTAATTCAATTTCTTATAGGTTTTGCCCTCTTGGCTTTGGCTTCTTCTTTGGCCTCTGCCACTGACCCTGGCCATCTTCAAGATGTCTGTGTAGCCATCAATGACCCCAAGGATGGTGGTACGTAAGCTGAACTGATGAAACATATAATTTTCAATATAATTTGTGCGGGTACTTCATTATTCTCCCCCCCCCCCTTTGTGCGTGTATGTGTGTGTTCTTGTAGTGTTTGTGAATGGGAAGTTCTGTAAGGACCCCAAGCTTGCGAGAGCAGAAGATTTCTTCTACTCAGGGCTAGGCAAGCCTGGAAACACAGCAAATCGACTTGGTGTTGATGAAACAGATGCAAATGTTGAGCAAATTCCAGGACTCAACACCCTTGGCATATCAGCATTCCGCATTGACTATGCACCATATGGCCAAAGGCCACCTCACTTTCACCCCCGTGCCAGTGAAATCTTCTTAGTCCTGGAAGGAACTCTTTATGTCGGTTTTGTGACATCAGACCAACTGAATAACACACTCATCGCAAAAGTTCTAAATAAGGGAGATGTTTTTGTGTTTCCACAAGGTTTGATTCACTTCCAATTCAACATTGGAAAAACAAATGCAGCTGCTTATTCTGCTCTAAACAGCCAATTCCCGGGTGAAGTTACCATAGCCAACACAGTCTTTGGAGCCAATCCTTCAATCAATCCCGATTTTCTTGGCAAGGCATTCCAGTTGGATCCAAAGATAGTGAAAGATCTTCAAAATAAGTTCATTAATGGCAATTAGGAGAAGGAATTAATGAGCTTTAATATAAATGGCCTCTTCACTAATGGCTTTATTACTTTATCTCCAGATTATCATATCTTAATTAATGTAATAAAAGAGGTCTCTCATGAACCTCTCTCCAGGCTGACTGTGGCCATGTAATAAACATAATTGTTATTGTTTTTATTTAGCAGCTAAGCCTTTTCCATGCCTCTCTTTATACATATATTTTGTCCGTACACACACTGAGACACATACATATTAATTAATCTCTTCATTACTTTTTGTTATGCAAATTCTGGTGTGAAACATATAATATTAAGCCCCAAGACGAACAGGTAGATGACTAGTTGATGTCGTTTAATAAGAGAAAACACACATAATGTTGAACATATGCATGCATGTAGCAAGTAATTGCATGTGGTTATCATGCAACATTTTGACTTTTGGCATAATTTGTTGAGATAAGTAGGAGACATGAGTAAGTAACACATTATTAGTGTAACTTTCGATATCCACTAAGTTTTGTATAATAATAAAAATTAAAGAAAGAGGGAACATGAAGCCTATAAAATAGAGGCTTCATTTACCATCTTCAGTCATCCCATTTTTCAATTCAATTGAGAGAAGTCAAGAGTTAGAAGAGAGTGCCCTGAGAGCTTTAAGCATTTGTTCTAGTGTTTTAAGAGTTTAGGTGTATTGAGTTTTTTGGGTTGTAAAACAAAAATACTACAATACTTGTAACTCCTTCTTACTAGTAAAATATTTCCTTCTGTCTTCGCACATGTGTTAAGTACTGGAGAATGCGTATTTATAAAGGATAAAATTATCATTTTGTACTCTAAGTCTCACTAATATTTCTACTTTTATGTGTTTAAGTCCTTTAAAATTTGATTGTGTGTGTTTTGTTATAATTTGAGTATTTTATGTATTTGAATAGTATTTTGATTATTTCATAATTAAAGAGAAGTTGGACAGAAAAACGGATGGCATTTTTTAGCTCGGAACAATTGAAATCCTTAAGAGGAGCATAAAGGGGTATATGGCACCATTTACATTTATGATACTACTGACATATACGGGATTGTTCACGTATACGTTACTATTCACATGTATGGAACTGTTCACGTGTGCGATGTGATGATGTGGCATTGACCGATGATGTGGCAGCATCCTATTAGGCCAATGATGTAGCATTGATTGATTATGTGACGTTGACTAATGATGTAGCGTAGACCAATGATGTGGCAGCATATTATTAGATCGAAATGCTAATGTGGCGTTGACTGATGATGTATTCCAGCTAATCAAAGCTTGCCACGTGACGCAATCCTGAGCATCTGAATTGTTTTTATCTGATAGCTATAATTTACTCATCGTACCTATAAATAGGGGGCTCCCCACCGGCCCGCCCCCAATTGAGCAGCTCGTAATCCATTTTTTATAACTCTCTCCCTATCTTGTATTTTCTACATATTTTAATAGGATTTTCATTTTACCCCTAGTTCAAAAAGAAATAGCTAATTTAGATTGATTGAAAGTGAAGCCTCAATATGATTTATAGGCTTAATTTGGTAAGTTTATTTGCTCTATCTTTCTGATTTAAGTAGTTGTTTTGATTCGTCATCGACAAACGGTGTATCTTAACTAGATTTTGCATGACATACCAGCTCTCTAGTAAAAGATAGTTACTGTTTAGCACGATGAGTACTTAGCACCATATATTAAAGAGAAAACTCCCCTTTAGTATTTTGTGGGTCGTCTTGACTTATTGTCGACAGAGAGCGCATCTAAACTTTTTAGTAGACGATCTTGCCATATTATCGACAAAATGATTTTTATCGTCTGGCACAACGTGTGCTTAATAACACATTAGTGGAAGATCATTATTCTCTCGCACAATGAGTGCTTGATACCTTATTAATTAGAATGAGGCTTATAAGGAGTGGAAATACTCCCTCATATATTAATTGGAACTAAAAAAGGAATAGTAAGCCCATGGTGAAGTGTTGAGTGTGAATTTAAAGACTCAAGAACCTCATTTGCATAGTTTTATCTTTAATTCATTCTTGCCATTTTATTTTAAATATTAAGATAAAGAAATCATTTCCAACCAATACACATATGAACTTGGATTAATTAAGCCTACATGTGATTAAATCTACCTTCTCGTGGGATCGACACTCGTCACTATAAATCTATACTATAATAGATTTTTGTAGTTGCAAGTACAATAAAATTTGTACAACACTATGGACGTAGGCTAAAAGTCGAACCATGTAAATCCTGGTGTCCTTGTGTGATCATTATTCCTCAATTTCATTTTAATTATGGGTCTGTTTCACCTATCAATTTCCTAACGTATAACCAAAATTTGCCCCAATAATTGAGACAAACACAGCTAGTAAGTAGAATGCATAGCACATAGGCAAGAGATGATCAAAACTAACCACCAATGTTTATGCACAACAAGCCATCTTCAAGTTCTTTTTCATTAAGAGTAAAGGGCCCATATTTAAAGAGATTACAACCAGATTTCTAATGAGTCATCAAGTGTTTTCTAACTTAGTGAAATGAATTAACTACAAGCTCCTAAACCTACTCTCCTTATCAACCTATATAACAACTCAGGTCAACCAAAAGTCAAAGTAGCAGTCGCCATAACTAACTTCTGTTAGGGTGCTTGATGCATAACAACCTTTCCCGCCAAAAGCAATCAAACTGGATCATGAATTCGAATTAAAAATCCAACATTTTTATTTAAACTAAAACTGTTAAAAAAGAGCAAACAAAAATTAGATTTTTCTTAAAGAAACATGTAATAGGAGAAAAAAAGCTGCTTTGGATGGCTTGTCAAATAATAAAGCTACTAAAAAATTACTGGACAAAACCCTGAGGAGAGAGAAAATTTAAAGTAACTTTAAAATATCATGGCAACCATACAACAAGTAAATGAAATTATACCATTTGTAAATTTATTTTGAAAAATTACTATGCAAGTGTAATTATATAAAATTTAACTATACATATTATACATGTATTATTCAGTTGAATTTCCTTTAATGCATTCTAAAATTTCTTGTAAGAAGAATATAACATAGGACTTAAAAATTTTTAATTACAATGATTTACAATTTTCAGTGAGAGGGTTCTTACTTGTTGGAGTTATTTTGATCAAAAACACATGCAATCAATGAAATTTTAATGTACTGACTTGTTTAAACATGCAATCAATCAATTGATTATGTCATTATGTGCACGTAACAAGAAGAGAAGAAAAAGAAGCATTAACTTACTTTCAAGCCATGTCAATATCCCTATATGACCTATCTAATTTTCAATAACTCTACTTTTGTTTTTTTCTAACCTTCTCTATAAAACAGTTGAAGCTAATGACCAGCTTATCCTTGTTGAAAGAATTTTTGAGCATGAACAAGTCTTTTAATTTTATTTTCACAAATTTGCCACCAAATAATAATAATAATGATAATTAAAATAAAAAGAAAGATCTGAACACTTTGTCAAGGAACATAAACTATGAGTAGGTAGAAAATCTTATATATATATATATAAACATATCTCATCATACAATAATATTTTACTTATGTAGTTAGAGATAAATTGACATGACATTTAAAATCATCTAGTATATTCATAATATTTGATTGATCAGTGCTGATGTTTGCCCCGGGTCAAACCCCAAAACTAATCCAAATGACGTCGTTTCGTGTTTTTTTTTTATCAGCATCAAAACGGCACCGTTTGCTATGCTTCTCATCTCTGTATCGGCACTGGATAACTGATAACTCTATGAAATGAGAGTTATTATGGAAATTCTAGACTTAAATCAAGATCACTTAGAGAGTGAATGATGTGTCTTTATTGCATTTTTATTACATTTTGCATAAACATTCATTTTAGTTTAGTCTTAATAAGTTTTGCTTAATTTAAAGTAATTCGTGCTCAAATTGTGTGCATAATTGTAGGTTTCTAGAAGCTTATAATTCATGAAAGGAATGCTGATGCAATAGGCTGGAAAAAAGGAGGATGAACATGGCTATAAAAGAATTAAAACAAATCTGGAACAATGCAGTTGTTGTAGCCGTTGCTGTAGCAACCATTGCTGTAGCAATCCTGGAACAACGACAGAGAAAATTCTGCATGGGATAATTGTAGAATTACGATCTGCAGTTTCTTAATCTGACTTATGTGCGACTTAGGCTTCCGTTTACCCTAATTTTCAACTATAAAAGAAGCACACATCATAAGGAAAAGAGGGAGCCGTCACCCAAGGAGAAAAACACAAAGAAACAAAAGAAAAATAAGATTCAAGAGAGAGATTAAGGGCTGCACAAGAGGAGAATTTGCAGAAATCAATTGGGAGCTCAATCCTTCTTATTATTCTTTTGTTTTCTCGTTTTCTATTTATTTATGGGGATGTGTTTCATGGCTGAAACTTTGTTCTTTATTTTTCTTTTACAAACCATGAACTAAATTTATTTGTGGTTGAGTGATAAACAATCTTGATGGTTTATTGACTGAATATATGTGTTGCTGCATGTTTGCTGTAGCAGTTTGTTTTATAGTATTTATTTTTATTCATTATTTTGGTTGATCACCCATTTAATGATACAAGTTAGAAGAGAGCTGCAAAAGGGCCTATCTTAGTGGAACATATTAGAGCAATACTTGGTTTTAGATTGAGTTTCCTGGATAGAGTTTAACTTATTCCAAAAGGGTCATGCTTAATCTAAAATTAGTGATGACCTAGATATATGGATTCACCTTGTAGGGTAAATAGAACCTAAGCGTGTAATGTTATATCTTATATTGGCATAACAATAGATCACTGTTAGGTTGCATATAGATATAAGATATCCAACATGCGACGGCTGAGGATACATAAGGATTCTGTCTAGTCCTGTAGCAAATACTGCAGCAACCGAGCCAACCATTAGAAAACAGTCAATACCATTAGGAGAGTTTATTCACTCAACTACTATATATTCCCATTAGTTTTATCCTTGAGCTTGACGTGATAGTTTACTTTGTTGCATTTTATTTATTGCGTTTTTATTTTAATTAGTACATTAGTTTCATTAATTGTTTATTTTATTTTAGCACAAAATCTGCACTGTTAAGATTGCTGTAGCAAATCTGATAACATCAATCCCTGTAGAGACGATCTTGAATACTCATCACTTTATTACTTGTTGTGTACACTTGCACATTGACACCAATATCATTAGTATTTATACACCAACAATAACCAAAAGGATTTACCAATCAACGCCACAAAACCATTGTATCTGCGATCCTCCTGACAAAACGACTTTGCACCTTCTTGATTCTACCAATCAACGCCAGCACCATCAGCCTCAACCCACATTCAATTTGCTCAATCTGTGACATCAAATTCTTGGACATATTCCTCCACGCCATGAACACATGCCACAACCTATTATCAAAAAATTCATCATCATCGTCTTCTTTTTCTTCTTCACTTTCTTCATAAAGAAGTGATCTAACAAGGTTGGTGAAGACACAAGGGTGGAGATCGCGAAGAAAGAGGAATGAGATTTCAAGACTGTTGCACCAAGACGGGAAGAGAAGCTCGGTTGGGTTTTCTTGGGTGGCCGCGATGTCTAATGCGCCGTAATAGAAAAGAAAATGGCTGAGGAGGAGGTCGACGTGAGAGTAGAGGAGGGTTTGCGAAGAAGATGAAGAAAGAGATTTGTGAATGAGAGGGAGGAGGGTTTTTTACGAAGTGTTGAACTAGTTTGTGTAGTTATCTTTGAAGGCAAGTGTTTGCGATTTCTTGCGGGAGAAAAGAGAAGCCAAGGATCTTGGCATCTTTGAAGAAGATGATGATTTGAGCTTGATGTGAGCAAATTCGTTGTTTCTTCTTAAGCAGCTAAAGAAAAAGAGACAGGAAAGGGGAAACAATGGAGGAAAGGGGAAATATTTGGCAAGCAAAACGCGTCGTTTTTAGCTTTAGTTGGGAAACGGCAGGTTTTGAGTTTTCAGGGTTTGACCCAGGGTTTGACTCGGGGAAACTATCATTTTCCTTGATTTATTAACTATCATTTCACATAATCATCTGGTAGATTTGAATTAAATGGTCTCATGTTTGTTGAGGTGCAGACTTTGTTTGGGTAACGTTACTCCTTTAAATTTGTGACCATATCAATATTACAGCAGTCAATTCATAAATAATCTTTTTCTCCTCATCCATCATCCTTCCCTAGTTTGCTAAAATAATAGACTCATGCACACCCACAAAGAGGGTGGATGTCTATCCAAGACCATGAAATACTTTCCCACTTGGAACGGAAAAAAAAATGATATGATCAGATAAATATGAAAATATGTTGAAACGTTTTTTAAAATCTTAAGAGTGTATATGTACATTTGCAGATTGAAGATTAATTTGAGACATAGGGATAGATCGTTCGAGATAGATTATCCACACATTCTAGTTCCATGTACTGTGTATTATATAAAATATTATAAATGACCAAATCTATGTGACATATATATGAATCATCAAACAACACTTTAAATTTACAAGATTATTTGAATGGAACGCCCGCAATCCCCAATATTAACAAAGCACCACTTTTTTACTTCATTGATCATAAACAATTTCTAGTATTGGTGTCAGTCTTAACATATGAAAATTAGATGTAGGAAAAATAAGCACTTACAACAAATACACAATTAAAAAATTATCAGTTGAACATTAACAAATTAGCAAAATAAATAATCTAAGGATAGTTATGTACATACTCGTGGAGAATTCACTAATCTTCATTTATAAAGCATGAAAAAAAAGAACCAATAAACTTGGTAAGTCTTCGGATCGTTATAATTCAATCCGACTATGAAAGGCTACTTATGCCATAATTCATTTCTCACCCCCTAGAGTTGGAAAGAATTTGAGATAGACACATACCTAGCGTAATCAACATCAAAGGAGTTCAATTTCTTGTAGCTTCTGTCCTCATGGTTTTGGCTTGTTCATTGGCCATGGCCACTGCCTCTGTCCCTAGCCATCTCCAGGATTTTTGTGTTGCCATCAATGATTTCAAGTTCAAGACATGTGGAGTCAGGAGTGTATCTTTTTTCTGTATATGAGTGGGAAAATTATCAAAATCCTCTTATTGTTCAAGTAAATCTACTATTTCTCTTCTTACGTTTCAAAACTCATTAAAACTCTTTGGCATTAAAATGATTAAATGAACTTTCTAATTTTTTGTCTATTTTTATTTTACCATTAAAATCAGACTTATGATTAATTTTTTCCTTTTATTGATTAATTGTTGACCTTTGTGTATCATAAGTCTAATTATGGGGATAAAATAGTAAAAGACACAAAAAATAAAAACGAAACAGAATCTTCTTAACAAGTAGTTTTGATTGATTTTCAGGGCACAATATCCCTAAAAGTACAGCAAATCAAGTGGGCTCAATAGTCACAACTGTAAATGTAGAACAGATTCTAGGGCTCAACACTACTCGGCATATCCGTAGTTTGTATTGACTACGCGGCAAACGGCGGCCAAACCCACCTCACACTCAGCCTCGTGCCACAAAATCCCAGTAGTCTAGGAGGACACTCTCTTTGTTGGCTTTGTGACATCAAACCAGCTTAATAACGCACTCTTCGCCAGAGCCCTGAACAAAGGAGATGTATTTATGTTTCCAATTGGGCTCATTCATTTCAAAGTGAATATTGGAACAACCAATGCTGTTTGCCATTGCTGGTTTGAGCAGCCAGAATCCTAGCATTATTACAATTGCAGATGCAGTCTTCGGATTTGATCCACCAATTGATCCTTATGCTCTCGCCAGGGCATTCCAACTTGATCCATATGTAGTGAACTCTTCAAGCGTAGTGAAAGCCCTTCAAGCAAAGTTCGGGGCCAACTAGTTGCATGGAGACATGGTTTAGTTACTATATATATATATATTCCAACCAGGAATTTTAAAATGCAGTAAAAATTGAGAAAGCTCTTAAACCATATGGTTTAAAGATATAATTTTATAATGCTCATAAAATTATGAAATGTTTTGAAGGAGGATTTTTTTTTTAATAAACCAGAAAAATACAGCATAGAAATCTAAAATAATAAATAAATAAGAGAAAATACTCTCAAATAGAGAGACTCCAATACCCTCACTTTCATTAGGTTTCTACCAAGTTATTAATAAAGTGGAACTATTTGAACTCATTAAAATATTCTCTTTGCCATTTAATTATGAATTGAACAAATTGAACTTGGTTTGAAATCATATAGCAAACATTAGATTAGGATACTTTTGGGTTAAGAAAGGCAATTTAATTGGCTTTTGATGGTTATCAGTTTACGCATAATCAAGGATTTACTTCTGGCCCAATTCTCGGCTATAGCATAAAAAGATGTGAAAATGCTGAAGAGACATCAATGCATTCACGCCAAGAGTATGCAATTGTTGTTTCAAAAGACTGCATTTGTGGATTTCTGCCATAAAACAGAAGTCCAAAAATCATTGTAAGCAAACTAAATGAGAACTAAAATTGGTACCACCTCTACAAAAAAGGCCAGAACTATCTTTGTAACATTGGTTCTGTCATACATAATTGTGGGTTCATTCTATATTAGAAATGAAGCAATGAGAAGTGCTTATAAATAAGCAACCGACGTACACAGAGTAACAGATAACTGAAGAAGCAAAGCTAAATAACAAAGTTGAAACAGCACAATTTCCCAAACAAAACCTAAATACATTGTAACAGGATCCCAAACCGTTTTAACCTCTGACTAGTTGATCTCTCATAGCTCTCCAATATACAGAGGTGATGCTCCATATATTTATGGATTTTAGTCTCACAAAAATATTCTTCCTAACTACCCGAAGTTGTTTGGGCAAAAGAATAAATAGAGGTTTGTCATCTGCAACAAATAAAACCGAAAGATTTCAGAAACAGAAAACTTTCAAAAGCCTTTGTCAAAAATCACCCAGTTAATCATATCCATATAGAAGAAGATAATCTTATTCAGACTAGAGAAGAAGTTCCTAAATCAAAGCTTTATCCACATAACTAAAGAAAGAATCAAGATTCCTGTTTCTACATTGAATCTTCAACATGCTTTATGCAACAAATGAACAGAAAGATTACAGCAACAGAAAACTTTCAAACACCTTTGACAAAAATTACCCAGTTAATCACATCGATATAGAAGAAACAATATTCTCTATACTACAGTAGAAGTTCCTAGGTCAAAGCTTCATCCACATAATTGAAATAACAAGTAAGATCCTTATTTCTACATTAATTCCCCAACAAGCTTCGTTCAAACGAAAGTGCTAAATAAATTGAACTAAATATTTCATGGACAAAAGGAAACAATCCACAGAATGCAGATTGTTACGAAGATAACTTCCCCTGCTTTTGAAGGAGGATTAAAAAAAGATGATACAAAACCATATAAAGATTTACTGTTACCAAATATATCAAAGATATACATGTTTATAATCATTAACAGAGTAGCAATGAGGGACATGCACAAGCTTTTCCGAAAAAATATGGGCATAGCGCAAAGGTGAAACAAACTGTAATAGAGAGACTGTTGTGTGCGGAATGCGGAATCAAGCACACCGAATAATCATAGAAAAATAAAGGACACAAGAATTACGTGGTTCGGCAATATGTCTACGTCCACGGGACAAGAGAAAAATAATTGTATTATTAACAATTATTTGAGTACAAATTTGAGTAAAGAAACCTCACTTTCCCAGAACCTAAATACACCCAGTATTCTCACACACACTCTCCAATTGCTCACACTCTCAGAACTCTCAAAAGCTTAGAAACTTATAAGCTTAACAAAGTTTTAGGATGCTTAACAAATGAAAAACTCCTCTATTTATAGGAAGTATTTTGCACTATTACAAATTCGACGCTCACCAACAATTTGCCAAATTGTCAAAGTTGTTGTGAAATTGTCAAACTATCACATGCTTCACCAACTCATTTGGCTTCATTTTCCATGATTCCATCCACATGCTTCATCAATATTTCCAAAATTGTGGCTAGAAGGTTATGCATGTCAAAAAGCTATTTTGACTTTTCAACAATTCTCCACCTCGGCGAAAATTTGTCCAAATTTGAGCCAACTCCTAACGAACCATCATCCCCAATGTAATCATTCAATAAGGATCTAGAATGGATGTGTCGCTTCGACTGCCTACGTACCCAAAATATGAAATCAAGCCAACCGTAGTTCATAATTCTCCAAACTCAATGCATTCGAAGAATTAGTTTCAATCCGTATAAAGATTTACTCAATTTGCACACACGATTCTCCTTTCCAGCAACTTTGAAACCACAAGGCTAAGTTATTTAGATTTTCTCCTCCAAATCTCCATGTAAGAATGTCGTCTTAATATCCAATTGAGCAAACTCTAACTCATATTGTGCAACTAAGGCAAGTAGGATACGAATGGAAGTATGTTTTACAACTGGAGAGAAAACTTCATTGTAGTCAATACCTTCCTTTTGAGCAAAACTTTTTGCAACGAGTCTTGCCTTATATCGAGGAGTTGATTGATTCGGAGATCCTTGCTTCTTGGTGTAGACCTATTTATTGTCAATAGTCCTTTTCCCCTTTGGTAAGTTCCCAAGTTTGGTTTTGATGGAGAGATTTCATCTCTTCTTCCATGGCTAACTTCCATTGATCACTTTCACTGTTGTGTAATGCTTCACCGAAAGTGTTGGGGATGTCATCATCAATAACTGGAAGTGCATAGGCTACCACCATGTCTTTAGTAAGCCATCCGGATTTCTTTATCTCTCTTCTTAGCCTCCTTATTGCTATAGAATCATCATGATTTACATCATCAATTGTTTCTTCATTTTGTGGGACACTAGAAGAAACAACCTCTTTTTCAACTCTAGGTGTCACCTCCATAGTCGAACCATTCTCTGATGTAGAACTAACTGGTACATATGGAGTTGCATCAAGCTCCACCCGCTCCAATACCTCTGTGGTCTTGTTCTCCACCTGTTGAGAACTTGAAGTTTTCATCATTGAAGCTTCATCAAACGTGATATCTCTGCTACACACAAACTTTTTGTCTTCGAGATCCCAAAGCTTGAAGCCCTTTACTCCACCTTTGAATCCCAGAAAGATAGTTTTTCTAACACGAGGATCCAATTTACCATCTTTGAGATGATAATAAGTTGGACACCCGAATATACGAAGGGAATCATAGTCTTGTGCATGCTTTCTAGACCACATTTCCATAGGAGTTTTACCTCCAATTGCAACAGAAGGCAATCGATTTATTAAGTGACTTGTGTAACTCACAGCCTCAGCCCAAAACTTTTTATCTAAACCAGCATTAGATAACATACATCGTACGTTCTCCAGCAAAGTACGATTCATACGCTTATCCACACCGTTCTGTTGCGGAGTATGTCTCACCGTGAAATGTCTTTTAATACCCTTGTTCTGGCATATTTGCAAGAATGGATTAGAAGTATATTCACCTTCATTATCAGATCGTAATACTTTGATCTTTTTACCAGTTTGAGTCTCTACCAATTTCTTCCATTTCACGAAAATCTCTAGAACCTCATCCTTTGCTCGCATGGTGTACACCCACACACGTCTAGAGAAATGTAACAAAATAATGGCTTCTACCAATTGATGCAGTCTTGGTTGGTCCCCATACATCACTGTGAATATATTCAAGGATCTCACGAGTATCGTGATTAGTTGTACCAAACTTGACCCTTGTTTTCTTGCCTACTACACAATGCTCACAGAAATTTAATTTACAGGTTTTGGTACCTTTTAAGAGTCCTTGCTTCATCAGAGTTTGCAAAGACTTCTCTCTAGTATGTCCCAGTCATACATGTCATAGCTTGGTGGTGTCACTGTGCGCCTCAGCAACATTTACTTCATCAGTTGTACCTCCCTTCAAATAGTACAAATTGTGATGCTGAACCCCTTGCAGAATCACCATAGCCCCATACGTGAACTTCATTATGCCATTTTCAATAGTAACCTTGTCGCCTTTAGCTTCTAGAGCACCCACCGAAATTAGATTTTTCTTTAAAGTTGGAAAATATCTAACCTCTTTCAGTTCTTTGACCATTCCATCAAACATTTTGAGCCAAATTGTTCCTATCCCCATTGTGCGACAAGGTTGATCATTCCTCATCACAACTGCACCGGATTCCAAATTACGAAAATTCGTAAACCATTCTTTAATAAGACACAAATGATAGGTTGCTCCAGTATCAAGTATCCACTCACTTGAACTAGCCACGTATGCTGCAGGAGTAATACTTCATGAATAATCAATAGTCCTCATCTTTACGTGCCATGTTTGCTGCTGCTGGTTTCTTTCCATCTCTCTTTTGAGCCTTTGGACAATCTTTCCTCCAATGGCCCTTTTCATAACAAAAGACACACTCATCTCGAGCTATATTTCTGCTTCTCGATTTGGATCAAGAAGCAGAAATCGACTCGGTGTTAATGAAACACATGCAAATGTTGAGCAAAGTCCAGGACAACACCCTTGGCGTATCAGCATTCCGTATTGACTATGCGCCGAATGGGCAAAGCCCGCCTCACATTCACCCCCGTGCCAGTGAAATCCTGCTGGTCCTGGAAGGAACTCTTTATGCTGGTTTTGTGACATCAGACAACCTAAATAACACACTCATCACAAAAGTTCTGCATGAGGGAGATGTTTTCGTGTTTCCAATTGGTTTGATTCATTTCCACGTCAACATTGGAAACACAAGTGCAGTTGCCTATTCTGGTCTAAACAGCCAGTTCCCCGGTGAAATTACCATAGCCGACACGATCTTTGGAGCCCATCCTCGAATCAAACCCGATTTTCTTGCCAAGGCATTCCAGTTGGACCCAAATGTAGTGAAAGATCTTGAGAATAAGTTCGGTAATGGCAATTAGGAGAAGGAATTAATGAGCTTTAATATAAATGGCCTCTTCACCAGTGGCTTTGTTGTTCTAACTCCATATTATCATATCGGAATGTACTAAAAGAGGTTTCTTATAAACCTTTCTCCAAGCTGATTGTAGCCATATAATAAACATTATTTACTGTTGTTTTTATTTATCAGCTAAGCCTTTCCCATGCCTCTCCTTATACATATATTTTGTCCGTACACACAGACACACACACACACACACATATTCTAATTAATCTCTTCATTACTTTTTGTTATGCAAAATCTGATGTGAAACAGATTATATTAAGCCCCAAGATCAATTGGTAGATGACCAATTGATGTCGCTTGATAAGAGTAGACACACATAATGTTGAATATATGCATGCATGAAGCAAACAATTGCATGTGGTTATCATGTAACTTTTTGACTTTTGGCATAATTTGTTGACCAACCAATGTTGTTTCCCATTGCTACTTTGAGCAGCCCAACTCTTGGTGTTATTACAATTGCAGATGCAGTATTCGGATCTGATCCACCAATTGATCCTTATGCTCTCCCCAGGGCATTCCAACTTGAAATCTCCCAAACGTAGTGAAAGCTCTTCAAGCAAAGTTCGGGGCTAACTAGTTGCCTAGTTACATAGTTTAGCGCATGTGTGTATGTTCTAATAAGGGATTTTAAAGTGTAGGAAGGTTCGAGAAAGCTCTTAAACCATTCGGTTTAAGGTTATAATTTCATAATGCTCTTAAATTGTGGAGTTTAATATCTTTCTCTGACTTTCCCACATTTTAAAAATCTAGACCCGAAAACTACTATAAATATATAAACAAATGATATAATGACCAACTTGTATCCGCGTATATGAAAATAATGAATGTCGTAGTTCTTACGTAACTCGCATGGAATTTGTAAAATGTTTCGAAGGAGGATTTTCTTTTTTTAATAAACCAGATAAATATATCATAGAAATCTAAAACGATAAATAAACAAGCGAAAATACTCTCAAATACGTACAAAGAGAGCTAGAGACTCCAATATCCTCACTTTCATTAGCTTTCTCCCAAGTTATTAATAAAGTGGAACTATTTGAACTCATTAAAGTATTCTCTTCGCCATTTAATTATGAATTGAAAAAATCGAACTTAGTTTGAAATTATATAGCAAACATTGGATTAGAATGCTTTTGGGTTAGGAAAGGCAATTTAAATGGATTTTGAAGGTTATCAGTTTACATATAATCAAGGATTTACTTCTGACCCAATTCTCCTTAAAAGTTTTTAAGCTTTGTTAATTAAAACGTTTGGCATTTAGAGATTACTTTGGTCAACTTTATTTGTTCAACGAATTTTTTTAAATAAAAATAGTTACAAATATAGAAGCGAAAACATTTGCAAATTAAAATCATCTACTTCCAATTCATTAAGATTGATAGAATAAATAATAATTTTGAGTTATACAAAGATAAACTATTTGTACAATTATATAAAGGTTGAGTATAAACAGTTGGCCCATTTACAGTTGACAAACAATAATTGATTATTCTACAATGTGTGGCCGCGGGGGAAGATTTGTTGAGGCGGCAAACTATTTGGTGGAAATGACCGAAATGGGGTTGACTCCAATTTCCAGGTACTTTGATTTCGCTACTGATGGGCTGAAGAATTGTAGGAAGCATGATTTGGCTGAGAAGATAGAGCAGTGGGAGGTATCTCTTCGGTCTGTTTGATGCATGTCAATTAGCAGTTGAAGACAATTCCTTACAAGAATTGCACGAATCGAAAAGAATTCTTTTGGATTCTCCGCGTTTCCACTCAAGAATGATGTGAGTTCTTCATTATGAGAAGTTAGCTACTTGTTGAATTCCAGGTTCCCATTTGTTTTTGGCATGTCGGCATTGTTAATAAATTCTTGTTAATATGTTTGTCACGTTGTTCTTTTTACAGCATTCCGTAGACTGTTGCTTTTTTTTTTTCATGAATAATTTGGTTCAATTTATTTAGTACTTTAGTTTGAATGAAGCATGTTGGCGAATTAGCGTAGAAAAGGGATTTTGATTGCTTTTTCAGTTATGTGATGAAGCTTTGACCTAGGAACATCTACTGTAGTCTTAAAAAATATTGTTTTCTTCTATATCGATGTGATTAATTGGGTGATTTTTATCAAAGGTGTGTGAAAATTTTCTGTTTCTGATAAATTTCGGTTTTATTTGTTGCAGATGACAAACCTCTATTTATTCTTATGCCCAAACACTATTGCGCGAAACTATTATGCGATAGGGATTACAATTGCGAGACAGATGACCCTCGATAAATTTAGACAACTAGTAGAACTTAGAATTTAAATTTTTTTATTTTTAAGTTTTTCCAATATTTCAATGTTATTCTCACATATTTAATTAAAATTAAATAATTCTTAAGAACATATGAAACATGTTTCTATAATAGGCCTAAAACGACACTTTAGAAAATACATGTTTATGTTAATTTCTCTTATACATTTATCTGTTAGATACAAATATGATATCAATGTGAGATAAACTCTTTCATAAATTTCGTGTTTCACAAGACCAACCAAAACTTTCACGAAATAAATAAATAATTAGTTAATCCGAAACTTCTTTGGTTAATGTGTTACATGTAGAATGTGTTTGAATACATTACTTAGCAAGCGGGTAGTTGATTTTGTTGATGAAAATGGAAACTGGAATTGGTGTTTGTTTAGCCACTTGGTGCCTAATAACATACTTTTAAAGATTGCTTCAGTTCATCCTCCTAAAGCTTCTCACGGACATGACAGTTACTTTTGGGGAGTTTCCTCTAATGGAATTTTCTCTGTAAAATCTGCTTATGAGCTTTTAGATGATCCTATTGGCAATGGAGATCGTAACTTTTGGCGTTTGGCTTGGAGTTGGAAGGGACCAGAGAGCATCCGTGTTTTTCTTTGGCTCCTCTTGCATGGTCGGTTGAAAACGAGGAAGGAGCTTCATAGGAGACAGTTGGTTGTTTCTACTCAATGTGATAGATGTGGAGGGCAGGTTGAGGATATTCTTCATGCTCTCCGTGACTGTGTTACGGCCAGGAGGGACTGTTCTTATCTCTTGCCTACCCATCATCCCCCTAGCTTTTTTCTTTGCTCTCTTACTGATTGGCTGCAGATTAATCTGATGAGAAATACAAACGACACAAGTCAGGAGTATTGGAGAGTATGTTTTGGAGTAGCGGTGTGGAGATTATGGTATTGGAGGAATGACGTTCTCTTTAATCATGGCTCGTGGGAGAGTGGCTTTATTGCCACAGTCATAAAGGTTCGAACACATGAGATATTACGCTGTATTCACCAACCTTTGCTTGGGAAACAACAGCGAGTGGAGACTTTGATAAGGTGGAAAGCTCCCATTTGGCCGTGTGTCAGTTTAAATACGGATGGTGCCAGGAAGGGGTCTGGACATGCTGGGGCTGGTGGATGGATTCGGGATTTCAATGGAAATTGGCTCATGGGCTTCACTGTTAACCTTGGAATGTGTTCAGTTCTCTCGGCTGAGCTTTGGGGTCTTTTGCATGGCTTGAGAGTGGCTTGGGATCATGGCTATAGACGGCTTCAAGCGGGAGTGGATAATAAGAGCATAGTGCATCTTTTGGAAAGGGCTCATCCTTCAGCCAACGAAAATACAATTCTTGTCAAAGCTATTCAGAAATTATTAGCACGCGACTGGATCGTCCACATGGAGCATGTGTACTGAGAGGCAAATAGTGCTGCGGACTTCCTTACTTCCTATAGCCTAACTACACCTATAGACTTGCATGTTCTTCTTTCTCCTCCCCCTGCTATTTTTGGTTTACTTTGTAATGATGCTTATGGAATTGCACACTCTCGTTTAGTGTTGCACTAGCTCTTCGTGAGCCCTTCTTTAATTAAAAAAAAAAATTCATTATAATTTTAAACAAAATAAATTTAGTCTATACTATATTTCACTCGTCAATGGGAGTTCTTTTCACCCTTCGGCTATTGGACTCTCGTAATTTAGGGTTATCATTATTGTTATTGTTATTATTGGTCATAATTTTAAAATTTGTTGGGAAATCTGTGGATTTATATATTAAACATCTAAATTCATAATACGTATGAAATAAATTGCATCTCACACAAATATAAACAGTAATTTTACTTGAATTAAACACCCACATCCTATGTTATAATATTATGCGTAAGAAAACTTACACACTCGACCATTTTATTATAATTTGGACTTGCTGAAGTATATTATTCACTCAGATTTATCACCCATCAGTCAATTTATTAAACCATGATTATTGTAGAATAATCAATTATTGTTTGTCAACTGTAAATGGACCAACTGTTTATACTCAACCTTTATATAATTGTACAAATAGTTTATCTTTGTATAACTCAAAATTATTATTTATTCTATCAATCTTAATGAATTGGAAGTAGATGATTTTAATTTGCAAATGTTTTCGCTTCTATATTTGTAACTATTTTTATTTAAAAAAATTCATTGAACAAATAAAGTTGACCAAAGTAATCTCTAAATGCCAACCGTTTTAATTAACAAAGCTTAAAAACTTTCAAGGAAAATTGGGTCAGAAGTAAATCCTTGATCATATGTAAACTGATCACCTTCAAAATCCATTTAAATTGCCTTTCCTAACCCAAAAGCATTATAATCCAATGTTTGCTATATAATTTCGAACGAAGTTCGATTTTTTCAATTCATAATTAAATGGCGAAGACAATACTTTAATAAGTTCAAATAGTTCCACTTTATTAATAATCTGGAAGAAAGCTAATGAAAGTGAGGATATTAAAGTCGCTAGCTCTCTTTGTATTTGATAGTATTTTCGCTTGTTTATTTATCATTTTAGATTTCTATGCTATATTTATCTGGTTAATTAAAAAAAAAGAAAATCCTCCATCGAAACATTTCACAAATTCCATGCGAGTTACGTAAGAACTACGACATGCATTATTTTCATATACGCGGATACAAGTTCATCATTATAACATTTGCTTTTATATATATGTATGTATGTATGTATGTATGTAGTAGTCGGGTCTAGATTTTTAAAATGTGGAAAAGTCAGAGAAAGATATTAAACTCCACAGTTTAAGAGCATTATGAAATTATAACCTTAAACCGAATGGTTTAAGAGTTTTCTCGAACTTTCCTACACTTTAAAATCCTTTATTAGAACATACTCACACGCGCGCTAAACTATGTATCTAGGCAACTAGTTAGCCCCGAACTTTGCTTGAAGAGCTTTCACTACGTTTGGAGAGCTTTCACTACGTTTGGGGAGCTTTCAAGTTGGAATGCCCTGGGGAGAGCATAAGGATCAATTGGTGGACCAGATCCGAATACTGCATCTGCAATTGTAATAACACCAAGATTTTGGCTGCTCAAAGTAGCAATGGGAAACAGCATTGGTTGGTCAACAAATTATGCCAAAAGTCAAAAAGTTGAATGATAACCACATGCAATTGTTTGCTTCATGTATGCATATATTCAACATTATGTGTGTCTACTCTTATCAAGCGACATCAATTGGTCATCTACCAATTGATCTTGGGGCTTAATATAATCTGTTTCACATCAGATTTTGCATAACAAAAAGTAATGAAGAGATTAATTAGAATATGTGTGTGTGTGTGTGTGTCTGTGTGTACGGACAAAATATATGTATAAGGAGAGGCATGGGAAAGGCTTAGCTGATAAATAAAAACAACAGTAAATAATGTTTATTATATGGCTACAATCAGCTTGGAGAAAGGTTTATAAGAAACCTCTTTTAGTACATTCCGATATGATAATATGGAGTTAGAACAACAAAGCCACTGGTGAAGAGGCCATTTATATTAAAGCTCATTAATTCCTTCTCCTAATTGCCATTACCGAACTTATTCTCAAGATCTTTCACTACATTTGGGTCCAACTGGAATGCCTTGGCAAGAAAATCGGGTTTGATTCGAGGATGGGCTCCAAAGATCGTGTCGGCTATGGTAATTTCACCGGGGAACTGGCTGTTTAGACCAGAATAGGCAACTGCACTTGTGTTTCCAATGTTGACGTGGAAATGAATCAAACCAATTGGAAACACGAAAACATCTCCCTCATGCAGAACTTTTGTGATGAGTGTGTTATTTAGGTTGTCTGATGTCACAAAACCAGCATAAAGAGTTCCTTCCAGGACCAGCAGGATTTCACTGGCACGGGGATGAATGTGAGGCGGGCTTTGCCCATTCGGCGCATAGTCAATACGGAATGCTGATACGCCAAGGGTGTTGAGTCCTGGAATTTGCTCAACATTTGCTTCTGTTTCATTAACACCAAGTCGATTTGTTGTGTTTCCAGGCTTGTTTAGCCCTGACAAGAAGAAATCTTCAGCTGTCGCAAGCTTGGGGTCCTTGCAGAACTTCCCATTCACAAACACTACAAGAACACACACACACATACACACACAAAGGGGGAAAAAAAGAATAATTAAGTAGCAGCTTACGTGGTCTATGACATAGTTTTTAACATGGACATAATCATTGCTCCCTTTAAGAGAAGATTATCCATTTGATACTCATTTTTTTAGCAGCAATGTTACTGCATAAAATTTTGTACCATCTTCGAAAAACACTCTCTATAAAAAATTTTAACCATATGAAGGCCTTGATTGGTTGTTATCGTGGTTAGCCCTTTGTAGCTTACGAGCTGTATATTTTATCTTATATTTTATGATGAAAAATATATAATATTTTTTATTATTTTTTGTTTAAATTATTATTTAAAAATTATATGTTATATACTATCAATTTTTATTTGATATTTATAATTTTTTTTATAACAATTATAACATTTTTAAACTACAGTATCTTAATATCAAACAAAACATGAATTAAAAAATAATAGAGAGAACGAAGACATGAATTAAAAAGTTCCAATCAAGAATGTCAAAAGCATTTTTAATGTCAATCTTCAAGGTAACATTCCCTCCATGACTCTTGCGATTGAGCAGATTAATTCATTCAGAAATAGAGCTGATACGCTCATGAATGCCTGTCCTTGATGAAAACCGTCTGTTGAGACGAGATAATGTTAGGAAGCAAAGAACTTAATCTGTCAGCAAGAATTTTAAAAAGTACAAATCCAACGAAAGTTTTCCTAGTATGATAGTTTTGTGCGGTAACATTAGTTTTATATGTAACTATGACAACAAACATCACTCATTTATCTTAATTACCTTGGACATGTGGTATAAAATCTTTAAAAACTCAAGAGAAATAAAATTAAAAACTCAAGATAAATTAAATTAAAAGAGGATCCTATTTCCTTGATCTGAATTCTCACGATCTTTTAAAGATTTATACCGCATATCCCTTAGTGCTAGTATATGATTATGTTTTAACTACTTTTATTTTTTAATTTATTAACCACCAGTAAATTGAGTAAATTTAACTTAGGAACATATCAGATTATGAGAGGATTCTAATCCCTAAAAAAAAATATAAAATACAGTTGTCCAATAATTTTTATAAAATTATTTTCCTATAGGAATAATATCTGCAAAATATTTAAGTACATGCAATTGGACAATTAAGGGCCTGTTCGGCAATGTCTTGCAGCCCTCGTTTTCATTTTTGTTTTCAAAATTTACGTGTAGAACTTGTTCGGTGGGTCACATCTTAGATGCAAATTGTAAAACATACAAAACAAAGCCTGGCTGACTGTAATAAAACCCGAAACAGGTTATACACGTTTCCGCTAATCTTCAAAACGAACCATAAAATAAAATAAGAAACAATATTTTAACGCCTTTTCGAAAGCATAATTAAAGTAATTTTCATCTTCTTCCCTTCTCTCCCTCGTCGTCAAATCTTATCATTAACTGTCTCATCTTCTTCCTCTCTCTCCCTTACCAAGTTATACATGTTACTGCTTTTTCCATTTTTATCCATCATTTTTCAATTGACTTTGTACTTTTCTTCAATTTACTCAACTCATTGGAGAGAAACGAGTTGAAGAATTTATGAAAATGAGTGAGAAAGAAATTCATATCTCTGGCAACAGACTAACAGTTGGGAATCATGTTCCGTAGATATCGATGTTACTGCTTTTTCCATTTTTATCCATCATTTTTCAATTGACTTTGTACTTTTCTTCAATTTACTCAACTCATTGGAGAGAAACGAGTTGAAGAATTTATGAAAATGAGTGAGAAAGAAATTCATATCTCTGGCAACAGACTAACAGTTGGGAATCATGTTCCGTAGATATCGATGTTACCGGACTTGATTGGTTTGTTGTTGGACTTAACGGAGAAGCATTATTAGCCTTTTTTTTTTCTTTTTCATAGCAATTTTCGTAGCTGCTTTAACCATTTTTAGTTCTTTAAATGCTTTACCAAGTCAATGATGCACATGTTTTTTTCATTGCGTGTTAAAGTCACCAAATCATGTGCTTCAAGAAAAAACGTGGAAGACTAGGATCAGAAGGAACCTCCATGTGTGGTTAGCCATAAAATTTAAATAACATTTGGTTAACATGATGATATAGAACCTATGTTTTTATTAAGGGATACCAAAATTTCCTTTTGACTTTAATTCAAAAAACTGACTTTAAAATTTTTAATAAATATAAATAATTTAATTTGTCTAAAATATTTTTTAATATATAACATAATTTTTAAAGTGTAAATATGATATTGATTTTAATAGTATATTTGTATTTGTTATTAAAATTTTAAATAAAACTTTTGATTAAATAGATTTTATAATTAATAAAATATATCTCATGTATTAATAATATTAAAATTATTTTATACAAAGTTGAAAATAATTTAAACTTTTAAATATTATTTTAATATTATATTTTTGTTTATTAAAAAAATTTAGTTTCATATAATATAAGATTGTACAATACTGAAATTATTTTAAAATGTATATATTGTTACATTTATTTTAACATATTTAATTTATACTTATTATAAAACATTAGAGTCAATCTTTTTTGTTAAGAAAGTCAAAAGGTATTATGGTACAAAAGGATCTTAGTGTCTTTTAGTGAGAACTTGGGGATTTACATGACCATTTTTCCAAATCTTGGGAAGAGACCTTTTCATAATTTACACTTAATTGCATATATGATTATATGATTTAAGCATAATAATTAAAATTTTAAAGTATACTATATTAATTTGAGTAATACTCGCTTATAAATAGATATTATATAATTTGTGGAGTAATCGATGTAAAATATGATGTATAATCAATTATTACAAATTTATTACACTATTAGTATACAATAAAATAAACTATCATTAAATAAGGCAACATCAATTAAGCTATAAATTACGTATCTAACTATATAAGTATATTGTTAAATAAATTTAATTTTTATGACTCATGAAAAAAAATTGCAATTTGGAGCAATAAATAAAGAGTTTTAAAATAGTAGTCAATATTGTTGTTAAATTATAATGTTGAACTTACCTAAAAGAGAAAATTTTTCCTTTCAATGATTAATTTAGGAAGCAAAATTAATGTTTTAATATATTTTCTTTTTTTTCTTGATTGCATTGATTTTTATGAATTTTTTTTTCACAAAATATTGTTTAATTTGAATTGAATTTACTGTGATTAAAGTGACTCAGTTGAATTGGATTCAAAGTAAATACCAATTTACAAATCTTAAAATTTACAAATCAATTTTCACTATTCCTGGTAGTGGCGAAGCTAGCACTATTTTTTGGGGTGGGCTAGATTTTTTTAAAATTCAATTTACTTCTCAAAAACTTTATTCTATACAAATGAATTTATTAAAATACACCAAACAAGAAAAAAAAAACAAAAAAAAAACAGTAAAAATGCAATGTAAATACATAAAAACACTATTGACAAAGTTTTATTCTGCGATTCTTCAAAAAAGAAAACTCATATATTATCTTATCTAAATTGATATTGCCTGTGATAATAATGCATTAGAGAATTATTAATTATTTTATCAAAAAATTTGACAAAAGTATAAGCTAATAACTAATTCAAAAACAGTATGAGTATGCGGGTGTGGCAGAGCCTGACAGTCACTCATGAGGTAGCAACTTGATGACTTGAATAGCTGAGTTATGGGAATTTAGATTTTGGATAATTTGATCAATTAGTCAGGGATTTGGGTCAATTTTTTACCCGGCTGTGCCCGCGGCTATTTTTGGCACATGGTGGCCCCTCGCAAAGTCTCGCCCCATTCCGAGTCCGGCGGACGAACTTGGCCAGCCCCCCCCCCCCTCACCAAGGCTATAGCCCACCCATTTTTTTGGCCTTTTTCCGCTAGGGGGTTTTGGTTCCCCGACCTTCGGGCGCTTATTTTTGGGCACGGCTGTGCCCGCGGCCTATTTTTGGCACACGGAGGCCCCTCGCGAAGTCTCGCCCCATTCCGAGTCCAGCGGACGAACTTCACCAGCCCCCCCACCAAGGCTATAGCCTTGTTAAAGTGCAATTTATACACTAGTTTTGTATTGTTTACTTCCCTTAATGTCGATGTTTTGCACTTGATAATAGTGATTTACTTGTGTTTTACTTTTATAGGTGCAATTCTATTAATTGGTGCTAAAATTGAGCTACAAGATGATGTTTAAGGATGATTGTTCTCTTGGAGAAATTATGAGCGTCAGAAGAACTTTGTTGATAAGGCGTGGGCGCGTGCTGTCAACTGCGGACCTGCAGTTTTTAGTTTAACGTGTTTTGTATTTTTGGTTATTTTTGTAATTTAATATTTCAGATATTAGTATTTTATTTTAAATAGAATTCTAAAGGAGAAGAGAGAGAGAGTATTTAAGAGAGGAATCTATTGTGAAAAAGGGGGATTGGAGAAAAACAAAGGAACCCTAGATCTAAACTTTTCTCTTCTTTCTATGAAGAACTAAACCTATTTTTCTGGTTGAAGGATAATGAAGCTTTGATTCATCACTACTGTGAGATCTATTTTATACTTTAATTGTTTTATTGCTTTTTGGGTATTTGTTTATTCTCTGAATTATTTTCATGATTATGTTTGTTAATTAGGTAATTGGCCACTATTTAATTATCAACTTAATCTATTGTTAATTAAAGGATTCATCGTATGAAGAATTTAATGTTTGTGACAAATAACATAGCAGAGAGTTGTGTTGTGAGAATAAACAATCTAATTTAAATGAATCATCATATGTGTTGATTAGGATTTGGGTCTCTATGATTTTTCAGGCTATCAATTGATTAAATCCTATGATCGTATCTAGGGTTGTCTATTGATTAGGGAAATAACCAACGGTCGTACCTTGATTATCGACTAGTTAAGGAGAGATTGACTATTAGAGGGTCTCAATAGCTATAACCGGTCTATTCATGAGTAATAATAATCTATATTTGAATCAATGATTAGTAGTCGAATCAAGCTGAGTTAATTCCTTCAACCAGAGCTTTCTCTAATTTGAATTACAACTTTAATTTGCATTCTTGTTATTTTAATTTGATTTTTATTATTGTCAACAATTCCCTCATTTTACGTTTTACGTTTTAAAAGGATTTAAATAATTACCGATCTCTGTGGACACGACCCTGCTCAATCACTATACATAATTTATTTAGAGTAGGAATTTATTTTTGTTGGCTTCGACAACCATCAAGCCCACCGGTTTTTCTGCCTTTTTCCGCTGGGGGTTTTTGTCGCCCCGACCTTTGGGCGCTTATTGTTGCGCGCGGCTGTGCCCGCGGCCTATTTTGGCACACTGAGGCCCCTCGCAAAGTCTTGTCCCATTCCGAGTTCGGTGGACGAACTTCGCCAGCCCCCCCCCCCCAAACCAAGGCTATAGCCCACCCGTTTTTTTGGCCTTTTTCCGCTGGGGGGTTTTGGCACCCCGACCTTCGGGGGCTTATTTTTGGGCGCGGCTGTGCCCGCGGCCTATTTTTGGCACACGGAGGCCCCTCGCAAAGTCTCGCCCCATTCCGAGCCCGGCGGACGAACTTCGCCCGCCCCCCCCACCAAGGCTATAGCCCACCCGTTTTTTTTGCCTTTTTCCGCTGGGGGGTTTTGCCGCCCCAACCTTCGGGCGCTTATTTTTGGGCGCGGCTGTGCCCACAGCCTATTTTTGGGCAACATTGTCCGTCGGACTGGGAATGGGACGAGACTTTGCGACGGGCCTTCGTGTGCCTGCGGGGAGTCACGGGCACAGCTGCGCCAAAAAATAAGAACCCGAAGGTCGGGGCGCAAAAACCCCCAGCGGAAAAAGGCCAAAAAAACGGGTGGGCTATAGGCATGGGTGGGGCGCGCGTATTTTTGGGCAACATTGTCCGCCGGGCTGGGAATGGGACGAGTCTTTGCGACGGGCCTCCGTGTGCCCGCAGGGAGTCACGGGCACAGCTACCCCCAAAAATAAGAACCCGAAGGTCGGGGCGCAAAAACCCCCAGCGGAAAAAGGCCAAAAAAACGGGTGGGCTATAGCCTTGGTGGGGGGCGCGGGCGAAGTTCATCCGCCGGACTCGGAATGGGGCCAGACTTTGTGAGGGGCCTCCGTGTGCCCGCGAGGAGTCGCGGCCACAGCCGTTCCCAAAAATAAGCGCCCGCAGGTCGGGGCTCCAAAAGCCCCCAGCGGACAAAGGCCAAAAAAACAGGTGGGCTATGGCCTTGGGTGGGGGTTACGTATTTTTGAGCAAAGTTCGTCCGCCGGACTCGGAATGGGGCGAGACTTTGAAGGGTCCTCCGTGTGCCCGCGGGGAGTCGCAGTTATAGCCTCACCCAAAAATAAGCACCCTAAGGTCGGGGCGCCAAAAGCCCCCAGCGGAAAATGGCCAGAACAACGGGTAGGCTATAGCCTTGGTGGGGGGCGCGTATTTTTAGGCAAAGTTCGTCCGCCGGACCCGGAATGGCGCGAGACTTTGCGAGGGGCCTCCGTGTGCCCGCGGGGAGTCGTGGTCACAGCCGCGCCCAAAAATAGGTGCCCGACGGTCGGGGCGCCAAGAGCCCCCAGCGGAAAAAAGGCCGAAAAAACGGGTAGGCTATAGCCTTGGTGGGTGGCGCGGGCGAAGTTCGTCCGTCGGACTCGGAATGGGGCGAGACATTGCGAGGTGCCTCCGTGTACCCACGGGGAGAAACGGGCACAGTCGTGCCCAAAAATAAGCGCCCGAAGGTAGGGGCGCCAAAAGCCCCTAGCGGAAAAAGACCAAAAAAACGGGTGGGCTATAGCCTTGGTGGGGGGTGCGGGAGAAGTTCGTCTGCCGAACTCGGAATGGGGCGAGAATTTTCGCGGGACCTCCGTGTGCCCACGGGGAGTCGCGGGCACAGCCGCGGCAATAAATAAGCGCCCGAATTTCAGGGCACCGAAAGCCCCCAGCGGAAAAAGGCCAATAAAACGGGTGGTCTATAGGCATGGGTGGGGGGCGCGTATTTTTGGGCAACATTGTCCGCCGGACTGCGAATGGGACGAGACTTTGCGACAGGCCTCCGTGTGCCCGCGGGGAGTCACGGGCACAGCTGCACCCAAAAACATGAACCCGAAGGTCGGGGCGCAAAAAGCCCCAGCGGAAAAAGTCCAAAAAAACGGGTGGGCTATAGCCTTGGCGGGGGGTGCGGGCGAAGTTCTTCCGCCGGACTCGGAATGGGGCCAGACATTGCGAGGGACCTCCGTGTGCCCGTGGGTAGTCGCGGGCACAGCCACGGCCAAAAATAAGCACCCGAAGGTCGGGGCGCCCAAATCCCCCAGCGGAAAAAGACCAAAAAAACAGGTGGGCTATAGCATTGGTGGGGGGCGCGGGCGAAGTTCGTCCGCCGGACTTGGAATGGGGCGAGACTTTGCGAGGGGCCTCTGTGTGCCAAAAATAAGCCGTGGGAATAGCCGCGCACAAAAATAAGTGCCCGAAGGTCGGGGCGCCAAAACCCCCCAGCGAAAAAAGGCCAAAAAAACGTGTGGGCTATATCCTTGGTGGGGGGGGCTGGCGAAGTTCGTTCGCCAGACTCGGAATGGGGCGAGACTTTGCGAGCGGCCTCCGTGTGCCAAAAATAAATAGCAGGCACAGCCACGCCCAAAAATAACTGCCCGAAGGACGGGGTGCCAAAATCCCCCAGCGGAAAAAGGCCAAAAAAACGGGTGCGCTATAGCCTTTTGGGTCCGGGGGGCTGGCAAAGTTCGTCCGCCGGACTCGGAATGGGGCGAGACTTTGTGAGGGGACTCCATGTGCCAAAAATAAACTGCGGGCATAGCCGCATAAAAAATAAGTGCCCGAAGGTCGGGGCGCCAAAACCCCCCAGCGGAAAAAGGCCAAAAAAACGGGTGGGCTATAGCCTTAGTGGGAAAAGCTGGCGAGGTTCGTCCGCCAGACTCGGAATGGGGCGAGACTTTGCGAGGGGCCTCCATGTGCCAAAACTAAGCCGCGGGCACAGCCGCGCCAAAAATAAGCACCCGAAGGTCGGGGCGCCAAAACCCCCCAGCGGAAAAAGGCCAAAAAAATGGGTGGGCTATAGCCTTAGTGGGGGGAGATGGCGAAGTTCGTCCACCGGACTCTGTATGGGGCGAGACTTTGCGAGGGGCCTCCGTGTGCCAAAAATAAGCCACAGGCACAGCCGTACCCAAAGATCGGGCGCCAAAATCCCCCAGCGGAAAAAGAATAAAAAAAGGGTGGGCTATAGCCTTGGTGGGAGGGGGCTGGCGAAGTTTGTCCGCCGGACTCGGAATGGGCCGAGACATTGCGAGGTGCCTCCGTGTGCGCGCGGGGAGTCGCGGGCACAGCCGCGTCCAAAAATAAGCACCCGAGGTTTGGGGCGCCAAAAGCCCCCAGCGGAAAAAGGCCAAAAAAATGGGTGGGCTATAGCCTTGGGTGGGGGGCGCGTATTTTTGGGCAAAGTTTGTCCGCCGGACTCGGAATGGGGTGAGGCTCTGCGAGGGGCCTCCGTGTGCCCCCAGGGAGTCGCGCCCAAAAATAAGTGCCCAAAGGTTGGGGTGCCGAAAGCCCCCAGCGGAAAAATGCCAAAAAAACTGGTGGGCTGTAGCCTTGGTGGGAGGGCTGGCGAAGTTCGTCTGCCGGGCTTGGAATGGGGCGAGACTTTGCGAGGGGCCTCCGTGTGCCAAAAATAAGCCGCGAGCACAGCCGTACCCAAAAATAAGCACCCGACGGTCAGGGTGTCAAAACCCCCCAGCGGAAAAAGGCCAAAAAAACGGGTGGGCTATAGCCCTGGTGGGGAGGGGGGCTGGCGAAGTTCGTCTGCCGGACTCGGAATGGGCCGAGACTTTGCAAGGAGCCTCCGTGTGCCAAAAATAAGCCGTGGGAATAGCCGCGCACAAAAATAAGCGCCCGAAGGTCGGGGCGCCAAAACCCCCCAGCGGAAAAAGGCCAAAAAAATGGGTGGGCTATACCCTTGGTGGGGGGGGCTGCCGAAGTTCGTCCGCCAGACTCGGAATGGGTTGAGACTTTGCGAGGGGACTCCGAGTTCCCACGGGGAGTCGTAGACGGAGCAAGGCCCAAAAATAAGCACCCGATGGTCGGGGCGCCAAAAGTCCCCAGCGGCAAAAGGCCATGAATACGGGTGGGCTATAGCCTTGGTGGAGGGGGTTGGCAAAGTTCGTTCGCCGGACTCGGAATGGGACGATACTTTACGAGGGGCCTCCGTGATCCCACGGGGAGTCGCAGATGGAGCCGCGCCCAAAAATAAGCACTGTCGGGGCGCCAAAAGCCCCCAGCGGAGAAAGGACAAGAATACGGGTGGGCTATAGCCTTGGTGGGAGGGGGGCTGGCAAAGTTTGTTCGCCGGACTCGGAATGGGGCGAGACTTTGCGAGGGGCCTCCGTCTGTCAAAAATATGCCGCTGTCACAGCCGCGCCCAAAAATAAGCACCCGAAAGTCGGGGAGCCAAAACCCCCTAGCGGAAAATGGCCAAAAAATGGGTGGGCTATATCCTTGGTGGGGGTGGGGGCTGGCGAAGTTCGTCCGCCAGACTCGGAATGGGGCGAGACTTTGCGAGGGGCCTCCGAGTTCCCACGGGGAGTCGCGGACGGAGAAACGCCCAAAAATAAGCATCCGAAGGTCGGGGCGACAAAAGCCCGCAGCAGCAAAAGACCATGAATACGGGTGGGCTATAGCCTTGGTGGGGGGGGGGGGCTGGCAAAGTTCGTTCGCCGGACTCGTAATGGGGCGAGACTTTGCGAGGGGCCTCCGTGCTCCTAAGGGGAGTCACGGACGGAGCCGCGCCCAAAAATAAGCACCCGAAGGTCGGGGCGCCAAAAGCCCCCAGCGGCAAAAGGCCAAGAATACGGGTGGGCTATAGCCTTGGTGGGGGGGGTGCTGGCAAAGTTCGTTCGCCGGACTCGGAATGTAGCGAGACTTTGCGAGGGGCCTCCGTCTGTCAAAAATATAGCCGCGCCCAAAAATAAGCGCCCGAAGGTCGGGGCGCCAAAACCCCCCAGCGGAAAAAGGCCAAAAAAATGGGTGGGCTATATCCTTGGTGGGGGGAGCTGGCGAAGTTCGTCCGCCAGACTCGGAATGGGGCGAGACTTTGCGAGGGGCCTCCGAGTTCCCACGGGGAGTCACGGATGGAGCAACGTCCAAAAATAAGGACCCGAAGGTCGGGGCGCCAAAAGCCCCCAGCGGCAAAAGGCCATGAATACGGGTGGGCTATAGCCTTGGTGGGGGGGGGGGGCGGGCAAAGTTCGTTCGCCGGACTCGGAATGTAGCGAGACATTGCGTGGGGCCTCTGTCTGTCAAAAATATGTCGCTGGCACAGCCGCGCCCAAAAACAAGCACCTGAAGGTCGGGGCGCCAAAAGCCCCCAGCGGAGAAAGGCCAAGAATACGGGTGGGCTATAGCCTTGGTGGGGGGGGGGCTGGCAAAGTTTGTTCGCCGGACTCGGAATGGGGCGAGACTTTGCGAGGGGCCTCTGTCTGTCAAAAATAAGCCGCGGGTGCAGCCACGCCCAAAACAAAGCGACCAAAGGTCGGGGCGCGAAGACCCCCTTGCGGAAAATGGAAAAAAAACGGGTGGGGTATAGCCTTGGTGGGGGGGGATGGCGAAGTTTGTCCGCCGGACTCGGAATGGGGCGAGACTTTACGAGGGGTCTCCGTGTTCCAAAAATAAGCCGCGGCCAAAAATAAGCGCCCGAAGGTTGGGGCGCCAAAAGCCCCCAGCGGAAAAAGGCCAAACAAATGGGTGGGCTATAGCCTTGGTGGGGGGGCTGGCGAAGTTCGTCAGCGGGACTCGGAATGGGGCGATACTTTACAAGGGGCCTCTGTATGTCAAAAATAAGCCGCGGGCACAGCGGCGCCCAAAAATAAGGGTCCGAATGTCGGGGAGCCAAAACCCCCAAACGGAAAAAGGCCAAAAAAACGGGTGGGCTATATAGCCTTGGTGGGGGCGCTGACGAAGTTAGTCCGCCGGACTCGGAATGGGGTGATACTTTACGAGGGGCCTCAGTGTGTCAAAAATAAGCCGCGGGCACAGCGGCGCCCAAAAATAAGGGCCCGAAGGTTGGGGCGCCAAAAGCCCCCAGCGGAAAAAGACCAAAAAAACGGGTGGGCTATAGCCTTGGCGGGGGGGGGGGGCCGGTGAAGTTCGTCCGCCGGACTCGGAATGGGGCGAGACTTTGCGAGGGGCCTCCGTGTGCCAAAAGTAAGCCGTGGGTACAGCCATGCCCAAAAATAAGAGACCAAAGGTCGGGGCGCAAAAACCCCCCAGCGGAAAAAGGAAAAATAACGGGTGGGCTATAGCCTTGGTGGGAGAGATGGCGAAGTTTGTCCGCCGGAGTCGGAATGGGGCGAGACTTTGCGAGGGGCCTCCGTGTTCCAAAAATAGGCCGCAGGCACAGCCGCGGCCAAAAATAAGCGCACAAAGGTTGGGGCGCCAAAAGTCCCCAGCGGAAAAAGGCCAAAAAAACGGGTGGGCTATAGCCTTGGTGGGGGCGCTGGCGAAGTTCGTCCGCAGGACTCGGAATGGGGCGATACTTTACGAGGGGCCTCTGTGTGTCAAAAATAAGCCACAGGAACAGTGGCGCCCAAAAATAAGGGACCGAATGTCGGGGAGCCAAAACCCCCAGCGGAAAAAGGCCAAAAAAACGGGTGGGCTATAGCCGTGGTGGGGGGGCTGGCGAAGTTCGTCCGCCAGACTCGGAATGGGGCGATACTTTATGAGGGCCCTCAGTGAATCAAAAATAAGCCGTGGGCACAGTGGCGCCCAGAAATAAGGGCCTGAAGGTTGGGGAGCCAAAAGCCCCCAGCGGAAAAAGGCCAAAAAAATGGGTGGGGGGACTGGCCAAGTTCATCCTCCGGACTCGGAATGGGGCGAGACTTTGCGAGGGTCCTCCGTAGGCCAAAAATAAGCCGCGGGCACAGCCATGACCAAAAATAAGCGCCGGAATGTCGGGGTGCCAAATCCCGCCAGTGGAAAAAGGCCAAAAAAACGGGTGGGCTATGGCCTTGGTGGGGGGGGGGGGCTGGCGAAGTTCGTCCGGTGGACTCGGAATGAAGCGAGACTTTGCGAGGGGCCTTCGTGTGCCAAAAATAAGTCGTGGCCACAGACGCGCCAAAAAATAAGTGCCCGAAGGTCGGGGCGCCAAAACCCCCCAGCGGAAAAAGGCCAAAAAAATGGGTGGGCTATAGCCTTGGTGCGGGGGGCTGGCGAAGTTCGTCCGGCAAACTCGGAATGAAGCGAGACTTTGCGAGGGGCCTCCTTGTGCCAAAAATAAGCCGCGGCCACAGCCGCACCCAAAAATAAGTGCCCGAAGGTCGGGGCACCAAAACCCCCCAGCGGAAAAAGGCCAAAAAAACGGGTGGGCTATAGCCTTCGTGGGGTGGAGGGTGCTGGCGAAGTTCGTCTGCCGTACTCGGAATGGGGCGAGACTTTGCGAGGGGACTCCATGTGCCAAAAATAGGCCGCGGACACGGCCGCGCCCAAAAATAAGCGCCCGAAGGTCAGGGCGCCAAAAGCCCCCGGCGAAAAAAGGCAAAACAAATGGGTGGGCTATAGCCTTGGCGGGGGGGGGGGGTTGGCGATGTTCGTCTTTCGGACTCGGAATGGGGCGAGACTTTGCGAGGGGCCTCCGTGTGCCAAACATAGGCCACGGGCACTGCCGCGCCCAAAGGTCGGGGCTCCAAATGGCCCCAGCTGAAAAAGGCTAAAAAAACGGGTGGGCTATAGAAAGGGGCGAGACTTTGCGAGGGGCTCCGTCTGCCAAAAATAGGCCGCGGACATGGCCACGCCCAAAAACAAGCGCCCGAAGGTTAGAGCGCCAAAAGCCCCCAGCGGAAAAAGGCCAAAAAAACGGGTGGGCTATAGCCTTGGTGGGGGGGGGCTGGCGAAGTTCGCCCGCCAGACTCGGAATGGGGCGAGAATTTGCGAGCGGCCTCCGCGTGACAAAAATAGTCCGCGGGCACGGTTGCGCCCAAAAATAAGCACTCGAAGATCGGGGTGCCAAAAGCCCCCAGCGAAAAAAGGCCAAAAAACGGGTGGGCTATAGCCTTCGTGGGGTGGGGGGTGCTGGCGAAATTCGTCTGCCGTACTCGGAATGGGACGAGACTTTGTGAGCGGCCTCCGTGTGCCAAAAATAGGCCGCGGGCATGGTTGCACCCAAAAATAAGCGCCCGAAGGTCAGGGCGCCAAAAGCCCCCAGCGGAAAAAGGCAAAAAAAAACGGGTGGGCTCTAGCCTTGGCGGGGGGGGCCTGGCGAAGTTCGTCCGCCGGATTCGGAATGGGGTGAGACTTTACGAGCGGCCTCCGTGTGCCAAAATTAGGCCGCGGGCACGGCCGCGCCCAAAAATAAGCGCCCGAAGGTCGGGGCGCCAAAAGCCCCAAGCGGAAAAAGGCCAAATAAACAGGTCGG
The DNA here is from genome assembly GCF_022201045.2 of Citrus sinensis. Lineage (NCBI taxonomy): Eukaryota > Viridiplantae > Streptophyta > Magnoliopsida > Sapindales > Rutaceae > Citrus > Citrus sinensis. Next base: position 39,729,084 of record NC_068558.1, on the reverse strand, counting down.
CTACAGCCTTGGCGGGAGGGGGGGCAGGCGAAGTTCGTTCGCCGGACTCGAAATGGGGCGAGACTTTGCGAGGGGCCTCCGTGTGCCAAAAATAGGCCACGGACACAGCCTCACCCAAAAATAAGCGCCCGAAGGTCGGGACGCCAAAAGCCCCCAGCGGAAAAAGGCCAAAAAAACAGGTGGGCTATAGCCTTGGTGGGGGGGCCGGCGAAGTTCGCCCGCCGGACTCGGAATGGGGAGAGATTTCACAAGCGGCCTCCGTGTGCCAAAAATAGGCCGCGGGCACGGTTGCGCCCAAATATAAGCGCCCGAAGGTCAGGGCGCCAAAAGCCCCCCGCGGAAAAAGGCAAAAAAAACGGGTGGGCTATAGCCTTGGCGGGGGGGGTTGGCGAAGTTCGCCCACCGGACTCGGAATGGGGCGAGACTTTGCGAGCGGCCTCCGTGTGCCAAAAATAGTCCGCAGGCACGGTTGTGCCCAAAAATAAGCGCCCGAAGGTCGGGGCGCCAAAAGCCCCCAGCGAAAAAAGGCCAAAAAAACGGGTGGGCTATATCCTTCGTGGGGTGGGGGGGTGCTGGCGAAGTTCGTCTGCCGTACTCGGAATGGGGCGAGACTTTGCGAGGGGACTCCATGTGCCAAAAATAGGCCGCGGAGATGGTTGCGCCCAAAAATAAGCGCCCGAAGGTCAGGGCGCAAGAAGCCCCCAGCGGAAAAAGGCCAAAAAAACGGGGGGGCTATAGCCTTGGTAGGGGGGCCGGCGAAGTTCGCCCGTCGGACTCGGAATAGGGCGAGACTTTGCGAGCGGCCTCCGTGTGCCAAAAATAGGCCGCGGGCACGGTTGCGTCCAAAAATAAGCGCCCGAAGGTCGGGGCCCCAAAACCCTCAGCGGAAAAAGGCCAAAAAAACGGGTGGGCTATAGCCTTGGTGGGGGGGGACGGCGAAGTACGCCCGCCGGACTCGGAATGGGGCGAGACTTTGCGAGCGGCCTCCGTGTGCCAAAAATAGTCCGTGGGCACGGTTACGCCCAAAAATAAGCGCTCGAAGGTCGGGGCGCCAAAAGCCCCCAGCAGAAAAAGGCCAAAAAAACGGGTGGGCTATAGCCTTCGTGGGGTGGGGGGTGCTGGCGAAGTTCGTCTGCCGTCCTCGGAATGGGGCGAGACTTTGCGAGGGGACTCCCTGTGCCAAAAATAGGCCACGGACACGGCCACGCCCAAAAATAAGCGCCCGAAGGTCAGGGCGCCAAAAGCCCCCAGCGGAAAAAGGCAAAAAAAAGCGGGTGGGCTATGGCCGGGGCGGGGGGGGGGGGGGGCGGGCGAAGTTCGTTCGCCGGACTCGGAATGGGGCGAGACTTTGCGAGGGGCCTCCGTGTGCCAAAATTAGGCCACAGGGAATGCCGCGCCCAAAAATAAGCGCCCGAAGGTCGGGGTCCCAAAACCCCCCTGCGGAAAAATGGCCAAAAAACGGGTGGGATATAGCCTTGGTGGGGGGATGGGGCGAACTTCGTCCGCCGGGCTCCGAATGGGGCGAGACTTTGCGAGCGGCCTCCGTGTGCCAAAAATAGGCCGCGGGCACGTTCGCGCCCAAAAACGAGCGCCCGAAGGTCGTGGTTCCCAAAACCCCCCTGCGGAAAAATGGCCAAAAAACGGGTGGGATATAGCCTTGGTGGGGGGATGGGGCGAACTTCGTCCGCCGGGCTCCGAATGGGGCGAGACTTTGCGAGCGGCCTCCGTGTGCCAAAAATAGGCCGCGGGCACAGCCGCGCCCAAAAATAAGCGCCCGAAGGTCGGGGCGCCAAAAGCCCCCAGCGGAAAAAGGCCAAAAAAACGGGTGGGCTATAGCCTTCGTGGGGTGGGGGGTGCTGGCGAAGTTCGTCTGCCGTCCTCGGAATGGGGCGAGACTTTGCGAGGGGACTCCCTGTGCCAAAAATAGGCCACGGACACGGCCACGCCCAAAAATAAGCGCCCGAAGGTCAGGGCGCCAAAAGCCCCCAGCGGAAAAAGGCAAAAAAAATCGGGTGGGCTATAGCCTTGGCGGGGGGGAGGGGGGGCTGGCGAAGTTCGTTCGCCGGACTCGGAATGGGGCGAGACTTTGCGAGGGGCCTCCGTGTGCCAAAATTAGGCCACAGGGAATGCCGCGCCCAAAAATAAGCGCCCGAAGGTCGGGGCGCCAAAAGCCCCCAGCGGAAAAAGGCCAAAAAAACGGGTGGGCTATAGCCTTCGTGGGGGGGGGGGGGACGGGCGAAGTTCGTCCGCCGGACTCGGAATGGGGCGAGACTTTGCGAGCGGCCTCCGTGTGCCAAAAATAGGCCGCGGGCACGGTTGCGACCAAAAATAAGCGCCCGAAGGTCGGGGCCCCAAAACCCTCTGCGGAAAAAGGCCAAAAAAACGGGTGGGCTATAGCCTTGGTGGGGGGGGACGGCGAAGTACGCCCGCCGGACTCGGAATGGGGTGAGACTTTGCGAGCGGCCTCCGTGTGCCAAAAATAGTCCGCGGGCACGGTTGCGCCCAAAAATAAGCGCTCGAAGGTCGGGGCGCCAAAAGCCCCCAGCGGAAAAAGGCCAAAAAAACGGGTGGGCTATAGCCTTCGTGGGGTGGGGGGTGCTGGCGAAGTTCGTCTGCCGTCCTCGGAATGGGGCGAGACTTTGCGAGGGGACTCCCTGTGCCAAAAATAGGCCGCGGACACGGCCACGCCCAAAAATAAGCGCCTGAAGGTCAGGGCGCCAAAAGCCCCCAGCGGAAAAAGGCAAAAAAAATCGGGTGGGCTATAGCCTTGGTGGGGGGGGGGGGCTGGCGAAGTTCGTCCGCCGGACTCGGAATGGGGCCAGACTTTGCGAGGGGCCTCCGTGTGCCAAAAATAGGCCGCGGGCACTGCCGCGCCCAAAAATAAGTGCCCGAAGGTCGGGGCGCCAAAAACCCCAGCGGAAAAAGGCCAAAAAAACGGGTGGGCTATAGCCTTGGGGGGAGGGGCTTGCGAAGTTCGTCCGCCGGACTCGGAATGGGGCGAGACTTTGCGAGGGGCCTCCGTGTGCCAAAAATAGGCCGCGAGCACGGCAGCGCCCAAAAATAAGCGCCCGAAGATCGGGGTGCCAAAATCCCCCAGCGGAAAAAGGCCAAAAGAACGGGTGGGCTATAGCCTTGGGTGGGGAGGGGCGGGCGAAGTTGATCCGCCGGACTCGGAATGGGGCGAGACTTTACGAGGGTCCTCCGTGTGCCAAAAATAAGCCGCGGGCACAGCCGCACCCAAAAATAAGCACCCGAAGGCTGGGGTGCCAAAAGCCCCCAGCGGAAAAAGGCCAAAAAAACAGGCCTGCCCCCCCCCCCCCACAAAGGCTATAGTCCACTCGTTTTTTTGGCCTTTTTCCACTGGGGGTTTTTGGTGTCCCGACCTTCGGGCGCTTATTTTTGTGTGAGGCCATGCCCGTGGCCTAATTTTGGCACACGGAGGCCCCTCGCAAAGTATCGCCCCATTCCGAGTCCGGCGGACGAACTTCGCCCGTCCCCCCCCCCACGAAGGCTATAGCCCACCCGTTTTTTTGGCCTTTTTCCGCTGGGGGCTTTTGGCGCGGCATTCCCCGCGGCCTAATTTTGGCACACGGAGGCCCCTCGCAAAGTCTCGCCCCATTCCGAGTCCGGCAGATGAACTTCGCCCGCCCCCCCCCCCCCCCCCCCCCGCCACCAAGGTCATAGCCCACCTGTTTTTTTGGCCTTTTTCCGCTGGGGGCTTTTGGCGCCCCGACCTTCGGGAGCTTATTTTTGGGCGCGGCATTGTCCGCGGCCTATTTTTGGCACACGGAGACCCCTCGCAAAGTCTCGCCCCATTCCGAGTCCGGCAGACAACCTTTGCCTACCCCCCCCCCACCAAGGCTTTAGCCCACCTGTTTTTTTGCCCTTTTTCCGCTGGGGGCTTTTGGCGCCCCAACCTTCAGCCGCATATTTTTGTGTGCGCCCGTGCCCGCGGCCTATTTTTGGCACACGGAGGCCACGCTCAAAATCCCATCCCATTCCGAGTCCCGCGGACGAACTTCGCCCGTCCCCCCCCCCCCACAAAGGCTATAGTCCACCCGTTTTTTTGGCCTTTTTCCGCTGGGGGCTTTTGGTGCCCCGACCTTCGGGCGCTTAATTTTTGGCGCGGCCGTGCCCGCGGCCTAATTTTGGCACACGGAGGCCCCTCACAAAGTCTCGCCCCATTCCGAGTCCGGCGGACGAACTTCGCCCGCCCCCCCCCCCCCACCAAGGCTATAGCCCGCCCGTTTTTTTAGCCTTTTTTCGCTGGGGGCTTTTGGCGCCCCGACCTTCGGGAGCTTATTTATGGGCGCAGCCGTGCCCGCGGCCTATTTTTGACACACGGAGGCCCCTTGCAAAGTCTCGCCCCATTCTGAGTCCGGCGGACGAACTTCGCCCGCCCCCCCCCCCACCAAGGCTATAGCCCACCCGTTTTTTTGGCCTTTTTCCGCTAGGGGCTTTTGGCGCCCGGACCTTCAAGAGCTTATTTTTGGGCGCGGCATTGTCCGCAGCCTATTTTTGGCACATGGAGGCCCCTCGCAAAGTCTCGCCCCATTCCGAGTCCGGCAGACGACCTTCACCCACCCCCCCACCAAGGCTTTAGCCCACCTGTTTTTTTGCCCTTTTTCCGCTGAGGGCTTTTGGCGCCCCAACCTTCGGGCGCATATTTTTGTGTGTGGCCTTGCCCGCGGCCTATTTTTGGCACACGGAGGCCACGCTCAAAATCTCATCCCATTCCGAGTCCAGCGGACGAACTTCGCCCGCCCCCACCACAAAGGCTATAGTCCACCCGTATTTTTGGCCTTTTTCCGCTGGGGGCTTTTGGTGCCCCGACCTTCGGGCACTAATTTTTGCGCGAGGCCGTGCCCGCGGACTAAGTTTGGCACACGGAGGCCCCTCGCAAAGTATCGCCCCATTCCGAGTCCGGCGGACGAACTTCGCCCGTCCCCCCCGACCAAGGTTATAGCCCACCCGTTTTTTTGGCCTTTTTCCGCTGGGGACTTTTGGCGCCCCGACCTCCGGGCGCTTATTTTTGGGCGCGGCATTGTCCGCAGCCTATTTTTGGCACACGGAGGCCCCTCGCAAGGTCTCGCCCGATTCCGAGTCCGGCAAATGAACTTCTCCCGCCCCCCCCTCGCCCCCCCCCCCCCCCCGCCACCAAGGCTATAGCCCACCTATTTTTTTGCCCTTTTTCCGCTGGGGACTTTTGGCGCCCCGACCTTCGGGCACATATTTTTGTGTGCGGCCGTGCCCGCTGCCTATTTTTGGCACACGGAGGCCACTCGCAAAGTCTCATCCCATTCCGAGTCAGGCGGACGAACTTCTCCCGCCCCCCCCACCAAGGCTATATTCCACCCGTTTTTTTGGCCTTTTTCCGCTGGAGGCTTTTGGTGCCCCGACCTTCGGGCGCTTATTTTTTGGCGCGGGCATGGCCGCGGCCTAATTTTGGCACACGGAGGCCCCTCGCAAAGTCTCGCCCCATTCCGAGTCCGGCGGACGAACTTCGCCCGTCCCCCCCCCCACCAAGGCTATAGCCCGCCCGTTTTTTTGGCCTTTTTTCGCTGGGGGCTTTTGGTGCCCCGACCTTCGGGAGCTTATTTACGGGCGCAGCCGTGCCCGCGGCCTATTTTTGACACACAGAGGCCCCTCGCAAAGTCTCGCCCAATTCTGAGTCCGGCGGACGAACTTCGCCCGCCCCCCCCCCCACCAAGGCTATAGCCCACCCGTTTTTTTGGCCTTTTTCCCCTGGGGGCTTTTGGCGCCCCGACCTTCGAGATCTTATTTTTGGGCGCGGCATTGCCCGCGGCCTATTTTTGGCACACGGAGGCCCCTCACAAAGTCTCGCCCCATTCCGAGTCCGGCAGACAAACTTTGCCTGGCCCCCCCACCAAGGCTATAGCCCACCTGTTTTTTTTGCCCTTTTTCCTCTGGGGGCTTTTGGTACCCCAACCTTCGGGCGCATATTTTTGTGTACGGCCATGCCCACGGCCCATTTTTGGCACACGGAGGCCACTCGCAAAGTCTCATCCCATTCCGAGTCCAGCGGACAAACTTCGCCCGCCCCCCTACCAAGGCTATAGCGCACCCGTTTTTTTGGCCTTTTTCCGCTGGGGTTTTTGGCGTCCCGACCTTCGAGCGCTTATTTTTGGGCGCAGCCATGCCCGCTGCCTATTTTTGGCACACTGAGGCCCCTCGCAAAGTCTCGCTCCATTCCGAGTCCGGCAGACGAACTTCGCCCACCCCCCCCCCTCCAAGGCTATAGCCCACCTGTTTTTTTGTCCTTTTTCCGCTGGGTGCTTTTTGCGCATGCACGTACTGATCTGCCAATCAAAAGAATAAATTGAATTAAGTTTGGTGCTATCGCAATTTACTTCACACTCGAAAATAAACAATCAATCCCTGGCAACGGCGTCAAAAACTTGTTGGTTGATTTATATAATCAATTATTATAATGCCAATGTGCAAGTATACACAACAGGTAATAAAGTGATGAGTGTTCAAGATCGTCTCCACAGGGATTGATGTTACTTAAAATGCTAAAGCAATCACAATAATGCACGTCAACTAAAGACCGAAACAAACAATTACCAAATAATTCTAGCGTAAATAATAATTGTGAGAGATGAGAATTGAAGCAATATCGTAATAAAATAAACTTATTTAAATGTATCCAAAGTTCAATTGTGAGTATAGTAGTTGAATGATCAAACTCTCCTAATGGGGTGACTGTTGTTTACCGAATTAACACCAGTTGTTATAATAAGTGCTGCAGCACTGGGTAGAACAAATCTGCATCCGCAGCTGTCGCATGTTGGAAATCTCATACTTTTAAATCTACTAGCAATTACCAGTTGCTCATAAACTTAATATATGGCTTTATGATCTTTAATCTATCTACCCTACAAGGTGAACACCTATGTCTAGGATATCACAAATCAAGAACAAGTAATACTCTAATAATGTCCGTTAAGACATGCCCTTTTGCTGCTCTATCTTAACTGAAGCTATTAAATGGGTGGTCAACTGAAATAATAATTATGCCATAAAAACTATTAGAGTATAATGCTACAGCATTATCATAACATCATATAAAAACAGTCAAGAACCCATTATATTGTTTGTCAATCAACTACAATTAAATTCAGTTCATATTCTGAATGAGAAAAATAAACATAAATATACTGATCGCAGAATACATCCAATCAAACAAAGGAAGAAAGATAATATGAGTTGAGCACGATGGAGGTTAAGAATCCCCCTCTTCAATGATGCCGAACAGCCCTCCTTAATCTTGATCTTCTTCTTGCCTTTGTAATTGTTTTTTGAATGTTTATTCCACTCCGCCTCTTCTATGTGGTGCATGTTTCCTTTATATACTTGCAAATTAGGTTTTCCGAACCAACACTCATGCGCGTGCCTGTGTTTGAATTAGGAAACATGCAGCTTGTAATTTAATTGCTGACCCGCGCCTATATTTTCTCCCGCGTGTCTCCCAATTTGCTGCAGCATTGGTTGCTCTAACATCCGCCACAGCACTTATGTCATTTCCGATTGTGCTTTCCTTCTTTTGTGATCATCTTCTTTCCTCCTCTTTCTCATCTAATGTCTCCGTATCCTTTTATGAATTTAAAACCTACAAATTAAAACTTGTTTTTAGCACAAATTACTATCATTCACGCAAAACTTGTTAAGACTCAACTAAAATGAATGTTTATGCAAAAGTTCGCCAAAATGTGATCAAAATACATTATTTGCTTTCTAAATGGCCTTTATTCAAGTCTAGAATAGATGTAATAACTCTCATTTCCTAGAGTTATCACACCCCCAAACTTAAACTATTACTTGTCCTCAAGTAATGACACATACTAACAATTCTCGCAAACAAACATGCACACAATTTTAGCTCTTTTATCAAATTTGCAAAGATTCTTCCACCTTCAGATCATAATCCCAATCATACAAAATGCCCATAGTAAATCAGTTCTAAACTTAAGCTTTTTTCTGTCCATATTGTGTGTGTGTTGCCTTTATGATTGAATTCCAGAGATGCTGTAACATTACCAAAGGGCTACAGAAATTTCAGCATTGATATACTTCATTCTTACAAGGGGTAGCATCATTTTCACATATTCAAACTATGATAGCTTTAACACTGATAACCTGGGGGATAATCAACCTCCTCACTGTAACATTTATTTTTCATGTGAATGTCAATCACTTGTAATTATGACACCCAATTACTCAAGCCATGTCCAGATCAGAGTTGCTGCAGTAATATCTGTAGTATAATCTTATCTCGAGGTATTTTTGACTCAAGGCTGAACATGAGGGTCATGAACAGACCTGGCTACTCAATGCCTTAGACAGAGGATTTTTTTTTTTTATTAGAACATAGATGCTACAATACTGCTCATAACTCTCGCTACTTTTTTACACAATTCTGCATATGGGGTGCATACTCAGATCTAGTTACTCAGCAACTTAAGCCATTGGAGCAGAGTTTTATTTCATAAATACCACAGTCAATCAACATGCTTCTCCTTTCAAATCTTAAGACATTTTCTATTTTTTTTGGTTTGCTCTAGCAGTCTCATACAACTCAATCACGGGCTAAGTGTTGGGACAAAATTTCACTTCTATCTATAACTATCTCTACTTGGCATTCTCATAAATATTGAATAGCACTCAATTTATCTTCATTAGGTTTTCAAATCCATACACAAATAACAGATAATAGAGCTTAACACAACACAAACATAAACACATACATAAAACACATGCATTCGGAAACAACCCCTCCCCCCAAACTTGAGAGATGTTGTGTCCTCACAAGCAAACAAAATACAAAAACAAAAATGGACAAACAAATCTTTTTTTTTTTTGAATGAGAAAGAAATTAGTGAGAGAAAAGTACTCCCTGTGGTGGGGACTGCAGCCCAAGATGTGATGTTGTCAGCGCTTCTTGGATGCACGGCGCAGCTTATCCTTTGGTGAAGCCTTGGGGGAGGTAGCTGGTAATGTCTTTGTCTTTTTCGCTGCAGGGCTGGGGAGAGGAGTTGTGGCTGGGGTGGATAGGTTGGCTTGGACTTGGCTGTGGAGTCTTTTGAGTCAATGCGTCAGCTGCCTGGCCCTCCGCTGTGATGGCAGCTATTACCTTAAGTAGTTGCTTGGCTCACTCAGATGTAGGCATGGCTCTAGCTGCTGCAGCAGCTAACTCAGCATCAACTTGCTCATTTTCATCGTCAGAGGCTGGAGGTGTGGCCATTTTGGCTTTTCCTTTGGTCTTTCCTTTGCCTACAAAGACTGGAATAGGAGGTTCCACGTTAAGGTCTTCCTCCTCCTCTTCTTGAATAATGTGCTGCTTTCTAGTTTTGGACTTGGTGGGGATGGGAGTTGCCTCACGTGCTTGCTTCGAGTTATCCTCTACTTCTGAGGGTGAGCTATCCATCTCAGATTTGTCACCTTCATCCTCGGGTGGGTCAGATAGTTCAACATCTTCTGAGTCAACTTCTGCTGGAGGTTCAGTTGCAGCTTGCTCTGCTGGTTCATCTGAAGCAGTGGCTTCTTCACTGGTTTCTACTGGAGCACCTGTGGTGCTGGTGTCAAAATTGTATTGCTGGAGCAAGGAAGCAGGGAAGTTCCGATGATTGAGTTGCATGTACTCAGCAAATTTGTGTTGTTGTCCATCCAGGTGCTGTAGATAGCTCCAAAACCGACCATTTTCCCTCTGCTGAGCTTCCACACATTGATTGATACTGGTGCTGAGTGCTCGTCGTGCTCCTATGACAGCAGCTGGTTCAGTGGTTGTTCCAGCATTCTCGCCAGCAACTCTTTCAATTGTACGTGCCGTAAAGGCACCCTCATTCTTGACATGATCATCGCTGGCTGCAAGACGAACACCGGAAACTACACAACTACTGGTGACAAGTGAAGGAAATAGCAAAGCAGCAGTTCGATGAGTTTTGGCTGCACATTCTCGGATTTCTTTTGCAATGATGCTACCCATATCTTTGGGGAGCCCTTTAACAAGGATATATAGCAAAACTAATCTTTCTTGTAAAATTGTAGTAGTGTGAGTGGTGGGCATAAGTCTAGATTTCAAAAATTTCACCCACACCTTAGCAATAGGTTTCAAATCTATCCTGTTAACTACACGCCCTTCTTCGTTAACCCATGATGCCCCTTCGATGGTAAGAGTTTGAAAGATGGTGGTCTACTTTTTCGGGGTTAACTTATCACGCAATTTAGCATACTCACAAGTAATCTCAACAGGTAAGTTATAAAAAGCATTGATAACACGAGAGTCCAATGGAACAAGTGTATTTCTTACCCAAATGCTGTGCTGATCAGGGCTTACCAAATTGGCATAAAATTCTTTTACCACCGGTAGTACAGGATTGCGAGCGTGTTTGCAAAACTCTAGCCATCCTCGCTTTGCTGCAGCATTATGAATTGATTTTACAATTCCAGTGAGTTGGTTTGGAAATTGAAACCCTTTTTCTTCTAGAATCCTGCGTGGCTCTATGAATTCTTCGTATTTTTCTTCGGCATGGTAACTTTGGAATCGTGATGGATCTTTAAGGCGTCTCACTATTTGCTTATATCGCGGCATTGCTGTAGCAGTAACAAAGTTAGGCTACTGTTCCTGAGAGCCAAAAGGGAAGAAGTGTTAATGAATTAGGAGAGTTGGACTTGCGAAGGAGATGGGGAATAGTGGCTTGGGCACTCGGCATAGTGACTCCTTTTTATAGTGGGCTATAATTTGAAGATAACTACAGTAATTAGAGATAATTGAGGGAATAAAATATTTGAATTAAATGTGCATATCCCAAAATTATCGGTTATTGAAATTAAAGCTGTGATTTCGGAGATTTGTTTCCGCAATTTCTATCCGTATCCGAGCATCCATCTGGCACGATATTATCTCCAACGGTAAGCGAAAACGCCAGCCTTTAATTTACTGTAACGAGAAAATTTGTTGTTGCAGCCCCCATTCACTTATTCCAACAATGGCCACGGTATCCATACCCAAGCATCTGACACGTGGTTATCCTTGTCCTCTGAATTCTGCCATTAGATATTTGCTTTTGTCAAAACGAAATTCAATTGTCACATTTACTTCAAATGAAAATTAAGTCTAAACTTATTAAAATAAAATAGATGAACTTAAATTGAAAATAAGGAATGCAATAATGTAACAAGGAAAAAAAATTAAATGGTGGAGAGGGAGAGCTGTTTATGAAACCAAAGGATATCGAAATTGGTTTGAAGTGGTTGCTTCCTCAATGGGCTGCCTCCCATGAAGCGCTTGATTTAAGGTCCTTCAGCCTGACCTTTTGTCTTTTCTCAATAGTACGGTTCTTGAAGGGATAACACCTCATTTGACCCTTCTGCTGCTGAGTGTATGTAATGCTTAATTATGTGCCCATTAACCTTGAATTCGTGACCCGACTGTTCGTCTGAAAGATCAACAGCTCCATGAGGATAAGATTTTAATAGCTTAAACGGGCCAGACCATCGTGACTTGAGCTTTCCTGGAAACAACCTTAGTCTTGTATTGTGGAGCAACACTAATTGACTAGGGATGAACGTCCTATGTCGAATATTCTTGTCATGCCAATGTTTTGTTCTCTCTTTATAAATTTTTGCATTTTCATATGAAAATAGCCTTAATTCATCAAGCTCACAAAGTTGAAGCTTCCTTTGTTCTGCTGCAGCATGCATGTCCCAATTTAGTTTCTTCAGTGCCCAATGTGCTTTATGCTCTAGCTCTAGGGGCAAATGACAAGCCTTGCCGTAAACAATTCGGTAAGGAGACATGCCGAGTGGGGTTTTGTATGCTGTTCTGTAAGTCCATAAAGAGTCATGCAAATGTAAATATCAATCATTCCTTGTTGGGTTCACCACTTTTTCTAAGATTTTTTTTATTTCTCTGTTGGACACCGGACACCTCAGTCTAACCATTGGATTATGGGTGATATGTTGTTGCTATCTTGTGTTTGACTCCATATTTTATCATTGTTGCGACAAAGATCTTGTTGCAAAAATGTGCGCCTTCGTCACTAATGATTGCTCTAGGAGTACCAAACCTGGAGAAAATATTTTTTTGAAGAAAAGTCACCACGGTTTTAGCATCATTGGTAGGTAATGATGTAGCTTCCACCGACTTGGAGACATAGTCTACAGCAACAAGGATATATAAGTTGCCAAAGGATGGGGGAAAAGGTCCCATGAAATCTATTCCCCAAACATCAAAAACTTCCACTTCCAGTATGTTGGTCAATGGCATCTCATGTCTGCTGGTTATGTTCCTTGTCCTTTGACACCTGTCACAACATTTAACAAATTCATAAGCATCTTTAAAAATAGTGGGCCAATAATAACCTGATTGCATAACTTTTACAGTTGTTCTGTGACCACCAAAATGTCCTCCATATGCTGCAGCATGACATGACTCTAATATATGAGGTATTTCTTCTACTGCAACACATCGTCTTATTACCTGATCTGAGCATAGCTTATATAAATGTGGGTCATCCCACTGGTAGCTTCTAACATCATGAAAAAATTTCTTTTTCTCTTGAAACTTAAGCTCAGGTGGTAGTAACCCACTTACTAGATAGTTAGCAAAGTCTGCATACCATGGAGATTCTGACTGCTGCAACATTTGTGCTTGCTGTACTGCCAACAGCTGTTCATCAGGAAAAGTTTCAGTGATGCCCTTCCTTGTCAATGTATTAGTGTCCGGTTCCAATCGTGACAAGTGGTCTACTACTTGATTCTCAGTCCCCTTTCTATCTTTAATTTCCAGATTAAATTCTTGAAGCAATAAGATCCATCTGATTAGTCTTGGTTTGGCATCCTTCTTTGAAATTAAATATTTGATGGCTGCATGATCTATGTAAACAGTGACTTTAGTACCTACCAGGTAGGCTCTGAATTTATCAAAAGCAAAAAATACTGCCAGCAACTCCTTCTCTGTAGTGGTGTAATTGATCTGAGTTGGAGTAAGAGTTTTGCTTGCATAATATATGGAATGAAAAACATTATCCTTTCTTTGTCCTAATACTGCTCCCACAGAATGATCACTAGCATCACACATCAATTCAAATGGTAAATTCCAATCTGGAGATATAACTACTGGAGCAGTGATCAAGGCTTTCTTTAATTCTCCAAATGCTTGAAGGCATTCTCTGTCAAAGTGAAATGGTTTATCATGCTCCAGCAATGAACATAGAGGCTTAGCTACTCTGGAAAAATCCTTGATGAATCTTCTGTAGAATCCAGCATGACCCAGAAAACTCATAATACCCTTTACTGAGGTTGGGGGTGGCAGTTTATCTATTACCTCTATCTTGGCTTTATCTACCTCAATATCATCCTCGGATATCTTGTGACCCAACACTATTCCTTCTTGCACCATGAAATGGCACTTTTCCCAATTAAGTACTAAGTTGATCATCTCACATCTTTTAAGAACTTCTTCCAAGTTGTGTAAACAATTACCATATGTCTCTCCAAAAACAGAGAAATCATCCATGAAAATTTCCAAGGTCTGTTCTACCATATCAGAAAAAATAGACATCATGCATCTCTGAAAAGTTGTTGGAGTATTGCACAGCCCAAATGGCATTCTTCTGAAGGCAAATGTTCCATAAGGACAAGTAAATGTAGTCTTCTCTTCATCCTCTGGTGCTATAGCAATCTGGTTGTAGCCTGAATACCCATCTAAGAAACAGTAGTATTGTCTTCCAGCATCTAATCTATGAAGGAAAGTGGGAAATGGTCTTTCCTTATTGCTTTGTTGAGCTTCCTGTAATCCATACACACTCTCCATCTAGTCATTGTCCTTGTAGGAATAAGTTCATTCTTCTCATTAGCCATTACTGTTATCCCTCCTTTCTTTGGAACACACTGAACTGAGCTTATCCATGAACTGTCTGATATTGGGTATATGATTCCAGCATCTAACCATTTAATGATTTCCTTCTTCACCACTTCTTTCATAATAGAATTCAGTCTTCTCTGGTGCTCCACCGAATTGCTGGAACAATCTTCTAAAAGGATCTTATGCATACATATTGATAGGCCGATACCCTTTATATTTGTCATGGTCCATCCAATTGCTCTTCTGTATTTTCCCAACAAATCCACTAGGCTTTGTTCTTGACCTGCATCCAAAGTAGAAGAAATGATTACAAGGAGTGTGTTGTTTTGACCAAGGTATGCATACTTTAAATGTGAAGGTAACAGTTTTAATTCAAAACTAGGGGGTGATTCAATAGATGGTAAAGTTGTTGTTACTTCCCTGTCTGAGAGATTCAAGTTTTCAGTAACTCTGTTGTGCCTATTAGATTGTTGCTTGTCCATCCAATCTGTTTGAATTTCTGCAACATCTTCCTCTTCAACCTCCTCAAAGGTGGTGACTTTGTCAAGTACATTACTGCAGTATCTGTCCAGTCTGTCTGCTATAACAAGATCCACTACACTTAGGAAATTACAATCTTCTATTTCATCAGGGTTTCTCATAGCTTCAAGTACATTGAATGTGACTTGCTGATCATTCACTCTCATGGTCAGCTTTCATTTCTGCACATCTATCAACGTTTTTCCAGTTGCTAGAAAAGGTCTACCAAGTATAATGGGTACCTCTTTGTCAGCTTCAAAATCCAGCACAATGAAATCCACTGGAAAAATGAATTTGTCAACCTTCACCAGTACATCCTCTATCTTTCCTTCAGGATATGCATGGGATCTGTCAGCTAATTACAGAGTGACAGTTGTTGGTCTGCACTCCCCTACTCCAAGCTGCTTAAATACAGATAATGGCATCAAGTTGATACTAGCTCCCAAATCACAAAGTGCTCTACCAGCATACATATTCCCTATAGAGCAGGGTATTGTAAAACTCCCTGGATTTTTTAATTTTGTGGGAATTTTACTCCGAAGCATATGGCTGATTTCCTGTGTTAGAGCAACAGTTTCAAACTCTCATAGCCTTCTTTTTCGTGCCAAGATATCTTTTAGAAATTTTACATAATTTGGCATTTGCTCCAAAGCTTCCACAAAAGGTATGTTTATGTGCAGTTGCTTCAACACTTCCAGAAATTTACTGAACTGCTTGTCTTGTTTTTTCTTTTGGAATCTTTGAGGGAAGGGTGGTGGATGTCTAAACTGCTGGTGAGATTCAGGAGGTACCAAACTTTGTTTGTTTAAGTTGGTGCAGGTTGTAGCTACTGGTGTTGTAACTTCTTTTTCAGCAAGATCTGGTTGATTTTCCCTTGTAGTTGCTGTAGCTGGGTCCCTTTCATCTGTGTCTTGATGGAGAGTCTATTGTAACATGCTTCCCTTTTGAGTTGGTTTTTGAGCTGAAATGCCTTCCATTCTATTTTTGGTTACCTCAAATGGGATATCAACATGCTTTCCAGATCTCAGACTAATCACTTTGCAGTGTTCTTTGCTCTCTCTCCTATGATCTTCTGTGTTGCTAGGTAAGCTTCCTTGAGTTCTGCTGCTCATTGCTGTAGCTAATTGTCCCATTTGGTTATCAAGGTTTCTCAAGGACACAGCTTGACTCTGCACAATTGCTTCATTCTTTGCAATGTATTCCTTGATTAATACTTCCAATGAAGTGATTGGATCCTGACTGATAGTCTTTTGCCCTTGACTTTGTTGATGAAAACCAGGTGGTTGTGGTTGTGTGTTTCTACTTGGTCCATTCAATGCTGGAGCATTTCGATTCTGATTGCTCCATGAAAAATTTGGGTGTTGTTTCCAGCCTGGGTTGTAAGTATTTGAATATGGGTTGTTCTGAGGTTGTCGATTGAAGTTACCCACATAATTTATTGAGGCTGGATTTCCAGGGCAATTATCAAAATCATGATCTTCACCATAGTAGACACAAGAAAGTTCAGTCACTTGCTTTACTGTTGCTGGAACAGCTGTCATGGCTTTTACCATGTTAGTTAATGAAGTTACTTGAGCTGATAAAGTTGTAATTGCATCAATGCTATGTACCCCTGCTGATCCTCTTGCTACTGGTTGCCTAGCTGATGGCCACTAATAATTATTGTTGGCAATTCTCTCCAAAATTTCATAAGCTTCAGTGTAGGATTTTGATAACAGAGCTCCATTTGCTGAAGCATCCACCATTAACCTTATACTTGGATTCAACCCATTGTAGAAAGTTTCCAATTAAATGCAACAAGGAATACCATGATGAGGACATCTTCTAAGCAATTCCTTGAACCTTTCCCAAGCCTCATACAAACTCTCATCTTCCATTTGATGGAAAGAAGTAATTTCATTCCGTAATTTTGCATTCTTTGTTGGTGGGAAATATTTCATTAGGAATTTATCAGCCAATTCATTCCATGTAGTGATGGAATCAGATGGTAATGAATTTAACCATGCTCTTGCTCGATCCCTTAATAAATAAGGAAAAAGCCTTAGCCTTAAGGCATCTTTCGTTACTCCAGCAATTTTGAAAGCATCACTTACTTCCAAGAATAATTTAAGATGGAGGTGAGGATCTTCATTTGGTAATCCATTGAATTGGCCAACTGTTTGCAACATTTGAAACATCACTGGTTTTAACTCAAAGTTGGCAACATCCACTTCAGGTCTGATGATGCCAGGATGGACGACTTGAGGAGTTAGCACAGCATAATCTCGTATAGCTCTGTCTCTGTCATCTGCCATGTAAATAATATTGTTATTTACTAGTTGTCTCCCGTTAGCATATTCATTCTGGTCTTCTTGAATGTTGGCTGGTTGTAAAGGTCCGTGAGGGTTCAAATTTCCCTCATCTTGTAAGTTATTCATGTCTGAAGTAATCTTTGAATTTCTTTGTTCTCTTCGCAATCTCCTGATAGTCCTTTCAATCTCAGGATCGAATTGGAATGTCTTAGATCTATCTTTGCACATGCACGTACTGATCTGCCAATCAAAAGAATAAATTGAATTAAGTTTGGTGCTATCGCAATTTACTTCACACTCAAAAATAAACAATCAATCCCCGGCAACGGCGCCAAAACCTTGTTGGTTGATTTATATAATCAATTATTATAATGTCAATGTGCAAGTATACACAACAAGTAATAAAGTGATGAGTGTTCAAGATCGTCTCCACAGGGATTGATGTTACTTAAAATGCTAAAGCAATCACAATAATGCACATCAACTAAAGACCGAAACAAACAATTACCAAATAATTCTAGCGTAAATAATAATTGTGAGAGATGAGAATTGAAGCAAGATCGTAATAAAATAAACTTAATTAAATGTATCCAAAGTTCAATTGTGAGTATAGTAGTTGAATGATCAAACTCTCTTAATGGGGTGACTGTTGTTTACCGAATTAGCACCAGTTGTTATAATAAGTGCTGCAGCACTGGGTAGAACAAATCTGCATCCGCAGCTGTCACATGTTGGAAATCTCATACCTTTAAATCTACTAGCAATGACCAGTTGCTCATAAACTTAATATATGGCTTTATGATCTTTAATCTATCTACCCTACAAGGTGAACACCTATGTCTAGGATATCACAAATCTTAAGTTCAAGCATTGCCCTTATGGGATTTAAGATAGCCTAATCCAGGAAACTCAACTCAAGAACAAGTAATACTCTAATAATGTCCGCTAAGGCATGCCCTTTTGCTGCTCTATCTTAACTGAAACTAATAATGGGTGGTCAACCGAAATAATAATTATGCCATAAAAACTATTAGAGTATAATGCTACAGCATTATCATAACATCATATAAAAACAGTCAAGAACCCATTAGATTGTTTGTCAATCAACTACAATTAAATTCAATTCATATTCTAAATGAGAAAAATAAACATAAATATACGGATCGCAGAATACATCCAATCAAACAAAGGAAGAAAGATAATATGAGTTGAGCACGATGGAGGTTAAGGATCCCCCTCTTCAATGATGCCGAATAGCCCTCCTTAATCTTGATCTTCTTCTAGCCTTTGTAATTGTTTTCTGAATGTTTATTCCACTCCGCCTCTTCTATGTGGTGCATGTTTCCTTTATATACTTGCAAATTAGGTTTTCCGAACCAACACCCATGCGCGTGTCTGTGTTTGAATTAGGAAACATGCAGCTTGTAATTTAATTGCTGACCCGCGCCTATATTTTCTCCCGCGTTTCTCCATATTTACTGCAGCGTTGGTTGCACTAACATTCGCCACAGCACTTATGTCATTACCGATTGTGCTATCCTTCTTTGTGATCATCTTCTTTCCTCCTCTTTCTAATCTAATGCTTCCGCATCCTTTTATGAATTTAAAACCTACAAATTAAAACATGTTTTTAGTACAAATTACTATGATTCACGTAAAACTTGTTAAAACTCAACTAAAATGAATGTTTATGTAAAAGTTCGCCAAAATGTGATCAAAATACATTATTTGCTTTCTAAATGGCCTTTATTCAAGTCTAGAATATATGTAATAACTCTCATTTCCAAGAGTTATCACCCACGGCCTATTTTTGGCACACGGAGGCCCCTCGCAAAGTCTCGCCCCATTCCGAGTCCGGCGGACGAACTTCGCCCGCCCCCCCACCAAGGCTATAGCCCACCCGTTTTTTTGCCTTTTTTCTGCTGGGGGCTTTTCGCTCCCCGACCTTCGGGCGCTTATTTTTGGGCACGGCTGTGCCCGCAGCCTATTTTTGGCACACGGAGACCCCTCGCAAAGTCTCGCCCCATTCTGAGTCCGGCGGACAAACTTCGCCCGCCCCCCCCCCCCACCAAGGCTATGGCGCACCCGTTTTTTTGGCCTTTTTCCGCTGGGGGGTTCTCGCACCCCGACCTTCGAATGCTTATTTTTCGATGCGGCTGTGCCCGCGGCCTATTTTTAGCACACGGAGCCCCCTCACAATGTTTGGCCCCATTCCGAGTCCGGCGGACAAACTTCACCAACCCCCCCCCCCCACCAAGGCTATAGCCCACCCGTTTTTTTGACCTTTTTTCCGTTGGGGGGTTTTGGCGCCCTGACCTTCGGGCGCTTATTTTTTGGCACGGCCGTACCCGCAGCCTATTTTTGGCACACGGAGGCCCCTCGCAAAGTCTCGCCCCATTCCGAGTCTGGCGGACGAACTTCGCCCGCCCCCCCCCCCCACCAAGGCTATGGCGCACCCATTTTTTTGGCCTTTTTCCGCTGGGCGGTTCTCGCGCCCCGACCTTCGAACGCTTATTTTCGGATGCGGTTGTGCCCGCGGCCTATTTTTAGCACACAGAGCCCCCTCGCAATGTCTGGCCCCATTCCGAGTCTAGCGGACAAACTTCACCAACCCCCCCCCACCAAGGCTATAGCCCACCCGTTTTTTTGGCCTTTTTCCACTGGGGGGTTTTGGCGCCCCGACCTTCGGGTGCTTATTTTTGGGCGTGGCTGCGCCCGTGGCCTATTTTTGGCACACGGAGGCCCCTCGCAAAGTCTCGCCCCATTCTGTGTCCGGCGGACGAACTTCGCCAGCCCCCCCCCCCCCCCACCAAGGCTATAGCCCACCAGTTTTTTTGGCCTTTTTCCGCTGGGGGGTTTTGGCTCCCCGACCTTTGGGCGCTTATTTTTGGGCGTGGCTGTGTCCGCGGACTATTTTTGGCACACAGAGGCCCCTCGCAAAGTCTCGCCCCATTCCGAGTCCGGCGGACCAACTTCGCCAGCCCCACCCACCAAGGCTATAGCCCACCCGTTTTTTTGGCCTTTTTCCGCTGGTGGGTTTTGGCGCCCCAACCTTCGGGCACTTATTTTTTGGTACGGCTGTGCCCGCGGCATATTTCTAGCACACGGAGGCCCCTCGCAAAGTCTCGCCCCATTCCGAGTCCGGCGGACGAGCTTCGCCAGCCCCCCCCCACCCACCAAGGCTATAGCGCACACGTTTTTTCGGCCTTTTTCCGCTGGGGGGTTTTGGCGCCCCGACCTTCGGGCGCTTATTTTTGGGCGCGGCTGTGCCTGCGACCTACATTTAGTACACAGAGGCCCCTCGCAAAGTCTCGCCCATTCCGAGTCCTGCGGACGAACTTCGCCAGCACCCCCCCACCAAGGCAATAACCCACCAATTTTTTTGGCCTTTTTCCGCAGGGGGATTTTGGCGCCCTGACCTTCGGGTGCTTATTTTTGGGCACGGCTGTGCCCGAAGCCAATTTTTGGTACACGGAGGCCCCTCGCAATGTCTCGCCCCATTCCGAGTCCGGCAGGCGTACTTCGCCAGCCCCCCCCCCCACCAAGGCTATAGCCCACCCATTGTTTTGGCCTTTTTCCGCTGAGGGGTTTTCGTGCCCCCACCTTCGGGCACTTATTTTTGGGTGCGGCTGTGCCCGCGGCCTATTTTTGCACACGGAGGCCCCTCACAAAGTCACGCCCCATTCCGAGTCCGGCGGACGAACTTCGCCAGCCCCCCCCACCAAGGCTATTGCCCACCCGTTTTTTTTGCCTTTTTCCGCAGCGGGGTTTTGGCGCCCCGACGTTCGGGCACTGATTTTCCGGCGCGGCAGTGCCCGCGGCCTATTTTTGGCACACGGAGGCCCCACGCAAAGTCTCGCCACATACCGAGTCCGGTGGAAAAACTTCGCTAGCCCACCCGTTGTTTTGGCCTTTTTCCGCTGGGGGGTTTTGACGCCCCGACCTTTGGGGGCTTATTTTTGGGTGCCGCTGTGCCCGCGGCCTATATTTGGCACACGGAGGCCCCTCGCAAAGTCTCGCCCCATTCCGAGTCCGGCGGACGAACTTCGCCGGCCCCCCCACCATGGCTATGGCGCACCCGTTTTTTTGGCCTTTTTCCACTGGGGGGTTTTGGCGCCCCGACCTTCGCACACTTATTGTTGGGCGCGGCTGTGCCCGCGGCCTATTTTTGGCACACCGAGGCCCCTCGCAAAGTCTCGCCTCATTCCGAGTTCAGTGGATGAACTTCGCCAGCCCCCCCACCAAGGCTATAGTCCATCCGTTTTTTTGGCCTTTTTCCGTTGGGGGGTTTTGGTGCCCCGACCTTTGCGTGCTTATTTTTGGGCGCGGCTGTGCCCGCGGCCTAATTTTGGCACACGGAAGCCCCTCGCAAAGTCTCACCTAATTCCGAGTCCGGCGGACGAACTTCGCCAACCCCCCCCCCCCACCAAGGCTATAGCCCACCCATTTTTTTTGCCTTTTTCCGCTAGGGGGTTTTGGCGCCCCGACTTCGGACACTTATTTTTGGGTGCGGCAGAGCCCGCGGCCTACTTATGGCACACGGAGGCCCCTCGCAAAGTCTCGCCTCATTCCAAGACCGGCGGACGAACTTCACCAAACCCCCCCCCCCACCAAGGCTATTGCCCACCCGGTTTTTTGTCCTTTTTCAGCTAGGGGGTTTTGGCGCCCCGACCTTCGGGTGCTTATTTTTGGGCGCGGCTGTACCTGCGGCCTATTGTTGGCACACGGAGGCCCCTCACAAAGTCTCACCCCATTCCGAGTCTGGCGGACGAACTTCGCCAGCCCCCTCGACTAAGGCTATAGCCCCACCCATTTTTTTGGCCTTTTTCCGCTGGGGGGTTTTGGCGCCCTGACCTTCGGGCACTTATTTTTTGGCGCGGCTGTGCCCGCGCCCTATTTTGGGCCCACGGAGGCCCCTCGCAATGTCTCGCCCCATTCCGAGTTCGGCGGACGAACTTCGCCAGCCCCCCCTACCAAGGCTATAGCCCACCCGTTTTTTTGGCCTTTTTCCGCTGAGGGGTTTTGGCGCCCCAACCTTCGGGCACTTATTTTTGGTTTAGAGAAAATAGATATTGACTATAATTATTAGTTATATTTTTATATTTTACTATAAGTTTTTCTAAAAAAGAGAATTTATAATTAATTAATTTTTTTCAAGAAACGAACTCGGACTACGGCCCGGGTTAGCCCCCTCATAGCTTCACCCCTGGTTCCTGGGATAATCATATAATAAATAAATAATATGTATTATCATAAACATTTAAAAAAATAAAAATTTGAGCTTTGCAAATTGCATATGCAGTTGTTAAAAATAAAATTTTGGTTGAAGTGATGAGAAATCAAAGAATTTTTTTGGAAAGAAAATGAGAACAATTAATTTGAAATAATAAAATAGGCATATCTATAATGAGGAAAAGCTCAAGTATAAATAAGTTGAGTTTGAGAAATCTCATGAAGTCAATAAGATCAAAAAGAGAAAAAGAAAATGTTCTAACAGAATTAGACTAGATAAGTTCCTAGTTTGTGTAACTTATAATGTTGATTATAGTTTATAGAAAATTGAATAGGGGCTACAATAATGAATTTTTAATATATTGCAATAAGTAGATATTTACTGAAATAAGAGGAATAAAATGAAATTGACCTTGGTAATATTATTTGTTTTCCGTAATAAAGGTTTACTTTAAATTTTACAATATCAACTTTGAATTTAAACTTGTAATATTGAAACTTAATGCAGGCACTGGAAACTTGAAATGCAAAAGTAGTGAACTAATTAACTAAAATATTTGAACACATATGTGAAAATGTTTAACCAAAATATGGGACTAATCTAACCAAATATAAAATCGAAAAAGTAAATTTGGTATCTAATCTTATTTATTAAAATCTCATATAAATAATAGGAATATTCAACATAAAATTAGTTGAATTATTAGTTAAAAGTCATGTCCCAATAAGAGAGAAAGTTTAACCAAAAGTAGACTCATCCAAGGAGAAATGAAATTTACATGTAATTTAATCTAAAATATTAGTACTTAACGAATTTAGTAGGAATAGTAAACGCAAAACTCATGGATTGAAAAATTGTAGCATATAAACCTATAATTGAGAAAGATGAACAAAAATTAAGGACTAATCCAACCAAAAATAAAATTTTAAAAGTAATTTTAGTATTTAACCAAATTATTAGAATCTTAACTAAATAATAGGAACACTTAACACAAAACTAGTGGAATTATTGGTTGAAATACATGAACTCATATGAGAGAAAGTTCGTTAAATACCAATATTTTGGATTTTTGTTTAACTAAAATTTGATACAAATCTAACCAAAAATTAAATGCTACAAAGTAATTTGGTACTTATCCCAAATAATTGAAATCTTACTTTGAAAATGGGAACAATCAACGTAAAACTAGTGAAATTATTAGTTGAAACTCATGTGCCAATAAGGGAAAAAGTTTAACCAAAATTCGAAACTCATCCTACAAGAACTAAAATTTACTTGTAATTTGACCGAAAATATTGGTATTTAACGAACTTACTAGAAACATTAAATACAAAACTAGTGGATTGAAAAGTTGAAATAAATGAAACCATATGACTTCAGGATTTTTGTGTTGCCATCAACGATTTCAAGTTCAAGACGTGTGGTGTGTATCGTTTTTCTGTACATCAGTGGGAAAATGATCAAGATTCTCCTATTGTTCAGTAAAATTTTTTATTTCTCTCCTTACGTTTCAAAACTCATTAAAATTCTTTGGCATTAAAATGATTCCGTGAACTTTCTAATTTTTTGTCTATTTTTTTATTTTACCATTAAAATTAGACTTATGATTAATTTTTTCCTTTTATTGATTAATTGTTGACCTTGGTGTATCATAAGTCTAATTATGGGGATAAAATAGTAAAAGACAAAAAAAATTAAAATCGAATGGAATCGTTTTAACAAGTAGTTTTGACTGATGTTCTGGGCACAATATTCCTAAAAGCACAGCAAATCAAGTTGGCTCAACAGTCACAACCGTAAATGTAGAATAGATTCCAGGTCTCAACATTACTCGGTATATGCGTAGTTCGTATCGACTACGCGGCAAACGGCGGCCAAACCCACCTGACACTCACCCTCGTGCCACAAAAATCCTAGTAGTCCTGGAAGGCACTCTTTATGTTGGTTTTGTGACATGAAACCAGCTAAATGACACGCTCTTCGCGAGTGTCCTGAACAAAGGAGACGTGTTTGTGTTTCCAATTGGGCTCATTCATTTCAAAGTAAATATTGGACCAACCAATGCTGTTTACCATTGCTGCTTGGAGCAACCAGAATCCTGCTGTTATTACAATTACAGATGCAGTCTTCGGATCTGATCCACCAATTGATCCTTATGCTCTCGCCAGGACATTCCAACTTGATCCATATGTAGTGAAAGCTCTTCAAGCGTAATGAAAACTCTTCAAGCAAAGTTCGGGGCTAACTAGTTGCCTAGAGACATAGTTTAGTTACTATATGTGTGAGTGTGTGTGTAAAAATTTTAAAAGTATAGGAAAGTTCGAGAGAGTTCTTAAACTGTGGAGTTTAATATCTTTTCCCGATTTTTTTGGATTTTAAAATTTTGGACTAGAAAACTGCTATATGTGTGTGTGTATAAAATAATGAATGCCATAGTATCCTCTTTTACTCGCACGGAATTTGTGAAATGTTTCGAAAGAGGATTTTTTTTTTTAATAAACTTGATAAATACAGCATAAAAATCTAAATTAATAAATAAATAAGCGAAAATACTCTCAAATACAAAGAGAGCCAGAGGCTCCAATACCTTCACTTTCATTAGGTTTCTACCAAGTTATTAATAAAGTGAAACTATTTGAACTCGTTAAAATATTCTTTTCGACATTTAATTATGAATTGAACAAATCGAACTTGATTTGAAATCGTATAGCAAACATTGGATTAGAATACTTTTGGGTTAAGAAATGCAATTACCAGTTTACATATAATCAAGGATTTACTTCTGGCCCAATTCTCCTTAAAAAATTTTAAGCTTTGTTAATTAAAACGGTCGGCATTTAGAGAATACTTTCGTCAACTTTATTTGTTTAATGAATTTTTTTAAATAAAAATAGTTACAAATATGGAAGCGAAAACACAATTATAAAAACACGTTTTTATATGCTCTTAAGATTTATTTAATTTTAATTAAATTTGTGAGAATAACATTGAAATATGGGAAAAACTTAAAAATAAAAAAAAATTAAATTCTAATTTCTACTAGTTGGCTAAATTTATCAAGGTCAGACAGTTGTAATCCCTATCGCACAACAGCGTTATTCATATGACATGAGCTTGAGCTTGTGGTTCGTTATTGGAATACATAAGTCCTTTACCTATAGTAAAAGTTATCGTTTATAAGCACTTAATTGTTACTTAACTTCTCTTATTGTTTTAGCTCTCGAATTTAGTGGTTTGAAATTAAGTGTTTTACAAGCCCTTAATTATCACTTAATTTCTACTTTCGTAATTATGAGTAAATGTATTCTAATCATTTAGCGAAAAAAAAATCAATAAATTTTTTCTTTCCAATAATTTTTGGATTTTTTCTAAGTTACAGTTTGTATAATTTACGTCCTATATAAAAATTAAGAGTATTGATACAGCCACAAACTCTTGTACAAACTTATTTTGTACAAACTGATGTGACATGATAAGATTGGTTGAATTAAATATCACTTGGCTCACATGATTTGTTTTTATTAATTTATATTTTCATTCAACCAATCTTATCATGCCACGTCAGTTTGTACAAAATAAGTTTGTACAAGAGTTTGTGGCTGTATCATTACTCAAAAATTAAATAGACTCACTGCCGTGTTACTACTTTTTGCATGTTTTCGTATGGACAGTAACTTATAGCCGGCTATTCTTAGCAAAAGCCATAATTTTTTAGTTTTGATAATTACAATGGCATTGATTGCCGTTTGATATGACTTTTTGGGACCATGAAATAGATTTGTAGTCGTAGTTGACTACGTATGTTAACGGACAACATTTCTACTTTCCTAATTCACATTCAGCGTCACTCCATCACTCTAGGCTCTAGCCGCAAAGAGAAGAGCAGCAAAAGCGCGGAGTTCAGAAAATTAAAGACAAGACGCTACCAATAATTCTGAACTAATTTTTTTTTTTTCCCTGTAGAAATATTGGTTAGCCTACAACTGCTTTGGATGTCAATTCAAATTAGATTCTTAACCCAATTTTAGGGGCACGCAATTCTTCTCAACGTGGCATTTTGTCCCCATGGTATAAAAATTTGTCTTTTATTTATTTTTTTTTTTAAAGGAAAACATCACTCCCTCGTTAAACATCTCAATTACCTTCCTCGTCGAAAACGAAAAAATAAAAAATGTCAATTTTAATAAATAAATAAAAGGAGCCATTTCGAGAAGCAAAACTTCAAACTTGTGAGCTGTACGGAAAATATTGTCATTACAACATAAATTGTTATAAAGTAGTAGGCGGACCCACTCACAATCGTGTACACAGTGAGAGAGATGCTTATAACTATACAGTAGTAATTACAATAATATTGCATTTGGGTACGCATTTTTCTCATTGTATGTGTAACCGCTGAATCAGCTGCAAATTACTATCCTTCAACAGGAAAGCTTGTTCTGGGCTCAACACTCGGTTCATCATCAGTAGTTGAAAGCATAAAGCACAGAAACAGAAACTATAAAACTATAGTTATGCAAATATAACCTAGTTTTTAAGCTAACATAAAAATGATTGCCCATTGATTCTGTCATACCAAATGAGTATTTGATTTCATTTGGATGGACAACAAAGTTTGAAGCAAATGAAAAATCATAAAATACATGCATGCGGAAAATGTTCAAAGTAATCATTTCGCCGAGCCACCAGCCTATGCGTCAATCCAAATTCCAATACCAAGTCCAAGAGTCCATCAACCAAACTATTTATTACCGTTTATTACTCAGATGAACACTTGATAAAAGCCAGAAAAGACAACAATTACGAAAACCATTGTTTCTTGAAAATAAATTATGGCATGCTTGGTGGAACACAACCAAATGCCAAAAGAGAATAGATTCCGACAAAGCTTATAATTTATATGCGAGTCTAGTAGATTCTCCTTTTAACTCTTCACCAGCCAAAAGTGGGTTTACATACAAGTCAATAATAGGGAATACTAAGACAATATTTGAGCGACATCATGGTCTTGGGTCCAGTAAAGCCTTTCTGGGTTATAGCATAAAAAGATGTGAAAATACTAAAGAGACATCACTGCATTCACGCCAAGAGTATGCAATTGCTGATTCAAAAGACTGCCTTTGTGGATTTCTGCCATAAAACAGAAGTCCAAAAATCATTGTAAGCAACCAAATGAAAACTAAAATTGGTACCACCTCTACAAAAAAGGCAAGAACTTGTTGGTTCTGTCATACATAATTGTGGGTTCATTCTATATTATACATTGTAACAGGATCCCAAACCCTCTTAACCTCAGACTAGTTGATAAATGAGCAACCCACACACACAGAGTAACAGATAACTGAAGAAGCAAAGCTAAATAACAAAGTTGAAACTGCACAATTTCCCAAACAAAACCTAAATACATTGTAACAGGATCCCAAACCCTCTTAACCTCAGACTAGTTGATCTCTCATAGCTCTCCAATGGACAGAGGTGATGCTCCATATATCTACGGATTTTAGTCTCACAAAAATACTTTTCCTAACTACCCTAAGTTGTTTGGGCATAAGAATAAATAGAGGTTCGTCATCTGCAATAAATAAAACCGAAAGATTTCAGAAACAGAAAACTTCCAAACACCTTTGACAAAAATCACCCAGTTAATCACATCCATATAGAAGAAGATAATATTATTTAGACTAGAAACGAAGTTCCTAGATCGAAGCTTCATCCACATAACTAAAGAATGAATCAGGATTCCTGTTTCTACATTGATTCTCCAACATGCTTCATTCAAACTAAAGTACTGCATTGATTCTCCAATATGCTTCGTGCAACAAATAAACCAAAAGATTTCAGCAACAGAAAACTTTCAAACACCTTTGACAGAAATCACCCAGTTAATCACATCAATATAGAAGAAAACAATATTTTTTAGACTACAGTAGAAGTTCCTAGGCCAAAGCTTCATCCACATAATTGAAAAAACAATCAAGATCCCTATTTCTACGTTAATTGTAATAAATAAATTGAACTAAATATTTCATGGAAAAAAGGCAACAACCTACAGAATGCTGTAAAAAGAACAACGTGACAAACATATTAACAAGAATTTATTAACAATGCCGACATGCCAAAAACAACTGGGAACCTGAAATTCAACAAGTTGGTAACTTCTCATAATGAACTCACATCATTCTTGAGTGGAAACGCAGAGAATCCAAAAGAATTCTTTTCAATTCACGCAATTCTGTTAAAGAATCGTCTTTAACTGCTAATTGACATGCATCAAACAGACCGAAGAGATACCTCCAACAGCTCTATCTTCTCAGCCAAATCATGCTTCCCACAATTCTTCAGCCCATCAGTAACCAAATCAAAGCACCTGGAAATTGGAGTCAACCCCATCTCAGTCATTTCAACCAAATAATTTGCCGCCTCCACAAATCTTCCCCCGCGCCCACACATTGTTATCAGCATTGTATAAACTGGCCTATTTGGAGGATGCCCCTTAATCTTCATCTCACTAAAGAAACAAAATGCATCATCAAACTGGCCCCTCCTAAACATCCCTTTAATAATAGGAGCATACAAGCTTGGGAATGGCTTGTGACCATCCTCAACCAAATTATGCAGCAATCTAAAAGCCTCATCAATCATACCTGCCTTTGAAACAGCTGGAATCAAAATCTTATACGTACTCACATCAGCGCACAAACCTAACTTACATACACTATAATACATCTCAACACAAAACTCAACCTCCCCGGATTTACATATCGTCTCAATCAACGAATTAAAGGTTTCCAAATCCAGAACAAACCCTTGTTTAATCATTTTATTAACCATCTGTTTAGCAGACTCTAAATAACCGGCATTCAACAACCCTTGAACCAACAAATCACGACCTCGAACAGGCGGGTTGAACCCTTTATCACTCATCTCCTGCAAAAACTCTTGTGCCTCTCTCATTTTCCCAGAAGAACACCAAGCATTAACAAGAATCGCGTACGTCCTCTTATCAGGGACAAAACCTTTTCTAATCATCCTCCTAATCAGAGCATAAGCACCATGAAACAACTTGACCTCACACAAAGCAAACAGCAATGAATTATACAAAAGAACACTCTGCTGACAATTGAAAGCGGTACACTTGTTAAAAACCTCAACAGCATTATCAACCAACCCATGTTTACCAAACTCTTCGATGATGAGAGATAGAGTTTGAGGAGAGACGGAGAGGTTGTAGGGTTTCATGAGTTCGATGGTCTTCCACATGGACTGGTAGCGTTTGTGGTGGGCGAGGGTCAGGATGAGCTGTTCGAATTCGAGGGAGGTGGGGGAGTATTGGGGCTGGGAGCGGGCCCAGGTGAAGAAGCGGAGGGATTCGGAAGGGGAAGTAGTGTGGCAGACGCGGAGGACGCGGTAGACGAGCTCTGAGGTGAGGGTGAGGTTGAGTCTGTTGAGGGTGCGTTCTGGATATATGTCGTGACGGACTATGTTGGCGATGTGGTTTACGGCTGCGAAGTAATCGTCTTTTAAGGTTTTAGCCGCGGCCGCGGTGGTCATCGTTTTGAAGGAGGGGATGAGGCATTGAGTTCGGTTTCTGAAAAGCGAAACCAACATCTTGGAAGGTCGAATGTGGGAACTTCACATGCGTGCTATGTGTTTGAAAGAATTCCGCAATAAAAACTGCTCGAGCTGGCAATCGCACTTGCGTGGTATATGTTTGGATAGAATCCGTATTCTGAAATACATGTTTTGTTTATCAGAGTTGCCGCCGGTGGTTATCTTCTTAAATGAAAAACCCATGATCCAATTGCAGTATTACATTACCATCTTGCTTTTTAAAAGCTTCCAAGCATACGCGACTTTTGACAGCGGAAGAGCCTACAACTCCACAGCGTTTGGGACCCCTTCATTATCCTTCAAAACCCCGCTTCAAATAAAATTAATCATACATAATTTTTTTTTTCAATAAATCACTTATATTCATAATCTGTCTTTTTTAAAAAAATTACTTATATTTATAATCAATCTTTTTAAAAAAAAAATTTCCCAATTACTTCTTATCTAACTAAAATAAACTATACAAAATTTAAAATAATCTATTACTCTTTTTATATTTCTTATCAATTAAATATTTTTGTATTTAAAATTATTTTTAAATCATAATTTAACATATGTATAATTTAATTAAACAATTAATATTAAAAAATTCATCACTTAAAAAATCTTTTAATTTGTTCATAAGATAATAATAAGATTACAAAAGAAATGAAAAATGAATAACACAATACTACTTTTAGGTTTTCACTAAAAAAAATTAAAAGTGTTCTTTTAAAAAAAAGTAAAAAAAGACATTATCACAAATAAAATAAATATAACTGAAAAAAGGGGTTTAGTGAGGAGAATAGAGAGATGCCAATGGTCCCAACTCTAAAAGAACTGACGGCTTGAGGAAGAAATCTATTTATTTTCTTTTCTAATCTCCAAGGTTTTTCACGAATCCTCATAAATAGAAAAGTACATTTGGACACAGAATACAATCCATCATCAGCACTGACATCACAAACACAGCCATGGCGTCATTTGAATAAGGTGAAACAATTTCTTCTTCTAAATACAATAATCATCGTTCTATTATTTCTCTTTGCTTTTATCTACAATCCCGTTTCCCTTTCCGTCTACCTATCTATCGCAAGGGAAGTCCAAGTCATTCTCAGTTACTTTGAAGTGTTGGGGCTTCTGCCCGGAACAATGGAGACTCCACATTTTGAAATATGACCTCTCCAGATTCTTGACCTGCAATTCCCCCCCCCCCCCAAAAAAAAAAAAAAAAAATTAGCATCCATTTGTAAGTCACTTCTTTCACAAAATGGGCAAGAACTGCAAAACAATGGCAAACATTAGTTTCAACTCACCCATCGTGCTGTGTCAAATAGAGGACATGTCAAGCGCATTGATTTAAGTTTATTGGTGAGGGCCTGGAGCTTTTGCCGATCCAATGCCAAAGATACAGCCCTTTCTTCATATTCCTTCATACTAAAGTACAAGGAAGGATCGTCAGAATATAAAAAGTCAAAATTCAGCTTTCCATCAATATAGTTAAAAGGAAAAGAAAGTACACAACACACTACACAGCATTTCACTTATCCTAATTAACAAGTCATTGGATTACCAGATTCATAGGATCATTGAATATAAAGTTGGCTGCAAATGAAACCCCCCCCCCCCCCCCCCCCAAACACACAAAAAAAAACCGACAAAAAGAAACAAAAACACCTGGGATGTACCCTCAGGCCTGTGAAAGCCTTTTGTGTGTTAACTATGAATAGTACAGCTTTACTTGCAAACATAGAAATAAAACCCATATGGCTTTCCAATTGATATGTCAAACAAAACAGCAAATGCTAGGACTTGCATTGTTCATCACCAGCAAACAAGTATTGTCTAGACGTTTGTACAGGGGCCTAAAAAAAAAAAAGAAAAATGCCTACCTGTTGACAATCATCTCTTCCCCCAGTCCAGTTGCAAGACAGAGTGATCCAGCAACCCTGGTCGCCATTTTCTCCAGGGGCAGAGTTATCATTGGCAAACCCGCCCATAAAATATCTGTGCCCGTAGTATGTGCATTGCACAAAGGCCTGAAAAGATATTGAGAATGAAGCAACAAGGTATAAGTACTCGCCATAAATAAATAAATAAAACAAACAGAGAATTAATTGAAACAAGAAATAGAGTTTACGTGTCAAGGAATAGATCTGCTAAGGAACTGCGTCTGATGTGTTCTTGCTTCATAGCAACATCAGTGAATATAATTTGGTCAGGCTGCACACCCTGTGCAACAGCATCTGAACAAAGGCCACCAATCAAGACCGCATATTCAGTTTCGTAATTGATCAAATAAGAGTTGATGGAAAGGAGAGATAAATGTCAAGGAACATCAACAAGAAAAATAACTAGAAAGAGGTCCTAGCAGAATTTCTTTAAACAACTTACATGCTCGGAGTCTCATTTCTCCTGCAGCTGGGAACCTAAGGAGCCAAAGTGCACTGTTGGGTACTCGTCTAAGAATATTGCACCTAAAAACACATCACATGAATCTCAGATGCCAAATTGTATACAACTACACATAGTTAACAAACAAATTCAGGATCATCCATGTGTTACCAAGTATTAAAGATTTCAGGATCCATCTTGTATAACTGGTTGAAGCATGCAAATATAAATTTGTCTTCAGGGAGACCATAATCTGATCGTTTGGGCTGGCAATTTGGATCCAACACATCCATATTTTTCTGCAATTACATAAGAATTGTTACAAACATAACTTCCCCTGCTTTTGAAGTAGGATAACAAAAGATATATAAACCATATAAGGATTTATTGTTACCAAAAATATCAAAGACATACCTGTTTATAATCATTAACAAAGTAGCAATGAGGGACATGCACAAGCTTTTCCGAATAAATATGGGCATAGCGCAAAGGAGAAACAAACTGTAATAAAGAGTCGTGTTAGAAAAACAGTAACGACACAAGTCATCAAAAGTTAAATGTGGTCATCCAATCCTCACCTCATCAGTGACCAAGTAATCAATGTAAGACGCTCCAGTGGTTCCAGGAAACCCCATATATGAAACCTGTATAGGTGCAGGCCGCATGGCAAATATTTCATTTCTGGCCCCCTGCAAAGTCATAGGAGCCATGGTTTATATTATAACTTGAAGTGACGAATTATTATATAAACCGATAACCAACCCATCATATCCTCAAAAAATATATCAAGAAGGAACACTTTGGGAAAATTAAACAAATTATACCTTAGTATAACCATTGAGATTGATAAGGATCTGTATCTTATCCTCATTGATCAGTTTAGCAATCATATCAGATGACATAGTGGAGACATCAACAAAATGCTCAGCCTCAGATTGGGTGCGCTGTCTCCATTCAGTACCATCATTGGGGCTCAAAGCATAACAGAATACCTACAGAATCTTGTCAGGTCTTGCATATAATGACAAAAATACAGCATGTAGAAACCCAGGTAGCCTTGGCAAATGGGCAAAGCTCAAGATTACAAACCTCAACATTTTCTTTGTTGTGCATGCCAAACACAGATCCCATAAGGTGTGACAGTGGGTGATTTCCAAAGTCACTGCTTACATACCCCACCCTTAATCTTCGAAGTCCACCATCATGCCTGATGGGAATTGGGGCAGGATGGTTGAAGGAAGGAAGAGCAAAGCGGGAAGCAATTATTGAGCAATGTGATGCATATTTACGACTGCAAGAGAATGCAAACATCAGAAGGGAAAGCTTTTCCATAAAAAATACAGTTATTTTGTATCATGATAAGAGAACAATCTTACCTAATTTCAAGTGCAAGCATTGGGTCAATGGGATAAGCTATAGCATGGAAAGGCTGCACGCTAGGTAGAACTGACATCTGAAATGCAAAATTGTGGCAATCAGCACACTTAAAGAGTAAGCGTAAAACATTCAAGACGACACCGCACCACTGAACATAAGAAATTAAATATGAACACATGAGAATACTCACATTGACCTGTCGCCTGATAATCCCCTCAACTTCAGAGAACATTCTATCACGATCCTCCCAGCTGCAGACACACTAGAAGGTAGGGATAAAAGATCAATTACATTTGCCTAGAAACACTTCATATTGGTCCAGATAAACTAACATGACAATTTACTGAGAAAAGTACGAATTAAAGTAGTATGCACGCGTCTCAAGTTCAATTAACTTTAATGGACGCTATTATTGACCACAGAAACCAACGATGGACATTAATATTGTCCACAGAAGCCAACTATGGACATTACCTTAAGAATGTCTGCAAAAACTAAGATGTATAAGAACGAGTTCACTGCCCATCAAAGCATTCCATATCAGCTAAAATGCAAAGATATATAGATTCATTTTCCAAGACCTTTCTAAATTTGACAAGTCATTAACAGTGACAAGACCAACCGCATAAAATTAGCAACACCTTACTCTTTCTAACATCTACTAACTAACCCATTCATTTGCATTTCGTTTCTAGAGTACAACCGTGAAGAAGAAGGTACATCTCAAATTCATCGTTTAAGTGGGTGATCATCGACTGCTAACAATGTCAAGCTATATTGATCACATCCGTGACTGAATCAAATTTAAATTGAACAAAACAATTTCCTAGAGTGCATAATATGATTTGCCAACACAAGGCAACATAAAATATATTATTACAATACCTGCAGTGTATGCAGAAGGTTACAAGTTGCTTCAGGAAAGTCAGGTCGAAGAAGCAATGCCTGCTTGTAGCTCTTTATGGCAGCCTCCACATGTCCACTGCTCAATATATAAATTCCAAATTACAAATAGCAACACTACCAACATGTAATAACATATTCCACAGCCTAACGTTAAGACTCTTTGAATAGTCCACATCAGCTAAAGAATCAACATTCAGGTAGCGTTTACATTTTGGATTGGAGTGGGAATCCTAAGGAATAGGAATCCTAGGATTGGGAGTGTGGAGTGAGAGTGAGAGTAGGTTGTTTACTTACACTGAAATGGAAGCATGGAATGGAGATCAAAATCCAATTTATGTGTTTATTTTGTATTGGAATGGAAGTAAATAGTTTCAAATTACAATTTTACCCTCATTTAAAGAATTGTGATTTTTAATTACAAGTTAATAAAAAAATATATCTGATGAATAAGCATTTATTTTATTATTTTTGTAAATTTATAATAATTATTAATATTCTTAATTATGTACATCACAATTTTTTATTATTTTAATTTTAATTATGTAAATTAAAAATTATTGATAAGGGCAACATAAATGAAACATTTTTACTATTAACATAGTACGAAATTAATATTTTCTTGGAATAAACTATTTATTATTATTAATTTTAATATTAAATAAATATAATACTATTATTTTTAAATAAATATAATAATATTATATTTTCAAATAAAGATGGTATATAGTAATATTGTTAATATAATAATATTATTTTTAAGTAATTTTAACTTAGAATCAAACCAAATTATTATTTAGTTAAATATAATAATATTCTTTAAATAAATATAATATTATTTGTTTTATTTTATTAAATATAATTATATTTAATTTAATAAAAGGAGGATAAAAAGGGGGTAAATATAAAATGAAACATTATTTTATTTTATTTAATATAATTATATTAAATTTATAATTATATAAAATAATAATATAATATTATTTAGTACAACATTAATATTTTCTTAGAATAAACTATTTATTATTATTATTAAATAAATATAATACTATTATTTTAAATAAATATAATAATATTATATTTTCAAATAAAGATGGCATCTAGTAATATTATTAATTCTCTATTAATATAATAATATTATTTTTAAGTAATTTTAACTTAAAATCAATACAAATTATTATTTAGTTAAATATAACAATATTATTTATTTTATTTTATTAAATATAATTATATTAAATTTAATAAAAGGAGGGTAAATAAGGAAGAATTCCACTCCCACTTCCCCCATGGGAGTCCCACTCCCATTCCCCACCCAAAAATTGAGTGAGGCCCATGGAGTGGGTTTCCCAATCCTCCCGTCAAATGTGCAAGTAAACACTGGAGTGAGAGGACTCCTCACTCCCACTCCAGAAAGTAAACACAACATCAATTCAGCTCAATTCTACTTCATGTCCACAGTCTCACTAACGAAGGAATTTTTGCTTTAAGAGGGTATCTAAGATATTTATTATTAAGAACAGTAGAAAAGATACCTGTCTTTGTAGGCGGAAGCCAAATTTGCATGGGCTTCTGCCATGGTTGGGCGGATGGTGATAGCACGTATATAGTCCTGGATTGCATCAGTCACTCTACCAATCTCCTTGTAAGTGTTGCCCCTATTGACCAGCCCATCTGCGGCCAAAGGATCAATGCGAAGAACTTCATTGTAGCAAGATATAGCATCTGCATAATTTCCCTGTCATGATAACACAAAGGGGTTAGAATCAATCCATTACATAAAGGAACACAACTACAACTTCCAACTGAACTGTGCTCAATAAAATGAACAGAGAAAATTACAGAAATAGTGAAACAAGAAACTAGCTTTAACTCAGAAGCAGACAACTACCTGTTGTTTATATATTACAGCAAGATTGTTGAAAGGGGCAGACAATCCTGTTGTTACTGCTAATGTAGCCTTATAATATGAAGCAGCAGCAGGCAACATGTTCCTTCATGTTTGAAAAAGTCCGCTTATCATTAGCATACTTGAAACCAAAAAGTTAAAAAAATTCACTAAAAGATCAGGCATTCAGGATCACATACCATTCCATATATATATTTCCAAGATTGGTAAGTGCTTGTGGATGGCTTGGTTGTAATGAAAGACATTGCTTCAACACCATAGAGAGTCAAATCAAGTTCAAAAATATGTCAAGACAAAATAAATAAATAAATAAAATGAGAAAAAAATATTACATTATAGCATTGAATTGCCTCATCGACTCTGCCCACATCTTTCAATGCATTACCCTACAATTCACATAACAAGAAGAATAAAATGTTACCAACAACTGTATTTCATATTCAAAAAACTCGATACTCATCTAAAAACCTATAAAACAAAACAGAACAAAACTAACCAAATTATTGTAAGCCTCCAAAAATCGAGGATCACAACCGATCGCTTGCTTATAATAAAGGATTGCCATGTCTGCTTGACCTCGCTCATAGTAGGTACTAGCCAAGTTACCTGTGATAGAATGGACAGCTATGTAATTGACCAAGTAAAAATCATGTTCAACAGCTACCAATGCCACCAAAAGATTCATAAATTAACAACTAAAAAGCCATCAATAACCATAAGCAGGTAACAATGTGCTATTCTTCAGAAACTCTATACTACCTGACCAGCCTAAAGTTCCTAATAAGGCATTTGATAAACCATTGATCGATATCGAGCATCAGAAACCAGATTTAAAAATTAACTTAAAATCACAGTCAAACAAGAAGCTACCACACAGCCACATTATTGATAAGACCACAGAAGTTGAGCTTCATTTTAAGCAACATGCCAGACTATGATTTTATAGGTATGGACTACCAACCGGACATCATTAAAAATACGAGCAACACATACTGCCAACAAGAGAGGACTTGACATGGACACATAGAGAGAGATCATCACAGGAATTAAAACAGCAGCAACATAACTCATAAACTTGTATCTATAAATTATGAAACTGCACTCACCAAAAGCTATTGCATTTGGACGTGTCTGAACAGCACGCTGATAGCACACGATAGCCTCTTGGGGCATCCCCAAAGCCTGGAGAAGTCAAAAGAAATATCTTGTTTCTCTCTGATACGGAATACCATCCCAGACAATAGCAGCCACCTGACCTTAATGAAACAAGGCATCATAACTTACCTTATAGACATTTCCAAGGTTTAGATAGGCATCAGGAAATGTAGGTTTGAGTTTCACAGCTTCCTAAAAATTGCAGAACATTCAAAAAAAAGTTCAGAGAACGGTAAAACAAAATGGCTGGAACGAACAATCATACAAGAAGTAAGAAAATTTATAAAAGACAAAAATCCAACAACAGCATAAGAAGGAATCAACATGGTTCATGGCGCAGTTAATTAAAGCAGAAGACCGCATTATTTTCCAGACAAAATCTAGATAATCAACTAGAAGCCAATCAGTAAGAAAACCACATAAGTGGAATATGGAAGAAGGCCGAACAAACCTTATAATATTGTAAGGCTCTATTAAGATCTCCAGACTCCATAAAAAGACCAGCAAGATTTGACCATGCAATAGCAAAAGTTGGTTGTATGCGAAGAGCCTCAAGGTAGCAACTGTATGCCTGCACAAAACGTTAGATTCTGACAATTGGGAGTCTTGCACATGGAAGTTACAACAAGACCAACCATCATCTCAGCCCTGGCCTGTAGATAACAACTTGATATCTGTGTAGAACTGTGAATTTAGACAGTTCCACACATTAATTACTCCATCAGTAACTTTGCAGGAAAAAGGGAGACGCACACAAAAAATATGGGAAACAATGCCTTCCACCCACATGGAGAGTGGACAAGGAAGAGTCTAGGCCAGGTGAACCCAGTGGAGCACAAATTCACTGGGTTACAAATGCAGATGAAACTACTTCTGCTACCGCAATGAGAACAGATAGCAGTACATCAGCATATAATAGCCAATGGT
Organism: Citrus sinensis; assembly: GCF_022201045.2. Taxonomy (NCBI): domain Eukaryota; kingdom Viridiplantae; phylum Streptophyta; class Magnoliopsida; order Sapindales; family Rutaceae; genus Citrus; species Citrus sinensis. The sequence continues at coordinate 39,690,901 of NC_068558.1, read as the reverse complement.
AGCTGAAGGGCATGAAAACTGTAATGAACTGAACTTTGTAGCCCAAGATTCCAAATCAAGGTCTGTATCATGCAAAGAGAGATAATGGGAAATCAAAAATGCACAGCACTTACTTCTTGCACTAATCCTTGTGCCTTCATTAGATTCCCCAGATTGCTGTGAGCATCAACCTACATGCCAATTGATAAGATAAATAATTGGAAAAATTCAAGGAAGCTAGAATACTACTAAAGCAAAGGGAAAAGAAGATAATTTGGAGAACTAAAAATGGAGATTTTGTTCTCATTTGGACTATCAAATCGACAACAGACAAAGGAACAGCATTACTGGGTAAAAGCATACCAATAGAGGATTTAGAGCAAGTGCCTGACGACAGCACTGTGCTGCTTCATTAAGTCTCCCTTTTCGCATGTACGCACTAGCTAGGTTTGACCATGCATCAGCGAAGTTGGGGCGAAGCTGCAGTGTTACACAGAAACCCAAAACCAATCAATTACTGCAACAAGGTTCAAGCATACAAGGAATGGTAATTCATAGACGCAAAGCATACAAGAAATGGGAATTCTAGATGCAACGCTGACAAGGAAGTGGAATTCATAGATGCAAAGGAATACAAAGATACCAATTACAACAAAACAGACTCAAAAAGAGTGAAAGTCCACTTAAAGTACATAAAAGCCCACCAAAAAAAAAAAAAATTGATGCATCAGGCTCAACCTTTATGATATATTAAAAACCGAATGATTTATCTCACTTACACAGCCCTAGATCATGAACTAATTTTAATTCACAAAACACCACCTAGCAATAGAAAATCCAACTATGTTTCCTTGCTTCATATTTGAAAGGAGCAAATATATCACTCTGTTATTAACAATGCATACTACTGAGGAAAAACATAGTAATGCTGAATTCAGAGGATTACAAACACCAATTTCAAGAGTCAAAGCAGAATAACCACAGATGAAAAGAAAAGGGTATAATAACAGTACTTTTTTGGAGAAAAAGGCAATATCTAAAGGTTCACAGAAGCACACAAACCTCAATGGCAACTAGATAATAGCGAATGGCGAGATCAATATCGCCTTTTTCCTGAAAGGAACGAAATCCAAATTAAATAGTTTACAATATATGCTAGACCACTATAATCAAAGCCTCAAAGGAAATGAAATCGGGTAGCAGTAATTACCTTCCAAGCATTTGCCATGTTCCCATAGCACTCAGCAAAACGTGGTTCTAGTCGAAGAGCTTCTTCATTTCTTGCAATGCACATATCATAATCATGCAACTGCAAAGGAATAGAAACACAAACTGAGATATTAGACAAAGCCAGGATTCCAAGTAATTAAATGAAAAATGTTAATGGAAGTAGTAGCTCAACTGCACAGAACGCAGCAATGAGAATAAATAAAGAAGGCACTGAAATAGATTCAACCTGATAATAAATTGCACCCAGAAGAAGAAGATTGTCAGTGCGCAGCGGATTTCTCTCATAAACGGAATTGCTATGCTCTAGTGCCTGTTTATAGCTGCCAGACTTATACATTTGATGAGCAAGAGCCATGTGCATGTCTTCATCTACGCCAAAAGAAAGACAAGCAAAAAAAAAAAAGGGGAAGAATTTGCACTGTCCGTCAGAATCATTCTAAGTTTTGATACATTCCCTTATAAGATTAAAGAATTAACAAATATCTGTGCTAGTTTTTGGGCTCATATTTTTTTTGTTTTGAATTCAAAACCAAAATTTGAGCCAAAACGAACTCAAAAAGGAAGGGGAGAAAATAAAATAAGAGACAATTTTTTAAGGGTTAAAAATAATCACTCACTGGCACAAAAACCAACAAAAACTTACAATTTAAAATTTAAAATTCTTAAAATATCCATCATTTATACACCAAAAGAAATTTCTCAAAACAAAAGCAGATTTAAAGCCTAAATTATTGACTAATCAAATTAACATAGACCCCGATATGTGGCACAAATAAAAATAAATAAATATCCAAACGATGCAAAACCCTAAAAATTTCAAAAACTATTTTAAAGAAAAAAACTAAAAAATTCAAACCTTCATGCGAATCGGGTCCCTTGAACGACGAGACGAGGCTCAGCGACGACGCCGGCTCCTGCTTCACAGCCGCATATCCGGCTTCTCCGGCCCGATCCGAGACTAACGGAGCCCTAGAAACTCCGTTCTGCAACGAGATCATCATGATCTCCCAAACTCACTCAACAAATCAAGCCTTCAGAAATTATCAAAACCTCCAATCATCAAAAAAAAAAAGATCGAACGGCACAGACAAATCCGATACCCAACGAAGAAAAGGCACCCAATAATAACCCTAGCTTGGGTTTTTTAACGAGATCGTTTCTTCAAAATAAAAGAATTCTCTAGCTTCCCTATTTCATTTTTTTTTTCAGGAGAATGTTTCTGAGCTGGGGGAGAGAGAGAAAATAAATAAATAAATAAATAAATAAGAGGGGAGGCGTGGGGAGATGGTGAGGTGGCACGATCACGAGCGTTGATATATGTACGGTAAAGATACTACCGTTAGGTGCTGTGGAGATTCGGTTATTACTGACACGTATCACAGAGGTTAGATAGCCGGATGAGTTGTTAAGACTTGACTTGTGAGACTTATGTGCCTCTGTCCAATTATCTTTCTCCTCCTGTCTTGTCTTTTTTGGCCTAAAATTAACATGCGAATAATAAATCCTCCCAAAACCAATTAAAAAAATTTTAATAGAAAAATGTTAATTTTTTATTGCCTAATAATATAATTTAGAAATGGCAATGGTCCGCTTGAATCCGGCCACCAGTACCCATTCGTAATTTTATAGATTATGAGTGGATTTAGTATCATAAATTAAAATCCGCATTAGATTGTGAGTAGATTTGGTATATAGTAAATATTGGCATAGGTATTCACTAATCCTTACTTTTTTCAATTATTTTTTAAAAATTTCAATAATTTTGATACTTATTATGTATAATTATTATATATAAATTAATTTCATTATATAATTATATATTATTATATACTTATGAATTATTATAATTTTATTCTTCAAATTAATATTTAGAAAATATTAGCATTAGAAAATATTAATCTTAAATCATTATTGTAGGAACCGTGGTGGATGAATGCTAATGATGGTGAATGAATTAAAGATCTCTAACACTTGGAGTTTGTATTGAATATGAATATGAGATGATAACTGATGTTGGTGCAGTGGTGATACTTTTGAATTCTACTTTTTGATTTTTTTTTTAATCGAAAGCACTTTTGTAGTTTGATGGATTTGTATTTCGTACCTAAATTTGAGAATTGGTGTTAGACTTGTACTTTTTTTGGATTGATGTTTAAATTTTAGTTTTTCATTTACATTAATTAAATTTAGAATTGAGTATCTTACGTGAAATTTTAGTGCTTTTTTTTAAAATTGATGTTGAAATTTTAATTTTTCATTTACATTAATTAAATTTAAAATTGAGTATCTTACGTGAAATTTTAGGTTATTATTATAAATTTACATATTGAGTTATATAATTTAAATTATTAGGTTTTATTAAAAATATCTTTCAACATTTGTAATTTTAAATGTAGAAACTTATAAAAAATTCATCAAGTATCATTACCGGTTAGATAATTATCAATACCCACAACGGACGGTGCCATCCATAATAATAATAGGATCCCCAATTTTTTTTAATAAAACCACATATTCTGCAAACTTTTACATTTTATTATTAGATATATTAAATTTGTTAATGAGGGCGAGCTTGGTAATGCAATAACTTTTAAAATGACTGTTGTTAGTTGTGTAGCAAAAATAGTTAATTATAAAAAAAAAGAAAAATTATCATTCGTATACCCTATATTTGCTCTGTTATCAAAAATACTACAACACTTTGAGGGTGTATCAATCGTCCACCCTCAGTTGACAAAATGTATCAGCTGACCACCAAACCGTTAGTTGTTGTTTGAAAGTTAACGGAATTACAGTGAATTGACGATTTTACCCTTGAAAAATATCACTTGTATACCCTTAAATTCTCTTTTTATCACTTGTATACCCTTAAATTCTCTTTTTATCACTTGTATACTCTTAAATTATCAGTTAAATATTTGGCAAAAGATTTGTACATTGTCACCCTCACTTTGTGCTTTGGAGATGGGAACTGGAATGGCTTGTTTGACAATAAAACATAAACGAAGAGACATATATGGTGTGTTTACTTGTGGGTTTAGGGAATGGGAATGAATGAATGAGAATGAAAAATTTTGTTTGATTTAGAATAATTCATGCTTAGATTGTGTGCATAATTGTAGGTGTCTAGAAGCTCATATTTCAAGAAAGGAATGCGGATGCAATAGGCTTCCAAAAATGAGGAAAGAACATGGCTACAAAAGAATTAAAACAAATCTGGAACAATGTAGTGTTTTGGCCGTTGCTGTAGCAACCATTGCTGTAGCAACCATTGCTGTAGCAATCCTGGAATAACGATAGAAAAAATTTAGCGCAGGATACTTGCAGAATCGCGATCTGCAGTTTCTTAATCTAACTTATGCGTGCCCTAAGCTTTTGTTTACCCTAATTTTCAATTATAAAATGAGCACGCATCATATGGAAGGGAGGCGGTGAATTAACATTGAAGAAATCAAGAGAAAAAAAAGGAATGAGCAGAATTTAAGAGAGAACAAGTCTGCACCATTGAAGAAATATGCAGAATTATTTGGATTTAGTTTTCATCCTTCTTTACTTATTCTTTGGTTAAGATGATGTATTTCATGGCTGATATTTTGCTGTTAGTTTTTCTTTTACAAGCTATGAACTAAATTTGATTGTAGTTGAGTGACAAACAATCTCAATTGGTTCTTGACTGTTCTTATGAGTTGCTACAAGATTGCTATAGCATTTTGCCATAATAGCTTATATTACAATCATTATTTCAGTTGACCTCCCATTTAATGGTTCAAGTTAAGAGAGAACCGCAAACGGGCCTATCTTAGTGGAAATTATTAAAGTAATATTTGATCTTAATTTAAGTTTCCTGAATTGAGTTTAACTTGAGTCCCAAAAAGACCACAATTGAGTTAAGATTTGTGATGAACTAGATATAGAGATTCATCTTGTAGGGTAGAGAGAATATATGTATGTAACGCCATATCTTATGTGATATAACAATTGGTCATTGTTAGGTTGCATAAGGGTATGAGAAGTCCAACAAGCAACAACTGAGGATGCAAGGTAATTATGCCCAGTGCTATAGGAGTTGCTGCAGCAACTGGTGTTAATTTGAACAAAACAGTCAGCCCATGAAGAGAGTTTGATCATTCAACTACCTTATTCTTAATAAATTCTTCTTGCGCAATTCATCTAATTTACCTTATTACTACATTTATTTTATTAAATTGTTAATTTCATTGGTCAATTAACTTTAATTAGATTTTTCTTTAGTTAGAAAGAAGTTTGTACTATCGTGATTGTTGTAGTATTTCTAGTAATATCAGTTTATATTAAGACGATCTTGAATATTCATCACTTTATTATTTGTTGTGTACACTTGCACATTGACATCAATATCAATTGAGTTAAAATAACCAACATTGATGCCGAAGAAAAAATAAAGCATGAAATCCATGAAACAGTATAGAGCATAAGCATAGAAAAAGACAAAAGTCCAAGAACCAAGAAAAAGTGAAAAGTAGAAAAAGACAAAAGTCTAAGAACCAGGAACTAGGAACAAGTCAAAAGTAAACAGGAAACCAACAAATAAAAGGAAGCATAGCCTACAACATACAAGGAAACAAAGCGTAATAAAATTCTAATTAATCTAGAAGCTTCAGAACCTAGTTTGAGAAAGAGACAAAAATAGACTTCAAATAAAATTCTAACTACGTAGGAGAAGTCGACAAAAATTAGGAATTAGTAAAGACTTAGGATACCGAAAATTTTTATTATAAATAGAGAGCTCCAAAGGAGTAGAGGCAAGAAAAAAAATTGGCAAGAGAGTAGCAAGAAAGAAAAACTCCGTTGTAATCATTATTTTATAGTGAATTTACTCTCTTGACTCCGTGGACGTAAGCCAATCGGTAAACCATGTAAATTTGTGGTGTTTTTGTTCTTTATATCATTCCCTTTATTCAATTCTTCGGTTGACCAAAAATTAGCGTCAACAGTTATGATTATTGATAATGATAATACTAAGGACTATAATTAACTAATGACATTTTAGTAACTTGTAACAATCCATTTTAATTAACTGCAATTAACTATAATTAACTAATTAACTAAACACACTACTGAGAATACAATCTATTCCAATTTCGATTCCTACAACTAAAGCAAACAACTTATTCTAATTTTGATTCTAGCCTATTTTGATTTCAATCCATTCTAATTGCCAATTGATGATGCACCATTAAAGTATCTGAAGCAATTTCCTTAAAAAATAGACAACTCATTGTCTTTGAATTAAAAATTTTACAATGATTGTTTTTTCAAAATAACATTGACTACTAAATGCTAATTGGGGGGTGGGCAATGGGTCAATTTTGTTTGGTATCCAGGCAAACTAAAAGGTACTAACTTATTAAAGAACCAATAAGAATAGAACCAAAAAAAAAAATTGAATTGCAACCAAAATTCTTGGTCAGGTCCTTTAAATATTTATATATATATTTTTAATTTTCTTACAAAATTTAACTTTTTTTAATTTTCTTATTCCTCTAAAGTCACGGTTCCTGACACTATTTTAATATAAGAAGATGCTAATGGTTTTTTTTTTATTCAATTCTAATTTTAAGGAAAAAATATTAAACCGAACCGATTTTTTGGGAACGGGTTCAATTTGCAGCCTAATGACTTTTTATAATATTTGGCTTTCAAAAGATCTTTTTTTTTTTTTCATTTTGCGTCTAAAACTCTTCCAAGTTAAATGACAAGAATATTTTTTAATAATAATTTTGAGAAAGAATATGTCACATGACTTAGTTTTCTCTTAAATTTAGAGTATTTTGTAAGAATTTTATATACAAAAACTATGGAAAAAAATGATTTTTTGTAGATTTAAGGTCTGCAATATTATGGTACAATGTATATTTATATGGCTAAAGTTTATTATCTTGTTATTTTAATATAATCATAATTATAGCTTTAATTGTAATTAATAGTCATAGTTGCAATCATAATTACTATTAAAATTGAATTACCCATTTATTGGATCGTAAATATGTATTTTATAAATTAAAAAAATCATCAAATGAGTGACCTCACAGTAGCTGGCACTTAAAATTGAAACTGTAATATTGCAATCACTCTTTTTTTTTATGTTTTTAATTTCTATAACTACGATTGTAATGATTATTATTTAATGTAAATGTTAAAAATAATCAATCTCTTACTTTCATTAAAATTATTTGGAATTCAATTTATAGATGCCGCATCATTTCCAAGAAAACAAAGAGATGTCATGTTGTCGTTCCATGAT